>NC_053391.1:385148319-385771068 GCF_905171765.1 Bufo bufo
GGGCTCCTTACAGCTTCATTTGCATATCATAAGAAGCGTTTTTTTGAAGAAATGACAAGACTCACAATAAAAAGAACAAGACATATGGATATAAGGTACTTTATTACACATGGATTCATAAAAAAAAATTGATAATATGCTAGTGACAGATTCCCTTTAAAACGATATCATAGCACAGTGGATCAGTGTTTAGCACTGGTGCTTTGCAGCGCTGGGGTCTTGGGTTTGAATCCGACCAAGGACAAGATCTGCATAAAGTTTGTTCTCCCTGTGTTTGCGTGGGCTTCTTCCAGGTACTCCGGTTTCCCCCCACACTCCAAAGACATACTGATAGAGAACTTAGATTGTGAGCCCCATTGGGAACAGCTTGATGGTAATGTCTGTAAAGCACTGTGGAATATAGTAGTGCTATATAAAGTATGTGATAGCGAACATTTTCAATAACCGTTAAAAAAAAATGGCATGAGCAAACATTGCCTCGCAAGGAGCACACATTCATACTTGACATAATTCAAATTAACAGGATAATGTAAAGTGTTTCTGTAAATAGAATTTTTCATTAATCGGTTCTAAAGGGGAATTTTAAGACCAATCTTGCATAAAGTGATGATTGGACATGTCTACAGATTCAGGGTAGTTTGATGACAGAACATTGGAGGTAGTTAGAATATAGCAGGCAGTGGTGTAGCTCTCTGATTACAGATAATGTAGTAGATGGGTGTGAGGCCCCAGAATTCAGAACACACACAGTGTGACCTGAAGTCTGGGGCCAGGATGCGGCAGGGGGGGCCATATTCTCAATCCCCCCAACTCTACCGTGAAACAAATATGTGGATGGACAATGTTATATACAGTAGAATACAGCACCACATACCTCATCCATCCAGTGACATCTCCTGTTATGTAGACTTTCCTCAACGTCTTCATTCGGAGATAAGACCGCCATGATACTCTCTTTCAGCCGCGTCTCGTCTCTACAGAGTTTCACAGAAAACATTTTTAGATTCCTCACTTTACTATCATCCTCTACTATCCTCTACTATCATTATACACAGGGGGCCATTAGATATTATAATAATACAGAGGGGCCATTATGTATACTTATAATACAGAGGGTCCATTATATATTATAACAATACAGATGGGACCATTATATATACTAATAATACACAGGGGGCAATTATATATATATCCTAATAATACAAAGGGGCCATTATATATTATAATAATACATAATAATACAGAGGGGCCATTATATATACTAATAATACAGAGGGGGCCATTATACAGTATATTGTAATAATACAGAGGGGCAATTATATATTATAATAATACAGAGGGTGCTATTATATATACTAATAATACAGAGGGGGCTATTATATATACTAATAATACAGAGGCGGTCATTATATATACTAATAATATAGAGGGGGCATTATATATACTAATAATACAGAGGGGGCCATTATATATACTAATAATACAGAGGTGGCTATTATATACTAATAATACTGCGGGGGCATTATATATACGAATAATACAGAGGGGGCCATTATATATTATAATAATACGGAGGGGCCATTATATACTATAATAATACAGAGGGGGGAATTATATATTATATTTAGGGATGAGCGAATCGACTTCGGATATTCCAAGATACCACTTGGAACCGAACCCGAGTTCGGGAAATGTGAGACTTCGCGAGGCAATAACTTCGCCTCATTGGAGCCAATACATTCTAATACTGTACGGAGCTCCTGCTCCATACAGGTGAAACTCGTTTATTTCAGTAATGCAAATTTGCATTAATACATCTTAAAATTAGAATTTTTTTAAAAGGTTCAATATTCTAGGCTCAAAGTATCACACTCTAGTCAGCTAATTAATCCATACCCCCTGAGCAAAGGGTACCTCAAAATTGTGACTTTGGGGTTTCATAAGCTGTAAGCCATAATCATCCAAATTATAACAAATAAAGGCTTGAAATATCTCGCTTTGCATGTAATGAGTCTATCTCATATGTTAGTTTCACCATTTAAGTTGCATTACTGAAATAAATTAACTTTACACGATATTTTAATTTTTAGAGTTTCACCTGTACAGTATTAGAACGAAGATTTAGGCTACTTTCACACTAGCGTTCAGAGCGGATCCGTCTGATGTTTCATCAGATGGATCCGCTCCTATAATGCAGACGTTTGAATCCGTTCAGAACGGATCCGTCTGCATTATAACTTAGAAAAATTTCTAAGTGTGAAAGTAGCCTGAGCGGATCCGTTCAGACTTTACATTGAAAGTCAATGGGGGACGGATCCGCTTGAAGATTGAGCCATATTGTGTCATCTTCAAGCGGATCCGTCTCCATTGACTTACATTGTAAGTCTGGACGGATCCGCTCGCCTCCGCACGGCCAGGCGGACACCCGAACGCTGCAAGCAGCGTTCAGGTGTCCGCTCACTGAGCGAAGCGGAGGCTGAACGCTGGCAGACTGATGCATTCTGAGCGGATCCGCCTCCATTGAGAATGCATCAGGGCTGGACGGCTGCGTTCGGGAACGCTCGTGAGCCCCTTCAAACGGAGCTCACGAGCGGACACCTGAACGCAGGTGTGAAAGTAGCCTTAGGCGAATCGACTTTGGATGTTTCATCCGAAGCCGATTCACTCCTCCCTAATTATAATAATACAGAGGGGGCATTATATATACTAATAATACAGAGGGGCCATTATATATACTAATAATAAAGAGGGGGCCATTATATATACTAATAGTACAGAGGGGGCCATTATATATTATAATAATACAGAGGGGGCTATTATATATACATGGTTACTAATAATACAGAGGCGGCCATTATATATCCTAATATTACACAGGGGCCATTATATATTATAATTATAAAGAGGGGCCATTATTAATGGCCCCTTTGTATAATTATAATATACACTGCTCAAAAAAATAAAGGGAACACAAAAATAACACATCCTAGATCTGAGTTAATTAAATATTCTTCTGAAATACTTTGTTCTTTACATAGTTGAATGTGCTGACAACAAAATCACACAAAAATAAAAAAATGGAAATCAAATTTTTAACCCATGGAGGTCTGGATTTGGAGTCACACTCAAAATTAAAGTGGAAAAACACACTACAGGCTGATCCAACTTTGATGTAATGTCCTTAAAACAAGTCAAAATGAGGCTCAGTAGTGTGTGTGGCCTCCACGTGCCTGTATGACCTCCTTACAACGCCTGTGCATGCTCCTGATGAGGTGGCGGACGGTCTTCTGAGGGATCTCCTCCCAGACCTGGACTAAAGCATCTGCCAACTCCTGGACAGTCTGTGGTGCAATGTGACGTTGGTGGATAGAGCGAGACATGATGTCCCAGATGTGCTCAATTGGATTCAGGTCTGGGGAACGGGCAGGCCAGTCCATAGCATCAATGCCTTCGTCTTGCAGGAACTGCTGACACACTCCAGCCACATGAGGTCTAGCATTGTCTTGCATTAGGAGGAACCCAGGGCCAACCGCACCAGCATATGGTCTCACAAGGGGTCTGAGGATCTCATCTCGGTACCTAATGGCAGTCAGGCTACCTCTGGCGAGCACATGGAGGGCTGTGCGTCCCTCCAAAGAAATGCCGCCCCACACCATTACTGACCCAATGCCAAACCGGTCATGCTGGAGGATGTTGCAGGCAGCAGAACATTCTCCACGACGTCTCCAGACTCTGTCACATCTGTCACATGTGCTCAGTGTGAACCTCCTTTCATCTGTGAAGAGCACAGGGCGCCAGTGGCGAATTTGCCAATCTTGGTGTTCTCTGGCAAATGCCAAATGTCCTGCACGGTGTTGGCCTGTAAGTACAACCCCCACCTGTGGATGTCGGGCCCTCATATCACCCTCATGGAGTCTGTTTCTGACCGTTTGAGCAGACACATGCACATTTGTGGCCTGCTGGAGGTCATTTTGCAGGGCTCTGGCAGTGCTCCTCCTGTTCCTCCTTGCACAAAGGCAGAGGTAGCGGTCCTGCTGCTGGGTTGTTGCCCTCCTACGGCCTCCTCCACGTCTCCTGATGTACTGGCCTGTCTCCTGGTAGCGCCTCCATGCTCTGGACACTATGCTGACAGACACAGCAAACCTTCTTGCCACAGCTCGCATTGATGTGCCATCCTGGATAAGCTGCACTACCTGAGCCACTTGTGTAGGTTGTAGACTCCGTCTCATGCTACCACTAGAGTGAAAGCACCACCAGCATTCAAAAGTGACCAAAACATCAGCCAGGAAGCATAGGAACTGAGAAGTGGTCTGTGGTTACCACTCCAGAACCACTCCTTTATTGGGGTGTCTTGCTAATTGCCTATAATTTCCACCAGTTGTCTATCCCATTTGCACAACAGCATGTGAAATTGATTGTCACTCAGTGTTGCTTCCTAAGTGGACAGTTTGATTTCACAGAAGTGTGATTGACTTGGAGTTACATTGTGTTGTTTAAGTGTTCCCTTTATTTTTTTGAGCAGTGTATAATGGCCCTTCTGTAAAATTAAAATATATACTGAAAAAGACACAAATGCAATAGCACTCTGCAACCAGCACTCCGCCCTGCCTCCATGCTGGATGTTAAATGAGGCATTGGTGTACATTTTGGCCAAAGCATAATAAGCCACTCACCACGTCAAGGTCGCCTCTATGAGTGGTCCCTAACACTAGTTCCTACCTGTTTATGGGCCATGACAGCCACACAAAGTCCAGGGAGCGCAGGCACAGCATGAACGCCAGGCACACTCTGCTTTATAAAATATATACTGGCCCCCTCTGTATAATGTGGCTCCTCTGTTTTTTCTTCTATTTATACTGATAATCTCCATAGTGCCCCCAGTATGGCCTGCCTTAGGGTAGGTACACCAAAAAAAAAAAAAATACTCACCTTTGTTTCTCACTCCATCACCGCCTGTGGCGTCCCGATGCAGGCGGTCAGGAACACATCACCGTGCCCTCCTGCGCAGCGTCATCTCGCGAGACCCGACGCAGGAGGTCACGGTGAGGTAATCGCGATCTCATGCGCAATTTCTACTGCCTCATAGGCCTGGCCTGAAGCCTATGAAGCAGAACAGAGGGGACGGGAGCCATAAGCTCCCGTGGCCCTCCTTGAAATGCCTGCTGCCTGGCGCGCCCTGCAATTTGGCGCCCGGGGCTACGAGCCCCCCCACCCCCCTTCACACTACGCCACTGCAGGCACTGGGCATTTACTGATCACAGGGAGAATAATGAGAAATCTGTGTAGTGAATAGTGTAATATTTCATCCTCTTTATGGGGTACAGCGCACTTGATGCATATGCGATATGGAAATGTTATTGCATCTGCTGGAAAACAATACAGACTGTTCATTCAAAGAATTGATTTTCTTCTTCAGGAAATGTGGTGATATATGAAGGGATGAGCTTAACTGTACATTTATCTGTGCTGAAGAGAAGCGAGGGATTTCAGGATTTAGAACGCTTGCTGCCATGACAATGGAACAGAGAAACGATGTAACAATAAATATGTCACAATTCTCACTGATTGATGGAGGTCCTGTTGAGAGAAGAAACTGTAGTCATCTAAAAACAGTCTGAGTTATGGATGCTACACTGGGGCAGCTTTTGGCTTATATCCGTGGAAATACATGTATTTACAGCCAGTGCATACAAGTAGAAAACCACCATTTGGTCATGATTAATCTGAAATATTTAGTAACCTATAAACAGGATCTGTTAATAGGACGGGCCTACTTTGGATTAGAACATCTCTACAATGGATACAAATGCATTAAAGGAGTTGTCCCAAGAAAAATATTCTACAATTTTCAAACCAGCACCTGGAGCTGAATACTTTTGTAATTGCATGTAATTAAAAATCTAGTATAGTCACTGAGTTATTCAGTGAAATCTATCAGTATAACGCCATCTGCTGTTTGCTCTTTTATCTAAATTTTTTGTCCAGGTAACTGAGATGGAAGCACATGATCAGTTCCATCCTTCAACTGCCACCAGCTGCAGCAGACAGGGCACACCCTCTGAGAAAGGACACCCCCCCCCCCTGAGCTGCCAGATTGAAATAAATCTAGCAGAGCAATTGGAGCAATTAATGGGGAGATCTCTAGATCCATGTGGGGTACAAGGCTGGTTCTAAGTTTGCTAGAAAGATATTATCGTGTACTATATGATATCTGATTTAAAAAATTTACGTTAATCATGGGATAGCCCCTGACCCTTAAATACAGGATGGATCCAGATCAGAATCATCTAACCTATGGTGCTATTTGGCCATCGGTCTAGAGAGTTACTTTCTCAAATCTGTGCAACATTCTTGAAGTACTGTAGCAATGTGGTCATCAGAGAATCTCGACTGCATAAGGGAACTAACATCCTCAAGGCCATAAGCTCCTAAAACTATCTACAGAGAAAAACCTTTATAAAATTGTCTAAAAATATAAAGAAAAAAATCTAGCAATACACTTTATTAGCCTTGATTTTTCAGCTTCTTTTGTTGACCTTGAATTTAACTAACTGCATGAAAACAGTTTTGAGAAGTCGCAGAGTAGGGGTGTCTTCACACAATGAAGGTTTTGTTGCAGAATTTTCCAAGACTGAAAATTCGTTTTATTTGAAGGTTTTGTTGCAGAATTTTCCAAGACTGAAAATTCGTTTTATTTGAAGGTTTTGTTGCAGAATTTTCCAAGACTGAAAATTTGTTTTATTCATTCGAATGGGGTGGCAGACACATGGACTTCTGCATGGTTCATTCAGGTGAATGGAACTGATTTTCAGTCGCAGAAAATTCTGCATCTAAATCTGCAGCATGTGAGGGCACCCTGAGGCATTGAGAGCAATAGCAATGTAAAAGCGTGCTGCTTTTGTGTTTAATTAGTCACAGGTAGCTGCAGGTCAGCTTTAAAGTTGCAGGGCGCTGTGGATGATACTAAGGGAGCGGAGTGCTGTGGAGGTCACAGTTCAGGGGGCAGGTAGGGTGGCCATTCAGGCCACCCTCAAAAATCGGACTTAAAACCCCACCCCCAGATCCCGAAAGCCAAGTCCCCGATCCAGCTAGGCCATGCCCCTCCCACACACAGGGATTGAAAAAATAAAGGTAAAAAATCAACTTCTGTGCAGTTAAGGGGCAGGTAGGGTGGCCATTCAGGCCACCCTCAAAAGATGGACTTAAAACCCCGACCCCAGGTCCCGCTAAACCACACCCCCTTCCACTCCTCAGCCGACGGGGATTGAAAAAATGAAGGTAAAAATCAACTTCTGTCAGCTGCAGGGGTGGGAGGGAGGGTTGACTTTCCCCTGCAGCTCACGCACAGTGCTGCTGTCTGAGAGTCAGCTGTTCAAAAGAACATCCCTGTGTCTGTCCAGGCCCTGCGCCGGACTAAGGACAGGGAGTCTGAAAGCCGGACTGTCCGGCCCAAAACCGGACCTCTGGCGACCCTAGGGGCAGGCTGCTGTGGAGGTCACAGTTAAGGGGACGATCCGCTATGGAGGTCAGTGTTAAGGGGCAGATTGCTGTAGAGGCCACTATTAAGGGGACGTGGTGTTGTGGAAATCACTGTTAAGGAGATGGCGTAGTGTGGAGGTCGCTAATAAAGGGGCAGCCGCTGTGGAGGTCACTGTTAAGGGGGCGGGATGTTGTGGAGGTCACTGTAAAAGGGGCGGGCGCTGTGGAGGTCTCTGTTAAGGGGAAAGGGAACTGTGGAGGTCACAGTTAAGGGGAAGGGCCACTATGAAAGTCAGTGTTAAGGGGCAGGGTGCTGTAGAGGTCACTATTAAGGAGGCAGGGTGTTGTGGAGGTCACATTTTAAGGGAACAGAGCTCTATGGAGGCCACTATTAAGGGGACGTGGTGTTGTGGAAATCACTGTTAAGGAGATGGTGTAGTGTGGAGGTCGCTAATAAAGGGGCAGCCGCTGTGGAGGTCACTGTTAAGGGGGCGGCCGCTGTGGAGGTCACTATTAAAGGGGAGGGCCCTGTGGATGTTACTGTTAAGGGGGAAAGATGCTGTGGAGGTCACTATTAAAGGGGAGGGCCCTGTGGATGTTACTGTTAAGGGGGAAAGATGCTGTGGAGGTCACTATTGAAGGTACTGTAGATGTCACTGTTATAGTGGATACTGTCCATATCTTTTAACAACACACACAAACATTAAATGAAATAGAAGAAATATACCCGTGCGAAGCCGGGTTCTTCTGCTAGTTGAAAATAAGAAAGGATAATTTAATACAAAATGAGCACCAAAATAAAATAAGTAAACATTGCATGATAATTTATGTGACAGCCTATCAGCCAGTTTATGGTACAAATTACCAAAATGGGTACAAAAGGATGGAGTTACTAAGTCTGGTTGTAAAATAAAACGAAAAAATGGGTACACATATACTTTAGGCCTCTTTCACATGTAAGTGTTTTTGACAATGTCTGTGATGGCCAGCATTTCATCCGTTAAGATATCCACGTGTCCATTTTTGCCCTCAGTGTGTCATCTGTATTCCACATTAACTCCCATGCTGAAAAGGGATTTCTAGAGCATCTCAGACCAGTGGTCCGTGAAAAACATGGACACCATCTTTGTTTGGCCAGTGGTTTTCACAGACTCATAGATTTCAATTAGTGTGTTTGGTCCCCAGCAAGGACCAAAGTAGTGCATGTCCACATTGTTGGTGGACCAATGGAAAAACAAGGATGCATGGATAATCACATTAAAATTAATTGATATGTGTGCTGTCTGTAGAGAACACAGACAACACCTGTCCACAATCCCATCAAGGAACTGGACTTAAATGACAAATTAGTTAATTTCTACTTCACAGGTCAAACAGCATCCAAGTGGAAAAAATAGGTGTCCGGAGTCCCCGTTCCTCCAGGACAAATGTGTTAGTTTTGTGGTTTAAAGCCAAAATGTACACGTTTTACCAATACTGTTAGTAGCTTTTCACTGCTTTTGGAACGGTTTTCCACTACTTGTACTGGTTTCCATGAAGTGTACAGTGCCTTTCTATATATGAAGATTAGAAATATTTTCATAGCTCCCTAGCACAAATCTGGGCTTGTTCCTGTAGTTTCACACAAAATGACCTCAGTTCTTGTAGGAGTTTCCTGGGAATGTTTTGAGAATTGTTCTTAGTGTACACCAGAGGACCTCTATCTCACTAACCACAAATATAACACAGGGTGGAGAGGTATATTATACTGGGGAAAGAAAAGCAAAATATCCGTCGACTAAATTGTGCAAGTGACAGTGCATAAGCTTCAGAATAACATAATGCTAAGTGAAACCTGTTTTCAAGAGTCTCTCTGTCACAAACTTACCAGTCTGGGCTCCAGAGGTGAGATCTCCAGCTTCGGTTGCGCCGGGAGAGATGCGCTGCAAGGTCACGCCCCCTGGTGATGCGACAGCATCTTTAGCAACAGGATGCAATGCGCTATTTCTCGCCACAGCAGGCATGTAATGGAGGAGACTAGAAGTGGGATGATTGCTCTGCTGCTTTATTCCTGTGTGCTAGTGTTCTGACTAAGGCCCCTTTCACACGAACAAGTTTTCTGGCATGACGTGAACACATAGCACCCACACTGAATCCTGACCCATTCATTTCAATGTGTCTGTCTACATGAGCGTTGTTTTTCACGCACCATTTCTGCATTGCATGAGAATTGCAGCATTTTCTATATTCTAGGCCCATAGAAGTGAATGGGGCTTCAGTGAAAAACGCATTGCATCTGAATATAATCCGGATGCATTCCGGGTGCAATGCATTTTTCACTGAAGGTTGCTAGGAGATGTTGTTTGTAAACCTTCATTTTTTATTCACGTGGAGGAAAAACGCATAAAAATTCATTGCAGCCAGGCGGAAAAAACTGAAACACTGAACGCAATTGCAGACAAAACTGCTTGCGAAATGGTGCGAGTTTCACTGAACGCACCATGAACGCATCCTGACACAATCCATATCATTCATGTGAAAAAGTCCTAATGGAATGCCGAGTCATGATCTATTAGGTTCTGATCCTGGCACTTGGTGCTCAATTACACCCGTTCCAGGCCATATACCAGTGCCAGTGATAGTCTTGTTTGAACTCACTAGCTAGGTTCCTGGTTCATGGATTCGTTTGGGTTTGTTTGTGCTTTTGACCTCGGCTTGTCTTTTCACCACTCTCTGTCTCATGATTCGTACTGTGCACCCTATCTGGGATTTGATCTCAGCCTGTCTTTTGAATAATCTCTGTCTCTCGTTTTTGTACTGCGTTGTCCGCCTGGTTCTGACCTATTCACGTACTACTATTCCTTTGTAGAAAAAAGAGCGGTGCGCTCACCTAGGCTGTGATATTAGAGGAGGCACGGGCAACGCCGGGAGCCTTGGTCTGAAGGTAAGCATCCAAATAAAGCAGAGGAAAAGTCCAGCTTCTAAACAATCGTGGCAACTTTATTATTTCAGTGCATTAAAAAACACAAAAACAGTCCATGTCTACGCGTTTCGGATCTAAATCAACAAAGAGAAATACCCAAATATCAAAATGTATTGGTTAGACATAAAAAACATATATAACATATATACACATATAACAACATGTGGAGACAAAGTGCCTGTGCCGGCAGCTCATAAAATCCCATATAGCATACAGTGTAGATATTCCTAGAACTCAGCAACATGTATATTAGAAATGAAAGTGTCTATCATGAGATCCCCAATATATAGTGCGAGTCTAGCGGGCAGCAGTGACTTGCGCTGAGTGCAACTAGTTCAATAGTCAGGTGTGCGCCACCTTTAACAATCAAGATATCATATCAAGAACGTGCTGAGCAAGTCTGGATCTTTCTTACCCGATAAGATGTGTGGATGAGCTGTCGCTACCTGGTGTGCCCCTCTACGCGTGTTTCACGTTTGCTTCTTTCGGATCTAGCGAGGTTGACCCTTATTCATGACAAGGAAAAGACCGCATGAGCTAGGATTAAATATTGGTCAGCTGGCAAAAAAACACAGGTGGCCATAATCAACCATAGCCACACCTCCGTACACATTTTTTTACTAGAATACATAGAACACTTAAAAAGCCAAAAAGGCTATATGCAATGATAAAAAACAGAGAAAATGAAAAGGATCAATAATGTAATATTAAATCATGTTTGTGATTTAACCATAAGGGATGCAGGAGCCCATACGGAAGATCCAAAAAGACTCCCTATTTAAAAGCTTCTTCCTGTGATCTCCACCCCTGACCGGAGGATTAACTCTTTTGAGACCTTGTTCTTGCATACCCTTGATGCTACTGTACCTCCATGAACAGCCGCATAATGTGAACTGGCCGCAGAGACATTTCTGGTTCGTGCATGTGGGATATCAGAGATGTGTCTGCAGATCCTGGTTTTTAAGCTGTTAATGGTGCAGCCAACATATTGGAGGTGGCACAAGGTGCAAGTAATGCAATAAACCACAGATGTGGTCACTGTCACTGTTTTAAGACAAAGGATTGACGGTTAGCAATAGAATTAATGTGATTGCCAGTCTGGATGACTGTACAACACATACAAATTTTGTGGCCACATTTACAATTGCCAGTATGTCTTAACCAGGTAGGTTGAGTTTGCCGCACCTCTGAAAACATTGAAGGGCTGACTCTATTACCTAATGTGGTTGCCCTGCGTGCAATGCATCTAGTGCCACCACTGATGGTATTTGACCATTGTTCTTCTGAGTACAAAACTGATAGGTGTTTCTTAACAATTTGACAAATGTGTGAATATTCTAGACTGAAATTAGTAACAAAAACTGAAGCTGATTTATAAAAACTTCTTTTATGAGATTTCCTAGAATGAACACAGCTAGTTTGAGGAAAAATTTGATCAGCCCGGGATGTGCGCAAAGCACAGGCCTTTGCTGACCGTAGTGAATTGCTGGAATACTTTCTAACATAAAGGCGGCTGGCAATGGCATCCATCTCCCCGTGACATGCTCAATCCAAAGAACAATTGCGTCTAACGTGAATAAATTCCCCTTTGGGAATGCTGTGGATCACATGTGGTGGATGACAGGATGCTGCGTGGAGAATGGTATTACCAGCCGTCTCCTTGCGGTAAGTATGAGAAACCACAGTATTGCCTGTCACCGGTTAAAGGGCTTCTGTCACTTCCCAAACACCAATTTTCAGTTTTTGACTTAATATATTTGCTAATGTTTATAGATTTAATATATACCCCTCTTACCTCAGGCTGTGGTGTAATTTCAGTAAAAATCGGACTTTAGTGATATGTCAATTTCTTCACTACCAGCAAGTTGGGCGGACTTGCTTGTAGCCGCCGCATCCTCTGTCTGAAAAAATGCCCCCTCCTCCACTTGATTGACAGGGCCAGCGAGCGCTCTCGACCTCCAGCTGGCCCTGCCTGAAGCTCAAATCCTGCGCCGTACCGGTCGTCATTCGGCGCAGGCGCTCTGAGAGAATGACGTCAGCCCTACCCTTCTCCAGATCTGTGTCTCCATACAAGCCTATCTAGAAGCTCTAAAGGCAGTTCTTTCCTCCTCATGACTTGAGGGGATGAGAAATGGGAGGCTTTCAGAGCAAAATGTAAAGTCATAGCAAAGGGTATGCATACTTGTGTCTATGTGAAATTTTTGTTTTTCCTTCTTATTAAATTTGACATTTCTAAAATTCTGTTTTCACTTTCTCATTATGGTAAAACTTTAAATTTTTTATTTTATTTTATTGCAAGTCCACAACATAACAAAATGTGTAAAAATTCGGAAAGCCTTCAGGCCCTCCGAATGCATTATATGACACAGATGGAAAAATAAACTGTCCCCAAACAACGCATACAAAGAACACTAAGATTTTTTGGAAAAACAAAGTTTCCCAGAAATGCAATGTACACAGTACACCTAAATTGCATTTAAATTATTTATTTAGTAGAGTATTTGCTAAGAAGCATGGTAGTTTACTTACATTATGATAGTTGTGTCTGTGTCACTGACTGAACTACAAAAACTGCTAATTAATAAGAAAGTGCCGATGACTCCACTACCGCAGGAAAAATGTTCCTAAGGCTACATGCACACAACCGTATGTGTTTTGCAGTCCGCAAATTGCAGATCCGCAAAAAAAAAAAGGATGACATCCGTATGCCATCCGTTTTTTTGTGTGGATCCATTGTAACAATGCTTAAAACGTACAAGAATAGGACATGTTCTATTTTTTTTGCAGGGCTACAGAACGGACATACTGATGCGGACAGCACACGGTGTGTTGTCCGCATAAAAAAACGGAACGGACACGGAAACAAACAACGTTCGTTTGCATGTAGCCTAAGACTGTTTCTATTATAAACACTCATTTTAGCACTATATATTAAAACCAAACCTAACAATTTTGCTAAGCAGCAACTGATTCAATTTAAAATACCAGATGGATCTGTGGAGGATGAAAAATACTGTCTGATGCCTTCTAAAACTGACAGCAACAAATAAATGCCTTTCACATGAACAGTCAGGTCCATAAATATTGGGACATTGACACAAATCTAAAATTTTTGGCTCTATACATCACCACAATGGATTTGAAATGAAACAAACAAGATGTGCTTTAACTGCAGACTGTCAGCTTTAATTTGAGGTTATTTACATCCAAATCAGGTGAACGGTGAAGGAATTACAACAGTTTGCATATGTGCCTCCCACTTGTTAAGGAACCAAAAGTAATGGGATGTAATAATAATCATAAATCAAACTTTCACTTTTTAATACTTGGTTGCAAATCCTTTGCAGTCAATTACAGCCTGAAGTCTGGAACGCATAGACATCACCAGACGCTGGGTTTCATCCCTGGTGATGCTCTGCCAGGCCTCTACTGCAACTGTCTTCAGTTACTGCTTGTTCTTGGGGCATTTTCCCTTCAGTTTTGTCTTCAGCAAGGGAAATGCATGCTCAATCGGATTCAGGTCAGGTGATTGACTTGACCATTGCATAACATTCCACTTCTTTCCCTTAAAAAACTCTTTGGTTGCTTTTGCAGTATGCTTTGGGTCATTGTCCATCTGCACTGTGAAGCGCCATCCAATGAGTTCTGAAGCATTTGGCTGAATATGAGCAGATAATATTGCCCAAAACATTTCAGAATACATCCTGCTGCTTTTGTCAGCAGTCGCATCATCAATTAATACAAGAGAACCAGTTCCATTGGCAGCCATACATGCCCACGCCATTACACTACCACCACCATGCTTCACTGATGAGGTGGTATGCTTAGGATCATAAGCAGTTCCTTTCCTTCTCCATACTCTTCTCTTCCCATCACTCTGGTACAAGTTGATTTTGGTCTCATCTGTCCATAAGATGTTGTTCCAGAACTGTGAAGGCTTTTTTAGATGTCGTTTGGCAAACTCTAATCTGGCCTTCCTGTTTTTGAGGCTCACCAATGGTTTACATCTTGTGGTGAACCCTCTGTATTCACTCTGGTGAAGTTTTTTCTTGATTGTTGACTTTGACACACACACACCTACCTCCTGGAGAGTGTTCTTGATCTGGCCAACTGTTGTGAAGGGTGTTTTCTTCACCAGGGAAAGAATTCTTCGGTCATCCACCACAGTTGTTTTCCGTAGTCTTCGGGGTCTTTTGGTGTTGCTGAGCTCACCGGTGCGTTCCTTCTTTTTAAGTTGTTTTGGCCACGCCTAATGTTTTTGCTATCTCTCTGATGGGTTTGTTGTGTTATTTCAGCCTAATGATGGCTCGCTTCACTGATAGTGACAGCTCTTTGGATCTCATCTTGAGAGTTGACAGCAACAGATTCCAAATGCAAATAGTACACTTGAAATGAACTCTGGACCTTTTATCTGCTCATTGTAATTGGGATAATGAGGGAATAACACACACCTGGCCATGAAACAGCTGAGAAGCCAATTGTCCCATTACTTTTGGTCCCTTAACAAGTGGGAGGCACATATGCAAACGGTTGTAATTCCTACACCGTTCACCTGATTTGGATGTAAATACCCTCAAATTAAAGCCGACAGTCTGCAGTTAAAGCACATCTTGTTTGTTTCATTTCAAATACATTGTGGTGGTGTATAGAGCCAAAAATGTTAGAATTGTGTTGATGTCCCAATATTTATGGACCTGACTGTATATCATAGACCAAAGCGAATACAGAAGAAGGAAGAACCTGCGCTTAAGGATTTGATATTATGCAACATTTTACATTAATCGCACAATATTGATATGTAGGGAGATGATTTGACTTTGGAAATGATCATCAAAACATGTAGGTTATGCAGATAGGCCACAGAAAAAATTTGCAATAAAAAATGTTTCCATCAATATGACCTTCATTGCCTAAGTTCCGCCTAGCAGCACCTGAGGGCCACTGGATTACAATCTAAGGGCTCATTCACACGACCATGCTGTTTTTTGCGGTCTGCAAATTGCGGATCCGCAAAACACGGGTGGCGTCCGTGTGCCCTCCGCAATTAGTGGAACGGAACAGGAGGCCTATTATAAAAATGCCTATTCTTGTCCGCAAAACGGACAAGAATAGGACAGGACTCATAATTTTTGCGGGGCCACGGAACGGAGCAACGGATGCGGACTGCACACAGAGTGCTGTCCGCATCTTTTGCGGAACCATTGAAATGAATGGTTCTGTATATGGACCGTAAGCGAAACGCAGAAAACGGCCCATATACGGAATGCAAAATACTTTCGTGTGAACGAGCCCTAATGCAGGGCTCTCTACCTTGGCCAGATATATGGCCGCACAGAGAAATTATTTTGGTTGCCGGGCTGCATTGATTTTAAATATGGTACCATAAATTATTATTGTTAATAGATTATAAAACCACATACCTCTTACATCCACTGAAGCAGGGGTGCACCTAACCTTTCTGCTGCCTGAGGCGAAAAATTGAAACAGCACCTCCCCGCCCCTCTACCAAATTCTCAACCTAACCCTTTCCCTCCTAACATTGCGTACATGAATACAAAACATACAGGGTAATACAGCGCCCCATATCTCTTACATCCAGCGACGTCTTCTCTGACGTTCTCTTTCCTCATCTTCTCCATTCAGACCACCATGATGATTTTTCAGCCATCTCTCGTCACTGCTGACAAAAAAAAATCTTAGTTTCCTACTTTTCCATCAACCTCCCACCTTCTGGACAAATCATCCTACCACCCCCAATACTGTGCCACCAATAGTAATAATTCTCTGCTAGAGCACACTTGGTAGTAATAGTGCTCCTACAGGGCCCCTAACATGTCCCCACTGTGCCCCATAAGTAATAATGCTCCCATAGTGCCCATACTAGTAATTATGTTCCCCAAAGTCCCCCAGTAGTAATAAAGCCCACCATAATGCCCCCCAGTGGTAATAATTATTCTTATAACGTGACAGTAGAAACAGCCCCCTTAAAATGGGCACCAATACAAAAAAGCCCCCTATAATGTGTACCAGTGCAAAAAATCCCCCCTTTTAATGTCCCTAGTTGAGCTAATGTTCCCATAGTGCCCCCATAATGCGTGCCAGTATAAAATACCCCTATATAATGCCCCAAGTCAATGCCCCCATAGTGCTCCTCTCTTCCCTTCCCCATAGTGCCCCCATAATGTGCCAGTATAAAATACCCCTATATAGTGCCCCCAGTAGATGCCCCATAGTGCTCCTCTCCCCCTTCCCCATAGTGCCCCCATGTTTGCCAGTATAAAATGCCTCTATATTGCCCCAGTAATTGCCCCTATACTGCTCCCCCCCTTCTTTGTGCCCTCAGTAGATGTCCCCATAGTGCCCCCCAATAATGTGATAGTAAAAAGTGCCCCTAGATGTTCCAATAGGGTTCCTCGCCCCCTTACCCATTGTGCCCCCATATAAAATACCCCTTCTTTGTGCCCTCAGTAAATGCCCCCATAGTGCCCCCCAATAATGTGCCAGTAAGAAGTGCCCCTAGATGCCCCCATAGCGCTCCTCTCCTGCATTGTGCCATATAAAAAAAATAAACACATATACTTCCCTCCATGCAGCTTTCAGCGATGCGATGCAATGCAGGTCTCTTTTGGCCTGTGTCTAATTCCCCCCTGCAGTGGTAATGCCCTCTTGCTATTATAACTCCTCCCCATAGTGCTCCCAATATTATTGTACCCCCTGTAGTACTAGTATGTATAATGCCCCCTTGTAGTTCCCCCTGTATTATAATGTCCCCTGTAGCACTCTGGCCTGTATTGATGCCCTTTGTAGTGTCCATGTATTATAATGCTCCCCTGTAGTGCTCTGGCCTATATTAGTGTCCCTTTTGTAGCGCCCCTGTATTATAATGATCCCCTGTAGCACTCTGGCACTCTTGTAGTGCTCCCTGTAAAGCTATGGCCTGTATTAATGCCTCCTGTATTATATTGCCCTCCTGTAGTGCTCCAGCCTATATTAATGTCGCCCTTGTAGTGTCCCCTGTATTATAATGCCCTCTGTAACACTCTGGCCTATATTAGTGTCCCTATTGTATTTCCTCTGTATTATAATGCTCCCCTGTAGCATTCTGTCTAATATAAATGGCCGCCTTGTAGTGATCCCCGTAGTGCTCTGGCCTATATAAATGTTGCCCTTGTGGTGCCCCCTGTATTATAATGCCCCCTGTAGTGCTCTGGCCTGTATTAATGCCCCTTGTAGTGCTCTGGCCAATATTAATGCCCCACTTGCAGTACCCCCTGTATTGTAATGCCCCCTGTAGCATGCTGGCCCATATTAATTCCCGATTTATAGTTCCCCTTCTATTATATGTCTCCCCATGGATCCGGCCTGTATTAGTGCTCACTGTATTATAATGCCCCCCAATAGGGCTTTGCCCTGTATTAATACTTTCTCTAACCATGGGAGGAACAAAGTATGTTGACTATACATATGTCATTTATAGTCGAATTTTAAGTTTGGACTGGAGATTTAGTCTAGAGAATGTGTGGGAGGCATTTATGTAAAAGCACCAACATGACAGGTTTTATAAAATCTAGCTGCCATTAAAGTCAAGTGAAATATTTATTAATTCAGCTCTAATTCCAGCTCAAATTACATTTGTTAGAGAAGTTAGATGATGGCTACACATTCAGACAGATATAGGCTTTCCATATAGGTTGCCATTAGCCAAAGGAGTTATTTTGGGACAACTAACCACAAAATAAAGTCATTTGATATGCATTCTGAGATGATACATTAAAATTAGCAAAACTGGTCAGATCATAATTTTCCGGTTACTTGTCTGATATGAGGCCACAGTTTTGTGCAGATTTACAGCCTATGTGTTATGAAGCTAACTAGTGAATATCTTTTCCACTGTGGCTTACATTTTGCACTGATTTTATTATGCTGCTTTTTTAGTTTTTATATTATTTTCAACTATGAACAATGAATCCATTTATGCATAAAATTAAAGTGCTTCTAACTGTAATTGCTAAGGCTCTATCTAATTACCATATGATAGAGGAAATTGAAATAAAATATAATAGGCATGTGAAATGAGAGTCTGAATAGACCCTAAAGGGCAGGTAAGCTTCAGAGCAATTATGGAAATGCAGATGCATATGTATATCTGCCAGTTCTGTTTTGCAAAGATAGACGTTCTGTATTTGTGACAGGGAAATGAGGGAGATGAAGAACAGTAAAGGCCATCTGTCTATTGGGAACCTCTTCTTTCTCTCTCATTGCCTACAAAATATTGTTGTATTTACAGACAGTATTGAGACAGATGATAGATAGATCGATAGATATATAGATAGATAAATAGATAATGTTAATCATAACATTAAAACCACATGCTTAATATTGTGTAGTCGCCCCCTCATGCCACCAAAACAGCTCTGATCTGTTGAGAAATGGAGTTCATGATGGATCTGTCTTGGCTATGTTAAAGATAATACAACCGGATCCATTCATAACGGATGCAGACGGTTGTATTATCAGTAACGGAAGCGTTTTTGCTGAACCCTGCTGGATCCAGCAAAAATGCTAGTGTGAAAGTAGCCTGTTCATCCCCACCATCAGGGGCGCTGTGAAGAACAGGGCTCACTGAGTCTCTGCCCTCTGGGTTTGGCCCCAAGTCTAACTGGTGCACTTTGTCCAGTGGTATTACTTGCCACTGGTTCCTTACCTGCTGGTCCAGCTCACTGTGATGTCTTGATCTCTGTGAATAAAGTATTTGTCTTGGTCCTTGTTTGGCTCTGCTTGCTTTGGTGTGTTATGTCTGAGGGATGTTCTAGGGGTCGGTAGGACTCTCGCTTAAAACATGACAGTCTGTGAAAAATATTAGATGTGTCCGTGATACATCTGGTGGTACTTGAGCAGGTCACTTTGGTTGTAATTTTTAGAATTTTAGAGCTTACAGTAAATGCTAGCATAGTGTTTAGTATCAGTATCTGACCTTTAGACATCTATTACTTATAATCTTTATACTGTAGTTCATTATAGTTTTCCAATCTGTCCATAAAAATTGTTGGCTGTCCGTGATTTTTGGATAAATTGTCCAGAAAAATTAAACTTAGGTTCAACCCTATCATAGCCAGCATTAACTTTTTCAGCAATTTGTGCTACCCTCTTCTAGGATCAGTCGGGTAAGCCATATTTCCCCAACAAGAGTGAGCCTTAAAGAGGATGTGTCACTTCAGCAAATGGCATTTATCATGTAGAGAAAGTTAATACAAGACACTTACCAATGTATTGTGATTGTTCATATTGCCTCCTTTGCTGGCTTCATTAATTTTTCCATCATATTATACACTGCTTCTACCCAGGGGTTATGACCACCCTGCAGTCTAGCAGCGGTGGCCGTGCTTGCACACCATAGAAAAAATCTCCGGCCTCTCTGTTGGCCAGGACTGAGGAAGTGCATATCGGCTTCTGGATTGAAGGAAGGTCAGAACCCCTGGAAAGGAGTAGTGTTGAGCGTGAATATTCGAAAAGCAAATTTTTATCGTGAATATCGGCACTTCGAGAATTCGCGAATATTTAGAATATAGTGCTATATATTCCTAATGACACAAATAACACAGTACACATCAGGTGATCATCCCTCCCTTCTTCTAGCTTGTGGGCCAATGATAAGGCTTTGTCACAGCTTAGCAAAATCCCTAGCAACCAATAGAAAAGTTGCCTACCCCTTACTATATAAGAACCTCCCCAGCAGCTATTTTCTAAAGTTTATTGCAGTTATGAAAGAGACAGCAGTGTCATTGCTGTGCTCTGTGCTTTGTTGTATTACATTAGACAGTTAACTTAAATATATAATTCAGATAGTTAGGGGGAGATAGTCAGTGTAGGTTAGATTGATCTATAGTGTAGCAGATATTGCCAAAAATTCGCAAGCGCGAACATATTGGAGCACTCTATCTGCATATAAAGCTATTCTAATGTTCTGCCGTGCCAACCATTTTCCCCAGTCTCAGAAAGCTTATACCAGCTTGAAAAATGTAGCATAACTAACCCATGCCTGTATTTTGCGCGCATTACGTGAATATTACATTGCCGTTTTTCGCAATCAAGAATATAATCTCGAATTCACGAATATATGACGAATATTCTACAAAATGTTCGAAAAAATATTGTGAATTCAAATCTTGCCCCTGCCGCTCATCACTAGAAATGAGCATTGTATAATGTGATGAAAAAATAAATCATTCCAGCAAAGGCTTCTTTCACCTTTGTCTACAGGATAAATGCTATTTGTGAGACAACGCATATAAGCATCCATGGACCTGTGTCAGTTTTAGGGCTCTTGTACACAGCCGTTGCCCCGTCGTAGCCGTATTGCGGCCCGCATACGGCGGGTCTGCAATACATGGGGCACCGGCTGTGTGCACCCCGCATCACGGATGCGGACCCATTCACTTGAATGGGTACGCAATCACAGAGATGCAGTGCGGTGCGGAACGGAAGCATGGACCGGAAGCACTACGGAGTGCTTCTGTGGTGTCTCTGGCCGTGCCTCCACGCTGCAAACAAATAGAACATGTTTTTTGCGGTGAGGACGGATCACGGACCCATTCAAGTTGAATGGGTCTCGATGCGGTCCCCAATGCACAGAACGGTCAAACAATGGCCATGTGCATGAGCCCTTACTGGTTGTCCTTCCTTAGACTAGTTTTGATAGATGCTAACTGTAGCTGGCCAGCTAAGACCTATCCTAGGTTGCTAATATAGCTTGTGTGTTTATACAGCTAGACCCGCGAATAACCTTAATACAGATCCTATGTTTGTGTGTTAAAGACAAGGGCAGAGTTATTTACAGTGACTTCAATGCAATGATGTGGAGATGGCAAATGTCAATATTTTATTTGAGGTGCAACAAAGAAGGCCCAAGACGATTGAACAGTTAGAGGCCTGTATTAGACAAGAATGGGAGAGCATTCCTATTTCTAAACTTGAGAAACTGGTCTCCTCGGTCCCCAGACGTCTGTTGAGTGTTGTAAGAAGAAGGGGAGATGCCACACAGTGGTGAAAATGGCCTTGTCCCAACTTTTTGGGGATTTGTTGACACCATGAAATTCTGATTCAACATATTTTTCCCTTAAAATGGTACATTTTCTCAGTTTAAACTTTTGTTCCGTGATTTATGTTCTATTCTGAATAAAATATTAGAAGTTGGCACCTCCACATCATTGCATTCAGTTTTTATTCACGATTTGTATAGTGTCCCAACTTTTTTGGAATCCGGTTTGTATATATTGTGTCCACAGAAGCAGAAAAGATAATATGCCTTTAAGATTCATTATATGGATGTGAGGTAAGCTCAATGACACAGCAGAAACAACAGAAAGCATAGAGTTAAACTGTTGTTGCTGGGCAGGAGTCTTGACCAATCACAGCCAGCCTCACACACAGCAGGAGTTTTGACCAATCACAGCCAGCCTCACACACAGCCTGTGTGGGAAATTCCCCTGGCAGGAGCTGCTAGAATCATTACACCAGAGGAGAGAAGCTGAACAGACATTCACTCCACTAAGAGCTGTGTTTTAAGGAAGCAGAGAGGCTAAAATAGGTATTTAAAACAGTTATATAATGTTCTTATTGTTAATATAGTGATTAGAACTGTATACTGAACCAGTTATATGTGTGTTTACTTACAGTTCCACCAATTGCAAACCACAAATTCAATTGCAAACCACAAATTCATATGCAAACTACAAAGTTCACAATCCAAATTCAAATTCAATATTGCAATCCAAATTGCATACAACCATACCAGAGCATACTCAACCAATTTGCAAATAGTTACTGCTAACTGCATACTGCAAATTGCGACCAAATTCAGCAAGTGAACTATTAGTTAGACCTCAGATATACCTCTCAGAGAGATCATAAAGTGCTTAAATAACTTAAAGTGAGAGTACAGATACTCAAGAGAGAAATACACTGCTCAAAAAAATAAAGGGAACACAAAAATAACACATCCTAGATCTGAATTAATTAAATATTCTTCTGAAATACTTTGTTCTTTACATAGTTGAATGTGCTGACAACAAAATCACACAAAAATAAAAAAAATGGAAATCAAATTTTTCAAACCATGGAGGTCTGGATTTGGAGTCACACTCAAAATTAAAGTGGAAAAACACACTACAGGCTGATCCAACTTTGATGTAATGTCCTTAAAACAAGTCAAAATGAGGCTCAGTAGTGTGTGTGGCCTCCACGTGCCTGTATGACCTCCCTACAATGTCTGTGCAGGCTCCTGATGAGGTGGCGGACGGTCTCCTGAGGAATCTCCTCCCAGACCTGGACTAAAGCATCTGCCAACTCCTGGACAGTCTGTGGTGCAACGTGACATTGGTGGATAGAGCGAGACATGATGTCCCAGATGTGCTCAATTGGATTCAGGTCTGGGGAACGGGCGGGCCAGTCCATAGCATCAATGCCTTCGTCTTGCAGGAACTGCTGACACACTCCAGCCACATGAGGTCTAACATTGTCTTGCATTAGGAGGAACCCAGGGCCAACCGCACCAGCATATGGTCTCACAAGGGGTCTGAGGATCTCATCTCGGTACCTAATGGCAGTCAGGCTACCTCTGGCGAGCACATGGAGGGCTGTGCGGCCCTCCAAAGAAATGCCACCCCACACCATTACTGACCCAATGCCAAACCGGTCATGCTGGAGGATGTTGCAGGCAGCAGAACGTTCTTTACGGCGTCTCAAGACTCTGTCACGTCTGTCACATGTGCTCAGTGTGAACCTGCTTTCATCTGTGAAGAGCACTGTGAAGAGCACAGTGGCGAATTTGCCAATCTTGGTGTTCTCTGGCAAATGCCAAACGTCCTGCACAGTGTTGGGCTGTAAGCACAACCCCCACCTGTGGACGTCGGGCCATCATATCACCCTCATGGAGTCTGTTTCTGACCGTTTGAGCAGACACATGCACATTTGTGGCCTGCTGGAGGTCATTTTGCAGGGCTCTGGCAGTGCTCCTCCTGTTCCTCCTTGCACAAAGGCGGAGGTAGCGGTCCTGCTGCTGGGTTGTTGCCCTCCTACGGCCTCCTCCACGTCTCCTGATGTACTGGCCAGTCTCCTGGTAGCGCCTCCATGCTCTGGACACTACGCTGACAGACACAGCAAACCTTCTTGCCACAGCTCGCATTGATGTGCCATCCTGGATATGCTGCACTACCTGAGCCACTTGTGTGGGTTGTAGACTCAGTCTCATGCTACCACTAGAGTGAAAGCACCGCCAGCATTCAAAAGTGACCAAAACATCAGCCAGGAAGCATAGGAACTGAGAAGTGGTCTGTGGTCACCACCTGCAGAATCACTCCTTTATTGGGGGTGTCTTGCTAATTGCCTATAATTTCCACCTGCTGTCTATCCCATTTGCACAACAGCATGTGAAATTGATTGTCACTCAGTGTTGCTTCCTAAGTGGACTGTTTGATTTCACAGAAGTGTGATTGACTTGGAGTTACATTGTGTTGTTTAAGTGTTCCCTTTATTTTTTTGAGCAGTGTATATCCACCATTTTATGTTGAATGATCAGATTGAACATTTGAACCACCATTTTGTGATACTTTATTCAACACGTGTTTTGTACATGGACTATCTGCTGCGGAGGCCGGCAGTGTTATATATGAAGAAAAGTTGAAGTTAATAAAGAAGTTATTTTAAGCATTTGGTGTGCTCTTTAAACCGACTGCTTCCATAGAATGGCGCAAGAGGAATTACAGAGTAATTGACAGTCTGGTCAGAGATATCAAAATTCTTCTAATGCCACAGCGCAAAAGCCACTTCATAGTGCTGCGCCTGGCACACTAACCACTGCACACAGGAAACACCACACAAAGCCTGCTGATTTTGAGATGCCCTGACCCATTCAACTAACTATCACTATTTGTTTTTTGTCAGATCTTTACACTTGCCTATATTTCCTGCTTCCTATACATCAACTTCAAGAACTGACTGACAAAATAATCAATGTTACTCACTTCATTAGTCAGTTGTTTTAATGTTATGGCTGATACATACTGTATCTATCTACGAAACATAGCAAAAAACAACCTCAATACAGACTAGAAACAAGAAGCCACTGAAAATATGCAAATTATAGTCCTGTATATTAAACTATTCACATAACAGCTTTTTCAAGGACAGTTCTTTTTGTTAGGAGAAATCCCAGCGTACGTGAGGGCAAGGTTTTGCTGGTAATTCAAACCTTGTTATTCACTTACATGAACTGTGTTCCATGTGCATTGTTTTTTTTATTAATAATGGGCTTTCAAATGTGAGTAAGATAAGTACTAGATATTCTCAGGGAAATGAAACACACAAATGCTGTCTATTTTACTATATTCTGCAATATTTTACTTTATATTACCCATTGTTATTACAATCGCCCAAAAGCATTGCAAAAAAATACAGCTAAATTCATTAGGCACCAGGTAGTGTTTAACCCGTGCCGCTGCGGAATAGGAATTGAACATTTTCTTCCACTTTCTTGTGATAATTAGAGATGAGCGAATTTCCGCTTATGAAATTCGTTCACACTTCGTTTGATGGTTAAAGGTGAATTGCGTTATGGATTCTGTTACCACAGACCCTAACGCAATTCTATGCCGTAATGCATAACGGAATGCCTTTAGAGGAATTCCATTATTCATTTCGTCATAATAGAAGTCTATGGGCTGCAAAACTGAACCGTCCCGTTTCCGTTATGCACAAAATATGAAATTCGCTCATCTCTAGTCTTAATGGGTTGATTTTATGATGGTAAAAGAATGACTGAAAAGCAGAATATACTACAGTAAAAGAGGTTTAATGAATGAAATACTTAGGGGCTAAAAAATGTAGCTCATCCTGGAGTTTTTATACCAGCTTTGGTTGGGTGTGGGGATTGCATTGTGATCTATGTAGCATGCTGAACAGGAAATGTGGTGTTTATACCTATTGACCATTAATGATAGACAATGAAGTTGAAGGAATGTATTCCATATGACCAGTGATAGACAAGCAATAATATATTCTGTATACATATAAACATACATACACAGAAAAACCATGTATATTATATACTGTAGGTATAAAACCCCTTCTCACGGTGCGGTTCACTGTGACAGTTTTGGCCGTGTAGGCTGGCTGCATGCCCTTTCACATACTGGCTGCAGGCTGTCCCCTGTGTATGCTGGTTGCTTGGGGCTTCGTGCTGGATGCGGTGTTTTGTGAACTGCTGCCTGTGAATGTTGCTCTCCCCTTGTCTGCATCTCTGTGCCATTCTTATTACTGTTGCCGTGCAGGCTGGCTGCAGTCTCCCTCGTGTACTGGCTGCAGGCTGACACCTGTGTATGCTCGTTGTTTGGGACTGCATGCTGGCTGCTTTGTAGTGTGTGAACTGTGACCTGTGTTTGTAGATTCCCGTGTCTGCATCTCTATGGCTCATGTCTCTGGTGCCGTGCAGGCAGGGCCGGCCTTAGGTGTTCAGGCGCCCTGTGCGAGCTAACCTTGTGGCGCCCCCGCCCCCCAAAAAAAAAAAAACACTGCTTGTTGCTGGCATCATGGCATAGGCTGGCTGACTATCCAACCAAGTAGTTACCAGCCCACACACCCCAAAGGCCGGTGTAATGTCATACTTCCCTACTTCGTGAGATTTCCCTACCATCGTCACTTCCGGTCGCACCGGACATGACGTGAGGAGGTGTGCAGCGCCGCGCAGGCGCACAACGTCAGGTTAGGGAAGTTTCACAGCAGAGTGCGCATGCGCCAGGAGTCTCGCCGGCGGTTAGGGTAGGGAAAAACTATGGGCCAGTGCGCAGGCGCAGTGATCGGATGGATGTTTCTTAGCTGAACACCGGCCGACACTGCGCATGCACCGGGAGCCTCATCAGCGGTTAGGGAAGGGAAAAATTACGTATGGGCCAGTGCTTTTTCCCTACCCTAACCGCTGGTGAGGCTCCCAGCGCATGCGCAGTGTCGGCCGGTGTCCTGCTGAGAACATCCATCCGATCACCGCACCTGTGCACTGGCCCATAATTTTTCCCTACCCTAACCGCCGGCGAGGCTCCCAGCGCATGCGCACTCTGCTGTGAAATTTCCCTAACCCATCGTTGTGCGCAGTGCGCCCCCCCAATATAATAAACATTGGTGGCACAGTGCGGCCCCCCCCAACACCCCAGTATAATAAACATTGGTGGCGCAGTGCGCCCCCCCCAACACCCCAGTATAATAAACATTTGCGCAGTGCGTCCCCCTCAATATAATAAACATTGGTGGCGCAGTGCGCCCCCCCCAACACCCCAGTATAATAAACATTTGCGCAGTGCGCCCCCCCTCAATATAATAAACATTGGTGGCGCAGTGCGCCCCCCAACACCCCAGTATAATAAACATTGGTGGCACAGTGCGCCCCCCCAACACCCCAGTATAATAAACATTGGCGCAGTGCGCCCCCCTCAATATAATAAACATTGGTGGCGCAGTGCGCCCCCCCCTCAATATAATAAACATTGGTGGCGCAGTGCGCCCCCCCTCAATATAATAAACATTGGTGGCGCAGTGGGCAGTGCCAATGAGGGTTAAAAAATAAAAAAATAATTAACTCACCTCCTCCAATTGATCGTCTTCTGTTCTTTCTTCATGACCCGTCAAAGGACCTGTGGTGACATCACTGTGCTCATCACATGATCCATCACATGATCCATCACCATGGTAATGGGTCATGTGATGAGCTCAGTGACGTCACCACAGGTCCTGAAGAAAGACCGGCAGCTACGCGATCAACTGGAGGAGGTGAGTTAATTTTTTAAAATTATTTTTTAACCCTCATTGGCACTTCCCACTGAGCCACCAATGTTTCTTATACTGGGGGGGGGGCGCACTGTGCCACCAACGTTTCTTATACTAGGGGGGGGGCGCACTGTGCCACCAACGTTTCTTATACTGGGGTGTTTGGGGGGGGGGGCGCACTGTGCCACCAACGTTTCTTATACAAATACAGGAGGCGGGTGCCGGAATCAAATAGCCGGCACCCGACCTCTGTGACAGGGAGCTGCGATCAGCGGCAGTTAACCCCTCAGGCACCGCACCTGAAGGGTTAACTCAACTGCAGCTGATCGCAGTTCCCTGTCACAGAGGTCGGGTGCCGGCTATTTGATTCCGGCACCCGCCTCCTGTATTTATATACAGGTCAGTTTTCTTCATTGGTGGCGCAGTGGCCACAGCCCCTCCCCTCCTACTCCCGTCTCTCTTCTTATTGGCAGCGGCGGGTGAGCAGGCAGGTCAGACAGGGGAGGGGGAGATGGAGGGGGCGCCCCGAGGGAGAACACAAGTACAGCCTCGCCTGCCGCAGATTACATTGCGAGCTGTCGGCCGCCCAGCGCCCCTGTTACTATGGCGCCCTGTGCGGCCGCACAGCCCGCACACCCCAAAGGCCGGCCCTGCGTGCAGGCTGGCTGCATGAGCTTTGTGTACTGGCTGTGGGTATCCCCATGCATGCTGGTTTTTGCGATGCATGCTGGCTGCGGTGTGTGAATATGGCCTTAGTATGTATGCACGTTTGTTGTGTCACTGATTGTTTGTGCTCTGCTGTACTGGCTGCGGTGGACTCCGAGTTTGCTGGTTGCCAGGGGGAACATCCAGTACTGCAGCCTGTGTGTTCACTTCCCTGCTTATGCAGGCTCCCTTCCCTGTTTGGTTCTGATGGGGTTAACTTTCCCTGGTCCATTCCTGGGTGTGGCTTTTTAGGTGCCCTCATTAAGCAGCTATATCTACCTGTGAGCTGTGGGGCTTGTGGTCAGTCTTTCTTGTGTCTTGCTGGGTGTAGCACCTCATTGCTCACCCAGGAGGTCATCTGGTAATGCATTGTTGCTGCTTTGTCTGATGTTGTTGGTACCTGTTCTGTGATGGTGTTATGTCCTTGTCTGATCTGTACCTGTCCTGTATGATGTTTGTTATCCTTGTCTGTTCCTTGTTTAGCCTAGCAGTGCTTAACTGCATCTGATGGCTTGGCAGGGCTAAACTGCTTCTGATTGTAGTCTGTCCTTTGTCCTGTCTGGCAGTGCCTACTGCTTCGGATCCCTGTCTGTTCTTGTCTGCCTGTAGTCCTATCTCATGTTTGTCCTGCCTTCATGAGAGGGCCCCTGGGTTCTCCGCAGGGGGATCTTTAGTCTGTGTGGATCTCTGCCTGAGACCGCCATGCATCCTTCTGCTTGGGGTCCAGGCATTTGCTTCTGTGCTGGTTCCCATTCGTCTTGTCTGTTCCATGTCCTGTGTTTGCTTGGGTTCCAGTTTTGTTGTCTTTTCTCTGGTGGTTTTACCAGCCTGGTTCTCTGCAGGTAGGGGCTAAGTGTACCAGGACCTTCCTGGAGGTGCGACCAGTGAGCCCTCATCCCAGTTCATCCCCACCACCAGGGGCTCTGTGAAGAATGGGGCTCACTGGCTCTCCGCTCTCTGGGTTTTGCCTCTGGTCTGCCGGTGCACTTGGATCTGCGGTAGTGCTACCACTATTGCCTAACCTGCTTACTGTCATGTGCTTTTATTACACTTGTAATAAAGTTCTCTGTGGGTCCTTGGTCTGTTTTGCCTGTGTCCTGTCTGCCTTGGGCCTCCGGCACGTGATACCCCTTCATATCACATCAATATTTAATTTTGTCAAACACATCCTATTGTGCAGATTGCAGCTAATCACTGGCAGTCCCACCATACAAAGAGTCGGACAACCACTGATCAGCCTATTTTTAGAGCATCAAGGCACAGCTTCACAGGCAGTCAATGAGAATCTCATAGACTTGCGATCAGAAGATCTCAGGTCATAGCCCTCTAAGGTTATTTGGTTATTGAGAATAGTTACTTACTGAGTAGTGTTGAGCCAACTTGTATTTTCAAGTTCAGCATCCAAGGTTCGGGTTATCTAAGAATTCTATTATGGATTCCGCTACCACGGACTATATGTTATGGTCCGTGGTAGCAGATCTCATAACGGAATTCTTAGATAACCCGAACCTTGGATGCCGAACATGAAAACATAAGTTTGCTCAACACTGCTCAATAACCAGATAACCTTAGTGGGCTATGACCTGAGATCTTCTGTTCGCTTGTCCCATAGAACATAATAGTAAACTATTATAGTCTATGAGATTCTCATAGTTCATCCCTATTATTAAGTAAAAAGTAGAAAAAAGTTTAATAAAATAAAAAATATATAAAAAAAATAAAAAAAAATCTAATGACCTCCTTTCCCAATTTTACATATAAAATTACATATAATCGCCACGTTCTAAAATGTCTAAACTAAAATAGATTCAACACTAAAATGTCTAAACTATTAAAATCTTTTTCCTGCACGGTGAACGCCGTAATGGAAAAAAATTAAAACACACAATTTGCCAATTTTTAGTCACCTTGTCCACCCAAAAAATAAAAAATCAGTGATCAAAAAATTGTTTGTACTACAAAAATGGGACCAATAAAAACTACAGTTTGTCCTGCAAAAAACAAGTCCTCATACAGCTCTATAAAATATAATATAAAAAAATTTTATGGCTGTCAGAAAATGCTAAGAAAATTTAGATTTTTTTTCAGCGGTTTGGTACTGTATTGACCTACCGGCTTTGACCCATTTCTGTACAACCCTTCTCTGTGTGTTTGTTAGTTTTGTTTTCTGTTGTGTGAACAGGTCCCTGCAGTTTTTACCGCAGGGCCTTGGTTTGGCTCTCTGCACTTACCAGCACAGGGATGGTCGACCAGTTGTGGACTCGCTGCTTAGGGCTTGCTCTGCAAGTAGCCAGGGACGGTGGTTTGGGTTCCAGTTAGGGCTCAACGTGTGATTGTGTTTTCCCTGTCTATGGTCGTGACACTTACCTGGTGACTTTTCATATTTTTAGCTGCAGATCTGCGATTTCAAGGTGGCTGCACCACTTCTCAGACTTTCTGATGCACACTGTGACCGGTACCCCAAGATCGTTCCTACTTGTTCAGCCCTGCTCTTAGATTGGCCGACACTGTTTACAGGGAAGTAGCTATAGGGGAAGGAGAGGAAGCGGCTGCTTTGGGGCCCGAACTCAGAAGGGCTCACCCAGGAGGAGGACTAAAAGATTTTCTTGTCAGGGCCCCCTCAAGACATTGTACACAGAGACACTGTAGGAAATGGACTGAGCAGCTGCCAGGCCTCATCTTGACTAGTCACAGGAGTGGGGGTTGCACGGGAGAAGGGGATTGTGAAGAATTTGCTGGGATAGGAGCCTCATTCAAAAATTTGCTGTGGGGCCCAGTCATTTATGAACACTGACTGTTCACGTGAGCAGTGCTGGCCAATCCAAGAACAGCAGGAAGTGTTTTGAGGTCCTAAATGCAAAGTATATATAAGGTAGTCTGAGAAGCATGCGGCCATCTCGGATAGCAGAAGAGAAGCCTCGGAATTAGCGAATCTGCAACTACAAAGGTAAAAAGGAGGTCGCCAGGCAAGTGTTCTATTTGTTACCCACTTAGGCCTCATACACACGACCGTTGTTCTGGTCCACATCCGACCCGTAGTTTTTGCGGCTTAGGTGCGGAACCATTCACTTCAATGGGGCCGCAAAAGATGCAGACAGCACTCCGTGTCGTGTGCATGAGGCCTTAATGTAAATATCTTTCTTGAACCGGAAGGTCAGTTTAAAATATTTTTCAGCAATTTTTAATACTTTTATTTCACCTGAATCATTCCCTTTATGACAATAATTTTGAATAACAGGGGAGAGTAAATGGTGTTTCTTTCCTCCTTGGCACCAGCACTCAGGAAATGATAATGTACAGTCGTGGCCAAAAGTTTTGAGAATTACATAAATATTGGAAATTGGAAAAGTTGCTGCTTAAGTTTTTATAATAGCAATTTGCATATACTCCAGAATGTTATGAAGAGTGATCAGATGAATTGCATAGTCCTTCTTTGCCATGAAAATTAACTTAATCCCAAAAAAACTTTCCACTGCATTTCATTGCTGTAATTAAAGTACCTGCTGAGATCATTTCAGTAATCGTCTTGTTAACTCAGGTGAGAATGTTGACGAGCACAAGGCTGGAGATCATTATGTCAGGCTGATTGGGTTAAAATGGCAGACTTGACATGTTAAAAGGAGGGTGATGCTTGAAATCATTGTTCTTCCATTGTTAACCATGGTGACCTGCAAAGTAACGCGTGCAGCCATCATTGCGTTGCAAAAAATGGCTTCACAGGCAAGGATATTGTGGCTACTAAGATTGCACCTCAATCAACAATTTATAGGATCATCAAGAACTTCAAGGAAAGAGGTTCAATTCTTGTTAAGAAGGCTTCAGGGCGTCCAAGAAAGTCCAGCAAGCACCAGGATCGTCTCCTAAAGAGGATTCAGCTGCGGGATCGGAGTGCCACCAGTGCAGAGCTTGCTCAGGAATGGCAGCAGGCAGGTGTGAGCGCATCTGCACGCACAGTGAGGCGAAGACTTTTGGAAGATGGCCTGGTGTCAAGAAGGGCTGCAAAGAAGCCACTTTTCTCAAAAAAAAACATCAGGGACAGATTGATCTTCTGCAGAAAGTATGGTGAATGGACTGCTGAGGACTGGGGCAAAGTCATATTCTCCGATGAAGCCTCTTTCCTATTGTTTGGGGCATCTGGAAAAAGGCTTGTCCGGAGAAGAAAAGGTGAGCGCTACCATCAGTCCTGTGTCATGCCAACAGTAAAGCATCCAGAGTTGGGGTTGCTTCTCATCCAAGGGAGTGGGCTCACACAGCCATGAATAAATAATGGTACCAAAACACCCTCCAACAGCAACTTCTTCCAACAATCCAACAACAGTTTGGTGAAGAACAATGCATTTTCCAGCACGATGGAGCACCGTGCCATAAGGCAAAAGTGATAACTAAGTGGCTCGGGGACCAAAACGTTGACATTTTGGGTCCATGGCCTGGAAACTCCCCAGATCTTAATCCCATTAAGAACTTGTGGTCAATCCTCAAGAGGCCGGTGGACAAACAAAAGCCCACTAATTCTGACAAACTCCAAGAAGTGATTATGAAAGAATGGGTTGCTATCAGTCAGGAATTGGCCCAGAAGTTGATTGAGAGCATGCCCAGTCAAATTGCAGAGGTCCTGAAAAAGAAGGGCCAACACTGCAAATACTGACTCTTTGCATAAATGTCATGTAATTGTAGATAAAAGCCTTTGAAACGTATGAAGTGCGTGTAATTATATTTCACTACATCACAGAAACAACTGAAACAAAGATCTAAAAGCAGTTTAGCAGCAAACTTTGTGAAAACTAATATTTGTGTCATTCTCAAAACTTTTGGCCACGACTGTATGTTTGTCCTCTGGAAGATCCAGCCATAAATAGCAGTTCTGTTCTCTAGACAAGACTTGGGGAATATGCTTTGTTCTATTAAGAAAATAATGTCTGCTTATGCAAAATTATGAATGTCCAGTGTCAAATCACATTCTGTTGATTTTTTAAAGGCTGTGTTCACATTTGTGTTAAAAGGTTATGTCAGAGTTTTCATTGGTATTTGCCAATGTCTGTTTGAAAATGGATCCATAATAGCTGTCATTGGTCCATTATAAATAGCTGCCATAACACAAGTGGGAACTTTTGAAGTCCGCATTTTTTGTGGCCCCATTGCAATGAATTGGTGTGGATCAGATGCGGACCAAAAATACGGTTGTATGAATGGGGCCTTATTCAGAGTATTCTTTTACAGGGGTATTCCTATCAGTGATGGCCAGTTCGCATTGTTCGCCCGCGAACACATGCGGGCTGCCATCTTTTCTCACAAGTCCGGCGATGCACAGGTAAGCCCTTACCTGTGCCTGTGCGCGAGCCGGTCTGAAACAAATGCGGTCAGCGGGAGCAGGCAGTTCCGAGAACAGCCACCGGGGGCCTTCATCGGGCTGTTCTCGGAACTGCCTGCTCCCGCTGACCGCATTTGTTTCAGACCGGCTCGCGCACAGGCACAGGTAAGTCACACAAAAATGTAAGATAGGACAGCACCACTTACTTGGATACACTCAAGTAACTATGCGGCGGTGCTCGTGGCGTCAGGTCTCGGCCTCAGAGACCCCCAATAAACCATCGAAAAATAAGGAAGGTCACGGCACTCCAGAAGCAAATTCAATGTGTTTTAATCCACCAGATATTCAGCAGCAACGTTTCGACATCCGTCTTTATCAAGCTACATACAAGTTTACAAGTGACTCATATTACATATATATAGGGGTACTAATTCATACCAATATAACAGTGGGTGTGCTTCCACCAATAGTCCCACCTCTTCTCAGGTACAATCAATCATATAATCAATCCCACCACAGTGTACATTAATATAGGGCTTACCAAGCGTTCCTATTTGGGCTGTTGATCCGTGGTGTGTCCATGGTGAGCGGCGTCTTCCGCACGCGACTGCGGCTGCGCGAATGCTAGAACGAGATTCCCATACCCCACATGATCGACAATATAGTCATATGATCAATGACGCTGCTCCCGGTCACCTGACTGGTGACGCATCTAGGTGTCTGTTCACTGCCATGGTAACCCCAGGTCCTACAGTGAAAGTATGCAAATCTCATCCCGCAACTCTCTTCATACAGCATTGTAACAAATCCATGCAACCGCATATCTAGACATCGGTCACCACGGGCACATCAACCGGGGGATGATGTCGCTTAAGGGAAATATAATTTCACTTCACAGTGTCATAGGGGCCAGTCCACAGCAGGATATATACCACCCTAGTCATGTCCATATAGCGGTTCAATATCAGACTGGTAATGCGACTAACCAAAATAGCACAATGACACAAACGCATAAAGGGGAACCCTTTCATAAAAATTCGGAGCTGCTCAATGCATGAGTTCAAAAAATGAGTGCAGATATGGTGTGTGGGGGAATCTCATGGATCACAAGGAGTAGATCAATCACATCCCCACCCCCATTTAAAATTGTATGTCCGGGGATGTCATAGTACGTTATACTCTACAGTATGGTGAGAGTGCATTCAGGCCACGGATATTAGCGGACATCGATTGACTCCCTCAATGAAAAGAGAGACAGCCGATGTGTGCCACTGCCTGGTCTAGGCCCCATCACGAAGTGAGAGACCCCTACCACGCTAATATCCAATGCCTCCTGTTGAGTACATTTTTAATGATAACACCCCACTCCACCACAGCTCAATAAAACCCATATATCCAGATCAGCTCCCCAAGTAATTGATCAGGGATAGGAAACCAATCCTCATGCATGTCATTTTTACTCCCGTCCCGCATATCCAGTCTGAACAATCAGAACCTGCCGCACATTCGTGCATTGAAAAAATGAACCTGCTGGACTGCTCCTAGGTCACTGCTCCCATGGCGACATGATCCATCCTTCGCCCGTTTCCCGCATGGCAGCCCTATCCATAAGTGATAAGAAAGAGGGAGGGTTAGGAGACATCTTGACAAAGTCAGGCAACACACACGGACTCAATTGTTGACCACGACCAGAACGCAAAAAGAGAACAAAAGATTACCTTTTGTGTCCACGCATTCGGTTCTGAGTAATCAAATAGCGGGAACCCTTAGACGGAATTGGCAAATCCTGACACGCTCTTTCCCAGACATTGTGGAGTTCCAGACACCACCGCTCATGTCCTATAGGAGATCTAAGAATCTGGGCGATCAGTTAGTACATTCTTTTCTGCAGAGACCTGTTAAGTCATGCATCTCCAGAAAGGGGTGTTACCCTTGCCTCAATTGTTGCAACTGCAATAATATACTGAAGGGACAAACCTTTTTCCATCCACATACTGGGAAGAAGTATGATATAAAAGGTTTTTTCACGTGTTCCTCTGAGTTTGTGATCTATACATTGCAGTGCCCGTGTGGTCTCATCTATGTGGGTGAGACCACACAGGCCTGCAAATTGAGGATTAACCAGCATAGGTACTCCATCCGGAAATTGTTCACAAGGATGGAGGATGCGTCTGAAAACTTGGAAGGTGAACTTCCAGTCCCGGAACACTTTTATAGATGTAGACACAGCGTTGCACAATTGAGGTTTAGGATTATTGATGGCGTTCCCGCACCACGGAGAGGTGGTGATCGGGAACGGCTATTAAAACGCCTGGAACTTAGGTGGATCTTTGAATTGGACACCATAGAGCCCAAGGGACTCAATCGGGAGTTCAAGGTGGGCTCCCTCTTTTGAATCATTATTCAGGATGTGAAAATAAAGGGTTTTTTTATATATTAAGTGCCAGTACCCGATATTATATCGAGATTATTAATTGATTTTATTCTCCTTTTCTCTCTTTTTTCTTCCTCCTCCCTCTTTCTTATCACTTATGGATAGGGCTGCCATGCGGGAAACGGGCGAAGGATGGATCATGTCGCCATGGGAGCAGTGACCTAGGAGCAGTCCAGCAGGTTCATTTTTTCAATGCACGAATGTGCGGCAGGTTCTGATTGTTCAGACTGGATATGCGGGACGGGAGTAAAAATGACATGCATGAGGATTGGTTTCCTATCCCTGATCAATTACTTGGGGAGCTGATCTGGATATATGGGTTTTATTGAGCTGTGGTGGAGTGGGGTGTTATCATTAAAAATGTACTCAACAGGAGGCATTGGATATTAGCGTGGTAGGGGTCTCTCACTTCGTGATGGGGCCCAGACCAGGCAGTGGCACACATCGGCTGTCTCTCTTTTCATTGAGGGAGTCAATCGATGTCCGCTAATATCCGTGGCCTGAATGCACTCTCACCATACTGTAGAGTATAACGTACTATGACATCCCCGGACATACAATTTTAAATGGGGGTGGGGATGTGATTGATCTACTCCTTGTGATCCATGAGATTCCCCCACACACCATATCTGCACTCATTTTTTGAACTCATGCATTGAGCAGCTCCGAATTTTTATGAAAGGGTTCCCCTTTATGCGTTTGTGTCATTGTGCTATTTTGGTTAGTCGCATTACCAGTCTGATATTGAACCGCTATATGGACATGACTAGGGTGGTATATATCCTGCTGTGGACTGGCCCCTATGACACTGTGAAGTGAAATTATATTTCCCTTAAGCGACATCATCCCCCGGTTGATGTGCCCGTGGTGACCGACGTCTAGATATGCGGTTGCATGGATTTGTTACAATGCTGTATGAAGAGAGTTGCGGGATGAGATTTGCATACTTTCACTGTAGGACCTGGGGTTACCATGGCAGTGAACAGACACCTAGACGCGTCACCAGTCAGGTGACCGGGAGCAGCGTCATTGATCATATGACTATATTGTCGATCATGTGGGGTATGGGAATCTCGTTCTAGCATTCGCGCAGCCGCAGTCGCGTGCGGAAGACGCCGCTCACCATGGACACACCACGGATCAACAGCCCAAATAGGAACGCTTGGTAAGCCCTATATTAATGTACACTGTGGTGGGATTGATTATATGATTGATTGTACCTGAGAAGAGGTGGGACTATTGGTGGAAGCACACCCACTGTTATATTGGTATGAATTAGTACCCCTATATATATGTAATATGAGTCACTTGTAAACTTGTATGTAGCTTGATAAAGACGGATGTCGAAACGTTGCTGCTGAATATCTGGTGGATTAAAACACATTGAATTTGCTTCTGGAGTGCTGTGACCAGGCACAGGTAAGGGCTTACCTGTGCCTCGCCGGACTTGTGAGAAAAGAGGGCAGCCCGCATGTGTTTGCGGGCGAACAATGTGAACTGCACATCACTGATTCCTATATGAGGCATTCAAGGCTATGATTAGAAGTCTACCGTGGTGGATATGAGGTGGTAAGGGGACCATGTATGTATACAACTATCTACATTGTAGTTTATGGGAGTACTAAAGCGATTATTTCTCTGTTGTCATCCTACTTGGGACCAAAAGTGGAACCCCCATGTGCTAGTATAAATGTGCCAAATGGCCATACCCCTTTATGTTTTTGCAGCTGAGGGGGTCGTACAGTTTAGCAACGTGGCCCTAAGATGAGAGGAGGTTGTGGACCCGTCCTGTACAGTGTGAATCTGTCCTATAGGAAAAATACAAGGACTACAAGAAATATTTGGAGGCTGTAATGTCCACACACTATGTTAAATGGTTAAATTCTGCAAGATATATAGTTGTAAAAAAAACATGAAACCTAAAGTCAAAGTATAAAGAATGGTTTTTCTTTCAGTGTGAGCTTTTAAACAGTAGCCTACAGTCGCTGCAGCCTGCAGGGTTACTTATAACTGCTGTTATTTTACTGCCACTGTAATTGTTGGCATAAGTAAGATGAATGTGCCCTGCAGCTAGCGACCTGGAGCACAATGCCCCAAGTAATGCTCGTCTCTTACCAGACGCTTTGTTATAGGTGGCACAGGTTACTTAGCAGAAGCTGACAAAGAGAAAACCAAGGACTGGTATGTTCAGTAATGGGAACATTAACCTTTTTTCTATTAGGAATGGGTTAATGTTCTTTGTACCATGGTATTATTTTTTTTACATTTTGCTATTCAGTTATTCAGAAACACAGCCATGCTTTCTCTAAGAGGAGGAAGAGGATATTTTCATTTTGCATTTTTCTCTTTTTAAAAATGTTTTTTTTCGAGGAAAGATTAAAAAAGACAAACCACTGGAATAAACAGAGTAAGGGCTCATGCACACGACCGTATTTATTTTTTGGTCTACAAAAAACGGATCTGCAGAAAATACAGATGATGTCCGTGCGCATTCCGTATTTTGCAGAACGGAACAGCTGGCCCCTGCTAGTAACTAACAGTCCTATCCTTGCCCGTATTGTGGACAATAATAGGACATGTTCTATTTTTCTGCGGAATGGAAATACAGACAGAGTACCTTCTTTTTGTTTTTTTTGCGGACCCGTTGAAATGAATGGTTCCGCATATGGTCCGCAAAAAAGAAACGGACACGGAAAGAAAATACTTTCGTGTGCATGAGCCCTAAATTAGCTTGGTTTCGGAAAAAATACATTAAAGTAATAGGAGTGGTAAAACAAAAACTGTAGTAAGAGACAGTCACTGAAACTTTCCATTACCATGATCAGCATATTCTCTAACGACCCGGATTTCACAGCAGGTTTAATTTAATCTCATCATAAATCAGGTCATTTGACATTTTAACAACTCTGTGTCATTTAAAGGGAACTCCTCACAAATCAGTGGGGCAAGATAGATGTAATAGAATAGCAAAACATTATTCATGTCCATCCCCTTGGATTGTCTGGTCTGATTGATTCATTTTCAGGGGTTAAAGGGGTTTTCCAGGGAGATATTAAAAATAAACAACATCGACAAGACAGACAATGGTAAAAATAACAAAGAAGCATTACTCACCCCCCCAGTGCTGCTTTTCCAATGCTGGTCCTGTTCACACTACTCTCCATTTCCTGTGCTGGCTCAACGTGTCTTAAACGCCAGAAAAGAAAGGCTCAGCCAATCACTGGTTCAGGTGGGTCACTACTAGGTCCAATGATTGGCTGAGCAAGCCCTTCCAGCACACCATGACTAGATGTGGAAAGCAGCGAGAAGTGAACCAGTGGAGGAATGGCAGTGGTGGGGGATTAGTGGAGGTGAGTAAAGCTTCTTTGTTATTTTTAGCATTGTCTGGTCTGTTTTCTTCAAGAGAAAAAAAAATTCTTCCTGAAAACCCTATAAGGCTCATGCATTTGTACAGTAGTACTTGGTTTAAGCTACAACAATGCGGACCTGGCGTCTCCTAGGGAAAGAACTCATTCCAAAATACAGTATGTTTTTATGGAGACACATGAAGGTATAGTATGGCCCCATACAATTTTGAGGGTGCCATGATCACATTTCCTTGTGAACACTGGCCATGTAGACATCAAATGTAAATGAAGGGTCTTTGTAATATAGCTTCATTATGTTTTTTGTTAATTTCACTTTTCAGGTCATTTTCACTAGAATGTCCTATTGCTACATGAAAATAGCACTAAGCTGTTGATGGATCTATCACTTCATAGATCTTGTGCCATTATAAGGAAGTCAGATCTGACAGAAATAATTTTCTTGGTCCTTGAGTGGTGTGCATGGCTCCCGACTCTAGTATGATGGAAGGAATGCAGTCAGACATAGATGGAACTTGCAATAAGAATATTTACTGGTCTCACATGGAGCATCAAGCTTTCCCAGTACAAGAGTCCTACCAAAAGCAACAGACTCAGTGGTTACAGTCTCTTAAAGGGCAAATAGCATACAGTCACTGAGAGCGTTACTCAGTTACATAGTGAGGGCACAGTTTTTAACAGTAGCAACATGTGTAAAGAAGCACTGTCTTTTTAAGTAACATCAGTACACTACTAGTATTTCCCTTGACTTGCATTGTGTCTTCTCAACGTGGAAGTCATGAAGATGGCACCCTGATATTTGTTCTACGTGGTGCAGTCTGGCACAATGTGGACAGTCTCCAATAAATGGTCCCAGGTTGCAGTATCTTCAACCCAAAACCATTGCAAACACTTCTACAGTATATGCACATTGCTGTGTAGTTTATGCACATTTTCCTTTCTGCACATTGCAATGTAGTTTATGAGGACTTTCCTTTCTGTGCAGATTTTCATGTAGTTTTCACTGCATTTCACACCAAATCTGCACTAAATTTCACATTCAGTACTTTCACATCTGCGCTTTCCCTTTCTGCTATTGAGATCCGTGATAGGATCTCAATAGCGGGGGAAAACGTTTCAGTTTTGTCCCCATTTATTGTCAATGGGGACAAAACTGAACTGAAGGGAACGGAGTGCTCCAGAATGCTTTCCGTTCTGTTTCATTGCGTTCCCATGACGCATACAAAAACGATGCAAGCAGCGTTTTTCAGTGCGTCCTGGGATGCAGAGCAAGACGGATCCATCATGACTCACAATGAAGACAATGGTGACGGATCTGTCATCTCTGACACAAAAGAAAATGTTGACTTACAATAGTTTTAGAGACGGATCTGTCATGGCTTTTTTAGAGATAATACAACCGGAACCTTTCATAACGGATGCAGACGGTTGTATTACCCTAACGGAAGCATTTTTGCTTATCCATACAAAAACTCAGATGTAAAAGTAGCCTTAGGCCTCTTTGACACGGGCGTCATGTTTTTGGCCCAGATAAGATGCGGGTGCGTTGCGGGAAAATGCGCGATTTTTCTGCGCGAGTGCAAAACATTGTAATGCGTTTTGCACGCGCGTGAGAAAAATCGGCATGTTTGGTACCCAAACCCGGACTTCTTCACAGAAGTTCGGATTTGGGTTAGGTGTTGTGTAGATTGTATTATTTTCCCTTATAACATGGTTATAAGGGAAAATAATAGCATTCTTAATACAGAATGCTAAGTAAATTAGGGATGGAGGGGTTAAAAAAATTAATAAATTTAACTCACTTTAATCCACTTGCTCGCGCAGCCCGGCTTCTCTTCTGTCTTCATCTTTGCTGTGTGCAGGAAAAGGACCAGTGGTGACGTCACTGCGCTCATCACATGGTCCGTCACATGATCCATCACCATGGTAAAAGATCATGTGATGGACGATGTGATGAGCGCAGTGACGTCATCAAAGGTCCTATTCCTGTGCACAACAAAGATGAAGACAGAAGAGAAGCCGGGCTGCGCGAGCAAGTGGATTAAGGTGAGTTAAATTTTTATTTTATTTTTTTAACCCCTCCAGCCCTATTGTACTATGCATTCTGTATTAAGAATGCTATTATTTTACCTTATAACCATGTTAGAAGGGAAAATATTAATGATCGGGTCCCCATCCCGATCGTCTCCTAGCAACCGTGCGTGAAAATCGCACCGCATCCGCACTTGCTTGCGGATGCTTGCGATTTTCACGCAGCCCCATTCACTTCTATGGGGCCTGCGTTGCAATGAAAACACACAAAGAGGAGAATGCTGTGATTTTCACGCAACGCACAAGTGATGCGTGAAAATCACCGCTCATGTGCACAGCCCCATAGAAATTAATGGGTCCGGATTCAGTGCGGGTGCAATGCGTTCACCTCACGCATCGCACCTGCGCGGAAATCTCGCCCATGTGAAAGGGGCCTTAGGGCTCATGCCCACGGACAGAAGGGGTCCGTGCCCGTGCTGTGGACCGCGGGCACTGACCGTGGGGCAGCCGCATGCGAATCGCGGACCCATTCACTTGAATGGGGTCCGTGATCCGCATCCGACGGTCCACTCCGTTGTGCTTCCGTGGGGTTCCGATCAATGCTTCCGCACCACGGCTCCTGGTTTGTGGACCCATTCATCGTTGCCCTGCCGTGGCCGTATTGCGGCCGTGTGCATAAGCCCTTACTTGTGGATTTTGACGCAGATTTGCCCCAGATCTCTCCCTTTGCTTTGCAAAGGGTGAAGTCTACACTGAAAATCCAGACAAACAATTGATATGCTGCGAATTTGAAACATCTGAATAGAGTTTGTAAGTTTCCCTGTGTTTCAGTGGGTTTCCTTAAAGTACTCCAGATTCCTCCCACATTCCCAAGACATACTGATAGGGAACTTACGGTACTTTCACACTTGCGTTTTTCTTTTCTGGCATAGAGTTCCATCCTAGGGGCTCAATACTGGAGAAGAACTGATCAGTTTTATCCCCATGCATTCTGAATGGAGACTAATCTGTTTAGGATGCATCAGAATTTCTTCAGTTCAGTCTTTTTTACTTTTCAGGACGGAGAAAATACGGCAGCATGCTGCGGTTTTATCTCCGTCCAAAATTCCGGAACGCTTGCCGGAATGCCGGATCTGGCATTTTTTCCCATTGACATGAATTAATGCCGGATCCGGCCCCGAGTGTTCTGGCAAAATTTATCTGGCATTGCGGTCTGCACATGCTCAGACTGCAAAAAATAAAAAAAATAAAAAATGCCGGATCCGTTTTTCCAGATGACACTGGAGAGACGGATCCGTCATTTTAATGCATTTGTCATATGGATCAGGATCCTGATCCGTCTAACAAATGCCATCAGTTTGCATACATTTTGACGGATTCGGCAGGCAGTTCTGACGACGGAACTGCCTGCCAGAATTCTCTGCCGCAAGTGCGAAAGTACCCTTAGATTACACACTGTCCATTGGGGACAATAGAACATGTCCTATTATTGTCCGCATTACGGAAAAGGATAGGACTGTTCTATTAGGGGCCAGCTGTTCCTTTCCACAAAATGCGGAATGTACACGGCTGGTATCTGTGTTTTGCGTAGCTGCAATTTGCTGGCTGCAAAACATCCAACAGTCTTGTGCATGAGGTCTAATTATGAGTTTCTATTTAGCACTTTGAATACATAATGATGAACTGTGAATTTACATATTATTGAAGTAATAGGCCTTGTTCACATTTCCATGCCTTTTTTTTTTTTTTTCCTGATGCAAAAACTTGGACCATTTTGCAAAGGTCTGAGTTCAAGTTCAGGAGATGTCTCTCTGCATGGCATTTGTGTGCTGTCCATGGTTTTTACGGACCCATTGAATAGAACAGGCACATTCTGTCTGCAAAACAAAAGGTTTGCAGAAAAACACTGTCTGAATACACAGATAGAAGTGAATGGATCCATGTGTTGTCCGTAGAGAACACGAACAGCACACAGACATGAATCACTGATGTGTGTTCTCCATGGACAGCACATGGATCCACTGAATACTATATGTGTATTCTGACAAAAAAGTGTTAGTATCTACAGAATGAACATGAAGCTGTGAATAAGCCCTTAAAGGGGTTGTTCACCTTTGGATTCCTTCTGCCAGACCCCACTCTCCATGCTGCTGGATCTGAGGAGAGAAGCATACATACAACCAGTCATTGGCTGTATCGGCCACATGACCCCCATCAAACTAGATGTTGATACAGGGGGATCAGAGAGCAGCAACGGTAGCGGGGGACCAAAGGACCACAAATCAGCAGCGGGTAGCAGGTAAGTATGCTTACCTCTACAGGTCCGGCAAACTGGGAGGGGTCTGGCAGAAAAGCCCTGGAAGGTGAACAACCCCTTTAGGGCTCATTCAGATGGCTGTATGCTGTCCGCAAAAATGCGGATCCGTTTTTTTTTTTGCGGACATTTCAGCATGTCTGCAAAAAAACTGATTGCATTCTGCATTTTTGCGGATCCATAGACTTCAATGGGGCCATGTCCTGATTTTCACTGACAAGTATAGGACATGTTTTATTTGTTTTGCGGAGCCGTAGAACGGAAGAAAAGGGCCCCATAGAAGTAAATAGGTCCGCATCTAATCCGCAAAAAAACGGATCCGCATTTTTGCGGACAGCATATGGCCGTCTGAATGAGCCCTTAATATGTTATACCTTGGCTTTAATTTTGGTACATGAGTTAATATTAAAATAAAGCCATCATAAGATCCATCAACAACTTACTGATGTTTTCAGTATTAGGGCTCGTTCACACGAACGTGTGCTGCCCGTTGCCGTATTGCGGACCCCATTTGCGGATCCTCAAGACACGGGCACCGTTCCGTGGCCATTCCGCATCACAGATGTGGACCCATTCATTTCAATGGGTCCGCAAATCCGGAGATGCGGAACGGAACACTACGGAAACACTACAGAGTGCTTTCTGGGGTTCCGTTCCGTGCTTCTGCACTGCAAAAAGATAGAACTTGCTCTATCTTTTTGCGGAACGGAAGGTTCGCGGACCCATTCAAGTGAATGGGTCTGGGATCCCCATGCGCCTGCCCCACGGAGGGCGCCCGTGCATTGCGGCCCACAGCACGGGCACGGTCTTCACAAGTTCGTATGAACGAGCCCTTAAACTGATTTTGCACAGCAGCAGTCAATAAGCCATCAGCTTCTTCTGATAATGACTTGACCATATAATAGATGTGTTTATTAAGTTACTGGTCTCCTTACAGCAATAATTAAAATTTTTATTTCATTTACATGGTTGGCTAGTTATCATTACCAGCAATCACTATAGCTCACATTAATTGATCGGCATAAATGGATCTTAACCAGGAGCTTAACCTTCATTGCATGTCAATTCTAACTGAAATAAGTGCTTTGCCCAAACTATAAGGCTAGGTCTACACGACGACATGTGTCGCGCGACACATAGGGCACAACTACACTGCAACAATTGTCGCGCGACAATTTTTATAATGATAGTCCATGGTGTCGCAATGCCACATGCTGCGACTGCGATGCGACAGTCGCAGAAAAATCCATCTCGAATGGATTTTTTGCGACTGTCGCAGCATGTCGCAGTGCGACACCATAGAATATCATTATAAAAATTGTCGCGTGACATTGGTGCGACAAAAGTCGTTGTGTAGACCTAGCCTAAGGGTAGATTCACACATGACAGATTTGTTACAGAAACTTTCATTCAGGCCTCATGCACACTCCATGTATTGGGGACCGCAATTTGTGGTCCCCAATGCACGGGCAATGTCCGTGCGGCGGCTGGGACGGATCGAGACCCATTCAACTTGAATGGGTCCGTGATCCGTCCGCACCGCAAAAAAATAGAACATTTTGCGGTGCGGAGGCATGGACAGAAACACCACGGAAGCACTCCATAGCAGGGGCGTACATAAAAATCATTGGGTCACATAGCAAGAATATGAATTGGGCCCCCCCTAACTCCGCCCACTACCCACCATGGCCTATCCCACCACCTGCCCTGGCTCCTCCTCTGCCACACCCCCATTGTATTCCTACTGACCCTGAGAATGAAGGGCACAGATCAGTTTTGCCACAAAGGGAACACCGTAGGATCAAAACCCGTAAAACGGTGGAGGAATAGTTTTTTTTTTTCAATTCCACCCCATTTTGAATTTTCTGCCTGCTTCACACTACATTGTATGCCATATTAATGTACAACTTGTACCGCAAAAAATAAGCCCTCATATGAATATATGAACTGAAAAATAAAAAAGCTCAAGGAAGATAGGGAAGAAAAATGAATAAAAAACTCTGGTATCTTAATGGTTAAAAGGGTTATCCAATGCCTATTATGGTCCCCAAAATGCAACAGTTCTTCACCCTTATGGCCCCAAAAAAATGAGTTCCTCTCACTCACGGAAGTGTTAAAAACCGGAAGTGTGGAATTCCTCTTCAGACGCGCTTTCCCCCAGTGGAGAACGGGAAAAGCACCATGTTCTGAAAATAAGCCACAGCCTGTACTAGACGTCCAGGCTCATTGTTAGTATATCCCAGTTCAAGCCACGTCCATTCACACGTCCGTAAGTGTTTTGCGGTTCCGCAAAACACGGACACTGGCAATGTGCATTCCGCAATTTGCAGATCGCACATCGCCGGCCCTATAATAGAAAATGCCTAATCTTGTCCGCATATGAATAGACAAGAATAGAACATGTTCTATTTTTTTCCGGAAACGGAAGCACGAATGCGGAAGTGCGGATTCGCGGATGCGGATCCGCAAATGCGGATGCGGACAGCACATTCCGGCCCCATTGAAAATGAATGGGTCTGCACCCGTTCCGCAAAATTGCAGAACGAATGCGGAACCATTTTGCGGACGTGTGAATGGACCTTAATGGAGCAATTTACATCTGATGATTGTAAATTGTGGTCCACTTGGTGGACCTAACAAAATTAAAAAAAATTTAAAGTTTTTTTTTGAAAATATTAAAAAAAATTAAAAATTAAAATCACCCCCATTCCCCAAGATAAAAAGAAACAAACAAAAATTGCATTATGGGCATCGCCGCATGCGAAAACGCCTATACTATTAACATATTTTAAAAAGTTAGCCCATATGGTGAATGGCGTAACAGAAAAATATTTAAAAAGAGGTTGATTCGCATTTTTTTTATCACTTTATCGCCCAAGAAAATTGAATAAAAAGTGATCAAGTCATACACACCCCAAAATGGTGTTGTAAAAAATGACAGATCGTCCCACAAAAAATGAGCCCCCATACATCTCAGTAGACATAGCTATTAAAAAGTTATGAGGGTCAGAATATGGCGATGAAAAGAAAAAACACATTTTTTATGGAGTCCTGTGTATTTAAGTTTTATTTAGACTCTATTTTTAAAATGTTTCTGTGGGGATTTGAACTCACAACCATCTACATTAAAGACAAGAACCTTAACCACTGGGCTATAGAGCTTAAATGGGTATTCCTATCTTAGACAATGGGGGCATATCGCTAGGATATGCCCCCATTGTCTGATAGGTGCGGGTCCCACCACTGGGACCTGCACCTATATCGAGAACGGAGCGGGGAGCGCTATGACTGGAGGATCCCAGATTTCCCGGGGTCCGTCCACCACCAAGAGCTAATCCCCGCCTCCCCCATAGAAGTGAATGGGAGCGTGAAGCGCATGCGTGACCCATGCTCCCATTCATTTCTATGGGGCATACAGCAATAGCCGAGACAGCGCTTAGCTATTTTCGGTGGCCCCATAGAAATGAATGGAGGGCGGCTGCACGTGCGCAGTGCGCTCTTCTTCACTTTCGGGGCTCCGTTCTTGATATAGGTGCGGGTCCCAGTGGTGGGACCCGCACCTATAAGACAATGGGGGCATATCCTAGCGATATGCTCCCATTGTCTGAGATAAGAAAACCCCTTTAATGCTAAGTCATTGCTGAAAAACCTCATAGAAGTTTCTCTTGTATTAAACACCTCATAGAAGTTTCTCTTGTATGACACAAGAGAAACTTCTATGAGGTTTTTCAGTAATGACTGAGCTCTATAGCCCAGTGGTTAAGGTTCTAGTCTTTAATGTAGATGGTTGTGAGTTTGAATCCTCACAGACAGTCTAAATTAGATTTGTATACACAGGGTGTCCCCCAAGCATAGTGACCATGCTTGAGAATGCCCCATTCACGTTCATAACACTGACTCCATATATGGACACATCCATATATGGAGTCAGAGCAGGGACTCCTAAGCCAGGAAGTTCCCCACTCTGGGGCCCTGACTGAGCATAGGGGAAGAGAAGTGAGCGGGGCCTTCCTTGCACTCTGGGCCCCCCTGTGCAACGGGCCCCATAGCAGCTGCATGGTCTGCCTATATTGGCAGTATGCCACTGCTCCGTAGTGTTTCCATGGGGTTCCGGGCCTCCTTTCTGTACCGCAGCTCTGGATTGCAGACCCATTCAAGTGAATTGGTCCACATCCGTGATGCGGTGAGTACACGGCCGGTGCCTGCATATTGAGGACCCGCTGTTTGCGGGCCGCAATACGGCAACAGCCGTGTGCATGAGTCCTCACTTGAATGGGACTGTTACTGTGCCAAACACATCAATTTCTGCAAGGCCAATTCAGATGAACAGAAGTATTGCAGAAATTACTGCCACAAATGTGCTGCATGTGAATTCACTCTAAAGCAACTGCAGTCTGGGAATCACATGCAGCCCCAATGCCGTTCTTTGCGACCCCCAAACATCTGGACACAGTAATGCATATCTATGTGTGGCCACTCACATATGGTTTCCTCGTCCATGTTTGGAACTCCAGAAATTAGTATATGCTTAAGGTCTAGTTCACACGAACGTATGGCTTTGCATTTCCGTATGTGTTCCGTTTTTTTTGCGGAACCATTGAAATGAATGGTTCCGTATATGGACCGTATACGGAACACAAAAAAACGGCCCGTACACTCGCAAAAAAAACATTCGTGTGAACTAGGCCTAAGGGGTATTCCCATCACAATGATCACTGTTAAATCTGTTAATGATTTGACAGTGATCATTTTTGTAAATACATTTAATTACCCAATTCCCACCCTTTTTGAGAAAATAAGTCCCCTCTTACCTAATTGTTGTCTCTCGTCTCCCCTGGTTACGGCCACCTCTCCTGTCGAATCCCGCCGGGCCGCGCTTGTGCAGAAGACTGAAGATTTTCTCCTGGCCGGGCAATGTCCTGAACGCGCAGGCCACCGCGCATTCGCCATGATGACTTCTTCCTGGCCAGTATAGTACAGAGCCGCGAACGCGCATGCCGGCTCTGTACTATACAGGCCAGGAATAAGTCACCATGGCACATGCGCGGCAGCGTGCGCGTTCAGCACATTCAGGAGAAGACGTCAATCAAGCCCAGCCGAATCCAGGAAGTGAACGTCGCGCTCAACGAAGCGAAGTATGAAAAGTGAAGATGGGAATACCCCTTTAACGGCTCATGCACACGAACGTATTTTCTTTCCGCTTCCGATCTATTTTTTTTGCGGACCGTATGCGGAACCATTTACATTCCGTTTCTGTATTTCCGTTTCGCACAAAAGTAGTGCATGTCCTATTATTGTCCGCAAATCACGGTCCGAGGCCCCATTCAAGTCAATGGGTCCGCAAAAAATACGGAACGCATACGGAACACATCCATATGTCATCCATATTTTATCCGTATTTTGCGAATTCATACTGTAGAAATGCTATGCCCAGCCCAGCCCATATTGCTCATGTGTTTGGTGATTAATAAGTTACTGTTTACATTTCCGATCCGCAAAAAACTGATTGCATACGGAAACCCTACGGATATGTTGTGTGGAATAACGGAACAGGACTTAAATCAGAGAAAAAAAAACCTCAGACATGGAACAACGGATCTGTAAAAAATGGACCACAAAACAACAACGATCGTATGCATAAGCCCTAAGAGAGTCGTCCGTCTATAAATGCAACTCTATTAGACCACCTGCACACCTGGATTCCTCGTGGAAAAAATGCAGCATTATACAGTACCTGCAAAGTGTATGAGATTACACAATTCTCATGTACCCTTTGTGGATTTATTCTGTGTGGAAATTGACCTGTGGTGCGGATTTCCAAATCTGAAAAATGTAAATTATGTTTGTGGTTTTAGCTGCAGATTTCACCCTTTTCCAATGAGGCCTGCCTGCACACGAGTGTGGCTGAATGAAAATAAGATTTGCACAAATTTCCATGTGGATTTATGTATGTTTCTGCACCATATCTGGACCAAAATCTGCAATTTCTAACAGAGGTTTTTGGTGTGGATTAGATCTCACCCTTCATTGGAATTTGGAAATCCACACGGCAGGTCAGGTTCCACACAGAAAAAATCTGCAAAGTGTACATGAGTGTTGTGTAACCTCATACGCTTTGCTGATACAGTACAACGTTGCGGTGTTTCCGTAAAGGAAACTGCGCAGAAAAACCACATGTATTCCGCAACCTGTGCAGGTGGCCTTATAGTTCGTGGGAGTTGTGAAACACTAGGCTGTTACCACAACACCATAATCTACAATGTAGAGAACCCCATGCATGCATGGTCCCTTCATCTCTGAAATGCTGATCAGGGGAGAAGGGGCCCCACATAATTCCCAATAGGTGAGTGCCCTGGAAGTAGAACCTGCACCTATCTGACATTAATGACATATAAGGGCCCAAAGCCCGTGCACGTACTGTGGACCTCCAATTGCGGTCCGCAATGTACGGCCACCGTCCATGGGGCAGGTGCATGGGGATCGCAGACCTATTTACTTGAATGGGTCCGCGATCCTTCCGTTCCACAAAAAGATAGCACAAGTTCTATCTTTTTGCGGTGTGGAATCACGGAACGAAACCCCAGAAAGCACTCCGTAGTGCTTCCGTAGTGTTCCGTTCCGTTCTTCCGTACCGCTCCGCATTACCAGATTTGCGGACCCATTGAAATAAATGCGGAATGGCCACGGAATGGTGCCCGTGTATTACGGATCCGCAAATGCGGTCCGCAATACGGCAACGGGCATCAGTAAGTTGTAAGTTGTTGTTTGGTCCTATGATGGCTTTATTTTAATATTAACTTGTGTACCAAAATTAAAGCCAAGGTATAACATATTAAGGGCTCATTCAGACGGCTGTATGCTGTCCACAAAAATGCGGATCTGTTTTTTTGCGGATTAGATGCAGACCTATTCACTTCTATGGGGCCCTTTTCTTCCGATCTACGGCTCAGCAAAACAAATAAAACATGTCCTATACTTGTCAGTGAAAATCAGGACGTGGCCGGACAATGATTTGTCAAAACTGCTTGTGCAACTTTGAGGTTTGTATGCCTTTTTTTATAATAAAAAAAAAGCCATGAGTGAAGGACATATGAGGTGAACCTTGCAGCCGACATCACTAGGTTTGCACTATATAAGCATAAACATGAAAAAAAGATATCATTATTATTATTGTTTTTTTTTCATGCAATACTTGAAGGAGAAATGAAACATTCCAAAGCAGCTTGGTTTCTGAGGCATCTCGTCTTGAGGACAATTTCTGGTCAGGGTTAAAATAAGAACTTTGGTTAGGAGGAGTGTCTGACAGATCTCGAGGCAGTTCCCATAGTGAAGATCTGGACAGGAAAGTAAAATCAGTCCTGAAAACAGCCAAACTCATCAAAGCTAGTTTACCAGCTAGGTTCAGGTCAGTTTAGTTCTATGTACGTCCACCGTGCATGCTTTTGCATGGAAAAAAATGTGCGGTACGGCGTGGACATTTACTCCTATGATGACGCCTGCACAAATAGTGTACTTTGTGCCTTTGTCCGATCCATATTTTTTGTAGATTGCAAGTGGACCAATTCATTTCAAAGGGTCTGATGTCATCCATGTGATGTTCACATCTGTACGGACATCCGCATATTACAGAACATGTCCTATTCTTGCCCGTTTTGCAGACAAGAACAGGCATTTCTATAATAGGGACTGAGGAAAGTGTGGGATGCACACAACCAGTATCTGTATTTTGTGGATCTGTGGTTTGCAGACCACAAGATACATATGGTCATGTGCATGAGGCCTTATGGGGTCATTTATCAAACTGGTGTAAATGAAAATTGGCTTAGTTGCCCATAGCAACCAATCATACTCCACCTTTCATATTTGACAGCGCCTTTGGAAAATTAAAGGTGGAATATGATTGGTTGCTATGGGCAACTAAGACCGTTCTACTTTACACCAGTTTGATAAATATCCCCATTAGTCTTTATTCTTTTCTATTTTTTAAAGCCCAGAAGTGTGGTCTACTACTCTTTCTGTTACTTTGCTGAGACATATGCTCAAAGTATGAGGTTTTTTTTTCTGTTGAAGTCAATGGGCAGCATATGGACGTTGTGTAAGCGTAAAGGCTACTTTTGCATATGTCATACATACCGTATTTTTCGCCCTATAAGAAGCAAAGTGGGGGGAAATGGCAGTGCGTCTTATGGGGCGAATGCTGCCATTTTTTACTCTGCTAACACTGATACATTGCAATCCTCTGCAGCAGTAGCGCAATCCACGTAGTACTCACTATGAAACTCCCGTAGCAGGCAGGCTGGCGTGAGTGACATTACGCTGCCGGCCAGCCTGCCTGCTATGGGTGTTTCATAGTGAGTACTACGTGGATTGCGCTACTGCTGCAGAGGATTGCTATACCTTAACAAAGCTTTACCCATGACTTCACTTTACAGATCCCCCCATAACAGTGCCATTCACAGATCCCCCATAACAGTGCGTCATTCACAGATCCCCCATAACAGTGCCATCCACAGATTCCCATAACAGTGTCATCCACAGATCCCCCATAATAGTTTCATCCACAGACCACCATTAGTTCAAAACCCACCAAAAGCACACCTTTTGGTTCAAATTTTTTTTTTTCTTATTTTCCTCCTCAAAAACCTAGGTGCGTCTTATGGGCAGGTGCGTCTTATAGGCTGAAAAATACGGTGTATATTTTTCTGACCATAATGTATGATCATGTGACAAAACATACAGTTAGGCCCATATATATTTGGACACTAACACAAATTTTGTTTTTATTACCTGTTTACTAAAACATATTTAAGTTACAGTTATATAATTGACATGGACATAAAGTCCAGACTTTTAGCTTCCATTTGAGGGTATCCACATTAAAATTGGATGAAGGGTTTAGGAGTTTCAGCTCCTTTACATGTGGCACCCTGTTTTTAAAGGGACCAAAAGTAATCGGACAATTGACTCAAAGGCTGTTTCATGGGCAGGTGTGGGCAATTCCTTAATTATTTAATTCTCAATTAAGCACATAAAAGGCCTGGAGTTGATTTGAGGTGTGGTGCTTGCATTTTGATGATTTTGCTGAGAAGTAAACATGAGGTCAAAGGAGCTCTCCATGCAGGTGAAACAAGCCATCCTTCATCTGCGAAAACAGAAAAAAAACATCCGAGAAATTGCTACACTATTAGGAGTGGAAAAAATCTACAGTTTGGTACATCCCGAGAAAGAAAGAAAGAAAGAAAGAAAGAAAGAAAGAAAGAAAGCACTGGTGACCTCAACAATGCAAAAAGACCTGGATGCCCACGGAAGACAACAGTGGTGGATGATCACAGAATAATTACCATGGTAAAGAGATACCCCTTTACAACAGCCAAGCAAGTGAACAACACTCTCCAGGATATAGGTGTATCAATATCCAAATCTACCATAAAGAGAAGACTGCATAAAAGTAAATACAGAGGGTTCACTGCACGGTGCACCACTCATAAGCCTCAAGAATAAGAAGGCTAGATTGGACTTTGCTAAAAAAGCATCTTAAAAAAACAGCACACTTCTAGAAGAATATTCTTTGGACAGATGAAACCAAGATCAATCTCTACCTGAATGATGGAAAGAAAAAAAGTATGGCGAAGGCATGGTACAGCTCATGATCCAAAGCATACCACATCATCTGTAAAAGACGGCGGAGGAAGTGTGATGCCTTGGGCATGCATGGCTGCCAGTGGCACTGGGTCCCTAGTGTTTATTGATAATGTGACACAGGAAAAAAAGCAGCCGGATGAATTCTGGGGTTTTCAGAGACATACTGTGTGCTCAAATCCAGCCAAATGCAGCCAAACTGATTGGTCGGCGTTTCATAATATAGAGGGACAATGACCCAAAACATAAAGCCAAAGCAACCCAGGAGTTTATTAAAGCAAATAAGTGGAATATTCTTGAATGGCCAAGTCAGTTACCTGATCTGAACTGCATTTCACTTGTTAAAGGGTTTCTACCACTTTGTTTTCACATAATTAGCTTTCAGACACTAGCGATCCGCTAGTGTCTGCTCTAACAAACAATCCTAATATAATTGCTTTTGGGGCAGCCGTTTCGCTAAAAAAAGAACTTATATTGATATGCTAATGAGCCTCTAGGTGCTATGGGGGCGTCATTAGCACCTAGAGGCTCGGTCTACCTTCACAAAATGCCGCCGCCCAGCGCGTCCCTCCAGCCCGCCCATCTCCTCCGGAATGCGATCCTCCCTGTGAGCGTATGTATTCGGCGCATGCGCAGTGAATGTCTGACCGCTTTCTGCACAGACATCTCCACTGCGCCTGTTCCTCGGAGCACTATGACATCATCGGCGCAGGCGTAGTGGAGATGTCTGAGCAGGGAAGCGGTCAGACATTCACTGAGCATGCGCCGAATACATATGCTAACAGGGAGGATCACATTCTGGAGGAGATGGGCGGGCGGGCTGGAGGGACGCGCTGGGCGGCGGCATTTTGTGAAGGTAGACCGAGCCTCTAGGTGCTAATGATGCCCCCATAGCACCTAGGAGCTCATTAGCATATCCATATAAGTTCTTTTTTTTTGCGAAACGGCTGCCCCAAAACCTATTATATTAGGATTGTTTGTTAGAGCAGACACTAGCGGATCGCTAGTGTCTGAAAGCTAATTAGGTGAAACGAAGTGGTAGAAACCCTTTAAAGACTATACTTCAGACAGAAAGGCCCACAAACAACAAACAGCTACAGTAAAGGCCTAGAAGAGCATTAAAAAGCAGGAAACACAGCGCCTGGTAATGTCCATGAGTTCCAGACTTCAGGCAGTCATTGCCAACAAAGGGTTTTCAACCAAGTATTTGAAATTAACATTTTATTCAAAATTATTTAATGTGTCCAATTACTTTTGAGCCACTAAAATAAAGGGATTAAGTTTAAAAAATGCTTTAGTTCCTCACATTTTTACGCAATCATTTTTTTAAACCCACTGAATTAAAGCTGAAAGTTTGAACTTCAACTGCATCTGAATTGTTTTGTTCAAAATCCATTGTAGTAATGTACAGAACAAAAATTAGAAAAATGTTGTCTGTCCAAATATATATATATCTAACTGTATGTTTTTAAATAAAGAACGGATACAAATTTATCAAAAAGCATACGATGTATACGCCAGAAAAACATAAGCGTTTGGTCAAGAATACATAGTTTTTTGCCAATATTTTGGCATACAATTCAATGTATATTCCTCGGGGCACACTTATTGATTTTAACCACCTCCGGACCGCCTAACGCAGGATCGCGTTCCGGAGGTGGCAGCCCTGCGCAGAGTCACGCATATATGCGTCATCTCGCGAGACGCGAGATTTCCTGTGAACGCGCGCACACAGGCGCGCGCGCTCACAGGAACGGAAGGTAAGAGAGTGGATCTCCAGCCTGCCAGCGGCGATCGTTCGCTGGCAGGCTGGAGATGTGTTTTTTTTAACCCCTAACAAGTATATTAGACGCTGTTTTGATAACAGCGTCTAATATACCTGCTACCTGGTCCTCTGGTGGTCCCCTTTGTTTGGATCGACCACCAGAGGACACAGGTAGCTCAGTGAAGTAGCACCAAGCACCACTACACTACACTACACCCCCCCCCGTCACTTATTAACCCCTTATTAGCCCCTGATCACCCCTGATCACCCCATATAGACTCCCTGATCACCCCCCTGTCATTGATTACCCCCCTGTCATTGATTACCCCCCTGTAAAGCTCCATTCAGACGTCCGCATGATTTTTACGGATCCACTGATAGATGGATCGGATCCGCAAAACGCATCCGGACGTCTGAATGAAGCCTTACAGGGGCATGATCAATGACTGTGGTGATCACCCCATATAGACTCCCTGATCACCCCCCTGTAAAGCTCCATTCAGATGTCCGCATGATTTTTACGGATGCACTGATAGATGGATCGGATCCGCAAAACGCATCCGGACGTCTGAATGAAGCCTTACAGGGGCATGATCAATGACTGTGGTGATCACCCCATACAGACTCCCTGATCACCCCCCTGTAAAGCTCCATTCAGATGTCCGCATGATTTTTACGGATGCACTGATAGATGGATCGGATCCGCAAAACGCATCCGGACGTCTGAATGAAGCCTTACAGGGGCGTGATCAATGACTGTGGTGATCACCCCCCTGTCATTGATTACCCCCCTGTAAAGCTCCATTCAGATGTCCGCATGATTTTTACGGATGCACTGATAGATGGATCGGATCCGCAAAACGCATACGGACGTCTGAATGAAGCCTTACAGGGGCGTGATCAATGACTGTGGTTATCACCCCATATAGACTCCCTGATCACCCCCCTGTCATTGATTACACCCCTGTCATTGATCAACCCCCTGTAAAGCTCCATTCAGATGTCCGCATGATTTTTACGGATGCACTGATAGATGGATCGGATCCGCAAAACGCATCCGGACGTCTGAATGAAGCCTTACAGAGGCGTGATCAATGACTGTGGTGATCACCCCATATAGACTCCCTGATCACCCCCCTGTCATTGATTACCCCCCTGTCATTGATCACCCCCCTGTAAAGCTCCATTCAGACGTCCGCATGATTTTTACGGATGCACTGATAGATGGATCGGATCCGCAAAACGCATACGGACGTCTGAATGAAGCCTTACACGGGCGTGATCAATGACTGTGGTTATCACCCCATATAGACTCCCTGATCACCCCCCTGTCATTGATCACCACCCCTGTCATTGATCACCCCCCCTGTCATTGATCACCCCTCTGTAAGGCTCCATTCAGACATTTTTTTGGCCCAAGTTAGCGGAATTATTATTTTTTTTTTCTTACAAAGTCTCATATTCCACTAACTTGTGTCAAAAAATAAAATCTCACATGAACTCACCATACCCCTCACGGAAAACAAATGCGTAAAATTTTTGAGACATTTATATTCCAGACTTCTTCTCACGCTTTAGGGCCCCTAGAATGCCAGGGCAGTATAAATACCCCACATGTGACCCCATTTCGGAAAGAAGACACCCCCAGGTATTCCGTGAGGGGCATATTGAGTCCATGAAAGATTGAAATTTTTGTCCCAAGTTAGCGGAACGGGAGACTTTGTGAGAAAAAAATAAAAAATATCAATTTCCGCTAACTTGTGCCAAAAAAAAAAAAATTCTATGAACTCGCCATGCCCCTCATTGAATACCTTGGGGTGTCTTCTTTCCAAAATGGGGTCACATGTGTGGTATTTATACTGCCCTGGCATTCTAGGGGCCCCAAAGCGTGAGAAGAAGTCTGGTATCCAAATGTCTAAAAATGCCCTCCTAAAAGGAATTTGGGCACCTTTGCGCATCTAGGCTGCAAAAAAGTGTCACACATCTGATATCGCCGTACTCAGGAGAAGTTGCGGAATGTGTTTTGGGGTGTCATTTTACATATACCCATGCTGGGTGAGAGAAATATCTTGGTCAAATGCCAACTTTGTATAAAAAAATGGGAAAAGTTGTCTTTTGCCAAGATATTTCTCTCACCCAGCAAGGGTATATGTAAAATGACACCCCAAAACACATTCACCAACTTCTCCTGAATACGGCGATACCACATGTGTGACACTTTTTTGCAGCCTAGGTGGGCAAAGGGGCCCATATTCCAAAGAGCACCTTTAGGATTTCACAGGTCATTTACCTACTTACCACACATTAGGGCCCCTGGAAAATGCCAGGGCAGTATAACTACCCCACAAGTGACCCCATTTTGGAAAGAAGACACCCCAAGGTATTCCGTGAGGGGCATGGCGAGTTCCTAGAATTTTTTATCACAAGTTAGTGGAAAATGCTGATTTTTTTTTTTTTTTTTTCATACAAAGTCTCATATTCCACTAACTTGTGACAAAAAATAAAAACTTCCATGAACTCACTATGCCCATCAGCGAATACCTTGGGGTCTCTTCTTTCCAAAATGGGGTCACTTGTGGGGTAGTTATACTGCCCTGGCATTCTAGGGGCCCAAATGTGTGGTAAGGAGTTTGAAATCAAATTCTGTAAAAAATGACCTGTGAAATCCGAAAGGTGCTCTTTGGAATATGGGCCCCTTTGCCCACCTAGGCTGCAAAAAAGTGTCACACATCTGGTATCCCCGTACTCAGGAGAAGGTGGGGAATGTGTTTTGGGGTGTCATTTTACATATACCCCTGCTGGGTGAGAGAAATATCTTGGCAAAAGACAACTTTTCCCATTTTTTTATACAAAGTTGGCATTTGACCAAGATATTTATCTCACCCAGCATGGGTATATGTAAAAAGACACCCCAAAACACATTCCTCAACTTCTCCTGAATACAGAGATACCAGATGTGTGACACTTTTTTGCAGCCTAGGTGGGCAAAGGGGCCCATATTCCAAAGAGCACCTTTCGGATTTCACAGGTCATTTCACACCAAATGCTAGCTAATAGGGCCATAAAAGTCCTTTTAAGGACTGGTATAGGTGTGCTACCGATAGGTGTGAAATACTGAGGTGTATGATATACTTATAATAGAAACATAGAAAGTAACATAGAAAGTATATTATAGTGCATTTGTATTGTGCAGCAGTTGTGTGTGGTTCTGCTGCGATACCGCAGCTATATAGAGGGACAAGCGCTATTTGAACAACTATTTGCAACGGGTGTGATATACCTGTTGCCCCCAAAAAAACTGATTAAGGGGTGTGATATACCTGCTTCCACAAAATACTGATTGACGGCTACGATATACCTGTTGCCCCAATTAAACAGGGTACTGTGATATAACTGTTGTGGCAAAAAAAATTATTGAGGGGTTTGATATACCTGCTTCCACAAAATGCTAATTGAGGGCTGCGATATACCTGTTTCCACAAAATACTGATTAAGGAGTTTGATAAACCTGCTTTCACCAAATAATGATTGAGGCCTGTGATATACCTGCTTCCACAAAATACTGATTAAGGAGTTCGATATACCTGTTTCCACCAAATATTGATTGAGGCTTGCGATATACCCGCTTCCACAAAATACTGATTAAGAGGTTGTCACGGGTAATGGGAAAACACCTGATACACACAAAAGAAATAGACAACAGTCTAGGCCTTAAAAGCTAAGGAAGAGGGATGGTGACCTCCTAGTAATCCCTAGGCCTTTTCCTAACTCCTGCCAGTATGAGCAGATCCTGATGGTGGAAATGCTCATACGCCGTATACTTATGCCCTGCTAAAGCTGACGAGTCCTAGGATAGGTAGCAGGAGACGAGACAGCTGGTTCCTTCCCAGATGAAGAAACCCGCATCTCCCTGAGGCCTAGAACCAAAACACATCCGAGAACAACAAACAGAACAGGCAACTTAGCTTTGAGATGAATGGAGAAGCAGGAGATCCAAGACAAACAAGCTCTAGCAACTCCCAGAGGAAATATCAACTGCATGGTCAGCAGTGTGAGGCGGACCTAAATAGAGCCTCATCACTGATAACAAGCAAAACCTGAGGAGAAGTGAGATCCTGCCAAACAGCATACAAATAGGCAAACCCGAGAGACCTGTCAGATAGCCTCACCTGCAGCAAGTCTATCCAATCTTCTCACCTTTGTCACGGGAGGGACCGTGACAGGGGTTTGATATACCTGTCTCCACCAAATATTAATTGAGGTCTACGATATATATGCTTCCACAAAATACTGATTAAGGGGATTGATATACCTGTTTCCACCGAATATTAATTGAGGCCTGCGAGATACATGCTTCCACAAAATACTGATTAAGGGGTTTGCTATACCTGCTTCCACCAAATATTGATTGAGGCGTGCGACATACATGCTTTCACAAAATACTGATTAAGGGGTTTGATATACCTGTTTCTACCAAATATTGATTGAGGCGTGCGATATACCTGCTTCCACAAAATACTGATAAAGGGGATTCATATACCTGCTTCCACCAAATATTGATTGAGGCCTGCGAGATACTTGCTTCCACAAAATACTGATTAACGGGTTCTATATACCTGTTTCCACCAAATATTGATTGAGGCCTGCGATATACCTGCTTCCACAAATACTGCTCTTCTCTAAGGATTTAGGCACAGGGTCATTTTGAAAATGACAGGCAGAGGAAGAGGCAGGCCATTCCGCAGGGGTGGTAGGGATCGGGCAGGTGCACCAGGCCAGAGCCTAAGTGGGAAGTTGGAGAAGACGCATGCGATTACTTCAAAGCACGCACCAGAGTTGGTTGAGTGGCTCATTCAGCCTTCCGCTTCTGCATCCTCCTCATCCTCTGTACAGGGAGTGCAGAATTATTAGGCAAGTTGTATTTTTGAGGATTAATTTTATTATTGAACAACAACCATGTTCTCAATGAACCCAAAAAACTCATTAATATCAAAGCTGAATATTTTTGGAAGTAGTTTTTAGTTTGTTTTTAGTTTTAGCTATTTTAGGGGGATATCTGTGTGTGCAGGTGACTATTACTGTGCATAATTATTAAGCAACTTAACAAAAAACAAATATATACCCATTTCAATTATTTATTTTTACCAGTGAAACCAATATAACATCTCAACATTCACAAATATACATTTCTGACATTCAAAAACAAAACAAAAACAAATCAGTGACCAATATAGCCACCTTTCTTTGCAAGGACACTCAAAAGCCTGCCATCCATGGATTCTGTCAGTGTTTTGATCTGTTCACCATCAACATTGCGTGCAGCAGCAACCACAGCCTCCCAGACACTGTTCAGAGAGGTGTACTGTTTTCCCTCCTTGTAAATCTCACATTTGATGATGGACCACAGGTTCTCAATGGGGTTCAGATCAGGTGAACAAGGAGGCCATGTCATTAGATTTTCTTCTTTTATACCCTTTCTTGCCAGCCACACTGTGGAGTACTTGGACGCGTGTGATGGAGCATTGTCCTGCATAAAAAACATTTTTTTCTTGAAGGATGCAGACTTCTTCATGTACCACTGCTTGAAGAAGGTGTCTTCCAGAAACTGGCAGTAGGACTGGGAGTTGAGCTTGACTCCATCCTCAACCCGAAAAGGCCCCACAAGCTCATCTTTGATGATACCAGCCCAAACCAGTACTCCACCTCCACCTTGCTGGCGTCTGAGTCGGACTGGAGCTCTCTGCCCTTTACCAATCCAGCCACGGGCCCATCCATCTGGCCCATCAAGACTCACTCTCATTTCATCAGTCCATAAAACCTTAGAAAAATCAGTCTTGAGATATTTCTTGGCCCAGTCTTGACGTTTCAGCTTGTGTGTCTTGTTCAGTGGTGGTCGTCTTTCAGCCTTTCTTACCTTGGCCATGTCTGTGAGTATTGCACACCTTGTGCTTTTGGGCACTCCAGTGATGTTGCAGCTCTGAAATATGGCCAAACTGGTGGCAAGTGGCATCTTGGCAGCTGCACGCTTGACTTTTCTCAGTTCATGGGCAGTTATTTTGCGCCTTGGTTTTTCCACACGCTTCTTGCGACCCTGTTGACTATTTTGAATGAAACGCTTGATTGTTTGATGATCACGCTTCAGAAGCTTTGCAATTTTAAGAGTGCTGCATCCCTCTGCAAGATATCTCACTATTTTTGACTTTTCTGAGCCTGTCAAGTCCTTCTTTTGACCCATTTTGCCAAAGGAAAGGAAGTTGCCTAATAATTATGCACACCTTATATAGGGTGTTGATGTCATTAGACCACACCCCTTCTCATTACAGAGATGCACACCACCTAATATGCTTAATTGGTAGTAGGCTTTCGAGCCTATACAGCTTGGAGTAAGACAACATGCATAAAGAGGATGATGTGGTCAAAATACTCATTTGCCTAATAATTCTGCACGCAGTGTATCTGTACCCTCCTCACTCTCTGCTGTGTTCACCCCCAAAGACACCACCACCACCATAGCCCCTCCACTCGAGTCAGAGGAAATATTTTCCCATCCATTCCCAGACTTTACTGATGCGCAGCCATTCTTGAAATCGGATGAGGAAGAGGAGGTAGCAACGGCCGCCACCCAGCGGTCTGACGACAGTACCCAGTTCAGCCGAAGGAGGGAGGTCCCCGCTGTTGCTGCCTACTCCGAGATCTCAAATGTCAGTGGTGGTGAAGGTGACGATGATGATGTGTCGATGGATGTCACGTGGGTGCCCACAAGAGAGGAAGAGGAGGGGAGTTCAGAGGGAGAGACAGAGCAGCAGAGAGCGAGGAGAAGGAGACGCAGGCAGAGCTCGCAGGGCACAGGAGGCAAAAAGCAGACTGCAAATGTATCTGGAGCAAGCCATCTACCATGCACGGTCACTTCTGGCGCTCCCAGGACGCCGGCACATGGCTCCGCAGTGTAAGATTTTTTTAACGTGTCAGCTGCTGACAATAGTGTTGCCATCTGCTGCCTGTGCTGTCAACGCATAAGTCGCGGTAAGCCCAACACTCACCTAGGGACGACAGCCTTAAGAATGCACCTGGCCTCCCATCACCGAGCCCAGTGGGAGCAATGCCGTCAGAACCCACAAAGCCACACTCCCGGCGCTCCACGTCCTGCCTCTTCTCCTCTCTCCTTCCATTTGTCCTCCCCTCCACCATGCCGTTGTCACGTTCATCTGGCAGAAGGCAGGCTTCCGAGGCCCAAATGTTCGAGCGTAAAAAGTTGATGACGCCGGATAACCCTCTTGCCCAACGGCTGACTGCTGGCTTGTCGGAACTGCTAGCCCGCCAACTACTGCCATATAAACTGGTGGACTCGGAGGCCGTTAGAAAATTTGTGGCCATTGGCACACCGCAATGGAAGGTCCCCGGAAGGAAATATTTCTCCCAGAAGGGCATCCCAGAGCTATATGGCCACGTTCAGCGGCAAGTGAATATACAGTTGCAAGAAAAAGTATGTGAACCCTTTGGAATGCTATGGATTTCTGCACAAATTGGTCATAAAATGTGATCTGAGCTTCATCTAAGTCACAAAAATAGACAATCACAGTCTGCTTAAACTAATACCACACAAAGAATTAAATATTACCATGTTTTTATTGAACACACCATGTAAACATTTACAGTGCAGGTCGAAAAAGTATGTGAACCCCTAGACTAATGACATCTCCAAGAGCTAATTGGAGTGAGGTGTCAGCCAACTGGAGTCCAATCAATGAGATGAGATTAGAGGTGTTGGTTACAGCTGCCCTGCCCTATAAAAAACACACACCAGTTCTGGGTTTGCTTTTCACAAGAAGCATTGCCTGATGTGAATGATGCCTCGCACAAAAGAGCTCTCAGAAGACCTACGATTAAGAATTGTTGACTTGCATAAAGCTGGAAAGGGTTATAAAAGTATCCCCAAAAGCCTTGCTGTTCATTAGTCCACGGTAAGACAAATTGTCTATAAATGGACAAAGTTCAGCACTCCCTAGGAGTGGCAGTCCTGTAAAGATGACTGCAAGAGCACAGCGCAGACTGCTCAATGAGGTAAAGAAGAATCCTAGAGTGTCAGCTAAAGACTTACAAAAGTCTCTGGCATATGCTAACATCCCTGTTAGCGAATCTACGATAGGTAAAACACTAAACAGTTCTGTAAAGAGGAATTACTCCTGACCGTTGTGCATGTCTGATCTGCAACTACAGGAAACGTTTGGTTGAAGTTATTGCTGCCAAAGGAGGTTCAACCAGTTATTAAATACAAGGGTTCACAAACTTTTTCCACCTACACTGTGAATGTTTACATGGTGTGTTCAATAAAAACATGGTAACATTTAATTCTAATTGTGTGTTATTATTTTAAGCAGACTGTGATTGTCTATTGTTGTGACTTAGATGAAGATCAGATCACATTTTATGACCAATTTGCGCAGAAATCCATATCATTCCAAAGGGTTCACATACTTTTTCTTGCAACTGTATCTCTGGCACACAGTGTCGATGCCAAGATACATCTGACCACAGACACGTGGTCTAGCAAACACGGGCATGGAAGGTACATAACTTTTACTGCCCACTGGGTGAACCTTCTGACGGCCGTCAAGCATGTAACCCGTTGCTCCCATGTGGATTTGGTGTTACCGCCACGGATTGCATGCAGGCCTGCCTCTTCTTCTCCTCCTCCTAATCCGTCCTCCGTCTACTCCTCTGCTGACTCCTCCTTTTCCACTGCTACCGGCTCTTCCGCTGCGCCCAAGCTCCCCAGAACCTATTCGATGTGCCAGGTGAGACGTTGCCATTCTGTGCTGTGGCTGTTGTGCCTGGAAGCCAAGAGCCACACCAGTCCTGCACTGCTTTCAGCTCTGTGGTCACAGGCTAATCCCGCTCAATTTGACAGTTGGTAAAGTGGTGTGCGACAACGGTGCCAATCTGCTGAGCGCGCTGAAACAGGGCAAAATGACACACGTGCCGTGCATGGCACATGTTCTGAACTTTATTTGTGCAGCGATTCGTTGCCAAATACCCCGGGGTCCAGGATGTCTTGCTGCAGGCCAGGAAAATCTCTGGCCATTTTAGAAGATCTTACACGACCATGGCTCGCCTTGCTGACGTTCAGCGGTGACACCACCTGCCCTTTAGATGTCTGATTTGTGACAGCCCGACGTGCTGGAACTCCACCTTGTATATGCTTGATTGGCTGCTCTAGCAGCAATGTGCCGTTAACGACTACCTGTACGAACTCTGCAGCAGGACAGGTTCTGGGAGCTTGGTTTCTTTTCACCGCGCCAGTGGCTGCTCATGCGCGACGCATGCAGACTTCTGCAGCCATTTGATGAGATCACCAAACAGGTCAGTCGCAGCCAAGGCGCCATCAGTGACATCGTACCTTACGCCTTCTTTCTGGAGCGTGCATAAACAGGAGCCAGGGCACTCCACCGCTTCCAATTCAGTGCAAATGGGGGCTTTTGTGCTCCAGTGTTTGAAGAAGGACCCCCATATAAAAAGCATAAAGGGCAAGGACCAGTACTGGGTGGCAACGTACTTAGACCCCCGGTACAAACACAAAATGGTGGACATGTTACCAGCATTACAGAGGGCTGTCAGAATCTAGCATTTCCAGGACTTGCTGCGAGAGATGCTGCATTCTGCTGTTGCGGGTTCTGGCAGGGGAATTTCCACCCACAGCGAAACAGGTGCAGGTACCAATCCTATTGCGTCTGCAAAAAGAGGGCGGTTTGAAGATTTGTTTGTCACTTCAGATATGAGATCATTCTTGCAGCCAACCCATCGACAGCTGCCCTCCGGATCCAGCCTCAGGGAACGCCTAGACCGTCAGGTGTCAGACTACATCGGGACGCTCTGAGAAGCGAGGAAACCCTGGACTACTGGGTGTGCAGGCTTGACCTGTGGCCAGAGCTGGCACAATTTGCCATGGAACTCTTGGCTTGCCCTTCGTCGAGTGTCTTGTCCGAAAAGACATTCAGCGCAGCAGGGGGGATCATGACCGATAAGCGCACTCGCCTAGCTCATGACAGCGTGGACTATCTCACATTTCTAAAAATGAATGAGGCATGGATCTCTGAGGAATTCAACACCCGACCACGTGTAATTGAATTTCCTCATGCAAGCCCACACATATTCGCCACCACCCAGAACAAAGAATGTTCCTTATCTTATGTATATACAGCGGCATTAAAGGCCTTTTCTGTCAGGTGAATGTCTCATTTATGGGGCCTGTACTGGCCTACAGTAAAAATTTTATCCGGTGACCGCATAATGTACCTCCAGCCACATAATCACAACTTCTTTGATGTCAGGTGAATGCCTAATTTTTGGTGTCTGTACTCCAGTGGCCTCAAATAAAAATTTTCTAGGCTCCAGCAGGGCACATTTTTGAGAGTTTCCGTTTAAGACGCATAAAAATGGCCCCTGATTAAAATGGATCTTTTGTGGGAATTTTTGCCAATGATCCCCCTCTGGTATGTATATACAGTGGCATAAAAGGCCTTTTCTGTCAGGTGAATGGCTAATTTTTGGTGCCTGTACTGGCCTACAGTAAAAATTTTATCCAGTGACCGCCTAATGTACCTCCAGCCACATCCTCACAAGTTCTTTTTTGTCAGGTGAATGCCTAATTTTTGGGGCCTGTTCTGGCCTACATTAAAAATTTTATCCAGTGACCGCCTAATGTACCTCCAGCCACATCATCAGAAGTTCTTTTCTGTCAGGTGAATGCCTAATTTTTGGGGCCTGTACTCCCTTGGCCTAAAAATTTATTTTTCTAGGCTCCAGCAGGGCACATTTTTGAGAGTTTCCCTTTAAGACGCATAAAAATGGCCCCTGATTAAAATACATATTTTTTGTGGGAATTTTTGCCATTGATTCCCCTATGGTATGTCACTGTCCATGTTGTGGGACTATTTGTGCACTTCTAGTAAGTATTTGGTGGATGCAAATATGACCTGAAGGTTTTTCAGAATTGCCTGCCATTAAAGTCAATGGGGCCCGCCGCGAACACGGGGTTAGTGAAGATTTGATTGCGAACGCGCGTTCGCGAACTGTCCCGGCCGATGTTCGTCCATCACTACTCCTGATCACTTCATACAAGCAGCCACATGATGCCACAAAGGTGAGTGTATGATGGACCATTCATATACCAGTCAGCTGGTTGCTATGCAGCTTAAGACGATCAGGCTAGGGCTACACGGTGGCACGGTGCGCAACATTTCATGTAACGTATGTCAATGGTGTCACAACGCGCCGCGTGACATGCTGTTACTGCGACTCAACCATTACTAAAAAACAGACATGCTTAACTTTGTGTTGCAACATGCGACTTGCCTGCGTATTAGCTGCGTTTTTCACAGCCAAATCACAATTCTAAAATAGTTGCGCGATTTTTTCATCCCCTTCGGTTTAGGGAAAAACGCCTAAAAAAATAATGCATTCAATAATGTGGTAACTAGCGTTGAGCAAACTTGTGACTTCATGTTCGGCGTGCAAGGTTCGGGTTATCTAAGAATTCTGTTATGTTTTCCACTACCACAAACCATAACTTCTGGTCCGTGGTAGCGGAACCCATAACGGAATTCTTAGATAACCCGAATCTTGTACGCCAAACTTAAAATCACAAGTTTTCTCTACACTAGTGTTAAAACAAAAAAGCCATAAAAATCTTGTACATTAGTGTGGGGAGGACATCAAGCAATCATTTGGAATGAAGGTATTAACACATTTTTCTAGTGTTTCTTCCCAGACTTTTTTTTTCCTATACAGAAGTCTATGAGAAAGAACCCGAAAAACAAAGCCACACCCAGGGCATGCTGCCACAGAAAAAAAAAAACATTGTTTGTGGGTGTTTTATGTTTTACAATTGTCCAACGTGTAACAAGATTTTTCACTGTAAAAACAATGCAATGAAAATGCCACAAAAAGTTGTGGAAAAACACCACCATGAAATTAACCACAGTAGCAAGAATAAATAAAAAATTGTTTTTTGTTCAGGAAAAAATATGCACAAATGTGAGTCTATATCCACACAGTGGAAAATCTGAGGAGATCCACAGCATAAATTGACATGCTGCAGATTTCAAATCTGTCAATTAAGGGTCCATTTACACGTCCGCAAAATAAGTCCGCATCCGTTCCGCAATTTTGCGGAACAGGTGCGGACCCATTCATTTTCAATGAGGCCAGAATGTGCTATCCACATCCACATTTGCGGATCCGCACTTCCGTTCCACAAAAAATAGAACATGTCCTATTCTTGTCTGCAATTGCGGACAAGAAAAGGAATTTTCTATGAGAGTGCCGGCGATGTGCGGTCCGCAAAATGCAGAACACACATTGCCGGTGTCCGTGTTTTGCAAAACACATACGGATGTGTGAATGGACCCTGACGCTGCGGTTTTTGTATACAGCATGTGGATGAGATTTGTTAAAGGGGTTCTCCGGGCTTTTAATATTATCTATTCTCAGGATAGGTCATCAATATCAGATCGGCCGGGGTCTGATCAGCTGTATGAAGAGAAGGAATGCACCATGCGTGTCGTCTCCCTTCCTGTCCGCTGCTGCTGTCTATAGACATGAAGCTAGAGAGATGGAAGATGGCACGTGTGCACTCTGCGTGCTTTCCCTTCATACAGCTGATTGGTGGGGATATTGGGTGGTGGACCCCCGCCGAACTGATATTGATGACCTATCCTGAGGACCAGGGGTGCACATAGGCTTTCTGCTGCCTGAGGCGAAAACTGAAACAGCGCCCCCCATGCCAATTTCCTAACCTTACCACTTTGCCACAATAAAATCGCTCATTGCCCATGGCCCTTCTGCTGCCCCCCTCTTGGCCCTAAATGGCGATCTCCTCACCTGGCCTCATTGGTGGTGCACCACTAGATAGGTCATTAATATTAAAAGCCCAGAGAACCTCTTTAAAATCTCATCCAGTTTGCTAGTACTGTACAACGCTACAAATCTACAGCTGAGGCTGAGTTCACACTAGTTATTTGGTCAGTTATTTCCATCAGTTATTGTGAGCCAAAACCAGGTGCAGATCTGTCTATTATATCTTGTCTCAGAGTGGGCTGCTATCTGCAAGAGACAGTCCACACCTCAAAATAAGGCCTCCTGCACACAACCGTTCCCCCCCCCCCCCCCCCCGTTTACTGGCCGTTTTTTGCGTGCCGTATTCATTTCAATGGTTCCGCAAAAAAAAGGAATGTACTCCATATGCATTCCATTTCCGTTCCGTTTAAAGATAGAACATGTCCTATTATTGCCCGCAAATCACGTTCCGTGGCTCCATTCAAGTCAATGGGTCCGCAAAAAAAAACGGAACACATACGGAAATGCATCCGTATGTCTTCCGTTTCCGTTCTGAACCATCTATTGGAAATGTTATGCCCAGCCCAATTTTATCTATGTAATTACTGTATACTGTATATGCCATACGGAAAAACGGAACGGAAAAACGGAACAGAAACGGAAACAAAAAACGGAACAACGGATCCATGAAAAACGGACTGCAAAACACTGAAAAAGCCATACGGTCGTGTGCAGGAGGCCTAAAGGACATGTTCTATTTTTTTTCGGCGGTACGGAGACATAGACCGAAATCCAACAGAAGCGCTTCATAGTGCTTCCATGGGCTTCGGATCTGCACCGTTCGGTATCTTGAGGATTGCGGACCCCTTCAAGTCAATGGGTCTCTATCTGTGATAGGGAGTGCACACAGCCAGTGTCTGTATATATTGCGGTGGGGCACACACATGAGAATTGATGAAAAATACAATCACTTTGCTGGTACTGTAGAACCCTCTAGATCTTCTGCATGAAAAGCCATGACAGCTAATCAGTCAGGCGTGGAAAACCGCACAGGCATAAAGCCAGAATACAGAGGCTGTGAGGAGAAGGGGGCTGACATTATGGGCAAGGTGTGAGGAGAAGGGGCCTGACATTATGGGCAAGGTGTGAGGAGAAGGGGGCTGACATTATGGGCAAGGTGTGAGGAGAAGGGGGCTGACATTATGGGCAAGGTGTGAGGAGAAGGGGCTGACATTATGGGCAAGGTGTGAGGAGAAGGGGGCTGACATTATGGGCAAGGTGTGAGGAGAAGGGGCTGACATTATGGGCAAGGTGTGAGGAGAAGGGGGCTGACATTATGGGCAAGGTGTGAGGAGAAGGGGGCTGACATTATGGGCAAGGTGTGAGAAGGTCCACAATGACATTATGGGCAAGGTGTGAGGAGAAGCGGCTGACATTATGGGCAAGGTGTGAGGAGAAGGGGGCTGACATTATGGGCAAGGTGTGAGGAGAAGGGGGCTGACATTATGGGCAAGGTGTGAGGAGAAGGGGGCTGACATTATGGGCAAGGTGTGAGGAGAAGGTCCCCAATGACATTATGGGCAAGGTGTGAGGAGAAGGGGCTGACATTATAGGCAAGGTGTGAGGAGAAGGGGGCTGACATTATGGGCAAGGTGTGAGGAGAAGGGGGCTGACATTATGGGCAAGGTGTGGGGAGAAGGGGGCTGACATTATGGGCAAGGTGTGAGGAGAAGGGGGCTGACATTATGGGCAAGGTGTGAGGAGAAGGGGCTGACATTATGGGCAAGGTTTGTGAGGAAAAGGGGCTGACATTATGGGCAAGGTGTGAGGAGAAGGGGGCTGACATTATGGGCAAGGTGTGAGGAGAAGGGGGCTGACATTATGGGCAAGGTGTGAGGAGAAGGGGGCTGACATTATGGGCAAGGTGTGAGGAGAAGGTCCACAATGACATTATGGGCAAGGTGTGAGGAGAAGGGGGCTGACATTATGGGCAAGGTGTGAGGAGAAGGTCCACAATGACATTATGGGCAAGGTGTGAGGAGAAGGGGGCTGATATTATGGGCAAGGTGTGAGGAGAAGGTCCACAATGACATTATGGGCAAGGTGTGAGGAGAAGGGGGCTGACATTATGGGCAAGGTGTGAGGAGAAGGGGGCTGACATTATGGGCAAGGTGTGAGGAGAAGGGGTCTGACATTATGGGCAAGGTGTGCAGAGAAGGGGGCTGACATTATGGGCAAGGTGTGAGGAGAAGGGGGCTGACATTATGGGCAAGGTGTGAGGAGAAGGTCCACAATGACATTATGGGCAAGGTGTGAGGAGAAGGGGGCTGACATTATGGGCAAGGTGTGAGGAGAAGGTCCACAATGACATTATGGGCAAGGTGTGAGGAGAAGGGGGCTGACATTATGGGCAAGGTGTGAGGAGAAGGTCCACAATGACATTATGGGCAAGGTGTGAGGAGAAGGGGGCTGACATTATGGGCAAGTTGTGAGGAGAAGGGGGCTGACATTATGGGCAAGGTGTGAGGAGAAGGTCCACAATGACATTATGGGCAAGGTGTGAGGAGAAGGGGCTGACATTATGGGCAAGGTGTGAGGAGAAGGGGGCTGACATTATGGGCAAGGTGTGAGGAGAAGGGGCTGACATTATGGGCAAGGTGTGAGGAGAAGGGGGCTGACATTATGGGCAAGGTGTGAGGAGAAGGGGCTGACATTATGGGCAAGGTGTGAGGAGAAGGGGGCTGACATTATGGGCAAGGTGTGAGGAGAAGGGGGCTGACATTATGGGCAAGGTGTGAGAAGGTCCACAATGACATTATGGGCAAGGTGTGAGGAGAAGCGGCTGACATTATGGGCAAGGTGTGAGGAGAAGGGGGCTGACATTATGGGCAAGGTGTGAGGAGAAGGGGGCTGACATTATGGGCAAGGTGTGAGGAGAAGGGGGCTGACATTATGGGCAAGGTGTGAGGAGAAGGTCCCTAATGACATTATGGGCAAGGTGTGAGGAGAAGGGGCTGACATTATAGGCAAGGTGTGAGGAGAAGGGGGCTGACATTATGGGCAAGGTGTGAGGAGAAGGGGGCTGACATTATGGGCAAGGTGTGGGGAGAAGGGGGCTGACATTATGGGCAAGGTGTGAGGAGAAGGGGGCTGACATTATGGGCAAGGTGTGAGGAGAAGGGGCTGACATTATGGGCAAGGTTTGTGAGGAAAAGGGGCTGACATTATGGGCAAGGTGTGAGGAGAAGGGGGCTGACATTATGGGCAAGGTGTGAGGAGAAGGGGGCTGACATTATGGGCAAGGTGTGAGGAGAAGGGGGCTGACATTATGGGCAAGGTGTGAGGAGAAGGTCCACAATGACATTATGGGCAAGGTGTGAGGAGAAGGGGGCTGACATTATGGGCAAGGTGTGAGGAGAAGGTCCACAATGACATTATGGGCAAGGTGTGAGGAGAAGGGGGCTGATATTATGGGCAAGGTGTGAGGAGAAGGTCCACAATGACATTATGGGCAAGGTGTGAGGAGAAGGGGGCTGACATTATGGGCAAGGTGTGAGGAGAAGGGGGCTGACATTATGGGCAAGGTGTGAGGAGAAGGGGGCTGACATTATGGGCAAGGTGTGCAGAGAAGGGGGCTGACATTATGGGCAAGGTGTGAGGAGAAGGGGGCTGACATTATGGGCAAGGTGTGAGGAGAAGGTCCACAATGACATTATGGGCAAGGTGTGAGGAGAAGGGGGCTGACATTATGGGCAAGGTGTGAGGAGAAGGGGGCTGACATTATGGGCAAGGTGTGAGGAGAAGGTCCACAATGACATTATGGGCAAGGTGTGAGGAGAAGGGGGCTGACATTATGGGCAAGGTGTGAGGAGAAGGTCCACAATGACATTATGGGCAAGGTGTGAGGAGAAGGGGGCTGACATTATGGGCAAGTTGTGAGGAGAAGGGGGCTGACATTATGGGCAAGGTGTGAGGAGAAGGTCCACAATGACATTATGGGCAAGGTGTGAGGAGAAGGGGCTGACATTATGGGCAAGGTGTGAGGAGAAGGGGGCTGACATTATGGGCAAGGTGTGAGGAGAAGGGGGCTGACATTATGGGCAAGGTGTGAGGAGAAGGGGGCTGACATTATGGGCAAGGTGTGAGGAGAAGGGGCTGACATTATGGGCAAGGTTTGTGAGGAGAAGGGGCTGACATTATGGGCAAGGTGTGAGGAGAAGGGGGCTGACATTATAGGCAAGGTGTGAGGAGAAGGGGGCTGACATTATGGGCAAGGTGTGAGGAGAAGGGGGCTGACATTATGGACAAGGTGTGAGGAGAAGGTCCACAATGACATTATGGGCAAGGTGTGAGGAGAAGGGGGCTGACATTATGGGCAAGGTGTGAGGAGAAGGTCCACAATGACATTATGGGCAAGGTGTGAGGAGAAGGGGGCTGACATTATGGGCAAGGTGTGAGGAGAAGGGGGCTGACATTATGGGCAAGGTGTGCAGAGAAGGGGGCTGACATTATGGGCAAGGTGTGAGGAGAAGGGGGCTGACATTATGGGCAAGGTGTGAGGAGAAGGTCCACAATGACATTATGGGCAAGGTGTGAGGAGAAGGGGGCTGACATTATGGGCAAGGTGTGAGGAGAAGGGGGCTGACATTATGGGCAAGGTGTGAGGAGAAGGTCCACAATGACATTATGGGCAAGGTGTGAGGAGAAGGGGCTGACATTATGGGCAAGGTGTGAGGAGAAGGGGGCTGACATTATGGGCAAGGTGTGAGGAGAAGGTCCACAATGACATTATGGGCAAGGTGTGAGAAGAAGGGGGCTGACATTATGGGCAAGGTGTGAGGAGGTCCACAATGACATTATGGGCAAGGTGTGAGGAGAAGGGGGCTGACATTATGGGCAAGGTGTGAGGAGAAGGGGGCTGACATTATGGGCAAGGTGTGAGGAGAAGGTCCACAATGACATTATGGGCAAGGTGTGAGGAGAAGGGGCTGACATTATGGGCAAGGTGTGAGGAGAAGGGGGCTGACATTATGGGCAAGGTGTGAGGAGAAGGTCCACAATGACATTATGGGCAAGGTGTGAGAAGAAGGGGGCTGACATTATGGGCAAGGTGTGAGGAGGTCCACAATGACATTATGGGCAAGGTGTGCAGAGAAGGGGGCTGACATTATGGGCAAGGTGTGAGGAGAAGGGGGCTGACATTATGGGCAAGGTGTGAGGAGAAGGTCCACAATGACATTATGGGCAAGGTGTGAGGAGAAGGGGCTGACATTATGGGCAAGGTGTGAGGAGAAGGGGGCTGACATTATGGGCAAGGTGTGAGGAGAAGGTCCACAATGACATTATGGGCAAGGTGTGAGGAGAAGGGGGCTGACATTATGGGCAAGGTGTGAGGAGAAGGGGGCTGACATTATGGGCAAGGTGTGAGGAGAAGGGGGCTGACATTATGGGCAAGGTGTGAGGAGAAGGTCCACAATGACATTATGGGCAAGGTGTGAGGAGAAGGGGCTGACATTATGGGCAAGGTGTGAGGAGAAGGGGGCTGACATTATGGGCAAGGTGTGAGGAGAAGGGGGCTGACATTATGGGCAAGGTGTGAGGAGAAGGGGGCTGACATTATGGGCAAGGTGTGAGGAGAAGGGGCTGACATTATGGGCAAGGTTTGTGAGGAGAAGGGGCTGACATTATGGGCAAGGTGTGAGGAGAAGGGGGCTGACATTATGGGCAAGGTGTGAGGAGAAGGGGGCTGACATGGGCAAGGTGTGAGGAGAAGGGGGCTGACATTATGGGCAAGGTGTGAGGAGAAGGTCCACAATGACATTATGGGCAAGGTGTGAGGAGAAGGGGGCTGACATTATGGGCAAGGTGTGAGGAGAAGGTCCACAATGACATTATGGGCAAGGTGTGAGGAGAAGGGGGCTGACATTATGGGCAAGGTGTGAGGAGAAGGGGGCTGACATTATGGGCAAGGTGTGAGGAGAAGGGGGCTGACATTATGGGCAAGGTGTGAGGAGAAGGTCCACAATGACATTATGGGCAAGGTGTGAGGAGAAGGGGCTGACATTATGGGCAAGGTGTGAGGAGAAGGGGCTGACATTATGGGCAAGGTGTGAGGAGAAGGGGGCTGACATTATGGGCAAGGTGTGAGGAGAAGGGGGCTGACATTATGGGCAAGGTGTGAGGAGAAGGGGGCTGACATTATGGGCAAGGTGTGAGGAGAAGGGGCTGACATTATGGGCAAGGTTTGTGAGGAGAAGGGGCTGACATTATGGGCAAGGTGTGAGGAGAAGGGGCTGACATTATGGGCAAGGTGTGAGGAGAAGGTCCACAATGACATTATGGGCAAGGTGTGAGGAGAAGGGGGCTGACATTATGGGCAAGGTGTGAGGAGAAGGGGGCTGACATTATGGGCAAGGTGTGAGGCGAAGGTCCACAATGACATTATGGGCAAGGTGTGAGGAGAAGGGGGCTGACATTATGGGCAAGGTGTGAGGAGAAGGGGCTGACATTATGGGCAAGGTGTGAGGAGAAGGGGGCTGACATTATGGGCAAGGTGTGCGGAGAAGGGGGCTGACATTATGGGCAAGGTGTGAGGAGAAGGGGGCTGACATTATGGGCAAGGTGTGAGGAGAAGGGGGCTGACATTATGGGCAAGGTGTGAGGAGAAGGGGGCTGACATTATGGGCAAGGTGTGCGGAGAAGGGGGCTGACATTATGGGCAAGGTGTGAGGAGAAGGTCCACAATGACATTATGGGCAAGGTGTGAGAAGAAGGGGGCTGACATTATGGGCAAGGTGTGAGGAGGTCCACAATGACACTATGGGCAAGGTGTGAGGAGAAGGGGGCTGACATTATGGGCAAGGTGTGAGGAGAAGGGGGCTGACATTATGGGCAAGGTGTGAGGAGAAGGGGGCTGACATTATGGGCAAGGTGTGAGGAGAAGGGGGCTGACATTATGGGCAAGGTGTGAGGAGAAGGGGGCTGACATTATGGGCAAGGTGTGAGGAGAAGGTCCACAATGACATTCGGGTGAAGAGTCCCTGAGCCAGAGGAGGGAGACAGACGCCTCAGTCACATCAGCGCCGGGCGGTGCCGGAGACACGGAGAGGGAGGAGCGGAGCGCCGCACACACATCCACACACACGGATACTGGCGGCTGTGCGGGCTGGAGCACGGGGCAATGGGCGAGGGGCAGCGGTAGAGCGCAGGGCACCAGGCTTTCCTCGCTGGACAGGACACCGCCTGGGTTACTGTGAAGGTCCGGCCAGTGCACGGAGCAGGTAAGGGAGGGCACTGCCCACTGGCTGGCATATACCAGGGAATGTCATATCATGGCAGGAGAGGCTGAGCTGGGTAAGGAGCCCTCCAGGTAACCGAGGAGCCAGCAGCATCAGCAGCTTAGCTGGGTTATGAGAGGATACGGCCGGATCTGTGTCATGTCTCCAGCCCTGTCATCTCCTCCAAGGAGGGGATGCAATGGATGTGCACCAGGATCCTGTGCAGATGTTACCAGGAGGGGCTGTGTGCGCTGCTGCTCGTCCATTCACATTATCTGCTGCCAGCAGGGGATGTATTTATTCATATATTACCTGCATTCAGATGTAGAGCTGGGAGATGGGGCAGCATGTGTGAAAAAAAAATATATTAAAAAAAATCAACATTAGTGAGATATTGTTTCAAAATTATTTCTATGGGCAGATATAGTGTGTTCTTGGCAGGATTGCCCCTGAGCCAGCTTTGTGTAGATTTTCTACTAAGAGGAATCGTCATAAACAAAAAAAAAAATGCATATTCTACATAAAGGGTTAATGTGACCAGGCTGCAAAGTGGTATCAGGGCTCCCTGACATGTGTGGTTGTGCCCTGTACCAGTCTAGTGGTGAAAGGAGTGGCTCTTCCACATGTGCCCATTCGAAACCAGAAACCACCTTAGGAAAGATTTCTGATTGTTGGATATTCCATATCTTCAGATACAGTAACACTGAGTGCCACCAAAGACCTGTCATATAATAATGATCATGGTGGCCAATCTGACCAATATATTCATGCCTCATCCCAGTGAAAACCTAGTATTATGCAGTGTGGTGCCAGCGGGTAAGCTGTGGGCATCCTCTCATTTAAGTGGAAACCTAGTATTGTACAGTATGATGCCAGGGAAAGCTGTGGGCATCCTTTCATTTCAGTGGAAACCTAGTATTATACATTAAGGTGCCAGGGGAAGCTGTGGGCACCCTCTCATTCCAGTGGAAATATAGTATTTTATGGTGCCAGTGGAAGCTGTGGGCATTCTTTCATTTAAGTGGAAACCTAGTATTATAGGGCATGGTGCCAGGGGAAGTTGTGGGTATTTTCTCATTTCAGTGGAAACCTAGTATTGTACAGTATGATGCCAGGGAAGCTTTGGACACCCTCTCATTCCAGTGGAAACATAGTATTATACAGTAAGGTGCCAGGGGAAGCTGTGGGCACCCTCTCATTCCAGTGGAAATATAGTATTGTATGGTGCCAGGGGAAGCTGTGGGCATCCTCTTATGCCAGTGGAAACCTAGTATTGTACAGTAGGGTGCCAAGGAAAGCTGTGGGCACCCTCTCATTCCAGTGGAAATATAGTATTTTATGGTGCCAGGGGAAGCTGTGGGCATCCTCTTATGCCAGTGAAAACCTAGTATTGTACAGTATGGTGCCAGGGAAAGCTGTGGACATCCTGTCATTTCAGTGGAAACCTAGTATTGTACAGTATTGTGCCAGGGAAAGCTGTGGACATCCTCTCATTCCAGTGGAAATATAGTATTTTATGGTGCCTGGGGAAGCTGTGGGCATCCTCTTATGCCAGTGGAAACATTGTATTATACAGTATGGTTGCAGGGGAAGCTGTGGGCACCCTCTCATTCCAGTGGAAATATAGTATTGTATGGTGCCAGGGGAAGCTGTGGGCATCCTCTTATGCCAGTGGAAACCTAGTATTGTACAGTAGGGTGCCAGGGAAAGCTGTGGGCACCCTCTCATTCCAGTGGAAATATAGTATTTTATGGTGCCAGGGGAAGCTGTGGGCATCCTCATATGCCAGTGAAAACCTAGTATTGTACAGTAGGGTGCCAGGGAAAGCTGTGGACATCCTCTCATTCCAGTGGTAATATAGTATTTTATGGTGCCAGGGGAAGCTGTGGGCATCCTCTTATGCCAGTGAAAACCTAGTATTGTACAGTATGGTGCCAGGGAAAGCTGTGGACATCCTGTCATTTCAGTGGAAACCTAGTATTGTACAGTATTGTGCCAGGGAAAGCTGTGGACATCCTCTCATTACAGTGGAAATATAGTATTTTATGGTGCCTGGGGAAGCTGTGGGCATCCTCTTATGCCAGTGGAAACATTGTATTATACAGTATGGTTGCAGGGGAAGCTGTGGACACCCTCTCATTCCAGTGGAAATATAGTATTGTATGGTGCCAGGGGAAGCTGTGGGCATCCTCTTATGCCAGTGGAAACCTAGTATTGTACAGTAGGGTGCCAGGGAAAGCTGTGGGCACCCTCTCATTCCAGTGGAAATATAGTATTTTATGGTGCCAGGGGAAGCTGTGGGCATCCTCATATGCCAGTGAAAACCTAGTATTGTACAGTAGGGTGCCAGGGAAAGCTGTGGACATCCTCTCATTCCAGTGGAAATATAGTATTTTATGGTGCCAGGGGAAGCTGTGGGCATCCTCTTATGCCAGTGGAAACATTGTATTATACAGTATGGTTCCAGGGGATGCTGTGGGCACCCTAGTGGCCCTCTACCCTGGTTTGTAAGCAGAGGGTTCCCCTATATTTCGCCATAAGTCGTGATATACTCACCTTCCTATTGCTGGAAACCTGCTCTGTCACATTTGTTGGACACATGTAGCAATCAGACGGAACAATACGATGCCAACGGCCTTTGGATGGAATTCTTTGCACTGTGGAGAATCCTGATGCCAGACCTGCCCGGATCAGAGGAGAATCTGCAGATTTCAGGAGATACAATGCCCCTGCAGTTGCTCTGTAGAATTTCCCAATGTTGCCAAACAGCTGCTGCCTTGTGCCTCCCAGTCACAAATCCCTGAGGTGTGTTTCTGACAGCCAGATATATTTGGCGGCTCTATAATAAGGCAGAGGGTGGAGGGACCCGATGAGGATGATTGGATTCACAGTCACCAGATTTGGTTAGTAATGTTTCATTTGTGTTCTGAACCAGTCCTTCCTTTTCTTTCTGTTCTACAACTGTCGAGTAATCATTAACGAAACGTTGTGTGCCAGCTACACTGCCGGATTGTTTTATAATAGGTTGGTATGACATACTGCCAAAAATTAGAAGCCCGTCTGTGGAAAACCTGGATCAATGTTAGGCCTCATGCACGCGGCCTTTGTAGTTTTGGGGTTTACAAATCGCAGATCCGACCGTGTGCATGGCGCCTTTTCCTCTGTCCCTAATATAGAAATGGCTATTCATGTACACAAAACAAGAATAATAAGAAGTGAATGGGTCCACGTACAATCCGCAAAAAATTGAGCTGGGACATTGACCCAAATACAGTTGTGTGCGTGAGGCCTAAAGAGGTTAGTAATAGTAACTCATAGGGTATCGAAAATCAGGAGCTGAAAACCAGTCGGTTTTGGTGGCAGATTTGTAATTTGGTGGCAGTTTTAGAGGAGTTGTTACAAGCGTTTTAGGTTGAGGTTTCTTTTCTTCCCCTTTGAATTCTATGGAGTCCACAGTCAAATCTGCGTCTAACAAGTGAGGGTAGGTTCACACAATGGATTTTATTCATGTCAAAATCCACAATGCATCCCCCAGCAGAAACCGCTGCAGGTTCTGTCATGGGTCTTCATTTTGAATGGCGCCGTCCCGCTCCCCGCTTAGCTCAGTTGAATGGATCTACGCCACGAGCAGGCTCCTGCTGCGCTGTTCTGAGGTGTCCGCACAGAACACGGGTGGCTTTTTGTGGTTTTTATGCCATTCTCTACACTTTTGGAAAGTGAGCATGGTTCAACTTTTTCTAAAAGACTCAAAAAATGGCGCACTCACTCAGTAACAGTTCTAGTCTTGTTTAAAGATGCACCAAATTTATCAAAGAAGGTGCGACACTTGATAAATTTGGTGCAAATTAAGGTAACACAGAATTAAGGCTCATGCACACGAACGTATATTCTTTCCGTGTTCGTTCCGGTTTTTTTTGCAGACCGTATGCGGAACCATTAATTTCAATGCGTCCTCAAAAAAAACTGAAGTTACTCCGTGTGCATTCTGTTTCCGTATGTCCGTATTTCCGTTCCGCAAAAAAATAGAACATGTCCTATTAGGGTCCATTCACACGTCCACAAAATGGGTCCGCATCCGTTCTGCAATTTTGCGGAACAGGTGCGGACCCATTCATTTCTTAATGGGGCCGGAATGGGCTGTCCGCATCCGCATTTGCGGATCCGCACTTCCGTTTCGCAAAAAAATAGAACATGTCCTATTCTTGTCCGCAATTGCGGACAATAAAAGGCATTTTCTATGAGAGTGCCAGCGATGTGCAGTCCGGAAAATGCGGAACGCACATTGCCGGTGACCGTGTTTTGCGGATCCGCAAAACACATACGGACGTGTGAATGGACGCTTATTGTCTGCATTACGGACAAGGATAGTACTGTTCTATCAGGGGCCAGCTGCTCCGTTCTACAAAATATGGAATGCACACGGATGTCATCCGTATTTTTTGCGGACTGCAAATTACATATGGTCGTGTGCATGAGGCCTTAAGCAAAGGTGCCTTTAGGTATTCCTCTCATGATAAATCTCCATTATGTCTACGTACAGTATATTTAGAGTTATTGTTCCCCTTTTCTGTAATGTGTGGTTCTGCAGCTGTATCAGTCCACTACATATCTCTACACCAGCAGGTGCCTCCCATCTACAGATGTTCCTCTAGTTCCCTTCCTTCTAGTGTTCCTCATTGTTAGGACCAATTTTCGCTTTCCCCTTTGAGAGAAATTTTCTGTCAGTCAGCTGGGGAAGAACACAATATGATATATAGCTTAGCTCCTGCAGAACCTCATCTATGAAGAGATATGGGCACCTTCTTGTCAGTCATAGATTCACCGTCAGGTACAGTAGGACCTCATACTGCTGCAGAACACCACCCACAGCTGATGACATTGTTTGAGGCTCTCCTCTTCACCAGGCTGGGTCCCATGTTTGACCACAGTACTCTTCGGTGACTTCAGCGTGTAGCTCCTTGTAACCATTCACATTTCACTTTTGATGGTTTAGACTAAGACGAGACATTTCTGTTCTGCTGCAGTTATTTCCCTTTGTGTCATGCGGAACACAATATGATGAATTCTCAAAGTGGCGGTACGATCAGATGACATTGCATTGGCGGTTGTAGTGCGGTGAAGTTGTTGGCATCCTTGGAGCACAATAATTAAGTATTCATGCATCCTGCATTGTAAGGAATGGGGGATGGGCTATATGGGATGCACCAGTAATTAATTCAGCCTGAAAAGCCATGGTTGGGGAGGTGCTGTGAATAATGTGCTGTGTTATTTTTGGACTATTTCTAAGACTTCATAGATAGTGTAGCGTGTGGAGTTAACCCTTGTGTGTCCAGAACTAGAGCTCTAGATGTGACCAGTGTGGACTGAACTACATCTGTCAGATTCCTGTCATTTTCTGGGAATATTTTGCTGAAAGATAGTTTTCTGTCATGCTTCCCGAATCCAATACATTTCAAATGCAATGAGACACATCCATATATTTTACTGACACACGTTTAGGCCTAATTCACAGAGACGTGTTCAGTCTGGGAAACACAGTCCATGTGTCAGCTGCATCTCCCGGATAGACTCCTCTGTCCCGAACTGTCTGCATCATAGCGTTTTACCATAGTTAGTTCCCATTTCATCGCATGATGATGTGAGTACAGTACAATAGACCCGTGATCAGATAGGAACTGACTGTATCATAGCGTTTTACCATAGTCAGTTCCCATTTGATTGCATGATGATGTGAGTACAGTACAATAGACCCGTGATCAGATAGGAACTGACTGTATCATAGCGTTTTACCATAGTCAGTTCCCATTTGATTGCATGATGATGTGAGTACAGTACAATAGACCCGTGATCAGATAGGAACTGACTGTATCATAGCGTTTTACCATAGTCAGTTCCCATTTGATTGCATGATGATGTGAGTACAGTACAATAGACCCGTGATCAGATAGGAACTGACTATCATAAAACACTATGATGCAGTCAGTTCAAGTCAGGAAAGCTGTGGCAGGTTCGGGAGATGAGGCTGACACATGGCTATGTTTCCAGGACTGAGCACAGTCATGTCAATCAGCCCTTACACATCCATGCAGATCCAACATTTGCTGTTTGCACATCACGATCTGCTGCCCAGGAACGATGGTTGAGATGTACGCACCTCAGATAATTTCACCCGATGAACGAGTTTTGCACCTTAAGGGTCCATTCACACATCCGTGTGTGTTTTGCGGATCTACGGATCCGTAAAACACGGACAGCGGCAATGTGCTGCCCCATAGAAATTAATGGGTCCGCAATTCCGTTCTGCAAAATGCGGAACGAAATTGCGGACGTGTGAATGGACCCTTAGACTGGCAGGTTCACAGGAACGGTTATTCCCAATAATCGCCCGGCCGTGTAAAACCAGCGTAAGGGTACATGGTCAGGTTTCTGTGTGCAGTTTTGGAATCCAAGACCAGGAGTGAATTCAAAAACTTTGTGTTTGTCCTTTATACTTTCTCTCCTTTTATGATCCACTCCTGATTTTGGCTTCCAAAACTGCATCAGGAAAGCTGACCGTGTGGCTGTACCCTAAGGCCTATTGCACACGACCGTATGGCTTTTTCAGTGTTTTGCGGTCCGTTTTTCACGGATCCGTTGTTCCATTTTTTGTTTCCGTTTCTCCGTTTCGTTTTTCTGTATGGCATATACAGTATACAGTAATTACATAGATAAAATTGGGCTGGGCATAACATTTTCAATAGATGGTTCAGCAAAAAACGGAACGGAAACGGAAGACATACGGATGCATTTCCGTATGTCTTCCATTTTTTTTGCGGACCCATTGACTTGAATGGAGCCACGGAACGTGATTTGCGGGCAATAATAGGACATGTTCTATGTTAGAACGGAAAAACGGAAATACAGAAAACGGAATGCATACGGAGTACATTCCGTTTTTTTTGCGGAACCATTGAAATGAATGGTTCCGTATACGGAACGCAAAAAACGGCCAGTAAACGGGAAAAAAAAACGGTCGTGTGCAGGAGGCCTAAGGGTAGGGCCACGTGGTGATCATGGTTGTGCCCAAAGATCCCAGTGTAGAAATGAATGCGGTCACAGTGCGACTCACACGTTTTGCCGGGACCCCAGAATCCGAAAAAATCCAACCCTACTGGATTTTTTGCAATTCTAGGGTCGTGGTTGTGGCAAACATTCAAGTCGTGCTGTGATCTCATTCTTTTATACAATGTGACACTTGGGTGCGACGCCTGTCACAAGATCGCCATGTAGCCGTATCCTAATACTTCTCTTTCAATCTTCAATGTATTTAGAAATGCCCTCTGTGTTATAGCATGCGGCCAAACACAACACGCTGCCTAACAAAGCACTGTAAGTAGTCTAGTGAACAAACATTATATACAGTATTGGATTTCTATAAGAAGATGGCTAGATAGTGCTGCTTGCCATAAATAACCCAGCTTTCCAATCCATATCTATTATGCTGACGTACATAACCAGTAAAAAACTTACCATACCATAGTCAATACTTACACGGCAGCTCATAAAGGGGCAGTCTGGGCAGAACTGATACACTGTGTTTTCCGAGATTTAAATACTGATGACCTACCGTCTGCTATCTGATCAGTAGGGTCCGACACCCGGGACCTCCGCCAATCAGCTGTTTGATGAGGCACCAGCGCTCCTGCTTTCTCCGTTCTTACCAAGCCCAATGCTGTACATTATATACTGGCTGTGCTTGGTATTGCAACTCAGACCTATTCACTTCTATGGGGCAGAACTGCGCCTAGGCCACATGGCACATGAACATGTCATCACTCGGCCTAGGGAAAGGTGCGAGAAGGCTGCGGTGCTACTGCGAGCACCGCTGCCTTCTCGAACAGCTGATCAGCACGGGGCCTCAAGTGTTGGACCCCCACTGATCAGATACCAGAGGATAGGTCATCAGTATTGAAGTCTTGGAAAACCCATATGGGGGTTTTTGCTTTTTTTTTTTTTTTTTCTTCCCCACCTTCCAAGAGCCACAATGTTTTTAATTTTCTGTTCACATAGCCATATGAGGACTTTTTTTTTGTGCGACAAGTCATTTTTTATGGCACAATTAAATTTACCATATGTTGTATTGGAAAACGGGAAAAAAATTCTTTGTGGGGTGAAATTGAAAAAAACAAACGTTTTTTGCGTTCCGTATACGGAACCATTCATTTCAATAGTTCCGCAAAAAAAAACGGAATGTACTCCGTATGCATTCCGTTTCCGTATTTCCGTTCTGTTGAAAGATAGAACATGTCCTATATTTGGCCGCAAATCACGTTCCGTGGCTCCATTAAAGTCTATGGGTCCGCAAAAAAACGGAATGCATACGGAAATGCATCCGTATGTCTTCCGTATCCGTTCCGTTTTTTGCGGAACCATCTATTGAAAATGTTATGCCCAGCCCAATTTTTTCTATGAAATTACTGTATACTGTATTTGCCATACGGAAAAACGGAACGGAAACACAACGGAAACAAAAAACGGAACAACGGATCCGTTTAAAACGGACCGCAAAACACTGAAAAAGCCATACTGTCGTGTGAAAGAGGCCTTATCCAGGTACAGGTCAGTACTGCTAGCTACTGATTGAAGTTTGCTGGGACTCTGTCTATTCCAGTGAGACCCAGGACTTTCCGTGACACATCCGTTTACCTGGCAAGTTGCACAGAGACTTATGCACGGATTGGGACTACTCCTGGCTTGCCTTTGCTTTTTTGTTTTCCTGATGTTTGCACAGTGAAGTTTACCTGGACTTTGTTTATTTTGTTAATAAACCCCTTTTACTTCACCCTTACTGGTCTGTTTCATTGGTGCCTTGCATTACATGCAGTCTGTGGAATTTTTATAGGCTGCATATCAAGTCTTGCCACTGGCACACGTCTGCAGGCAGCTTCAGGGCTCCAGATGGCGACCAAAATGGTCGCCAATGCGACTTAGAATTTACAAATGGCGACAAGACTTTTTAGTCTTGTCGCCATTTGCGACTAGAGCCGCCGCCGCAGCTCTGCTCAATACAGCGGCGGGGCACAGGAGATGATCGTTCTCAGCAGCGCAGGAGGAGTCTCTCCCTCCCCCCTGTGCTGCTGCTGCCGTCTCCGCCAATAAGAAGAGACGGGAGGAGGAGAAGGGGAGGGGCTGTGGCCACTGCGCCACCAATGAAGAAAACTGACCTGTAATACAAATACAGGAGGCGGGTGCCGGAATCAAATAGCCGGCACCCGACCTCTATGACAGGGAGCTGCGATCAGCTGCAGTTGAGTTAACCCTTCAGGTGCGGTACCTGAGGGGTTAATTGTAGCTGATCGTAGCTCTCTGTCACAAAGGTCGGGTGTCGGCTATTTGATTCCGGCACCCGCCTCCTGTATTTGTATAAGAAACGTTGGTGGCACAGTGCGCCCCCCCCCCCCCAGTATAATAAACGTTGGTGGCACAGTGCGCCCCCCCCCCCCCCAGTATAATAAACATTGGTGGCTCAGTGGGAAGTGCCAATTAGGGTTAAAAATAATAAAAGAAAATTAACTCACCTCCTCCAGTTGATCGCGTAGCTGCCGGTCTCCTGTTCTAACTTCTTTCTTCAGGACCTGTGGTGACGTCACTGAGCTCATCACATGGCCCATTACCATGGTGATGGATCATGTGATGAGCACAGTGATGTCACCACAGGTCCTGAAGAAAGAAGTAAGAACAGGAGACCGGCAGCTACGCGATCAACTGGAGGAGGCGAGTTAATTATTTTTTTATTTTTTAACCCTCATTGGCACTGCCCACTGCACCACCAATGTTTATTATATTGAGGGGGGGGCGCACTGTGCCACCAACGTTTCTTATATTGGGGTGATGGGGGGGCGCACTGTGCCACCAATGTTTATTATATTGGGGTGATGGGGGGGCGCACTGCGCCACCAATGTTTATTATATTGGGGTGATGGGGGCGCACTGCGCCACCAATGTTTATTATATTGGGGTGATGGGGGGGCGCACTGCGCCACCAATGTTTATTATATTGGGGTGATGGGGGCGCACTGCGCCACCAATGTTTATTATATTGGGGTGATGGGGGGGCGCACTGTGCCACCAATGTTTATTATATTGGGGTGATGGGGGGGCGCACTGTGCCACCAATGTTTATTATATTGGGGTGATGGGGGGGCGCACTGCGCCACCAATGTTTATTATATTGGGGTGATGGGGGGGCGCACTGCGCCACCAATGTTTATTATATTTGGGTGATGGGGGGGGGGGCGCACTGTGCCACCAATGTTTATTATATTGACCTTCTACTATGCATTCTGTGTTCAGAATGCTATTATTTTCCCTTATAACCATGTTGTTATAAGGGAAAATAATACAGTGAATAGACTGTCACCTAGCAACCATGCGTGAAAATCGCACCGCATCCGCACTTGCTTGCGGATGCTTGCGATTTTCACGCAGCCCCATTAACTTCTATGGGGCCTGCGTTGCGTGATAAACACACAATATAGAGCATGCTGCGATTTTCACGCAACGCACAAGTGATGTGTGAAAATCACCGCTCATGTGCACAGCCCCATAGAAGTGAATGGGTCCGGATTTAGTGCGGGTGCATTCCGGTATTTTGAATGCCGGATCCGGCACTAATACATTCCTATGGGGAAAAATGCTGGATCCGGCATCCAGGCAAGTCTTCAGTTTTTTTCGCCGGAGATAAAACCGTAGCATGCTGTGGTTTTATCTTTTGCCTGATCAGTCAAAATGACTGAACTGAAGACATCCTGATGCATCCTGAACGGATTACTCTCCATTCAGAATGCATGGGGATATGCCTGATCAGTTCTTTTCTGGTATAGAGCCCCTGTGACGGAACTCTATGCCGGAAAAGAAAAACGCTAGTGTGAAAGTACTTTAAAATATTAAGTTTAAATCCCCCCTTTCCCAATTTTACATATAAAATATATAAACAATAAATAAATAAACATATTACATAGCGCTGTCCAAACTATTAAATTATTAAAAAATTTCTCCTATGCGGTGAGCATTCACCATTTTTTAGTCACCTTGTCACCCCAAAAAATAGCATAGGACTGTTCTATTATGGGACGAATGTTTCATAAAATGCGAAATGCACGCAGCTTTTTTTGGTGTTTTTTTTTTTTTTGCGCGGTATTGAGTATCGCAATACTTTTTTTATGGTGACGAAAGCGAATCAAAATTTTGGTTTCAAAACAACCCTACGCCGATCTGATCGGCGTAGCGTTGTCACGATACCAAAATTTTGATTCAGTTTCGATTTGGCGACTAAAAATTTGATTTGGCTCCTAAATTTTTCAGTTCAGGAGCCAATGGCTACTAGGTATTTTTTTTAGTCTGGAGCACTGAGCTTAAGCCAAGTTCACAAATCAGTTATTTTGAGCCAAAACTGGGTGCGGGTCAAAAACACAAAACAGGAGTAAATATTTCCATTAGGCCTCTTGTACACGAACGTATTTTCTTTCCATGTATACGGAACCATTCACTTCAATGGGTCAGCAAAAAAAAAAACGGAAGGTACTCCGTGTGCATTCTGAGTCCGTATTTCTGTTCCGCATTTTGCGGACTGCACATTGCCGGTACTTTAAATAGAAATGTCTTTCCTTGTCCGTGTCTGCGGACAAGAATAGGACATGTCCTATTTTTTGCGGAACGGCAGTGTGGATGCGGACACCACACTGTGTGCTGTCCACATCTTTTGCGGCCCCATTGAAAATGAATCGGTCCGGATCCGTTTCGCAATGTTGCGGAACGTACCCGGACGTGTGAAATGGACCCTTATTGTCCACATTACGGACAAGGATAGTACTGTTCTAATAGGGGCCAGCTGTTCCGTTCCGCAAAATACGGAATACACACGGACGTCATCCGTATTTTTTGCGGATCCGTTTTTTGTGGACCGCAAAATACATACGGTCGTGTGCATGAGGCCTTATATCTTATTTCTGAGTAGGCTTCACTGCTGGTTTTGGATCACAATAACTAATGGAAATAACTGTAGTGTGAACTTGGCCTTACTGTGACAGGCCTAGGAGCCTTCATAAGGCAACAGGCTGCCATAGCAACTAACTGGAGCACCACAAGCAGGCTGCGGGGGCTCCGTTCAGAGGACAGGTAGAGCCCCCTCCTTTTTATGACAGCTTAGATTTCCACGGTCGTTATTGCCGTGGTCCAATCCACTGTGCATACCTTTGCTCCTCCTTTTTCCTCTGCCAGCTCTTCTGTCTCCTTCTAGATTTGCAGGGACAGGTTCCAGCACAGTCATCTCACCTACCAATTCCCACTGCATCATTTATTATGCTCACCCCGAGGACTAATTAAATTTTCTCACAGGCATAGGATACATGTGCTTAATGGAAAATCCAGCCTGGATCATATATATTGGGTGCTGAATCGACAACTCCTTTAAGAAAAATCTTGCATTGCAGAAGCATTGCCATAAAAAGTTACTGGCTACTAATAGGTAGTTTCAGAGTGATTTCAATAACCCTTTACTTCTGTATCAAAATGGTTTTCCTGGATAGTACATTGATGGTTCTCACCGATCAGTAGAATGAAGGGGCAGCAGTTGTTGCTGAAGCATCAGTGATGTCCATTCAAATGAGGCCCTGCTGGTGCAGCTCAACCACACTTTTGGATGGGCTGAGCTGCCATCAATATAACATCTCGGAAAACCCCTTTAACCAATGAGGGTGGTTTCTATATATTGTGGGGATTTGCTCTGGTAGACAGGATAAACAGACGCAGTATAGAGGCACCAACCAGTTCTTAAATCAAACAGTTCAGTGTTTATTCACACTCTTGGCAAGTTCATAAACAAAAAGTCACATTCAACACAAAAAGTCACCTTTTGGTTTTGGTGTTAGTTTACACCCAGCTGGCAGTTCTGCCTCCAAGAGTCCATGAACAGACTTTAGGCGGCCTGTTTCCCCTCACACTGGTCTCAGAGCTCCAAGCCCAGCACAAGCCTCAGATCCCAATACAGAGATCCTTTCTGCTGAACCCAGTTGTCTTTTAAAGGCAGCTAGGTGTTGTCAAAACCGGGACGGGCATATGAGTCCAGTCCGGTGTTTAACCCCACCCGGCCGCTAATCAGTCCAGCAGCACACACTGGGAGGAAAATACCTGGCTTCCCATACAACTCCCTTTCCTCTGGCATGAATAAGTAATTGCATAGATCATCTGCTGGGTAGTCAGATTCCTCACTAGACACATCTAGAAGTAAGGGTCCATTCACACATCCGTATTTTATTCCGGATCCGCAATACACCCGGCCGGCACCCCCATAGAAATGCCTATTCTTGTCCGCAATTGCGGAAAAGAATAGGACATGCTCTATTTTTTTCCGCAGCTGCGGACCAGAAGATCGGGGGCGTGCTCTGGAAATGTGGATGCGGACAGCACACTGTGTGCTGTCCGCATCTCTTCTCGCCCCATAGAGAATGAATGGGTCCGCACCCGTTCTGCATAATTGCGGAATGGATGCGGACCCATTCTACGGACGTGTGAATGGAGCCTTACAGAATAGAGGTGCTTTATTCTCCCCATATTCTTGTCTTCTCTATGTCTTCTTCAGAGCATTTCCAGAATTTACTTTTCTATCAATTAAACCCAATGATTAGAAAAAGGAGATTGCTTTTTCCAGCAAATGGCCTCTTATCTTTGAAACATGGCGGCTGAGATAAACCTTATTTTAATATCTCTTCCACCCAGACACCATTTATTTAGTCAGGGAATGGTCTGTCAGACATTATGGCAATTAACTACCTCTGGCCACTGACATAACCTAGCAATGTACACAGCAATCTTCCCCCTTTAACATGCCCCTTCCATTCAGCGAAATAGAGATGTCGGAGAGAGAGAGAGAGAGAGAGAGATAAGCCTGTAACACCTCAAGTGCAACGGAAGATCTGCCCATAGGTATAAGATTGTTCCTGCATCGAGACAGAAGTGGAGACAGGTCCTCTTTAAGGTCCCTGGTGTACTATTACTACTGGGTCAATAATTGCTGTGGATACTGGTTCCTTTTCCATAATCTTTGGTTTACATCTTTTCTACCCAAGGGACGACCCACCAACATTCACTTCAGAAAACAGTGCTGTTGCCTTCTGAAAAAGTAGATAAGATTTTAGAGCCCCCTAATATTCAGCACTAAAATGTGAAGCTTTTTTTTATTGAGAAAGGAAACTTTTTTTGTATGTTTTAATTAGAGATGAGCGAACCTTTGAAGATTTGTTTAGTTTAATTTGAATATTTTTCCCAGAAACCCAGAGGGGCATTGCCTGGCCTACAATACTCCACACAAGTACCACACATACTAGGTGCTCTCCATAATGAGAAAGAGCACCCCCTAGACAACGTATACCGTATTTTTCACCCCATAAGACACACTTTTCCCCCCCAAAAGTGGGGGAAAAGTGCCCCTGTGTCTTATGGGGCGAATATTGGCAATTTACATCGCAGTCTGCGATGCTGCAGCATCGCAGACTGTGATGTATTAGTGAGGAGGGAGGAGGGACTGTAGTAGGCGGGGAGAGCGGCGGGGCCATGCAGGCACTGTACTCTGGCCCCGCAGCTCAGTATGTACTGTATTATACGTAGTGTTAATCATCAGATCTAAACTGCGCTCCCCATGTGTACCGTACTTACCGGTACATGTCACGCTCCTGTAGTAAGCACTAGCAGCTAGCAGGCAAGCCGGGCGGCCGTAACTCACGGAGGTCACGTGCCTGCTCCGCCTACTTTATGAATGAAGTAGGCGGAGCAGGCACGTGACCTCCCGCCCGGCCTGCCTGCTAGCTGCTAGTGCTTACTACAGGAGCGTGACGTGTACCGGTAAGTACAGTACACATGGGGAGCGCAGTTTAGATCTGATGATTAACACTGCGTATAATACAGTACATACTGCCCGCCGCTCTCCCCGCCTACTACAGACCCTGCTTAGGGATCTGTGGATGGGATAATGATGGGAAAGGGTCTGTGGATGGCATCATGATGGTGGGGGGGGGGGATCTGTGGATGGCATTATGATGGTGGGGGGGATCTGTGGATGGCATTATGATGGTGGGGGGGATCTTTGGATGGCATTATGATGGTGGGGATTTTTGGATGGGACTGTTTTGGGGAGATCTGTGGATGACACATATAGCAGTGTTATCCACAGATCCACTACCCCATAACAGTGGCATCCAGAGATGCCCCACATCATAATGCCATCCACAGATCCCCCCCCACCATCATAATGCCATCCACAGATCCCCCCCACCATCATAATGCCATCCACAGATCCCCCCCACCATCATAATGCCATCCACAGACCCCCACCATCATAATGCCATCCACAGATCCCCCCCACCATCATAATGCCATCCACAGATCCCCCCCACCATCATAATGCCATCCACAGATCCCCCCCACCATCATAATGCCATCCACAGATCCCCCCCACCATCATAATGCCATCCACAGACCCCCCACCATCATAATGCCATCCACAGCTCCCCCCATAACAGTGCATCATCCACAGATCCCCCACCCCATAACAGTGCATCATCCACAGATCCCCCATAACAGTGTCATGCACAGACCGCCATTAGTTCAAACCCACCAAAAGCACACCATTTGGTTAAAAAATGTTTTTTTCTTATTTTCCTCCTTAAAAACTGCGTCTTATGGGCCGGTGCGTCTTATAGGGCGAAACAAACGGTATATCGCCAAGTAACCCACAGTAGCATAGTATGCGCTGTGTACTGATTGTGGGACTGTGTACCCGTACCTGTATGAGAACATTATTGCGGATTTCTGTGACATATAGACACGACAACCACTTATACGGTCGCTGAACACCAAGATGACGCAGGCGGACACAGACTGCACATCGCTGTAAATTTCACCAAATACTGGGCACATCTGACTAATGAGTTAATTAATATAAATTAATATTTATTCAGAATAGCCAGATCTTTCCAGTCTCTGGTCCACTTCTCCACAAAATACATGTTGCTAGTCAGAAGTAATCCTATGAGCAGCGGCTGCGGATATGGTGGTGTGCATGAGGCCACACTAATTAATCCTTTCAGGTGTTTTAGTGATCACATATCTGCTGCCACATTAGGCTATACAGGCTGATACATGAGAAGCCTGTGATCGGTATCCTGTAAAGGAAGACGTGCCCTTTTAGGCATGCATGCATTGCTCTTCATTGCATTCATAATTGAACAGATATGCAGATATGTTTTGTCAGAGTATTTCCACACGGCTGGCTCCCTCGAGTTTCTGAACTGCCCATCTGAGACTGCAGCATCTGCGTGTAGATTTAGTTTCTCCCCTGACAGCTATTACTCTTTAATGTACCAATTATATTGGCTGGGTCTTATTATGTAGAACAGATATTTTAAATAGTCATGCTGCTACAAAACTAGTGTGCCCGGGACAGGAAAACCTGGAATCAGTATACAAGAACATAAAACGCTGCTGATCTAGGAGATTTTGGTGAACTCACATATAACTCTTAGCGCCTTTTTACACAAGTGGAGGATCAGGCCAATATCGAGCATGAATTTTTGTATGAACTCTTGTTCGAGATAATTGGCCCGTGTCGCTGATCACATGACAAACAAGCAAAATGGTTGAACACATCTTTCATGCGCCACCATTGTTTGTTGACAGCATGTATGGTTCGGCTGACAATATGCAAAATGAATGCGGGGGATGAACCATTCATGAGTCCTTCAGCCCCCTTTCACTTTGCCAGACTAGCTCCTTAACTAAATATCGACTTTTGCGGATCGGTTGCGGACCTATTTCCTTCCATGTGAAAAAAATAGAACCTGTCCTATTCTTGTTCATTTTGTGGACAATGATAGGACATTTGTGAGGGAGTGCAAAAGAAATGGTGGCAGGCTCTCTGACGGTATCCATGTTTTGCGGACTGCAAAAACGGCAGCGCGGATGTACATGAGCCCAAACTCGCATATCATCATTTAGGGCTCTTTTATGGTCTAGAATTGGTCTGTGTAAGAGGACCTAAGTACATTGTACATATGCGCTATGGTGCATATTGACCTTTTTATCCGGGATCCACCACTGTAATAGCAGAATGCACTCTGATAGACCCAGCCTGTCCATGTATTACATGGTTGGCCATAAATCTGGACATTCAACATGTAATGCTACATTTCCTCTGTGTCTGGGCAGACGTGGCTTCCTCCAGCAATAACATGGGAGGCCAGGAAGATGGTATATAGGAAACCTTCTACTATTGAACTGGAAAAAAAAACACAAAACCAAATCTTCTCTACTGGCATTGATGAACTGTTAGGGTCTATTCACACGTCCGTATGTGTTTTGCGGATCCGCAAATTGCAAAACACGGACCGCGCATCGCCGGCACTCTCATAGAAAATGCCTTTTCTTGTCCGCAATTGTGGACAAGAATAGGACATGTTCTATTTTTTTGCGGAACGGAAGTGTGGGTCCGCAAATGCGGATGTGGACAGCACATTCCGGCCCCATTGAAAATGAATGGGTCCGCACCTGTTCTGCAAAATTGCGGAACGGATGCGGACCCATTTTGCGGACATGTGAATGAACCCTCAACAGGTCCTTTACAGATTTTGTCCACTGTCTCCACAGTAGTCACAGCACAACCATTCTCCCCTGTTAGCAATAGGTTGTGTAGTAGTGTCCCCAACCAGTAATCACAACTATGTCCACCCTATCACCTAAATACTCACAGTGCTCCCCTATCGCATACCAGTAATCACAGTAGTCTCCCATGTCCCAACAGTAATTACAGCAATGTTCAGTAGTAGCATCAGAGGTCTTCTTTTCCAAAATGAGCCTTCTCCCTGCAGTCACCATAGTGCCTCCCTCCGTTCCCTTAGGCTGGTTTCACACGGGCGTTGCGGGAAAAGGTGCGGGTGCGTTGCGGGAACATGCACGATTTTTCAGCGCGAGTGCAAAACATTGTAATGCGTTTTGCACGCGAGTGAGAAAAATCGGCATGTTTGGTACCCAAACCCGAACTCCTTCACAGAAGTTCGGGTTTGGGTTAGGTATTCTGTACATTGTATTATTTTCCCTTATAACATGGTTATAAGGGAAAATAATAGCATTCTTAATACAGAATGCAAAGTAAAATAGGGCTGGAGGGGTTAAAAATTTTTTAAAAAAAATTGAACTCACCTTAATCCACTTGATCGCGCAGCCGGCATCTCTTCTGTCTTCTTCTTTGCTGTGCACAGGAATAGGACCTTTGATGACGTCACTGTGCTCATCACATGGTCCAATCACATGGTTAATCACCATGGTGAGGGACCATGTGATTGAATCATGTGATGTGACGTCACCACAGGTCCTTAGCCGGCAGCTCAACATTACAGAAGAAGACAGAGATCCGCAACTACGCGATCAAGTGGACTTGGTGAGTTAATATTATTTTTTTTTAACCCCTCCATCACTATTTTACTTTGCATTCTGTACTCAGAATGCTATTATTTTCCCTTATAACCATGTTATAAGGGAAAATAATACAGATCGGGTCCCCAGCCCGATCGTCACCTAGCAACCATGCGTGAAAATCGCACCGCATCCGCACTTGCTTGTGGATGCTTGCGATTTTCCCGCAGCCCCATTCACTTCTATGGGGCCGGCGTTGCATGAAAAACGCAGAATATAGAGCATGCTGCGATTTTCACGCAACGCACAAGTGATGCGTGAAAATCACTGCTTATCTGAACAGCCCCATTGAAATGAATGGGTCCGGATTCAGTGCGGGTGCAATGCGTTCACCTACCGCATTGCACCCGCGCGGAAATCTCGCCCGTGTGAACGCAGCCTTACCCTACCCAAATTAGTCACACCAGTGCATTCCTCAATTTCCCAAAGTAGTGCCCTCCTATATATATATATATATATATATATATATATATTCCCCATATACTAGCTTCGACACATTCCTATTCAACACTGCACCTTCTGCTTGCCGGACGCTTTTTTTGAACATCGTATTGCCCAGCTACTGCTTACAGAGATTGCTATATGAAGAGCATGGAGCTACTATCTGACCTCCTCTGGCAGAACAAATGGAGGCAGACGTTCTCATTGAAACCCCAGATTCATGCTTTGGCACTAGATAGAAGCTCAGGTCACCAGGTGACTCCGTTTTGCTTTACACTGTTTTGTAGCATTTCATACAAAATAATATACTTTTGTAAGAACCTATTAGTATTTAGTTAGTGGTAACGTTGTAGTTTGCAATATTCTTATGAACACAATAAATGGTTAAAAATTACTTATGTGTTAAATGGAATTAAGTGGAATTGAGTATAAGACAACAAGGTTGAATAATGCAAGGCACAAAACAGCATTTCCAAAGTCATACATCAGACTGGAGACCCTCCCGAGAGCATGTATGATTTTAGTCTTATTATTATAAAGCTTTGTTCACATCCGTGTTGTTATTTCTATTCCTCTTCTTTATAAGAGTAGAGAGAAAATAATGAAAGCTCCAAATCTATTGCATGACAGACATGAATGACATCCGACAGTGCAGCAAACTGTGAGCTAGTGGTCAGTTTGAACACTGGAATATTTCAAGTTTTTTTTTTTTATATATCGATAGTCACAAAAAAATACCACCAAAAATGTAAAAATATCATTATAATAAAACCCTGATTAAAATAATAGGTATCTAACTTTAAAGCTTTCAAATCAGTACAGTATTAATGGGTAGTAATTGGGTAGCAGACAATAAGTAAGGCTGCGTTCACACGGGCGAGTATTCCGCGCGGGTGCAATGCGGTAGGTGAACGTATTGCACCCGCACTGAATCCTGACCCATTCATTTCTATGGGGCTGTTCAGATGAGCGGTGATTTTCACGCGTCACTTGTGCGTTGCGTGAAAATCGCAGCATGCTCTATATTCTGCGTTTTTCATAGAAGTGAATGGGGTTGCGTGAAAATCGCAAGCATCCGCAAGCAAGTGCGGATGCTGTGCGATTTTCACGCATGGTTGCTAGGTGACAGTCTATTCACTGTATTATTTTCCCTTATAACATGGTTATAAGGGAAAATAATAGCATTCTGAAAACAGAATGCATAGTAAGTGATCAGTTGAGGGTTAAAAAAAATAAAAAAAATTAACTCACCTTCTCCGTTTGTTCGCGTAAGTCCCGGTCTCTTCTTTACTTCTCAAAAGATGAACTATGGGCTAAAGGACCTTTGGTGACGTAAGATCACATGCTCCAATCACATGGTCCATCACCGCGGTGATGGACCATGTGATTGGAGCATGTGATCTGACGTCACCAAAGGTCCTTTAGCCCATAGTTTATCTTTTAAAGAACTAAAGACCGGGAGAACTACGCGAACAACAGGAGAAGGTGAGTTAATTTTTTTTTTTTTTTTTAACCCTCAACTGATCACCTACTAAGCATTCTGTTTTCAGAATGCTATTATTTTCCCTTATAACCATGTTATAAGGGAAAATAATAACATCTACACAACACTGAACCCAAACCTGAACTTCTATGAAGAAGTTCGGGTCTGGGTACCACAGTCGGTTTTTTATCACGCGCGTGCAAAACACATTGCACACGCACGATAAAAACTGAACATCGGAACGCAATCGCAGTCAAAACTGACTGCAATTGCATTCCTACTCGCGCGGGTTTGCCGCAACACACCGGGACGCATCCGAAACTAATCCGGACACGCTCGTGTGAACCCAGCCTAAGGGGGCCCATGCAGTTAGTGATGACTATGAACCATGGAAAATTGAATGTGGACCTATTAATTATTATTCCTGTGCTATGACTTAACTGTGTACATTATACTTTTATTGTGACATCACTGTATGCCTTCTCCCTGTGCACATTATCCCACCATTTGTGACACCACTGTATGCATTATCCTTCAGAACATTGTCCCATTATTGTGACATCACTGTGTGTATTATACATGTACTGTGACATCACTGTGCACATAATCCATACTATTCTGACATCACTGAGTACATAACCCCACTATTGTGACATCACTGTGTTCATTATCCATGTACTGTGACATCACTGTGCACAAAACCCCTACTATTCTGACATCACTGAGTACATAACCCCACTATTGTGACATCACTGTGTACATTATCCACGTACTGTGACATCACTGTGCACATAATCCCTACTATTGTGACATCACTGAGTACATAACCCCACTATTGTGACATCACTGTGTACATTATCCACGTACTGTGACATCACTGTGCACATAATCCCTACTATTGTGACATCACTGAGTACATAACCCCACTATTGTGACATCACTGTGTACCAAAATAATCATTTTGGTATCTTGCTGCTGAATATGGTGTAGGCCTCTATTTCAAGTTTTGTTATGGGGCCCTATAGTTGCTTGCTACGCCCCTGGTACAGTTGACTGTCATTTTTTTAGTAATTGGACGGCTGCTCGATGTGCCTGTGTGTGGTCGCTAATTTCAGAAAATGCATTGTTCAAAAAGGGAAATAGATGGAAATAATTGAAATGTTTATAGGGCCATTAAACATTAGACTGGTGTCACTATGTACTTTATTTGGCAGCCTACAACCAAGGCTTCAACATGTAGCTTTATTATACAGTATTTAGTGTGGTCGTACTATTTAAATAGAATGTATGCATATATCCAATAGTAATCCAATCCAGTAGATAATGCTTGAAAAGGGGTAGGATATAGCTGAAACTGGCCATTTTTTATGTACCATGGAGTAAATCAATAAAAAGGTTGCATGGAGGAAATGCAGTGTCACAAGATTTCTTTTTATCATTGATATATGGCTGATGTGGGGAACCATCGGCTGGACGACCTGCTGCATTCCTAACGCCACTGGGTGACAGGCATTGGTGCTGTTCTCAATATATATACAGTATATGTGTGTGTTATAATATAAATCCATTTACTAGGCATACAGGGATCATTCAGTTCATATCTATTGATGGGCTGGTCTCCCACAGCATAAATTATTGCTGGCCTGATACAGAGATGTTCATGGGTGGGGTGCATATTGCATAAGGGCTCGTTCACAAGAACGTTTTTTGCGTTCCGTATACGGGCCGTTCTTTGCAGTCCGTATACGGTCCGTATATGGAACTATTCATTTCAATGGTTCCACCAAAAAAACGGAATGTACTCTGTATGCATTCCGTTTCCGTACTTCAGTTTTTCTGTTCCGTTGAAAGATAGAACATGTCCTATTATTGCCCGCAAATCACGTTCCGTGGCTCCATTCAAGTCAATGGTTCCGCAAAAAAAAACAGAACACATACGGAATGTACTCCGTATGTCTTCCGTATCCGTTCCGTTTTGCTGAACCATCTATTGAAAATGTTATGCCCAGCCCAATTTTTTCTATGTAATTACTGTATACTGTATATGCCATACGGAAAAACGTAACGGAATCGGAAACACTACAAAAAAAAAAAATGGGAAAACGGATCCGGGAAAAACGGCCTGCAAAACACTGAAAAAGACATACGGTCGTGTGAACGAGCCCTATAAGGGATATTTCTTCCTTCAAAGTTCAACCAGAGGAAGGCAATATGGAGTAGCTTATTTTCATCATCTTCAAACAAATAAAGATTCCCTTTTAGACTTTAAAAAGTGGTCCCTGTCCACCATTTTCATAGACACATAGCTGTAGTTCAGCTGATTAAAATGCTTTTTTTGTTTATCTGAGGCTGAGTTAAAGTACTGTTTCCTAATATGCAGATTAGGCATTTGGTGCAACAGGGATGACACCGTTGTTCTCGTTGCATCCAAGCTCTGCCCCTTTCTGTGACCAGCACCACCTTGATTGCTTTGATTGACCGCGTCGGTCTGTGGCAAAGCAGCAAGGGAGGGGCTGGCTACAGAAAGGGACAGAGCATAGGTGCAACAAGAGCAATGGTGACACCCTTGTTGCTCCAGTCGCCTAATTTGAATATTAGGAAAAAGTTTAATAACTTGGGCACGGAGCCTCAGGTCAACAAAAGAAAAACAGATTAATCAGCTGAACTACAGCTATGTGTCTATGCAAATAATTGGATAGATAGGTCACTGGCGATAGAGTCTTTTTAAATCTAGCAATTAGCCATCTCCTTGCTCCCCGGCACCTGCGTCGCTTCTGATGTCTGTACGATGCTGCATCTCCCCGTTGCACAGATCAAAACATCTGGGGGGGGGGGGGGCAGCCAATAGCAAGCTGCGTCCCCGTCGCGGGCTGCTATTGGCTGACCGACCCCCCCCCCCCCCTTCATGCCGGATGTTTTGATCTGCACGACAGGGAAATGCAGCATCGGCCGTGCATGCATCAGAAGCGACGCGGGTGTCGGGGAGCAAGGTAAGTACAACCTGTGTGAGGGGCCTGGGCATTAGAGGGGGCATTATAGGGTTTGGATAACCCCTTTAAGGCTATTTTCACACAAGGGTCTAGCATCTCCGGCAGGATGTTCTGGCAGGGAGCAGCCTGCTGGAGATGTCTGGATCCAGCACTACCAGAAGCTACCTGACACCCTCCGATCCCATTCACTATAAAACCACGCAGTGGTTTTCTTCCGGCCGATTCTCTGCATGCTTGCCGGGTTGTGGCCGGATCTCCGCTGGTACGAATATAATGAATGGGGCTGGACAGCGATGCAGTAGTTTCCGGCAATGCTGGAATGCAGAGAGATCTTGCAGACTGTTCCCTACTGGAACAGCCTGCCGAATCTAAAATCAGCAGCGTGAAACAGGCCTAAACCAGGCATAATGCCTGGTAGAGTTGATCATGCTGATTAAAACGATACCTTTCTTTTGCCTGTATGTCAAACAGCTGCAGAGATATCTGTGTTTTTATTCACATGCAAATGAGCAAGTTGGCGCATCAGGGGCAGAGCGAAATCCTTAGAGTACTGCTTTTGTAACGCCCCGTGCTCTGCACACACACCCTTCCCCTTGATTGACAGGGTTAGGCAACAGCATGCTGAAGACAGAGCTGTGTCCTAGCCTATACATATCATATACACTGCTTATTATAGCCTTAGCATGTTGCAAATAGACATTTTCTATTCTTATAAAGTTAATACATATTACTGGTTTATTCACATGCACAATATATTATTATAAAGAAACCAGTAATATGTATTAACTTTCTAAGTAAAGAAAACCACTCATCTCAATATGATAACGCTATAGTCTGAAGGTGAGTGGTCAGCCTTTGGGCTCATTCAGATGGCCGTATGCTGTCCACCAAAATGCGGATCCGTTTTTTTGCGGACAGTTAAGCATGTCCGCAAAAAAAGGATTGCATTTAGTTTTTTTGCTGATCCATAGACTTCAATAGGGCCATGTCCTGATTTTCACGGACAAGTATAGGACATGTTTCACTTTTTTTTGCTGAGCCATGCAAGGGAAGAAAAGGGCCCCATAGAAATGAATGGGACAGCATCTAATCCGCAAAAAAACGGATCTGCATTTTTGCGGACAGCATAAGGCCGTCTGAATGAGCCCTTACATGTACATTTCCCAGGTTTAAATCCCAGGAGAGAATTCTAGATTTTTTTCTACACTTATTTTTCTCCCTCATTTAACCCATAATAAAAGGATATAGCCTTACTATATTGAGAGTAGAAGTTTTCTGTGGTCAGAAAGCTGTCCTTATAATCAGATATTGCGCCTGTGAATAAACCAGTAATATGTATGAGCTTTCTAAGAATAGAAAACCTCTATTCTTAACTTCGTAAGGCTATAGTAAGTAGAGCCCCCCCCCCCCCCCCCCCCTTCCCCGATGCTCCAATGTGCTCATTTGCATAAGAATATGCATACCTCCCAAGTGTCCCTCTTTTGGACCCAAGTCCCTCTGTTCCTCTTTGATCCTTAAATGTCCCTCTTTTTGACCTGGGGAATTAATTCATAAATGTGCATTAATAAATTTACTAAATTGCTCCTTACTAAACTATCTGTATGATTTCTACTTGTATGTAAGACCATAACGTCATTATTTTGCGCAATTTGGACCCTAAAATATCTATAATCCGATGATTTATCTGCTAATATTTATGGATATTGAAGTGCAAGAAAAGAATTGTCCCAGGGGCTCTACATGTTGTAAAAAACTAAAGGAACTTACACTCACCTAACCGTTTCCCAGCTGCTGCAGTTGTGACGGGGTCAGTAATTATGCTTTGGGCAGAGTTAGAGGCGTGACCTAGTATGAAAAAAATTGCCATGTTGCGCACCGGCATATATTGTCCCTCTTTGCAATTTTCAAAAGTTGGGAGGTATGGAATATGCATATATGAATTTTAATCGGCATGATCATCTCTACCAGGCACTATGTATTGTTCATGCCTGTTTCACACTGCTGTCATGCTGATAGAGACTCTTTAAAGGGTCAGATTTTTTATTTTTATTTTATTTTTTTAGGGTACTTTCACACTTGCGTTGTGAGGATCCGGCAGGCAGTTCCATCGCCGAAACTGCCTGCCGGATCCAGAAATCCGTATGCAAACGGATATCATTTGTAGATGGACCCGGATGCGGATCCTTATGACAAATGCATTGAAATTCCTGATCCGTCTTTCCGGTGTCATCCGGAAGAACTGATCCGGTATTTTTTTTTTTTTGCATTTTTAAAGGTTTTCCGGAACACTTGGTACCGGGTCCGGCATTAATACATTTCAATGGGAATTAATGCCGAATCTAGAATTACGGCAAGTGTTCCGGAATTTTGGCCTGGAGAAAATACCGCAGCATGCTGCAGTATTTTCTCTGGCCAAATACCATAAAGGGACTGAACTGAAGACATCCTGATGCATACTGAACCGATTGCTCTCCATTCAGAATGCATTAGGATAAAACTGATCAGTTTTTTTCCGGTATTGAGCCCCTAGGACGGAACTCAGCACCGGAAAAGAATAACGCTAGTGTGAAAGTACCCTAACTTGGACACATCAAGACATCAGGACCAGAGAGGCTGAGCTTGCAGGCTCTTTGAGTGTAGACATCGACAGCGGGGTGGATATATATTATCCAAAGTATCTTCCACAGGGCAGAAGAAAGGATGGGTTTTGTAAAAAGCTCGGAGAACCTCCTTTAATATACAGAGTTGTGTATTATCTCTAAATGGGGAAAACACTAATTGGCAAAAAAGTGCAAATCTACAGCTTGCGCAAAAATATTTGACTTTTGTATGCCAGTTCTGGCGTACAGCCATTATTATATTTCTATCCAAATGTCTCTTTGAAATAACTTGGTAGTTTTGATGTTATCTGTAGCTTGCTTATTGTGTTCTAGCTGGTTTTACACGTTGTCTGCTTAGTGTCACCTGACATCTGCAGTTTATAACATGGTAAAACTGAAAGTGACTCGCTTACAAAACCAGATGTGACTTGTATCAGTTTATGAGACGTGCAGCGCTCTGTTATAGCAACTTGCTGCCAAATCTGTAACTTTCAGCGCACATTTAAGTGGACCTGCATACAACATTCACAAGTGCAGTTTATAGGCGTACCATTAAAAAAACATCTCATTTTATGATTTCCTCTATGTGCCTGCTGAGTGACTTTTATAACCGATTTCTACCAATGCATCAAACAGATCCATTTCCTGTCTGGCCCTACTCATAAACCAAAGAAAAATGCAAAAAGTGCGTGACCTGAAAAATGTCACACGTAAAGTGTGGTGCAGTAAGAATCAAAACTCGCCTAAAATCAGAAATGACAGTACTCATGCCGAAACATCAAATGTCACTTCAGTTCCAGATTCATGCTCTGATGAACGCTGGCAATTTCCTATAAATCAATGCAAGTTTATAGACTGCAAAGGCCAAGCTTTATTTCTGTGAAGCCATGACATCTGCACTTATTCCTGATTATTGGTTGTGTAGTTTTAGTAACTATAGTATATGTTGTATGTGGATCATTTACCTCACGGTATTGTCACCTACATTTTCCATCTGGATTCATTGGAAACGGCAAGACACCATCGATACACATTTTTATTCATGGAGCTACAAGCCTACCTTTCCCAATGAAAAAAGAGAAACAAGCCTCATGAGGTACATGGTTCTGCAGGTGTCCTGTAATGTGATCCAATTACTAAACATCTTCTGTATGTAATACGCTCTACAAATGCAGACGTTTCCAAGGTACACACACTTAGGGCTAATGCACACGGCCGTTCCCTGCATTGGGGTCCACAATTTGCGGTCCCCAATGCACGGGCAACAATGTGCGGATTCCACAGATGGATCCAGACCCATTCAACTTGAATGGGTTTATGATCCGTCCCCACCGCAAAAGAATAGAACATGTTAAACTTTTTTGCAGTGTGGAGGCACGGAGAGAAACCTTACAGAAGCAGTCCGTGATGCTTCCATCGGGTTCCGTGCTTCCGTCCAGCACCGACCTTCCGGATTGCGGACCCATTCAAGTGAATGGGTCTGCATCCTTGATGCGGGGTGCATACAGCCGAGACCCGTCGCAATACGGGAACGTCCATGTGAATTAGCCCTTAGGGGGAGATTTATCAAACTGGTGTAAAGTAAAACTGACTTAGTTGCCCATAACAACCAATCAGGTTCCACCTTTCATTTTTCACAGCTCCTTTGGAAAATGAAAGGTGGAACCTGATTCGTCGCTATGGGTAACTAAGCCAGTTCTACTTTACACCAGTTTGATAAATGCCCACCCTTAGTCCTTAGGAGAATGTATCTGATTATGACTCCCATAATTACATAGTTTGTAAGGTTAAAGACAGACATAGTCTGTGTTAATCCAGAGAAAGGTAAAATTCCTGACAGTCAGAATAAATCCATCGCTCAACGTTCCATCTCCAGAATCTAGCACCCATAAATGGATTTATAAATGGAGATATTATTACTTTCAAGAACTCTTGAACTCTGTCACAGCATTTTGTGGCATAGAGTCCCGTAGTCTAACTGCTCTTACAGCAAAGAATCCCTATCTATGGAAACCTTCTTTCCTGTACAGGTAGAGGATGTCCCCTTGTCCAGGTTACAGGCCCAGGTATAAAAAGATCATCAGCAAGATCTCTGTAATGGCCATTCACATAGTACTACCTTACAGCTGTATTTTTTCCAAAGTCAATTACCGAAGTGTAATGACATGTCTTGGTTCTGCAATTCACCATTCTCTTAGGCCTAGTTCACACGACCGTATGGCTTTTATAGTTTTTTGCGGTCCGTTTTTCACGGATCCGTTGTTCCGTTTTTGAGTTCCGTTGTGTTTCCGTTTCCTTTCCGTTTTACCGTATGCCATGTACAGTATACAGTAATTACATATAAAAAATTGGGCTGGGCATAACATTTTCAATAAATGGTTCAGCAAAAACGGAACGGATACGGAAGACATACGGATGCATTTCCGGATGTGTTCCGTTTTGTTTGCGGACCTATTGACTTGAATGGAGCCACGGAACGTGATTTTCGGGCAATAATAGGACATGTTCTATCTTTCAACAGAACGGAAAAAACGGAAATACAGAAACGGAATGCTTACGGAACACATTCCGTTTTTAATGCGGAACCATTGAAATGAATGGTTCCGTATACGGACCGTATACGGAACACAAAAAAACGACCCGTACACTTGCAAAAAAAAAAGATCGTGTGAACTAGGGTACAGTTACCGTACTGCAACCCCCATCATACCTATGGCAACCCTGCTACACTATGATACTTAGGTGCGACACAGTGTATTGCCCAAAATCGCTGTGTAGCCGTACACTTAGGCTACATGCACACAACCGTTGTGTGTTTTGCGGTCTGCAAATCGCGGATACGCAAAACACAGATGGCGTCCGTCTGCGTTCCGCAATTTGCGCAATCCGCAAATGGCGTGCACACGGACGCATATAGTGGTCTGCAGCATGGGCTTGTGTACATGAGCCCTAAGGCCTCTTGCACACGAACGTTGTGCATCCGTTCCGTGCGTTGGGGACCGCAAATTGCGGTCCCCAATGCACGGCAAATGTCCGGCAGCTGGGACAGATCGAGACCCATTCAACTTGAATGGGTCCGTGATCCGTCCGCACCGCAAACAAATAGAACAAGTTCTATTTTTTTTGCTGTGCGGAGGCACGGACAGAAATACCACGGAAGCACTCCATAGTTCTTCCGTGGAGTTCCGATCCGTGCTTCCGTTCCGCATCTCCGTGATTGCGGACCCATTCAAGTAAATGGGTCCGCATCCGTGATGCGGCGTGCACACGGGCCGGTGCCCTATGGCCTCATGCACACGACCGTGCCATTTTTTGCGGTCCGCAAACCGCGGATCCGCAAAAAACGGAAGCCTTCCGTTCTCGCAAGTTGCGGAAAGACACACGGGCGGCTTCCGTTTTTTTAGGCCCATTGTAGAAATGCCTATTCTTGTCCGCAAAACGGACAAGAATAGGACATGTTCTATTATTTTTGCGGGGCCACGGAACGGAGCAACGGATGCGGACAGCACACGGAGTGCTGTCCGCATCTTCTGCGGCCCCATTGAAGTAAATGGGTCCTCACCCGAGCTGCAAAAACGGCGGCTCGGATGCGGAGCCAAACAACGGTCGTGTGCATGAGGCCTAAGTGAATCGGTCAGTGAAAAAACTGACAGCATGGCATCCAGATGCGGTCCATTTTTTACCGGTGGTTGATAGGAGATTCTGTGTTTTATTCTTCAGTTTTTCTTCACGCCCGTAAAAATTGGATGTAAACCGGATGCAATCTGGATGGGAAACCGGAACACTGAATGCAGTCACAGACAAACCTTTTGTTTTTCACTTAACAGACTGTGTATGCTCAATCCGGGAGAGATTGTTCTCTTTTGTCCTGACAGCTTGTTTGGGAAACTTCTCAATAGTATGCACCCATGCACAGTACACATGGCTTACATCAGTGTGTTCTGCAAGCTATATAGAATCCATAATCATTATTCTAGTACAGATGTCCCCCTTAATTATTATCTAAACCATGAAGATATGATAGGATGGATTCCTGCCACGCAGCATGGCTCACATTGTACAAATAAACCAATCTCTGCCTCTTATTTAGTTGTTTAATGTCTTTCAGTTATGTTTCTTGGAAAATTAGACTTCTCAGTTAAAAATCTATTATTCTTACTGCTTTTGGTAAACATATTGAAATCGAAAGCAAGCGGAGGTACTGTAGGGCCTAATTTGCCTGTATAGATACTATATAATGTCAGGTACAATTCATATGGAGGTGTAATACAGTTGTGAGCACGAGCTCATGAGCTGACATAGGGAAACTTTACCCTGTAGGAGCTCCTTCACATGCTCAGGATGTGATGATTATGTAGGTATGGATTCAGTGCCTAATTCTTTATCAAATCTGCTAAAGTTCTGCATCTAAGAGTGTCACTTGAGCAAATGGCATTTATCATGTAGAGGAAGTTAACAAGGCACTTACTAATGTATTATTTGTATCCATATTGCTTCCTTTGCTGGCTGGATTCATTTTTCCATCACATTATACACTGCTTGTTTACATGGTTATGACCAACATGCAATCCAGTAGCATTGGTCGTGCTTGCACACTATAAGAAAAAGTTCCGGCCTATGCACACTCCCACGGGACTGGCCACCAGAGAGGCCGATGCCTTTTCCTGTAGTATACAAGCACGGCCATCTCTGCTGGATTGCAGGGTGGTTGTAAACCCTGGAAACGTGCAGTGTATGGCGTGATGGAAAAATGAATCCAGCCAACAAAGGAAGCAATACGGATAATCATAATACATTAGTAAGTGCCTTGTATTAACTTTCTCTACATGATAAATGCCACTTGCTGAAGTGAGAGGACCCCTTTAAGCCTATTCAAGCAACTCTTACACCACCTTCAGATGAATAAATGGCCATGCATACATTCTTACCTGGAAGTCATTCCATACAGATCTCCATTTTTGTACCTTCACAGCTATGTTATGTAAAGTACACATTGAGATACTTAACCAGCTAATGTGATGAGCTACAGCAGCAAGATACTGACATTTATGGTCATTGAGCACTAGGTTGTTAGATCTTCATTAGGCCTCATGCACACGACAGTGTTTTTTCACTGTCAGTGATTTGGCTTCAGTGGTCCGTGTCCGTTTTTGCTTCAGTTGTGTTTCCTTGTGTCTTCCTTTTTTTTTGGCCTCATGCACACGACCATTGTTTTATTCCGTGTCCGTTCCGTTTGTCATCCGCGTCCGTGATCCGTGGTTCCAGTCCGTCAAAAAAATATAACCTGTCCTATTTTTTTCACGGAAAACGGTTCGCGGACCCATTCAAGTCAATGGGACCGTGAAAAAACGCGGAGGCACACAAGATTGTCGTCCGCGTCCGTTTTTTTCCTATCATTTGCATGGCAAACTTGACTTAGGCCTCTTTCAGACGGGCGTTGCGGGAAAATGTGCGGGTACGTTGCGGGAACACGCGCTATTTTTCCGCTCGAGTGCAAAACATTGTAATGCGTTTTGCACTCGCGTGAGAAAAATCGCGCAAGTTTGGTACCCAAACCCGAACTTCTTCACAGAAGTTCGGGCTTGGGATCGGTGTTCTGTAGATTGTATTATTTTCCCTTATAACATAGTTATAAGGGAAAATAATAGCATTCTGAATACAGAATGCATAGTAAAATAGGGCTGGAGGGGTTAAATTTTTTTATTTAACTCACCTTAATCCACTTGATCGCGAAGCCCGGCATCTCCTTCTGTCTTCATCTTAGCTGTGTGGAGGAACAGGACCTGTGGTGAAGTCACTCCGGTCATCACATGATCCATCGCCATGGTAAAAGATCATGTGATGACCGGAGTGACGTCACCACAGGTCCTGTTCCTCCACACAGCTAAGATGAAGACAGAAGAGAAGCCGGGCTTCGCGATCAAGTGGATTAAGGTGAGTTAAATTATTTATTATTTTTTTTAACCCCATCAGCGCTATTTTACTATGCATTCTGTATTCAGAAAATAATAATGATCGGGTCTCCATCCCGATCGTCTCCTAGCAACCGTGCATGAAAATCGCACCGCATCCGCACTTGCTTGCGGATGCTTGCGATTTTCACGCAACCCCATTCACTTCTATAAGGCCTGCGTTGCGTGAAAAACGCAGAATATAGAGCATGCTGCGGTTTTCACGCAACGCATAAGTGATGCGTGAAAATCACCGCTCATGTGAACAGCCCCATAGAAATAAATGGGTCGGGATTCAGTGCGGGTGCAATGCGTTCACCTCACGCATCGCATCCGCGCGGAATACTCGCCCGTGTGAAAGGGGCCTTAGACTTTTTTTTACTTTCCTTCATGTCTGGTGATCCTCCAAAAACAAAGGAAGACACACGGAAACAAAAACTGAAACGGATCACGGAACAACGGAACCCCATTTTGCGGAACGGAACACAACAACGGTCGTGTGCAGGAGGCCTTTGTCTGACAGGGGAAAAAAAAGGAAGGTTAATGAAAAGTGTAATTTTATTGCACCAAGGTCTTGTAGAAAAAACGGACACGGACACGGGTGACATACCAGTTGTGCATCTGTTTTTTTTGACGGACCCATTGACGTGAATGGGTCCATTCTCCGTTTCCACTGACAAGAATAGAACAGGTTATATTTTTTTGACGGACTGGAATCACGGATCATGGACGCAGAGAAAAAAACGGAGGACTATCAGTTTTATTCACAGCTCCATAGAAATGAATGGGACCTCCGCTAAACTGTGAAAAATTACGGAACGGACGCGGATGCACACAACGGTCGTGTGCATGAGGCCTAAGGCCTCGTTCACATTTAAGTGTTTAGGTAAACTAGAAGGGCGTCCAAGTCTAATGGCAAGATCCAACTCCTGGTTTTGGCTTTCAAATACTAATGCAACATACGGACTAAAATACCATGGTCTAAGGGCTGATGCACACGAACATGTGCCGCCCGTGCCATATTGTGGCAGGCAATATACGGGCACCAGCTGTGTGCGCATCATTTCATGGATGCGGACCCATTCACTTGAACGGGTTCGTAATCTGGAAAATATGGTGCGGTGGCACAGAACGGATGGCCACAGAAGCACTATGGAGTGCATATGTGGCATTTCTGTCTGTGCCTCCACACTGCAAAAAAATAGAACATGCTCTGATTTTTTGAGGTGCGGTCGGATCACGGACCCATTCAAGTTGAATGGGTCTGCATCCATCAGCACCAGCCACATGGACGGTGCACGTGCAATTGTGGTCCCCAATGCAAGGAACGGGCGGCACACATTTGTGTACATGAGGCCTTACGGTGTGAAATAGTGGTGGTAGTCAATTCAAAGGCAATACTATATGCACAGAGATAACAGAGCCTACAGTGTTGGCTTGTTGTGCTGGTGCAGTGTTCCCTGCTTTATGCTGATGAGCAGGGACAGGAATATTTCAGTCTCAGCTTCTGTCAAGGATGATTTGAAGGCTTTGTTTTCTGGAAGGCATTTACCGCAAGCTAAGGCCAAGCATATCATTAGAAATTATTAGCTCCATGGGAATACATCTTTAAATGTCAGGCTGATGTTAAAATAGTCAATTAGTGTTTCCCTCAGCATATTCCAGCTGTGGAACAATGTTAAAGGCATACAGGCTGAAATTTTCCCAAAACCTGGGGTAATAGCAAACCTCAGGAGAAGGAAGATTTTATTCACGTTTCACACTGCAGCACCAGTGCATGAATAAAATGTCTATTAGGCCTCATGCACACGACAGGTTTTGCGGCTCGGGTGCGGACCCATTCACTTCAATGGGGCTGCAAAAGATGCGGACAGCACTCCACGTGCTGTCCGCATCCGTTGCACCGTTCCGTGGCCCCGCGAAAAAAATATAGCATGTCCTATTCTTGTCCGTTTTGCGGACAAGAATAGGCATGTCTACAATGGGCCACCCGTTCCTTACCGCAAATTGCCGAAAGGCACACGGGCGGCTTCCGTTTTTTGCGGATCCGCGGTTTGCGGACCGCAAAAAACTGCACGCTCGTGTGCATGAGGCCTGTGGAATGTGGCACTCGTATCCTATTGTTCGGGTGCGCTAGTTGTGGGGTCCCAACCCCGTAGAATACAATCAAATAGAATAAACTCCTTCAGATTTGTTCAAAGTATTGTGTTGATTTTTATTTGGTTTTCATATGCAAGGCAACTTTCCCGTGTACATGTGATGTTTCGGTCCTACTTGGACCTTTTTCAAACACTAGTTGCCATGGGAAGAGGAAGAGAGAGGAGAGTGGTTTGAGGAAGGTGAATATTCACCATTTGGTCTCCACATGGTGAATATTCACCTTCCTCAAACCACAGAAAGTTGCCTTGTATATGAAAACCAAATAAAAATCTACACAATACTTCAAACAAATCTGAAGGAGTGCCTAAGTTTATTCTATTGAAATGTCTATTACAACAGTACTATAGTGTGTGTGTGTGTGTGTGTGTGTGTGTGTGTATATGTGTATATATATATTTGTGCTCGGATCGGCTCATGCTGAGAGGGTACCCTGCCTAAGCCTATACTCCACCCCCCCAACCTAGAAGCAGCAGAGTTATGCCGGAACTGCTTATCGAAGGGTAGCCTAAAGGGGGCTACCCCAATGATGAGACCTGAAAGAAGGGAGGGCTCCTGGGTGGGTTGAAATCGTTCGAACCGACAAGTGGAAGGGGGAGGGCCAGGTTTAAATAGTGAACGCCCCGCCTCCCCTCACACAAATGCGGCACTCTTAATTGCCTACCACTTGTGCTCGGATCGGCTCATGCTGAGAGGGTACCCTGCCTAAGCCTATACTCCACCCCCCCAACCTAGAAGCAGCAGAGTTATGCCGGAATTGCTTATCGAAGGGTAGCCTAAAGGGGCCAAAAGAACCATGCATAGGAGTTTGAAAACTTGATAACAGAAACTACAGACCAAAACTCGAAAGCCAATGATATTTCGTATAAGGATCAGGGATATTATGCATGGAACACGCGGAACTGCGACGACCCAACCGTTTGACATGTACTGGCACCTTATGCATGGACGCCGCGGCGGCGTCCTGTGATCCTGTCCTGTGATCCAGCGAGGACCGACCCCTGAACCTGTCAACTAACCTGAATTTACGTAAGAAAGGCCGCGGTGGTTAGCCGGGCATTGCCTAGTTCGAGTACGGGAGAACATGCCGCTTGGACTAAATACTACGCAGCCAAGCCTCCAAGGCCTGCACCGGACACCATCTGCTGTCCGTGGGAAAGTATCTGACCGCCACTGATTGCCCCGGCCGTGACGTCTTGGACGAGGCCAAGGTGAGGACATAGATGGACCCGCGCCGGATGAGCTGACCTTTCCGCAAGCACCCAGCCAGCGTATTGGTGCCCATGAGCTCGCCTGACCTGAGGAATCCATGGAAAGGCAGGTACAAGGCTGTTTCTACCAGAGCGCTAACCTGCGGCCCGAACGGTTTACCCTGCAGTTTGCCTGTCACGGCCTGAACAAGCTACCGGTAATGGCTACCGGTAATGGCCCATGTCGTTTCACAACAGACATCTTGCGCAAACCCTTCAACGCCGCTTTGATCGGGTGGGCGGAGAAGAGTGACGGTAGGTCTGGATGTAGCCTGTACCAATGGTGCTGAATACCTGCCATGTATAGTTAACAATGCTATAGGACAGGTTTAATTGAGAGTGGCAAAAACCCCGACAAAGCCCAATAGGTGAGGGATAGGCCCCCGGCGGCCGGGTAGGTGTTCTCATATCTCTGAAACAGGCGCCAAGCTGTCTTGTAAGCCCTCAGAGTATTACTGGCCAAGGAATTGGCCATCAGTCTCTTAGCTATGGTGAGATGGGAGACTAGTCCCAGCGCAGCTGGGCCTGGTGAGGAATTTTTTTTTTTTTTTTTACCTCCATGCGTGAGAGACTCTAATGGCGGAGTCCTGTGTGTAAACCTAAAGCGGAGAAGCCATGCGCGAGAGACTAATGGCGGAGCCATGCGTGAGAGACTAATGGCGGAGTCATATGTGTAAAACTAAAACTGAGAAGCTCTGCGTGAGGGACTCTAATGGCGGAGTCATATGTGTAAAACTAAAACGGAGAAGCGATGCGTGAGAGACTCAGATGGCGGAGTCATATGTGTAACCTAAAACGGGGAAGCCATGCGTGAGACTCTAATGGCGGAGTCATATGTGCCAACCTAAAACGGAGAAGCCAGGCGTGAGAGACTCTAATGGCGGAGTCATATGTGTAAAACTCACACTGAGAAGCCATGCGTGAGAGACTCTAATGGCGGAGTCATATGTGTAAACCTAAAACGGAGAAGCCAAGCGTGAGAGACTCTAATGGCGGAGTCATATGTGTAACCTAAAACGGGGAAGCCATGCGTGAGAGACTCTAGTGGCGGAGTCATATGTGTAAAACTAAAATGGAGAAGCCATGCGTGAGAGACTCAGATGGCGGAGTCATATGTGTAACCTAAAACGGGGAAGCCATGCGTGAGACTCTAATGGCGGAGTCATATGTGCCAACCTAAAACGGAGAAGCCAGGCGTGAGAGACTCTAATGGCGGAGTCGCATGTGTAAAACTCACACTGAGAAGCCATGCGTGAGAGACTCTAATGGCGGAGTCATATGTGTAAACCTAAAACGGAGAAACCAAGCGTGAGAGACTCTAATGGCGGAGTCATATGTGTTAAACTAAAACGGGGAAGCCATGCGTGAGAGACTCTAGTGGCGGAGTCATATGTGTAAAACTAAAACGGAGAAGCCATGCGTGAGAGACTCAGATGGCGGAGTCATATGTGTAACCTAAAACGGGGAAGCCATGCGTGAGAGACTCAGATGGCGGAGTCATATGTGTAACCTAAAACGGGGAAGCCATGCGTGAGAGATTCTAATGGCGGAGTCATATGTGCCAACCTAAAACGGAAAAGCCAGGCGTGAGAGACTAATGGCGGAGTCGTATGTGTAAAACTCACACTGAGAAGCCATGCGTGAGAGACTCTAATGGCGGAGTCATATGTGTAACCTAAAACGGGGAAGCCATACGTGAGAGACTCTAATGGCGGAGTCATATGTGTAACCTAAAACGGGGAAGCCATGCGTGAGAGACTCTAATGGCGGAGTCATATGTGTAAACCTAAAACGGAGAAGCCATGCGTGAGAGACTCTAATGGCGGAGCCATGCGTGAGAGACTCAAAAATGTGTATATATATATATATATATATATATATTTTTTTATATATATTTTTTTTATTTTTTTTCACTATCAACCACTTAAGCAGCTCCCGTATGGGCACAGCTCTGAGTACGAGCATGAAGAGCATGGTATAACGCAGATCACCTGCACGGACTAACTAACATCCTGTGCCTAAATAACCCCCTTGGAACCTTATGTACGGCCGGCAGCAGGAAGCCAGCCACCGCCTATGATCTGCTCCCTCTGACCGAGCCTAGTACTCCTTCCCCTGATCCCTGCCTACCTAACGGCACGGCGGCCCGTGCCAGACTTTATTGAAGATGAGGAGCCTTACCCCCCAGCCACGTGGGGAGCTCACGCTGCTCCCTGGCAGAATGCACCAGTGCGGGGGAGCCCCCCTCCTCAGCTAGGGCCGACCCACCGCCGGCTGGACACTCGTACCGCGTGGGGAGCAGCGCCACTCCCTGGCAATGTGCACCGGATCAGAGGGAGCCCTTCCTTTACCGTGGGCCCCGGCCCCCGCTGGTTTGAACCGTGTGCCGCGTGAGGAGCCGCACAGCTCCCTGGCATTGTGCGCTGGTGCGGGAGTGCCCCCCCTCACCTAGGGGCTGGTTATTGTGACTGGAACCCGCTGGGAGACTGAAGCCTAACTGGACCTACCTGTGACCGTGAAGGCTGACCTCCCAGGCCGTGGCTGACCCACGTGCGTAGTCGTGACGTAACTACCCGTAGATGCCCACCCAGTGCCTGTAGTTAACGGGAGTGCGACCGAGTCTGTGGATGTGACCGACTAGCCCCTGTAGTCGTGAGGGGACCCTACATCGAGAGTAGCGGTAACGGACCATCGCCTGTAGACGTGGTAGTATTACCTCATGAGTCTGTTGACATGAGACTAATGCCTGCAGTCGTGGCCGGTCTTAATAATGAGTCTGTAGTCGTAACGGATTTGTGCCTGCAGTCGTGGCAGGGCTTTAGAGCGGGTCTGTAGTCGTGACAGACTGATGCCTGCAGTCGTGGCAGGACTTTATAACGAGTCTGTAGTCGTGACAGACTGATGCCTGCAGTCGTGGCAGGGCTTTATAACGGGTCTGTAGTCGTGACAGACTGATGCCTGCAGTCGTGGCAGGACTTTATAACGAGTCTGTAGTCGTGACAGACTGATGCCTGCAGTCGTGGCAGGGCTTTAGAGCGGGTCTGTAGTCGTGACAGACTGATGCCTGCAGTCGTGGCAGGACTTTATAACGAGTCTGTAGTCGTGACAGACTGATGCCTGCAGTCGTGGCAGGGCTTTATAATGGGTCTGTAGTCGTGACAGACTGATGCCTGCAGTCGTGGCAGGACTTTATAACGAGTCTGTAGTCGTGACAGACTGATGCCTGCAGTCGTGGCAGGGCTTTATAACGGGTCTGTAGTCGTGACAGACTGTTGCCTGCAGTCGTGGCAGGGCTTTAGAGCGGGTCTGTAGTCGTGACAGACTGATGCCTGCAGCCGTGGCAGGGCTTTATAAGGAGTCTGTAGTCGTGACAGACCTGGCAAAGCAACATTCCTATCTATACCATTAATTCCCCCCCCCCCCCCCCACCAAAGGCCACGACTGTAGGCGCCACCCTGTAAGAGATGCGCCAGAGGCCTGGACATAATAGTCCACCATCCGCCGTCCCCCAAGCCTATGCAGGAGAAAAGAGGGGGTTGGCCCCCGCATGCACCACCCCTGACTCACCTGGCGGCCATGACAGCCACGAACCCCACAGTATCGTAAGTTAGCCCACCACCTGTGGACCTGAATAACCAAGGACAGACGTGTGAGTGAGCGCACGCCGGCTGGGCGACCCTTCACTCATGCCACCGCTCCCTAGCTAACCACCGGATTATTGTGACTGCGCCCGAACCAACCCCCTGACTGACCGTATGGGCTTACGGGCGGCCCGGCTGCGTGCGCCAAGTGACGTGGCCAGCCCCCCTCCTTGAAGCCCTCTTTATTTTGATCCTTGAACATATTCCAAATTTATTTAAATTTTTTTTTTTTTTTTTTTTTTTTTTACTCCTGCCTTAGTACCTAGCCACTGTGCCTGAGCAAAGGAGCCCTGCACCTGGGCTGCAGTACCAGTATGGGCCTGTAGGTGTCGCCCTCTATCAAGCCAGGACCTGCTGGAGCGCAGCAAGCCAGTGATTCCCTTCTAGGTTAGAATTAACCATTGAAATCATAACTTGTTATACAGTGCACATGTCTGAGTATCTGCTTATCTTGTCTTGCCTGAGTTTGGCGCAGTAAAGAAGACGAGTTTATTCTGCAGCGGATTCCTAGACATGACTGAAAGTCACATAAGCATGTCCACCTTCACTGCCTCGCTAATTGTAATTACCAGGAGAACGTGCATCAGGAGCGGCTGCGAGGGATTTGCGCTCCGCCATGTGGAACATTGCATCCCGTGCCCACCGCTATCGACTATTTGTACAGGGAAAGCCGCGGCGTATTAATCGCCTATAGGTTTCGGCTTCCGCCCCCTGATCCTGCAGCTGGACCTCCGCTTACTGATTGCAGCTAATGAATAGATCCCTGTGTGAGCGGACGGTGTTTTCCTCTACGGCGGAACGAATGTTTATGTTCTGATACGGGAGTGAGTGATATATAACGCTGCGTCGTGGAGCCGATGGCCGGCGTGACCGATGCTCAGGGTATGCGAGCGGACGTCGTGACCCGTCGCTGCTGAGCCACAGGTGAGGGGTGCCCGCCTGGGGGACGCTGCATGTGGGAGCGGGGGTGCTTGGCACAGGGCCTGGAGCGGATCGGGGTGCCGGAAGTGATCGGGAGTGCGGGCAGTCTCCAGCGCAGCTGGGGACCGGCGGCACGCTCGGCAGCCCCACATGTTATACATAGCAAGACGGGTGTGCAAGCCACCCTGCCTACCTAATCACCGTAGCGACGAGCCCGACGCAGTCGATCCCCCGATCCTCCAGTGACGCATGCCCTTCTCTGGCACCAACCCACAAGCCGATTCGAAATCGTTCGAACCGACAAGTGGGGGGAGGAGGGCCAGGTTTAAATAGTGAACGCCCCGCCTCCCCTCACACAAATGCGGCACTCTTAATTGCCTACCACATATATATATATATACACACACCTACAAGACGCTCCAGCCCATAAGACACACCTACGGTAAGTTTTAGAGGAGGACAATAAAAAAAAAATATTTGTCATTAGACAGCAGTCAAACCCCAATGTTAATCAGACCTCAGCTCACAGCCCCGATCAGACCCCCATTATTAATAAGACCCCAATAAGACCTCAGATCAGACCCCCAATCAGACCTTAGCTCAGACCCCAATGTGAATGACCCCCACTCAGACCTCAGATAAGAGCCCCATGCCTCTCATCAGCCCCCATATGCCTCTCATCAGCCTCCATATCAGACCCCATGCCTCTCATCACCCCCATATCAGCCCGATGCCTTTCATCAGCTCCCATATCAGCCCCATGCCTCTCATCAGCCCCAGCCACAGAGTACATAAAATAAAAAAGCCACTTACCTCTCCTGCTCCTCACCGCCCCCGACCCTTCTTCCTCCTGTGCTGTGACCTGCCGAGCACAGCATGAGGTCACAGAGCGCCATCACGCTGTGCGCAGCCACAGCACAGCCGAGGACCAGGAAGTGGTGAGTACAGAGCCTTCACCGCTTCCCGGTCCCCTGGTACTAATGAGCGCTTCCATAATGGAAGCACTTATTAGTATTCACTATATCTTCATTCAGCAGGACCTGCGCTGACGTCACTGCGCTCACCACGTGGTGAGCGCGATTACGTCATCAAATGTACTTTTGCAGGTCCTGAAAGAAGACAATGCCAGCTGCGCGAACAAGAGGATGAGGTGAGTAAAAAAAATTTTTTTAACCCCTCAAGCCACATTTTTGTAGCCTTAAGAATGCTATTTTCCTTTATAACCATGTTATAAGGGAAAATAATACAGTAAATTGACTTTTATCAATTTACTAACATAATATCCTAGCAATCATGCGTGAAAATCGCATTGCATCCGCATTTGCTTGCGGATGCTATGCGATTTTCATGCATCCCCATTCATTTCTATTGGGCCTGCGTTGCGTGAAAAACGCAGAATATTGAGCATGCTGCAATTTTCACGCAACGCACAAGTGATGCGTGAAAATCACTGCTCATCTGAACAGCCCCATTGAAGTGAATGGGTCTGGATTCAGTGCGGGTGCAATGCGTTCACTTCACGCATTGCACCCGTGCGGAATTCTCGCCCGTGTGAAAGGGGCCATAAAGGTATTAGGGAAAGATCTGCACCTGTTCTGTGTTTAGAGCTGCACCTGGTTTTGGCTCAAAATCACTGATGGAAATCACTGACCGAACATTGACGTGTGAATAATGTGTTAGGGCTTATTCACACGAATGTAAGGGCTCCATGCCCATGCTGCGGACCACATACGGCGGTTCTGCAATACACAGGTCACCAGCCGTGTGTATTCCGCATCACGGATGTGGACCCATTCACTTGAATGGGTCAGCAAATCCGGAGGTGCGGTGCGGAAGCACGGAACGGAACCCCACGGAAGCACTCCGGAGTGCTTTTGTGGTGTTCGGTTCCGTGCTTATGTTCAGCAAAAAGATAGAACTTGTACTATCTTTTTGCGGAACGGACGGATCGCAGACCCCATTCAAGTGAATGGGTCTGCGATCCGCATGCGGCTTCCCCACGGTCGGTGCCTGTGCATTGCGGACCACAGCACGGGCACGGAGCCCTTATGTTCGTGTGAATAAGTCCTTACTCTGTGATTTTTTTTTTTCCACGTGGAAAACTGCACATAATCCGCACCATGTGCAGCCCCCTTATTTGGCCTCCTTTTTGGCCAATTTTCCGCAACAAGCGTTCATAAGAATGCACGATTCTGATAATCAGTCCTTCACACGCAGCAGATTTTGTGGCAGAAAATTCAGCAACTGAAAGACAGTTCTATTTACCTTAACCACCTCCCGTCCGCCCATAGACTAAAAAACGTCCGGGAGGTGGTTCTATATCTCTGAATGGACGTTCCTGAACGTCCATTCAGAGACTGCAACTGCACGCTAATCGTGCAGCTGCAGATCGGGTTGCCCGCTGTCAGTGACAGCAGGGCGACCCTTAGAGAAGGCAGGGACAGTTCTAAGGTGTCCCTGCCTTCTAGATCGCTGTATACACAGCGCTCACCAAGCACTGTGTATACAGTGCAGGAAGCGCTATGCGACCGCTGAGGCCGGGAGGGTGCAGGAGCTGTGAGGTCTTTCAGAGACCTCGATCAGCCCTGCACTGAGGCTGTACAGCGCTGTATTGCGCTGTACAGCCTCTCTGGGGGGTGTATTTCTCCTGTAACTGGGGCTACTATGTCAGCCCCAGTTACAGGAGAAATCAACAGAGGTCTTGTATGACCTTATGGGGGACGAAAAGTGTAAAATAAAAAACTAAAAAAATAACATGTTAAAAAAAATAAAGTAAGGAATTTAAACAAAAAATTAAAAATAGAAAAAATTCAATAAAATAGACATATTTGGTATTGCCGCGTCAGTGACGGTCGGCTCTATAAATATATACCATGGTCGACCTAGTCCGATAAACACCATAAAAATTAAAAAAACTGTCAAAAAAAGCTATTTTTGTCACCTTACATCACAAAAGGTGCAACACCAAGTGATCAAAAAGGCGTATCTCCCACAAAATGGTACCAATAAAACAGTCACCTCATTCCGCAACTATAGCTCTCAGAACATGGAGACACTAAAACATCATTTTTTTGGTTTAAAAAATGCTATTGTGTAAAACTTAAATAAATAAGAAAAAGTATACATATTAGGTATTGCCACATCCATAACAATCTGTTCTATAAAAATGTAACTTGACCGAACCCCTCAAATGAACGCTGTAAAAAAAAAAAAAAAAACTGTGCTAAAACAACCAATTTTTTGGTCACCTTGCCCCATAAAGTGTTCTAATGAATGATCAAAAAATCATATGTACCCAAAAATAGTACCAATAAAACTGGCACCTTATCCCCTAGTTTCCAAAATGGGGACACTTCTTGGGAGTTTCTACTGTAAGGGTGCATCAGGGGGCTTCAAATGGGACATGGCATCTAAAAACCATGTGGCACTCCTTTTCTTCTGTGCCTTGCCGTGTGCCCATACAGCAGTTTATGACCACATGTGGGGTGTTTCTGTAAACAGCAGAATCTGGGTAATAAATATTGAGTTTTGTTTGGCTGTTAAAGAAAAAATTTGATTAAAATGGAAAATCTGCCAAAAAAAGTTAAAAATGTTAAATAAAAAATGTTAAATCTCCTTTTTCCTTTAATTCTTGTGGAACGCCTAAAGGGTTAACAAAGTTTGTAGAAACGGTTTTACGTAACTTGAGGGGTGTAGTTTCTACAATAGGGTCATTTATGGGGGTATCCACTATGTAGGCCCCACAAAGTGACTTCAGACCTGAACTGGTCCTTAAAAAGTGGGTTTTGGCAATTTTCTTAAAAATTTTAAGAATTGCTTCTAAACTTCTAAGCCTTCTAACGTCTTAAAAAAATAAAATAACATTTCCAAAATGATGCCAACATAAAGTAGACATATGGGAATATTTTATGAGGTATCACTTCCTGTTTTAAAAGCAGAGAAATAGAAATGTTGAAAATTGCGAATTATTCAAAATTTTTGGTAAATTTGGGATTTTTCATAAATAAAGGTGAAATATATTGACTCAAATTTATGACTATCATGAAGTACAATGTGTCACGAGAAAACAGTCTCTGAATGGCTTGGATAAGTAAAAGCGTTCCAAAGTTATTGCCACCTAAAGTGAGATATGTCACATTTGCAAAATTAGGCCTGGTCAGGAAGGGGGCAAATGGCCCAGATGTGAAGTGGTTAATGTACTTGCAGAAATCCATGTGTTTTCAGCCCCATTCAAATGAATGGAACTGATTTATAGTTGCTGAATTTTCTGCCACAAAATTGGCCACGTGTGAAACCACCCTAATTGTGCTGCAGATCATCTGACAAATGGGCAAATGCTGGCTTGTTGGCAGATCACATCTTTTATGCGGCATAAAAGGTCCTCGATTATCGGCAGCACATGGCCCTTTGATAATCAGTACAACTGAATGGAGGAGACAATCATTCCACCCCTATAAACTTTGCATCAGTCAGTGCAAATGAGCACCAACAAACTTGTTGTTGATTGCCACTTGTCTAGCTGGAACATGGGGCAGTGTGATGGTGCAGCCACATGCGCGGCTGTGTGGTGTTTAAGAAGCAGAAGGGAAAAAAACTAACAAAATTTTTGCTGCATGCAAAACACAGCACAGCCGCGACATGTGGCTGAACCCTAATACCCCCTTTAGCCTAGCACACATCTCAGTAATGTAATGCTTGAGAGATAAGAGTGAGTTGAAAATAATCTCAGTTAGGGCTCTTTCACACGAGCGGATGCCGTGCGGGTAATCTGCTGCGTGAAAGAGAGCCAAGCCCCGTTCCGGACAGCAGAGACACGGAGCATTAACATGATTGATAATGCTCTGTGCCTCCCAGTGACCTTTTCACTACAAAATCACAGCGAGATAAAGTGGTCACAGTGATTTTGTAGTAAAAAGGTCACAGAGAGGCACGGAGCATTATCAGTCATGTTAATGCTCCGTGTCTCTGCTGTCCGGAACGGGGCTTGGCTCTCTTTCACGCAGCGGATTCCACGCACGGGATCTGCTCGTGTGAAAGAGCCCTTAAAGGGATTCTGTCACCCCCTCATTGTGCAATTTTCTTCAGCCGACATTAGCTATTTGCTAATGTCAGCTGAGTGCAATCATACATTTCCTACCTTTGTCTGTGGCTTATTTCTTGTAAAAATCATACTTTTATCATATGCAAATTTCTTCACTACCAGCAAGTTGGGCGTGTACTTGCTGGTAGCCGCCGCATCTGCCGCTTCTAGACACGCCCCATCTCCTCTTGATAGACAGGGCCAGCGAGCGCTCTCCTCCTCCCGCTGGCCGCGCCTGCGCCGTAACGTTACTCAATCGGCGCAGGCGTACTGAGTGAAGGACGCGCGCTTGCCAGCTCCTTCCTCAGTGCGCCTGTGCCGATTACGTCACACTACACGTTACGGCGCAGGCGCGGGAATTCAACAGCAGACGGGGCCAGCGGGAGGAGGAGAGCGCTCGCTGGCCCTGTCTATCAAGAGGAGATGGGGCGTGTCTAGAAGCGGCAGATGCGGCGGCTACCAGCAAGTACACGCCCAACTTGCTGGTAGTGAAAAAATTTGCATATGATAAAAGTATGATTTTTACAAGAAATAAGCCACAGACAAAGGTAGGACATGTATCATTGCACTCAGCTGACATTAGCAAATAGCTAATGTCGGCTAATGAAAATTGCACAATGGGGGGGGGGGGTGACAGAAGCCCTTTAAGCCTTGCTACAAAAAATTGGGTTGTCTGTATATTATGAAGTGTGCTACAGTACATAGAAGGCTGACGGGATACAGTAATCTCCAATAACACCAGTTTCTGAGACTCTGCAGGGCAAAGCTGGATTCTTCATCACTCTGCAGTTTTTCCATAGCTGATGCCAACACAACAGCAGTTTTGTAAATGTCAGATTTTTTTTATCTCACAAATCGCGCTGACATTTTTAACTTGCAAGTCCTCACATTAAGCTGGCCATACACTAGATAACATTTTGTTAGAATAACCAATTCCGAACATTTGTCTACTGGCTGGAGAAGGGAAAGTCATTACAAATAACTGTTCATAATGGCCAGGCACCGATTATAACTTAGAAAATGGAATTGATGCTGTTGGATTTTTTTCACCACTTGGCCACTTGTAATTCTAACCCTTTCCTGACATGGCGATTTTTCCATTTTTGTTTTCTCATTTTTTACTCCCTGCCTTCCCAGAGCCATAACTTTTTTTATTTTTCTGTGTACATAGCCATATGAGGGATTTTTTTTTACAGGACAAGTTGTACTTTCTAATGGCACCATTTAATATTGCATATGATGTAGTGGAAGCTAGAAAAAAATTCTAAATGGGGTGGAATTGGAAAAAAATTCAATTCTCCCACAGTTTTATGGTTTTTGTTTTTATGGCATCCCCTATGCAGTAAAACTGACTGGTTACTTAATTCTCCAGGTCAATGCGATTACAATGATATCACATTTATATAGTGTTTCTTATGTTTTAACACTGAAAAAATATAAAAACTCTGGGAAAAAATATTTTCTTTCCATTTTGGTATTCTGACATAACTTTTTATAGTTATGTGTACACAGTGGCGTCCCCGGGGGTGCAGACCACCCCGGGTGCCGGCTCTCAGGGGGGTGCCAGAAGCAATGAGTGCTTCCATCAATACAGATGGAAGCGCTCATTGCTGGAGCGCTGACGCCCACATACTGCGGCGGGGCACGGGAGCGCATAGTTATCTGCCCCGCCGCCAATTACTGCCATAGGCTGCAGGCCTAGTAGGCCTGAGGCCTGTGCAGTAGTGAAATCTCGGCGCAGCCTTGTGTGATGACGTCATCGCGTGCCTGTGTCGGGACGCAGCAGCACAGTGAAGTGTGCGCGCCTTCCTCTCCTCTGCTAGCGCAGGTGAGTATTTAGCTTTTATTTTTATTTTTTATGTGGCCACTTTGGAGGACAACATGGGGGACATGTGGGAGGAAAATATTATGGTGGGATACTGTATGGGGGCAAATTATTATGGAAGGGATTACTATGTGGGGGCAAATAATTATGGGAGGGATTACTATGTGGGGGCAAATTACTATATGGGGCAGTGTGGGGGGGAAACTACTGTGTGGGGGGCAGTGTGGGGGAAATTACTGTGGGGATAATTACTGTGGGGGGGAAACTACTGTGTTGGGGAAACTATTGTGTGGGGGGCAGTGTGGGGGAAATTATTGTGTGGGGAAACTATTGTGTGGGGGAAATTACTGTGTGGGGGCAGTGTGGGGGAAATTACTGTGGGGATAATTACTGTGGGGGGGAAACTACTGTGTTGGGGAAACCATTGTGTGGGGGGCAGTGGGGGGGAAACTACTGTGAGGGGGCAGTGGGGGGGAAATTACTGTGTGGGACAAATTACTATATGGGGGCAGTGTGGAGGAAATTACTGTGTGGGGGGCGTTGTTATTGGGGGAAACTACTGTGTGGGGGAAATTACTCTGTGGGGCACATTACTATATGGGGCAGTGTGTATGACATTGTATTCATTTTTCATTCAGTTTATTTGGGGACGTGAAGCCGTTGTTTGTAGGCCTCAATACGGCCATGGCTGGCACACGTTTGTGTGCATGAGCTCTAAAGGTGTTGTCACACATACTGCTTTTTGTGGCAGTTTTTGGAGCCAAAGCCTGAAGTGGATAAGAAGGGCAATGAGAGATATAACGGAAGGACTTTTATTAGATCCACTTCAGGCTTTGGGTCAAAAACTGCCACAAAAAGAAGTGTGTTTGACGCCACCCTAAAACACATGAGCAAAAAAGCTTGTTTTATTTTATTTTTTATTGATGACTGCATGTGTGATTGGAATGTATATGTTTGGTATGTGAAAGAGAGTCCTAATGGAGGTAATAAAGACTCACATTTCACTTCAGGAGGTCCAAGTGTGGCCTTTTCTGCTGGACAGTCACTGACAATAACCATACTCTGGAGATTAGGCAAAACAAGTTCAAATACATTTATTAACATACTCGAGTCTGGTTCAGCACATTCACTGCATGTTGGCACATTGTACATTGTGTCTGTTCCTGCAATATTAAATCAATATTTGAGTTGGTTTTCCTCAATCATTTCCTTCCCTGGATTGTAATTGCAATAGATTTTAATAAACATACCATTCATTTGCATTCATATATCCATCTTTTAATGACGGAAAACATCTCAGGAACAATACAACCAAGCCTTTATAGCGATTTACCATTTGTAATCTATAAATCTTCCAAAGAATGCTCAGTTGCCCGGAAATGCAAGGTCAAATGTTGTTCTTCAGTAATTGGCTTTCACATCTATGTTTCTTTCATTTGGGAAGGTGCCACCATCTCCAATAGCTTCTGCAAACATGCATTTTTTTTACGTTCCTTGTGCAGCAGATCATAGGACAACATGCCTCTCTTCCATGGTTCGTAGTCATTCATTGCTTTTTTTTTATTATTATTTTGTGCTTAGCAAAAGCTGTGGAAGTACATGAGTGACATGTAGGAGGAAATTTTGGGAGTATCTCTTGATTTATGCCAACAAGTACGCATCAAATGCAGTGTAAATTAACCCTAAACCGTAGTAATAAAAGCCCTGTGTACGTGCTCAGGGCTGCGTGTCTGTGCGTGTATGCCGATAATTGAACTGGGCATGCGCGGTGCGCCGACCAATCAACACACGGCGCTCCAAACGCCACCTGCACCGCCCACACCAGCACACCGCCCAATCACTGCCGCCCCACACGCAACCGCGCCGCCCACATGAGTGCGACATTACTGTCCCTGCATCACACAGCCACACAGTCCCAGCACTCTCAGCCATAGACAGCAGCCGCTGACAGCAGTCTCAGCCACCGGTTGCTGACAACAGTCTCAGCACGACCAGTCAGCGCCAACAGTCAGTGCCACTGGCCACAGCCTCCAGTCAGTGCCAGCCGTCTCAGCCATCACTCAGTGCCAGCAGTCTCAGCCACCAGTCAGTCTCAGCCACAGCCAGCACTCAGTGCCAGTAGTCTCAGCCACAAGCCACAGCCAGCAGTATCGGCCACAGCCAGCAGTCAGTGTAAGCAGTCTCAGCCACCAGCTGCACCCAGCAGTTTCAGCTACAGCCACCAGTCAGTGTCAGCAGTCTCAGCCACCAGCTGCAGCCAGCAGTCTCAGCCCCAGCCACCAGCCACACGCACCAGTCAGAGCCACAGCCATCAGTCAGTGCAAGCAGTCTCAGCCACCAGCTGCACCCAGCAGTTTCAGCTACAGCCACCAGTCAGTGCCAGCAGTCTCAGCCACCAGCGGCAGGCAGCACTCACAGCCAGCAGTCAGTGCCATCAGTTTCGGCCACCAGCCACCAGCCACAGCCACCAGTTAGTGCCAGCAGTTTCAGCCACAGGAAACAGTCTTGGCCACCAGCCATCTCAGCCAGCGGTCAGTGCCACCAATCACAGTGCCAGCAGTCTCAGCCATACAATGTGGTCAAGTTCCCTTGCCATTTAATATAGACTGTTCCTACTAATGTTTATGCACTACTGTTCTAGCGCCCGTTATTGTAACGGGCTTAATGTCTGGTATGTTTTATACTAGAAAACATTACCTTGCTCATGAGGGTCGGAGCCTCATGTGTATAATGTGGCTGTTGTAAGATTACATTTTCTGCCAGCATGATTAACTGCAATTAATCAAATTAAAATAACTTTCATAAGCACCTTGGCTTGTTGAGACAGAATCAGACGATACGACTACACTGTCTTTAATGTGAAAAAACTGAAGCCATGCCTCTTGTCAGCAGATGCACTGAAGCATGATGACAATTGATCCTTACCAGCTTCACTTCACTATACTGTGCATGAGCAGGTCTACAATTAGAACTGGTTAAATCCTCAATTATAACTTCTTGGATTTAATAAGAATATACGCAGCTATGGAAGGTGTAATATTTGCTCATGATGCTGCAGGTAGATGACGTTATTCTTGGCAGTAGCGGTCCAGTCATCTAGTCTTGCTTTCCCTCTTAATTCAACACAAGGCAGTTTATTTGCTTATATGTTGTGAGTACATATGAACATTTTGGAATCCATTGCCTTCTGCCCACTTTAAAAATTATGTGAGAAGTCCTTCTCTCGAATAGTATTATCTGACCTAAGATCCAAAAGTTATAGTAACCATAGTTGATGGAAGTATCTCTACAGTCACTACCGATCTTTGTCATTTCCTCCTATATATAGCGTAAGAAGATAAATATGCCTGGGAACAGAGATTTCCACCTTAAAATACACTGGATCAGTAGAAAGGAGAATTGTGTTAGAGCTCACAGGTCACAAAACTATACAACTTGGCTTTGTCAGCATAATCAACCCTATTAAACTGGGCTTACTGCCTGATGGAGCTAATCATATTTACGTTTTTATTCATATACAAATGAGCAAGTTGGAGCACCAGGGGTTGGGGCTGAATCCTTGGAGCACTGTGATTTCCCGTAGTTGGACACCTTCATCACAGCCTATTGCAATAGAGCAGGTAAATGTGACTCAAGGTTTAAAGGAAAACTAAGGGTTCACAAAGAGTTTTTTGGAGGAGGTTTTGTGGTAGATTTTCCTGTAGAAGAAAATGTATATATAGGGAGGTAAGTATTCTAGGGGATCGCAACTAATTATATTGTATTTCCTTTAAGATATATCTGGATCTGAACTGAAAAAAGGAATTAAAAATATGAGTGTCATAGGTGTCACGACATTCTCACTCTTGGGCCTCTTTCACACGAACGTAAGGGTTCCGTGCTGCAGACCGCATACGGCGGTTCCGCAATACACGCGTCACCAGCCATGTGCATTCTGAATTACGGATGTGGACCGATTCACTTGAATGGGTCCCCAAATCTGGAGATGCGGTGCGGAATGGAAGCACAGAACGGAACCCCACGGAAGCACTACGGAGTGCTTCTGTGGTGTTCCGTTCTTTCGTCCTGCAAAAAGATAGAACTTGTTCTATCTTTAGCGGAACGGACGGATCGCGGACCCCATTCAAGTGATTTGCGGTCCACAGCGCGGGCATGGAACCCTTACGTTCGTGTGAAAGAGGCCTTATTATCTCAGTCCACTGACTACTGGGAGGACACATCCATTGCGGTTTTCGGACTGCAAAAAACAGAACGGTCGTGTGCATGAGACCTAAGAGTGAGAATGCCGTGACACCTATGACACTCGTATTTTTAATTCACTTTTTCAGTTCAGATCCAGATATATAAAATAATAGATTAGTTTTAATTTCAATTCACTGTACCCATTAGTGGGGGGCTGATTTGTCAGTCAAGGATTCTCTCTCCCACTGAGAGGAATACAAGATTTTCCTGTAGGGTTTTCAGCCAAAGCCAGAAGGTAAGGATAAGTATAAGGCTACGTTCACATATGCAATGTGAACTCCGGCAGAGGAATAGACAGACGAAGCTTACCCTATCCGGCATACAATGGGATCAAAGGGGATCTAGTCAAAAGCCAGACAAAAAGTACAGCATGCATGATTTTTTAAACTGCGTCTGTTTATACCTCTGCCGGATCAGGCTTCCGGAGTTCACATTGCATAAGTGAACTAATTATGCCTGATAGTTGCAGCTACCTTTGTGGCCCATTTAAAAAATAAATCAATTATTTCCATAGAAAACCCCATTAGGGTGTTGCCATGTTACATCTTTTTCTTTGCATTTTTGGCTTTTAAATGATGCCAAAACATTCTTACGCAGCTATAAACTGATAAACCACGGCTGCATTAAAGGGAGTCTGTCACCAGATTTTGACCTAATAGACAGCTTACATAGCGCTCTAGCATAGCAGTCTATGATTCTAATGGTACCTTTGATGTTTGCTTGTGAAGTTCCCCCAAGGCAAAAACTGACTTTTATTCATATGTAAATTAGGGCTTGCAAGTGCCCAGGGCGACGTTCACCTCGTTTGGAGCCCAGGCTGTTCTGCCTCTTTTCGTCATATCCCCGCCCCAGCCTTTTCCTCTGCCCGCCCCGCTCTTCCTTTGCGTCCTCCTTCTCTGCAGTGAGATCCCGCGCCTGCACTATCCATTGCTTGGCCGGGGCATGCGCAGTGCGATGCCCATTGTGGGCACGGCGTCGCAGTAGCTACTACGCATGCGCCGGCCAACGGCGAGAAACAGCGACGAGGAGGCGGACCAGAGACACCCACAATGGGCATCGCAGTGCGCATGCCCCGGCCAAGCAATGGATAGTGCAGGCGCGGGATCTCGCTGCAGAGAAGGAGGACGCAAAGGAAGAGCGGGGCGGGCAGAGGAAGAGGCTGGGGTGGGGATATGACGAAAAGAGGGAGAACAGCCTGGGCTCCAACGAGGTGAACGCCGCCCTGGGCACTTGCGAGCCCTAATTTACATATGAATAAAAGTCAGTTTTTGCCTTGGGGGAACTTCACAAGCAAACATCAAAGGTACCATTAGAATCATAGACTATGCTATGCTATAGCGCTATGTAAGCGGTCTATAAGGTCACAATCTGGTGACAGACTCCCTACGCGCAGCCTCCCTTTAAAAACAGTGGGAGGCTGATTAAGCGCCGCTACCAGATTCCACTCCAAACTTCCCTGGCAAAAACCCTGTGTGAATGGGGCTTTAAAGCTCTTCTACAAAAAAGCAGTGTTTGTTGCACATTTTGTAATATCCTATTGGCCAACGTGTAACATCTGGCTGCAGCGTATTGCGCTCCAAAAAAAAAGGTAAATAAAAAAAACATAGGGGGACATTCCTCCAAACTGCCTCAGTTGGCCATAGCAACCGATGAGGTTGATCCTTTTATTTGCCAGAGGAGCTCTGAAAAAAATGAAAGATGGAATCGGATTACTATGGACAACCAAGTCAGTTTCCTTAGCACCAGTATCATGCCAGCTTTCTTGGACATCCTATTGGGTGGTCTTGACTCTTGGTTGAACATTATCTTGTGTATGGTCTGGCAACGTTCCCCCTGTCTGAAGCGTTGGTTTTCTTGTTTACTTCCATGTCACAGTACATACTGAAATGGTTTATTACTGTAAATGAATAGAACTGCAGTAGTCATACCTCCCATTCCTGTAGTGTTCATTTGGCCCCGGTTTTGAAGCATTGAGCATTGTAAACATGCACGTTGTACTTTATTGTGTTTTGCTGGCAGGTCAGCTTCCCTGCCACCAGCTTCATCTATCCTGCAAAACAAAAGAAGATGCCTTGTCTGCTGCTTTAGTTGCTTGCTCGAGAAAGGAGCAGCTGAACCTCACATGAACTTGTGTGCTGTGTAGTGTAACCTTCAAAGCACTGCCATAAAGTGCACAATTGTCTGCTTGGCAACGCTGACATCTCCAGATAAGCTTATTCCTTGCATGCTTTATGTTTTGGAGGATGAAATATTTAGGAAATGGACCATTTGTTTTTCCCTTTCACCGTACAATTTGTATATTCCAAATGCAGGACTTCAAACACCAATAATTAAACTGCCAAGAATACCAGAGCTCTTGGATGCTTCATATATCCTAGCATGTAATCTGCAACATTCTGAGATTCAAGAAAACATTTTGCCCATTTACTGACAACTCTGTGGAGATGCTCTGATCGGAGTAGTATATCATGCAGCTTTCACATTAAAGGGGTTGTCTTATCTCGCTATTAATAAGGCGAGATGAGACAGAGGCCTGACCACCTCCCTTGGCCTTTTGCTGTTTCAGCAGCTCTCATTGCTGTGCATGAGAACTACGGAAACGCGTAGCACAGCAACCACATCTCGCCTTGGACAAAAATGAGTTTTAGGGTATTTAGAATAGTTTTAAAGTTATAAAAAAGGTTAGTTAAGCTACTTTCACACATGGGTCAAAAAAATCTGCCAGACTGTTCCGGCAGAGAACAGCCTGCTGGAGTTTGCAGGTTTCAGCATAGCCGGATAGTGCATTGACTAGAATAGGATATGCTGGGGATCAGGCCACTCCCCGGCATATCAGCTGGGATTCGGACAGACAAAAATTGCTGCATGCAATGGTTTTTCTCCAGCCAAATCCCAGCATGTAGCCTGGGAGCGGTCAAATCTCTGCCACATGCCATTATAGTCAACAAGGTCCAGTGGGGCACACGGCAGTATCCGGCTATGCTGGATCCAGAGAACTCCAACAGGTTATTCTCTGCCAGAACAGCCTGGCGGATTTCTTTGACACTTGTGTGAATGTAGTCTTACCCTCTAAGGCCCTTTTCACACGGGCGTCGCGGAAGAGGTCCGGATGTATTACGGGTGCATTGCGGGAAACCCGCGTGAGTGCGCACGCAATTTCAGTCAGTTTTTTTATGCGTTTTGCACGCGCATGATAAAAAACTGAATGTGGGACCCAGACCCGAACCCGGACTTCTTCACTGAAGTTCGGGTTTGGGTTCGGTGTTCTGTAGATTTTATTATTTTCCATTATAACATGATTATAATGGAAAATAATAGCATTCTTTAATACAGAATGCTAAGTATAATGTCCCTTAATGGACATTTTACTTAGCATTCTATATTAAAGGGTTTCTATCACTTCGTTTCACCTATTTAGCTTTCAGACACTAGCGATCCGCTAGTGTCTGCTTTATCTAACCATCCTAATATAAGAGCTTATTGTCCTGCCGTTTAGCTAAAAAAATAACTTCTATAGATATGCAAATGAGCCTCTAGGTGCTATGGGGGCGTGATTAGCACCTAGAGGCTCCGTCTACCTTAACAAACTGCCGCCGCCCAGCGCGTCCCTCCAGCCCGCCCATCTCCTCCGGAATGCGATGCTCCTCGTATTCGGCGCATGCGCAGTGAATGTCTGATCGCTTCCCTGCTCAGACATCTCCACTGCGCCTGCGCCGATGACGTCATAGTGCTCCGAGGAACAGGCGCAGTGGAGATGTCTGAGCAGGGAAGCATCAGACATTCACTGCGCATGCGCAGAACAGAAACGCGCACGGAGAGGATCGCTTCAGCTGGACATGGGCGGGCTGGAGGGACGCGCTGGGCGGCGGCAGTTTGTTAAGGTAGACGGAGCCTCTAGGTGCTAATCACGCCCCCATAGCACCTAGAGGCTCATTTGCATATCTATATAAGTTATTTTTTTAGCTAAACGGCAGGACAATAAGCTCTTATATTAGGATGGTTAGATAAAGCAGACACTAGCGGATCGCTAGTGTCTGAAAGCTAAATAGGTGAAACAAAGTGATAGAAACCCTTTAAAGAATGCTATTATTTTCCATTATAACCATGTTATAATGAAAAATAATAAAGTGAATGGACCTCATTCCGATTTAAAATCATCTCTTTAGCAACCATCCGTGAAAATCGCATAGCATCTGCACTTGCTTGCGGATCCAATGCGATTTTCACGCAGATCCATTCAATTCTATGAATGGGGTGTGAAAAACGCAGAATATAGAACATGCTGCGATTTTCACGTAAAGCACAAGTGATGCGTGAAAAACATTGCACATGTACACAGCCCCATTGAAATGAATGGGTCATGATTCAGTGCGGGTACAAAGTGTTCACGGAAAACTTGCCCGTATGAAAGAACCTAATGCCTTATTCACACAGTCAGTGATTTCCATCAGTGTTTTTTACTCAAAACCAGGTGCGTCTCTAAACACAGAACAGTATTTCAAAAAAGTGCGTACATCCCTGACATTTTTGTAAATATTTTATCATGTCTTTTCATGGGACAACACTGAAGATTGGACACTTTGATACCAAGTAGTCAGTGTATAGTGTGCCATCAAAATAACTGAACACACAGCCATTAATGTCTAAACGGCTATATATAAATTTTTTCAGACCGAATTCCATTTTGAATGTTTTGCAGACTGAGTCCCCATAAAAGTGACCCATTAAAGGGAACCTGTCATGCTGAACATGGTTTCTTAGCTGCAGGCAGCAGGTTATAGAGCAGGAGAAGCTGAGCAGATTGATATATCGTTTAATGGGAAAAGATTCAGTATAACTTGTATTTTATACATTTATATTCCCCCTCATTCTGGGCTGTGAAGTGAAGCAGGCGGTCCTATCAGTGACTGACAGCTATCTGTGTGTACACAGTCATAGAGGGGAGGCTGTCAGTCACTGATAGGACCGTCTCCTGGACTTCAGTCAGTGACAGATATCTGTATACACAGTCATAGAGGGGAGGCTGTCAGTCACTGATAGGAACGTCTCCTGGACTTCAGTCAGTGACAGCTATCTGTATACACAGTCATAGAGGGGAGGCTGTCAGTCACTGATAGGAACGTCTCCTGGACTTCAGTCAGTGACTGACAGCTATCTGTGTACACAGTCATAGAGGGGAGGCTGTCAGTCACTGATAGGACCGTCTCCTGGACTTCAGTCAGTGACTGACAGCTATCTGTGTACATAGTCATAGAGGGAAGGCTGTCCGTCACTGATAGGACCGTCTCCTGGACTTCAGTCAGTGACTGACAGCTATCTGTGTACACAGTCATAGAGGGGAGGCTGTCAGTCACTGATAGGACCGTCTCCTGGACTTCAGTCAGTGACTGACAGCTATCTGTGTACACAGTCATAGAGGGGAGGCTGTCAGTCACTGATAGGACCGTCTCCTGGACTTCAGTCAGTGACTGACAGCTATCTGTGTACATAGTCATAGAGGGAAGGCTGTCAGTCACTGATAGGACCATCTCCTGGACTTCAGTCAGTGACTGACAGCTATCTGTGTACACAGTCATAGAGGGGAGGCTGTCAGTCACTGATAGGACCGTCTCCTGGACTTCAGTCAGTGACTGACAGCTATCTGTGTACATAGTCATAGAGGGGAGGCTGTCAGTCACTGATAGGACCGTCTCCTGGACTTCAGTCAGTGACTGACAGCTATCTGTGTACACAGTCATAGAGGGGAGGCTGTCCGTCACTGATAGGACTGTCTCCTGGACTTCAGTCAGTGACTGACAGCTATCTGTGTACATAGTCATAGAGGGAAGGCTGTCAGTCCCTGATAGGACCATTTCCCTGCCTTCAAAGTCCAGAATGAGCAGGACTAAATGAATGAAATACAAGTTATACTAAATCTTTTCCCATAAAACTATATCAATCTGCTTAGCTTCTTCTGCTCTATAAGTTGGTGGCTATAGCTCACTTTGCATTTTCATGGTGACAGGTTCCCTTTAAAATAAAGCATGTCATTTCAATTGAATGTGCTATATTATGAAATTATTCCTTGTATTTATAACATAGGGTGTTTGCTTACTCATTATGATCTGGCTTCTGTAACAAATCTTTCATTTTTTTTATTCAATAATGTCAAGATTTCGACCAGTAATGTGCTATCATAGGGCCCCTATTAATATTGCCATAATAATGTTCCCAATAATGTGTGACAAAGTTGCCCCAATAAAAGTGACTAACAGCCGCAACATTACCAGTAGATCATGATCAACAGCTATCTCCCCATATTTTATCTGTTATTTGGAGGCACTTTGGATTCTCCAAGAAAACTGCATTATTATTTTAGGTTTTGGTATTGATACATGTTGGGCTATGACTGCATCTGGTGCTAAAGATTCAAACGTACTCAGCATTGATAGACATGCACATAAATGACACTGTCTAGAGTTGTGTCTCTCTCTGTGGGCTTGATGTGATGTGTAGATTAGTTGAGAGCCGGATTAGCATTTACTGAAGGTCATCACAGTTTTCGAAAACTGACGCTAAAAAGGTCAGTTTAAGGTTTTCATTTGTTTCGGTTACAAGGAAAGGGTCTGTCAGCATCTGTCACATGCATGACTTGGTGGTAACTACACTGCTAATTTGTGATGTGTGTCAGGCGTAATAGGCCAGCTCCTCCATTCTTCTGCAGGAGATTAATAAGCTGCTGCAAGGGTCATTGTGTGCTGTGTTATGAGAGCTTCTTGACAGCGCTGTCTTACCTGTAAGTGTGGACAAGCATTTCAAGTGGGGAATGCGTACAGATTCACAAAGCCTGCCAGCGTGGAAGGAAAAGAGATAAAGCATAATACAGGAGCATGTGTATAAAGCCTCCACCACCAATTTGCTGGTCTTCAGCATGGCTTCCCACCACAATAAGTGTAGCCAGATTAGTAAATGTCATCAGCATTTCCAGCTCACAAGTATCTACAGTAAGTTACAAGAAAAGCATCATATTTCCAATCACTTTCTGCACAGTGTTTAGTTGTTACAATAGTTAATCTATAGGCTTCAGCAGGGACACTGACATCACATCAGATGGGTGCCAGCATAAGGCATGGGAAAGGGCATTGATTGCTTTCCCTAGGATTTTAAACATTGATTCTTCAGAACAGATATTTTAGTCACAAACAGGTGTCACAGTGGCTGTGTGCATTTAAAGGGGTATCCCTTCTCACATGAAATGTCCTTCGTCAATGAGCTGATCAAGAGAGAGTCTTGCCTCTGGGATGCCCTGAAATCAGCTGTTGTTACCAGGGAAATCATCTTACTAGTCTTCATTTTATGAGAAAGCATTAGCGTACAGCCACTGTGCGCGGTTTAGTACCCCACAGACAGTTAGGCCAAATAACAAATATAGACGTACTGTATAGCCAGTCTGCATTGTCAATGGCTGCACGGTATTAAAGGTGCTGCTCGGCGATTAACAATGCAATGGAATGGAAAACTGTGGAATATAAAGTTTGTCACTCTTTATACTTCGGTTTTTTAGAATTATAGCTGTAAAATATCTAACATTTTTTCTTTTTCTGTTTGCTTCTGAAGCTCTTAACATGATGCACATATTCCCTGCATAACGGGATGTCCAGATGATTCTACAATGCCATGTAAACACTAGTAACCACCCAAAGTCAGTGGGAAAGCAGTGGGAAGATGGAAGAACTCTATAAAGAAACACCAGATCTGCAAATGGACTTGAATGGCAATCCCTCCACTATCCCAAACAAACTGGAGAATGGGGTCACACAGCTGATTACTGCAGAAGCCTGGAATATTAATCCATCTGGTCTAATGAAAAAAACACTCTCCCCTCTTGTTACTCTGCCGACTGCCCCTGTCCATAGCCCCTCATCTGATTCCCAGAGTGGGGTAGCACTGAAAGTGGCTGCAACTGTTCTTCAACCTATTTGCTTGGGAGACAGCCCTGTTGTACTGCCGGTACATTGGCAGGTTGCAGGTGGCACACCACCTCAAATGAACACAAGCAGCAGCACACCCTATGTTATAACAACACAAGGTCCTGTACCACTGCCTGTACTTTTGGAGCAGCATGTTTTTCAGCAGTTGAACTCTCCATTGGTGTTGCCTCAAGGATGCCCTGGCCCCACCATCCAGAACCACCTTTTCCCAGGAACGACTGCTTCTACTGTTGGTCAGCCACAAATATTAGACCAGAAAATGTCCAGTCCTGTACAGGAAGCTGTACTTCCTCCAGTTTTTCAAACACCAGGCTTTTCAGCTGTTCTACAGGATTTATTTCCTCCCCCAAGTTTAGGCACACCCTCTCCTTGTCATTCATCTCCAGATATAAACCCCATTCCCCCTCCAGTCTTCAGTTCCCCTTTAGCTCCTTTAGTTCCACCAGCGACCCTCCTGGTTCCATATCCTGTCATTGTTCCCCTACCAGTGCCTCTGCCTATACCAATCCCAATCCCAGTGCCACAGACTGAAAAGGACGGTAAGGGAAATGTGGACCTTCCTAAATCTACAGTAGAAATCCTGAAGAGTTGCAAAGCTACCCAAACTACCCAAGAGAAAGAAGAAACTAAACCTTTTGAATACACAGCAAAAACAGAATTTCCACAGTTTCATCGACACTCTGTCATTAAAATAAATAATGAAAATGAAGCGCTTGATCTTTCCATGAAAACTGAGCCACTGGTTGACAATGATACAAGTGCTGAGGTTCTCCAGGAGGATGGTGTTTTAGATCTCTCAGTCCCTGTACACAAGAGATGTGCAAGCACTAGTACTCAAGTTGGCACATCTGCATCAAGTATGTCACAGTGTGACCTTGTAGGTCCTTCCACAGGTAAAAGCTTCCCTGCTACAACCTTGAACTCTTCCTTAGTCCATAATGAACTGACACAGAAACAGGACAACAGAGTCATCTGCACCAACACTGCTGAAGTATTGCGCCAACCAAAATGGGTTTCCGAGCCAAGCGGCAGAGTGAGTTATGAGCCGAAAATGTCCAACAACATTGAGCTGGTGAGCAGTTCCCAAACAGCAAAGGTCATTGTTTCTGTGAAAGATGCCGTTCCTGCCATATTTTGTGGCAAAATAAAAGGACTTTCTGGCGTTTCAACAAAAAACTTTTCCTTTAAGAGAGATTTGCCCCAGGACTCTATGATGCAGAGCTACGATATGAAGAGTCAGACAGAGGTGAGAGAGAATGCCGATGCTTTACGAAAGCAAGTGAAGAACAGAGGCATGAAGATAAAGAAAGTAAATTCCCAAGAGATACATATCCTTCCAATCAAAAAGCAGAGACTGGCAGCTTTTTTCCCTAGAAAATAGTATGTGCCCAAAAGTGCTGCAAGAAACAAAGCTTACTAAAGTTCAGATATCTCATGCCACCGTGTTGGCACGAGGCATACAAAGACTTCAGCTTTCTTATTCATTTTGTAAAGGTAAGAGCGAACTATGTACTCACACAACAAGTGCATACCTTTACCTGTAAAAAGAAACTTTGTAATTTATTACATTTGGGAGGGGGGTAAATAGCTACAATATCTACTATGTTTTTTTGTAACTTGTACTGGGCCACAAAACAACTTATTTTTAAGCAGATTGCACATTTTATGCAGCCTTTACTAGACTGATGAGTTGGCCAGAGCTGTTTTTACTGCCAAGATTTGCTTATATGCTGTATTTAATATGAATTGCATATTTAAAATAAATGTTTGTATGTGTTCATGACTCACTGTCTTGTGCTTGTGTTATGCTGCTTGACAAAGATATTCAAGGGACTGAAACGTATATAAAATATTCTCTGTAGTTCAGGGGAAGCAGAAAATGGTATTGCATTTATAGTTACTTACACACATTTAAAGGGACATAGTTATAATTTTTATATAACATATTGACCCCTTGACACTAAACATTTTTAATTTTTTCTCTCCACCTTCCAAGAGCCATAACGTTTTTACTTTTCTGTTCACATAGCCGTATGAAGGCATGTTTTTGCAGGACAAGTTGTATCTTTTCATGATACCATTTAGTTTAGCAGGGCTTAATAGGAAGATTACCATGGCTGCCATGACATGGTGGCTCAGAGGGAACCCTTTTATCGGCTAACTACTCTGATACCACGCTTGCTACTGAAGTTTTAACACAGTCTCTAGTTCAAGAGAAAAAAAAAATCACAATAAGGGTCCATTCACACGTCCGTAGTGTATTGCGGATCTGCAATACACCCGGCCGGCAATTGCGGACAAGAATAGGACATGTTCTATTTTTTTCCGGATCCGCGGACCGGAAGTTCAGGGCCGTGCTCCAGAAATACGGATGCGGACAGCACACTGTATGACTTCCTTTTCCTAATTTTAGTGGGAGACTCACTAATTCATGTGCTCCTCTTTTGCAGTCCAGGATAGCCACACCACTGCTCAGACATTCTGATGCACAATGCACACTGTGCACCTGTAGTCCAAGACACTTTCTACTTGTCCAGCCCTGCTCTTGGATTTGCCAGCATTGTTCACATGAGCATTGCTGGCCAATCCAAGGGCAGCAGGAGGTGTCTTGGGCTCCAAAATACACAGTATGCATCAGGCAGTCTGAAAAGTAGTGTGGCTGTCTTGGATGGCAGAAGAGGAAACCAGATATTGATGGATTTGCAGCTAAAAAAGGTAAGTGTGCTGTTCATTCCCCAGTTACTGGGATTTTTTTTCTTTAGCCAGAGGCTTGCTTTGACTAACCAGGATCAGATCAATCTCAGTCATAGCAGGTAGATCTCAGCTGTATTACACAGCCAGTACCCGCTGCCTGTGTAGCTGGCTTAGCTCTTGAGGCTGCTCCATGCACTCCCAGTATGCATGTGATATAAATGACCCAAACGGGTTGACAACCTATATGTGACTATTCTATATAATTGTTTTTTATTTCAAAAATAAATATGGGTGGATAGTTTTCTGTATATAATTTTTTGCTCAGCTTTTTCAGCCAGACAATCAGTGTAACCAGAGAGAGCCCACTGTAGTGACTCAGAGCATCACGTTTCACTATTCAGTGTAATACCCTTCTGTGGACATCTTTATCTAGGCCCGTTACTAGAGCAACAGAGATGTCATACGGTCACCACAATTCTACACTAACTATTATCTTTAGGATTACCCTTCAGATAACATTTTCCCTTCACAGAAGCAGTAAACTGAACGATTACGTGTTTACACTCATTGACAAAAAATAATGCACCCAGATAGAAATGTTGAATTGCTCCAAAACTCAACATGCAGTTATGGCAGATATGTAAACAGTTATAGATGTGGTCTGATAAAAAAAAAAACTGTGTCTTACCAAAAGAGGGTGCAAAAGGCTCTCAGAGGCTATGTTTGGGAAGTGTACCTCTTAGTGTGAAATCTTTGACTTCAAGCCATGCCTCTATGATGCATTTAAAGACATGCTTAGTTGACAGACTTTGAGAGGGGGTGCATCACTGATGAACTGCCCACCATTTAGGCCATTCTGACCTAGCTGTTAGAGCACACAGATAAAGAGCGAACCAGCGAACCTGGGCAGTCTAGACAAACCACGAGTAGAAAGGATTGTTAGATCCACCAACAAGCAAGATCAGCTCCCACAGTTTCATTTTCCATTATCCAAACACAGGTGACACCCTTCATTACATGCTTCTGTCTCTGCCAGGACCATTTGCAGGTGCTTAGCAGAAAGATATTTGGTGTCAAGAAACCCACTACATGTCCTGCCATTGTCAGCCAGCCACCATTGCCTTAGTGGTGTCCTGAACAAGAAAGCTGGACTGGAACCGTATCGTCTTTAGTGACAAATCCAGTTTCTGTATTGAGGCCTCATGGTGACAACTTAAATCCTGCATTTGCTATGGAGTGACATACTGCCCCAACTGCTGGTGTGACGATCTGGGGACCTATTGCATACAACAGTTGGTCACCCCTAGTAGTGATATGAGGGACACTAACGGCTCAGCAATATGTGCAGGAAACGTGTTGCCAATCATGCAGGGCTTCCAACTGCCATTTTTAGCAGGATAATGCTCGACCACACACAGCAAGGCTTTCCCAGGAATGTCTCCACTGGATTGCAACACTTTCTTGGCCCCAGATTTATTCCCAATCGAACATTTATGGGACCTGCTGGGATGCCAGCTTCGCCAACCTACAGGCCCAATGTACGTGTACAGGATCTACAGGCCCAGTTTCAACTATGCAAATGTGCCACAGGATGCCATACGGAACCTTGAAGGGGTTCTCTGGGAATTAAGAAAATTAAAATACTTAAATATTACTTTATTATAAATATATTCTCAAATACCTTTTCATTATTTATAATGTCTCGTTTTGTCTGGGGAGTAATCATCAGGAGAAATAAAATGGCCGCTGTCCCATTAGTTCACACAAAACCTGTCCTAATCACACATGAGGACAAGTTACTTTACAACACTGAGCTAAAGATCTGCCTCATCCTCTTCTCTGCTCATCAGGGATTATTATCCTGAATACAAATGATAAGAACTTTAGCTGAATGTCTGGGGAATTTAGTTCATGAGGAGACATGAAGTACAGAGAGGACAGACTTTGGTAATGTGTTGCTGTGGTAATGGAGACTGCATACAAATGCTGCTGCTCATTAGCCACAACTAACTCTCCTCTCATGTCTCCTCATCAGCTCCATTCCCACAGAGATTCACCTGTATTCAGGATTATGATTCCTGACAAGCAGAGCAGAGAGGAGGAAGAGGCAGCACTATGGCTCATTGTGGTGAATTGACTTGCCCTCCTGTGTGATTAGGACAGGTTTTGTGTGTACTGATAGGACAGCGGCCATTTTATTTCTCCTAATGCTTTCTCCCTAGACAAAACAAGCCATTCTAAGTAATGAGAGGTATTTGTGAATATATTTATTATAAAATAATATTTAAATATTTTCATTTTTTTAATTCCTGGAGAACCCCTTTAATGCCTCCACTGTATCCAATCTTGTATCCAGGCTAGAGCTGACCCAATAGGGTACTAGGGCCTCCTTTCTATTCCCCAATAAACTTATCTTTTTGCTCAAATATCGTAATCACTTACATATATCATTACATTCACACATAGAAAATTTTATTCAATTCCAACAACTCCTTGGTGCATTATTTTCTTCAGTTAATGGGTGTACCTGTAAGACCAAGGTGGTCTTATCAGTTGTGCTGATTGCTACAGAAAGACAATATTTAGTATTTTCAATAGCATAGTACTGCTGAAATGAAAAACAAAAATGTTGTTGTCATCCTTACCTTTCAAGAGCCATTACTTTTTTATTTTCCATTTACATGGCTGTATGAGGGATTTTAATAGCACCATTTAATTTACCATATCTTGTATTGAAAATGGAGGGGAAAAAAACTTTGTGGGGTGAATAAAAAAAAAATGTGTGGGTTTTGTTTTTACAGCGTTTACTGTGCATTAAAAATGATGGTCATATTCTTACACTTTTTTTTACCATCTACAAAGCTGTGTTAGGCCTTTTTTTTTTTAAGGGTGACCTATAGTTTTTAAGAGCACTATTTTCAGGTACACACACTTCTTATTTTTTTTTTTTTTTTCAGGGATTGAGGTAAAAAAAAATGGTGGTAGGTGTACAAGTAGATAACTTAACCGGAGTAATTGCCGGTCACAACAATAATTTAGATATGGCACCCAAGTATGTTTGAGAATATAGCTGAATAATGGGATCACCTTAAAAAATACCTTTAATTCATCAAATATTTAAATTATAGGCCCAATAATTTATCAAACAAGACTACCCATATAGATAGTCATCCACCACCAACTGGTGTGATGTGGTGGAGAGTGAACGCAACCACGAGGTATGCTCGCTTGCTTGCTCAGAGGGTGAGTTTAAGAAACACAGGGATACAAATAAAGAGGGAGACAGATACTGGGTCTCTTCCCCTAAACTAGGGATGGGCAAACTGCGGCTCTCCAGCTGTTGTAAAACTACAATTCCCATCATGCTCTGCTGTAGGCTGATAGCTGTAGGCAGACTGGGCATACTGGGAGTTGTAGTTTTACAATAGCTGGAGAGCCGCAGTTTGCCCATCCCTGCCCTAAACCATCCCTAGGTCTTAGCTCACAAATGAAGCCCTCTGGAGTCTTGTTTGATAAATTATTGGGCCTATTATTTTAATATTTAATGAATTAAAGGTATTTTTTAAGGTGATCCCATTATTCAGCTATATTCTAAAAATAAATGGTGATTCATAATTATTATTTCTTTCAGTTAAATTTATTATGGTTGGTGAACGCCTTATTTTATTCATTTATTTTACTCACTTATATAGCACTGACATATTCCGTAGCGCTTTGCAGACATTTTTAAATTGCAGACAAGAATAGGCAGTTCTATGTGGGTGCCGGCCGGGTGTATTGTGGATCCGCAATACACTACGGACGTGTGAAAGGACCCTTATACAGAGTGGGCTCAGCTTGTGAGCCCGCTCTGTACATCTTTTGGACAGTTTTGTCTGGATGCATGAAGGGGTTAAAAAGGCCCCTTTCTGATGTTAGTACCCTTTAAGTAAGCTACATAAGTAACATACATCTACACCTAGCGGTATAGATAGGGATAGGTAAAAAAAAAATAGTGTCCACTTTTCAATAAAATGAACTGCACAATAAGTAAATAGGTTTGGTGTATGCAATGGATGAATTTGCTGATCACATAAAAATGTGATGTATGGGCTAAACATTCTAGTAGTGTCAGTTCCTGCTGACTCCTCAGTTATGACATATGAGAAAGAGTTGTTACCACATGGAAAATAATAGGTGCAAAATGGCCATTAAAAACAAACTTATTTTTTTCTCTATCATGTGAATGTAGCCTTATACTACTTCCTCAGAATAGGTCATCAATATCTGATTGGCGGGGGTCCGGCGCCCAGCACCCCACCAATATGCTTTTTGAAGAGGAGGCAGCGCTCCATGCGAGTACTGGTTCCTCTTCATTACACTGCCCGTTGTCTCCCTTGCAGTGGTGGCGTAGTGTAATTACAAGGTCTTGCTCATTAAAGTGAATGGAGCGAGTACTCGTCATTACACTACACTTCCGAGACGACCATCCCGGGAGTTTGACCCCCCTCTGATCAGATATTGATGAGCTATCCTCAGGCGAGGTCAGCAATACAAACAGGCTGCACAACCCCATTAATAAGGATTATTCCCACCTTGTGAAGTGTTGGCATACCACTAGCATATGCCATCACTTCATGATTTTAGCTCTGCACCCCCTTCAGAGAGGCACTTGAATTATAACCTGCATGGCAGCACCCCAGAAAAATAGTGAAGAATTTTGTTAGAATTATGGGGGAGGGGATGTAGCGTTCATTTGATCCAGAGAGTGCCTGATCTTAGTGCTTTTGTGGAACGAATCGGCTCCCCATTCGTGAAGTAGAATTGTGTTCAATCATCTAGGATTGGTTTTGCCCTCTTATAAATGAAATAACGCATCTAAAAACTTTGAACTTCATATTTGGCTGTATGCGGCAGTCTGTATTTAGCAATGGGAAGATGCACCACACTGTTAAAAGGCATCTGTCAGCAGATTTGTACCTACGAAACTAGCTGACCTGTTACATGTGTGCTTGGCAGCTGAAAAATGAGTCTCCAGGAGCAACATAAGTGTTACCATTACTCCTGGAGGCTTTTCTCTCTCTGAACCTGTTGCACCCTCTCCACTTTGATTGACAGGACCAGACAGTGAAAACGCAATCACGCCTGGGCCTATCAAAGTGCAGAGGGCGAGGCAGTTGGAGAGCTGAGCCTCTAGGTGTACCGGCAACTCCCCTGTTGCTCCTACAGACTCATTTGCATATATTAAAATTAGATTTTTCTCAGCAATGCGGGCACCTATGAACATGGAACCAACACAGATGCATTCAGCTGCCAAGTGCACATGCAACAGGTCAGCCAATTTCATAGGTACAAAACTACTGACAGATGCCCTTTAAATACAGAAAACTTTCTTAGCGACTTATATTCCCTATGCCATCTAAATATATGCAATAAAAATAAACTTTCCTTTCCTTGCCATTTGTTATTTTGTTTGTCTTCCTTCCTGAATCCTTGTGAAGAATAACACAGCTCTGACTGTTCAGTAATAAGCAGGGTGCGATGAGAACCTTTAATTCATTTCCATGAAGAGGAGAATGGTTGTCATCTTTAATAAAATAAACCATATAACTGGTATTTGACAATGGATGTTTAGAATGCCTGTAAAATGGCAAAAGAATAATTCGGGTCCATTCACACGTCTGTAGTGTATTGCGGATCCGCAATACACCCAGCCGGCATCCACATAGAACTGCCTATTCTATTTTTTTTCCTGCCCTATAAAGAATGAATGGATCCGCACCCGTTCCGGATAATTGCGGAACGGGTGCGGACACATTCTACGGATGTGTGAATGGACCCTTAAAATGATAGGTGATACTACTGGCTTAATTGTCTTCTCCTTGCTTCCAAGGTACAGAATTCCTTTAAGGTCTAAAACCGGGGAAATTTTTTTGAAAAATCTAATTCTTTATTCTATGTAATTTTATTGGGTGATACCAGAATATTGCAATATGCTGAATTATAACAATATGCACTTTACTTGTCGATCTCTTTTTCTACAGAACTATACTCAAAAAGAGCCCCAGCTATACATCGTGACCAGTGCTGATGGCTCAGTCCACTGTACGTATCAAAGGAACTAGTTCTGAACTGAAAGGGTAGAAACAACACGATTACTTATAAAAAAAAAAAGAAAATAGCCAAAACACACAATTGAAAAACTGTGATTTATCACAAGATTCTCAGAATAGACGCATTCAGCTGTTACACAATACACATCATCTCAAAAAAGTCATAAAATAGACAACCAATTTATTAAATTTAAGTACATCGAAATTGCATGATGTTAAACGTAAGACAAGCACCACCTGAACGGCATGAGAGACGTGCGCGGACTCCTAATGATGATTCTAGGAGATAGTTTACATGTACAAACACTGAGATGATGTATTTTAATTCAAATAAAATAAAATGACAATGCTTACATTATGGATTAGGCACTATGGGAAGGAAAATGGCTAAACATCTGCCTACTTCTCAAGCCGATGAAGTTCTAGTGCACGCATTGCCACCCACGCTAGCTACCCTTAGAGTAGACAATCAAGTGGTGCCTGGTAGCATAGGCATTGTGCATATTTCTTGGGTTTTCAGCGTTTATTGATAAATTTCATTATCAACCAAAATACACTGGCTGTCGGGAAAAAAAAAGTCGCCACCTGGATTTAACTAAGCAAATAGTTATGAGCCTCCTATTGGATAATTACTGAATGGGCAATTATCTTTCAGCTGGCTATAAGTTATTTAACCCCAACTGGTGCAATGAGTTGCTTCTCATTTCTTAAACAACCATGTCGAAAGACACGGTGGTCGTGGAAAAGATGTTAGTCTGTTTGAGAAGGGTCAACCCATTGGCATGCATCAAGCAGAGAAAACATCTAAGGAGATTGCAGAAGCTACTAAAATTGGGTTAAGAACTGTCCAACGCATTATTAAAAACTGGAAGGATAGTGGGGACCCATCGTATTCGAGGAAGAAATGTGGCGGGGAAAAAATCCTGAATTATCGTGATCGGCGATCACTTAAACGTTTGGTGAAATCAAATCGAAGAAAAACAATAGTAGAACTCAGGGCTATGTTTAATAGTGAAAGTAAAAGCATTTCCACATGCACAATGCAAAGGGAACTCAAGGGATTGGGACTGAACAGCTGTGTAGCCGTAAGAAAACCACTAATCAGTGAGGCAAACCAGAAAAAAAGGCTTCAATTTTCTAGGGAGCATAAAGATTGGACTCTGGAGCAATGGAAGAAGGTCATGTGGTCTGATGAGTCCAGATTTACCCTGTTCCAAAGTGATGGGCACATCAGGGTAAGAAGAGAGGCAGATGAAGTGATGCACCCATCGTGCCTACTGTACAAGCCTGTGGGGGCAGGGTGTGCTCCAAGATTGAGGTCAGATGACTACCTGAACATACTGAATGACCAGGTTATTCCATCAATGGATTTTTTCTTCCCTGATGGCACGGGCATATTCCAAGATGACAATGCCAGGATTCATCAGGCTCAAATTGTGAAAGAGTGGTTCAGGGAGCATGAGACATCATTGTCACACATGGATTGGCCACCACAGAGTCCAGACCTTAACCCCATTGAGAATCTTTGGGATGTGCTGGAGAAGGCTTTGCGCAGCAGTCAGACTCTACCATCATCAATGAAAGATCTTGGTGAAAAATTAATGCAACACTGGATGGAAATAAATCTTGTGACATTGCAGAAGCTTATCGAAACAATGCCACAGCGAATGCGTGCCGTAATCAAAGCTAAAGGTGGTCCAACAAAATATTAGAGTATGTGACCTTTTTTTTTTTTTGGTGGCGATTTTTTTTTTGGACAGGCAATGTAATTGATACATTTTATACCTTTGGGTATATATCATTTTTAGTATCCACTATGGAAAATGAGGTGGCATCGTCTTACAACCTTTAGATTAAGGCTGTGTGCACACCTGTATACACTCAACCAGAATGGACAACTGCATCCACTGAATAGCTTGAATATACTCCCCTTATCAGCCATTTTGCATTGCTAAAAGATGTCATGTGACTCAATTTCCTGCACCCATGTAAAACAACTTACCGGTAATAGGCATTTAACAAGCACAGTTACACCCACTAAGGCCCCTTTCACACGAGCGTGATGGATTGGCTCCAGATGCGTTCAGGGTACGTTCAGTGAAACTAGCATCATTTTTCAAGCAAGTTCAGTCGGTTTTGTCTGCGATTGCGTTCAGTTTTTTCTGCGCGGGTGCAATGCGTTTTTCACGAGCGTGATAAAAAACGGAAGGTTTACAAACAACATCTCCTAGCGACCATCAATGAAAAACGCATCGCACCCACACTTGCTTGCGGATGCAATGCGTTTTTCACTGAAGCCCCATTCAATTCTATGGGGCCAGGGCTGCGTGAAAAACGCTGAATATAGAACATGCTGCGACTTTCACGCAATGCAGAACTGATGTGTGAAAAAAATGCTCATGTACACAGACCCATTGAAATTAATGGGTTAGGATTCAGTGTGGGTCCTATGTGTTCACATCACGCATCGCACCTGCGTGGAAAACTCGCTCGTGTGAAAGGGGCCTAAGGCTACTTTCACACTAGCGTTTGCGTTTTCCGGTATTGAGTTCTGTCATAGGGGCTCAATACCGGAAAAAAACGCTTCAGTTTGGTACCCATTCATTGTCACTGGGAACAAAACTGAACAGAACGGAATGCTCCAAAATGCATTCCGTTCCGTTTAGTTGCGTTCCCAGACCGGAGAGCAAACCGCAACATGTTCTATTTTGCTTTCCATCCTGGGATGCGGAGCAAGACGGATCCGGCATTACCCCAGTGCAAGTCAATGGGGACGGATCCGTTTTCTCTGCCACAATACAAAACGGATCCGTCCCCCATTGATTTTTAATAGAGTTAATGACGGATTCGTCTTGGCAATGTTAAAAATAATACAACTGGATCCGTTCATAACAGATGGAGACGGTTGTAATATCAGTAACGGAACGCTAGTGTGAAAGTACCCTTATTCAATGTTGATAGGGCAGTATTGAGAGACCCCAGCTCATATGAAGGGGCCTTGGTGATAGACTGTGTTTAGTTGCTCTGCCTGAAAGGGGCTGTCTCACTTCAGCAAGTGACATTTATCTTGTAGAGAAAGTTAATACAAGGCACTTACTAATGTATTGTGATTGTCCATATTGCTTCCTTTGCTGGATTCGTTTTTCCATTCATTTTGCTGGGAGTGCACACAATCCGGTATAGAGTTGCTGGATTGCAGGGTGCACATAACCATGGAAACAAACAGTTTACAATGTGATGGAAAATGAATCCAGCCAGCAAAGGAGGCGATATGGACAATCACAATACATTAAGTAAGTGGCTTGCATTAACTTTCTCTACATGATAAATGCCACTTACTGAAGTGAGACAAACCCTTTAGGTTCACAATTTCCTGTTCAGTTAACTTAATAACAGAAAAAATTAATAGGCATATGGAGTTGTGAGATCCAATCCCTTTAAGCCAGCGGTCTACTGAATGTTGATCTGGCTGTCCCATAAACATACATGCTAGCCAAGTTTGCATGTGTATTTAAATAAGGAACAGAAATAAGCTGCTACCAGATATCTCTTGAAAGCCACCATGCCCCATCCTTGCTTCCCCTAAAGTTCAGGCTGTCTCTATACAATTTATATGTCCACCATATAAGCAAACATCCCTACTCTGATTGTTTGTAACGTGGTGGAAAAAGTAACATCAGATAAGTGTGCACTAACAATTAGAAGTACATGGATCTGTTCATGTAGCTTTATTTCCTCCCAGATGGATCCACAAGAAATATGTGTAGCCATATGCCCTCTGTTTGCATCTGTCTGCCCACTGACTATATGGTGACATCACAGTACCTGTTAGGATATGTTTTCTCTATACATATTAGCAAGCCGTGATGTGAACTTCTCTATTAATCGCTTGCCTATCTTTCTGTGGAACCCATCACTGGGGCACTGTATTACACTGGTGGCTCCATAAAGGATGTCATAGAAAGAGTCATTTGTTACAACAGCCCCATTGTACAAGAAGCTTCATATTAACTGTGGAAGAAAACAAAACAGGAATGCAACATCAGCAGTAAATTCTTATGCTTATCAAAAGATGAAATTAAATTAAAATGCTTAATAAAAAAAAAAACACACACACACATATCACATCTGCTAGAACCTGAGAAATAAGTGAAGTAACCCTTCCCTCGCAAGCCGCTGTAGAAAATACACCTTCGCTTCTTTTTACATATACATTATATGACTTGTATGTACATATACAAAAGGCAGTACGAAATAGAATAAAAATCCATGTTAACACGGCAGATTCCTGTAGGAAACAGTCTCATCCCTAGCTGCACTGTTACATACATTCATTGTTCTCTTGAAATGCAGTGCACATTCTTGTCCCTGATCTAGAGAACTGTTGGCAGCAACACAAAGAGAGAGATGGGGGAACTGCATTCTCCTTGACGAACAGAGATGAAAAACTGGGCACTCTGCATGTGAAGAGAAAGTACAATATATACAATATACATCTGGTAGAGACACCTTAACGTATTGCATAGGACAGAGAATACTTTGCCAGGAACAGATCAATGCATCAACTGTTCAAAGTACAGAAATGCCTTGTAGGTCTGGCATACATGGACCGCACAGTTTATTGCTATGGTTTACACCAGAATTATCCAGAAGGCAATTGGGCTTCATGATCTGATGAAAAATTATCTTCTCGGCAGCCCCATAAACGCAGGGTACAGAAAAAGAAGACATTGTATATGGCAACAGCACAATTCCAGCACATTATGTGTTAATACAATCTAAAAAAAATTAAATCAATGATCTGCCTTCCAGTTATTAAGAGAGGATTGCACTGCACTGTCATAGGAAAAAGACGCATGTAAATCCTTCACATTAAATAGGCGGTGTCATGGAAGAGGATGATAAATTGATAAATTTGGTGCAACTATCTAAACCATAACCACTTTTCATTAGAATTTTGCGCCACAATTCTGGCACAATTTTGGCACACAGTGTCGCAAATCAAGCCGTAAGCCTGTTCACTAAACCAACGCCCCTTTCACGCTAAGCAATGCGCATTAGCTGAGTGAGATGCACTTAAGTATCGCACAACATGCGTGGCAGAATTCTAACTCAATTTTCGTAGTAAATCTACATCAATGTGCAGATCAAAGTCCACATACCAGTATGTGAATATAGATGGGCCTCCCTATGGCATAGAGGGCCATTTTTATAATGCCTCAGGACAGAATGAAAGACACTACCGGCTGCATTTTACAGCAGTTGATTACTGAATTTGCTGGGGATGTCACTGACAAATTTGATGGGAAAAGCTTGTCCACCCTGGTCCAGGTGGTTCCATACACCTATATTATTAGGAAAGTACAGGAATTGCCTCGTGCGGAGATATCGGAATTACTCCAAACAGCGGGGCTAGCTCAACTTCACAAAAGCCCATCAAATTGCAGGTTGTTCTCCTTGTATTCTGCCCGTCGGATATGAAGCTGTAGAGAATCTGGAAAAGTCAATTCTGACCTATTAATTCTCCCTGCACCTAACACAACGGTTCTGAGGTATTGTTAATCTAATACTGAAAGAGGTGTCCAATAAATACATCAGCTAGACTGTAGCCCTCCTATGCTGTGACGCTCAGCTAGGGGATGACTTTCTGGAAGGAGGTTGCTATAAGACTTTTATAAACCATTTCCATTCTGAGCCCAGATGACCACCGGCTAACCTTCTGTCGTAGAAGATGGACAGTCAGATCTGCTGCTGCCTCCAACCTGACTGTATTATACATGAATTCTATCTATATAATGCTATAGAGAAGAACTTGATAGGATTGTTTCCTTTCTCTCTACCTTTACTTCCTTGATATACTGATTCATTATCTTTAGGCAATATGAAAAGGGGAAAATTGTGGTAAAGAACTAGGATTTTGCTGTGGATTGACTGTTGATTTAACCTTTATATATGAAAATCCATGGCATCTCCTTGACATAATGAGCATGCTGTGGATATGAAACTGTACAGCATTTTTCTGCGGTATGTGGAGCTTTCAATACCTTATCCACATGTACTGCACATCTGTCACTTCTGATCTGAGCCTTAAAGCTCCCTCCAGTAGAACTTGGTGCTAAATGGACAGATCTGTACCTGACCTTTCCATGGGACAGCTCCAGGTCTGAAGACCATGCCGTATCAGCCATCTGCTGAATGTCCTTTTCTATGGCAATCTAGGAAGTCATCTGATCATTCTTCTTGGTCAGTACAGATTCAGTCATACAAAGCATTATGAATATGGTTTACATATTCCAAAATCTGCAGCTGTGGCTTCTTATACACCACAATGGAAAGGGACCTTCTATGGGCAGCTGACCGCACCACTGTAATGGAATAGTTACCAGCAATATGCACAAAAAGCCATCTACAAAAACAGAAAGGAAAATAATCCTGCCACAAAAATAGTGAGATGAAGTAGGATTACTCGCATTAACAGGTTGGTAATCCTGTGCCCATGCATTACTATGAGACCATTATAAAGCAATGAAAAAAGATCAGTCCTACTACTCTGTTACGGAGGGGCACTGTAAATGCTACTATAGATCTGTCACCAAGTCCCCCCCCCCAAATAATGGAAACTGCTTTGGACATCAGCCTTTTGGTTAAAATAAAAAGATGGGTAAGTAGTTGTGCATGGATTTGTACTTGGTAGTGATAAACAACAGAAGAATACGGAGGTTTACACAAAAATACTTTACATATTTAGTGTCTGCATTATTTTACAGAGGAGGTATATTGTAGCACTGCAAGCTCCTGCGCAGAAGGTAAGAGTCAGCTCTTGAGGTAAATCCAATAATGTCACTTGTGCCCAAGCTCCTAATACTTCCCTTGTTTGAGTCTTTCAATATGATAGCATAGTTTCAAGGCTGGGCCAAGTTTCAGTCCCATATATTTCATTATCATATCACTCCGTAGTAACAAAAAAGCAGGTCCATCAATTTCCTGAGGAAAGAAGAAGAAAAAAATTGTACAGAATGAATGTACTCGCACACACGATGACTAGATCTTCAGTACAGCAACAAATGCCAATATGTTTTCACAGTTGAGGAAAATGAGGTTTGTGCCATATGGTAATAACAAGCTGCTTCAGCTCCTGTGATCCAACAAGTATGAGGAATTACTATCCCCTACAGAACACTTATCAGGGCTTGTGATGAGCCCAGAAGGCCTAAAGGGCTTTGTCCAGCTGTTTATACTGATGACCTATTGTCAGGATAGGTCATCAATCTCAGATCGGCGGGGGTCCAATCAGCTGATTGACAAGGAAGTGGCGCTCCATGCGAGCACTGCTTCCTGGTCTTTACCTTGTCTCCTGTGGAGCGGGATAATAATGAATAATGAAGCGCTCACAACACATATGACAAGATGGCTAATCTGCCTAGTGGTTGACAGACAGGCCTAAAGGGTTGTCTCACTTCAGCAAATGGCATTTGTCATGTAGAAAAAGTTAATATAAGCCTCTTACTAATGTACTGTGATTATCCATATTGCTTCCTTAGCTGGCTGTATTAATTTTTCCATCACATTTTACACTGCTCGTTTCCATGGTTACGACCACCTTGCAATCCATCAGCGCTGGCCGTGCTTGTGCACTATAGGAAAAAGCACCTGCCTATATGCACGCCCACAGTCCCGGCCACCAGAGAGGCCAGTGCTTTTTTCTATAGTGTGCAAACGTGACCACTGCTGCTGGATTGCAGGGGGGTCGTAACCATGAAAACAAGCAGTGTATAATGCGATGGAAAAATAAATCCAGCCAGAAAAGGAAGCAATATGGACAATCACAATACATTAGTAAGTGCCTTGTATTAACTTTCTCTACATAATAAATGCCACTTGCTGAAGTGAGAGGACCCCTTTAAAAGGGATTGTCTCAGCAGGAAAACTTCTCCAGTTCAAGCCCAGTGTTTAGCTGATGTCTACAGGATTGATTTCTCCCTGGTTTTCCAGCAAAACTAAAAGCTGTTGCGTATGTCCTGCAGCATTGGAAATGTACTAATGTAGTATTACATGGAGCATAGTATGCCACAGTGGTGGGGACAGGAGAACTGCAGATGTATCATGGTTTCTGTTGACTGAGTGGACGGGACCTGAGACAACATAACAAAGCCGTGCACACTGGTGGATCAACTTCCTGTGATAACTTACAATGCACTATTAGGTTTTTTGGCTTCCAATTGAGCAAACTCAGTAACTAAAAGGAATCTGAAAATTTGGGCTTTTCCATTGCATATGGACAAACCCCTACAAATCAAGTCACATTCTCATACAGTTGCAAGAAAAAGTATGTGAACCCTTTGGAATAATATGGATTTATGCACAAATTGATCATAAAATGGGATCTGTCACAACAATAGACAATCACAGTCTGCTTAAACTAATAACACACAAAGAATTAAATGTTACCATGTTTTTTATTTAACACACCATGTAAACATTCACAGTGCAGGTGGAAAAAGTATGTGAACCCCTAGACTAATGACATCTCCAAGAGCTAATTGGAGTGAGGTGTCAGCCAACTGGAGTCCAATCAATGAGATGAGATTGGAGGTGTTGGTTACAGCTGCCCTGCCCTATAAAAAACACACACCAGTTCTGGGTTTGCTTTTCACAAGAAGCATTGCCTGATGTGAATGATGCCTCACACAAAAGAGCTCTCAGAAGACCTACGATTAAGAATTGTTGACTTGCATAAAGCTGGAAAGGGTTATAAAAGTATCTCCAAAAGCCTTGCTGTTCATCAGTCCACGGTAAGACAAATTGTCTATAAATGGAGAAAGTTCAGCACTGCTGCTATTCTCCCTTGGAGTGGCCGTCCTGTAAAGATGACTGCAAGAGCACAGCGCAGACTGCTCAATGAGGTGAAGAAGAATCCTAGAGTGTCAGCTAAAGACTTACAAAAGTCTCTGGCATATGCTAACATCCCTGTTAGCGAATCTACGTAAAGGAAGAGAGCATATTTAAAATAAGAAAAACTACCACAAGAGGACACAGTTTTAAATTAGAGGGGCAAAGGTTTAAAAGTAATATAAGGAAGTATTACTTTACTGAGAGAGTAGTGGATGCATGGAATAGCCTTCCTGCAGAAGTGGTAGCTGCAAATACAGTGAAGGGGTTTAAGCATGCATGGGATAGGCACAAGGCCATCCTTCATATAAGATAGGGCCGGGGGCTATCCATAGTATTCAGTATATTGGGCAGACTAGATGGGCCAAATGGTTCTTATCTGCCGACACATTCTATGTTTCTATGTAAAACACTAAACAAGAATGGTTTTAATGGGAAGATACCACAGAGGAAGCCACTGCTGTCCAAAAAAACATTGCTGCACGTTTACAATTTGCACAAGAACACCTGGATGTTCCACAGCAGTACTGGCAAAATATTGTTAGTGGAGGTGAGGCATGTACATGGAGTGGAGGTAAAGCACCTTCATGCAATGATCAATTTACTGTGTAATGTACTGCTCTCTGACTTGTACATAAGATTTCTTTCTTAAACAGAAGAAAACACGCCTTCTGGAGTGGCCTAGTCAGAGTCCTGACCTCAACCCGATTGAGATGCTGTGGCATGACCTCAAGAAAGCGATTCACACCAGACATCCCAAGAATATTGCTGAACTGAAACAGTTCTGTAAAGAGGAATGGTCAAGAATTACTCCTGACCGTTGTGCACGTCTGATCTGCAACTACAGGAAACATTTGGTTGAAGTTATTGCTGCCAAAGGAGGTTCAACCAGTTATTAAATCCAAGGGTTCACATACTTTTTCTACCTGCACTGTGAATGTTTACATGGTGTGTTCAATAAAAACATGGTAACATTTAATTCTTTGTGTGTTATTAGTTTAAGCAGACTGTAACATAGTACATAAGGCCGAAAAAAGACATTTGTCCATCCAGTTCGGCCTGTCATCCTACAAGTTGATCCAGAGGAAGGCAAAAAAACCCTGTGAGGTAGAAGCCAATTTTCCTCACGGTGATTGTCTATTGTTGCGACTTAGATGAAGATCAAATCACATTTTATGATCAATTTGTGCAGAAATCCATATCATTCCAAAGGGTTCACATACTTTTTCTTGCAACTGTATATCCAGATCCTACCTATTGCAGCAACATATACTTTTTTCAAAATTAACTGTTAATGAACTGTTAATGCGGGTTTACACTTCCCATCTGTCGGGCAGATTATCGAGGATGAACGTTCCTACTAAAGCTCAATCTTGATAACCTGCCTGTCTAAAGGTGGGGCAGATCATCTGATGGATGAGGGAAACGCTCGTTCATCAGATAAAACAATCATTCCGGCAAACAACTAAATTATCATTTGTGGGCAGCAGACGATGCCATCTAAACAGCGATCTGCTGCCCAGAAACAATTCAGCTGTATGAAGATGAGCAATAGCAGTAGCCATTGCTCATCCTCATACTGTGGAGGTGATCATTGCATGAAGGTGCTTCACCTCCACTCCATGTAAATGCCTCACCACCACTAACAAGCAGGGGATTATCAAGTAGAAAGGATTTGATCATTGAATGTGAGTGCAGAATTACTCACTATGGGATCATTTGAAAGGAAAATCCACTTTATTTTAGAGCAAAACTGCTATACATTTAGGCTCCATTCACACGTCCGTGGCGTGTTGTGGATCCGCAACACACCCGCCCAGCACCCCTATAGAAATGCCTATTCTTGTCCACAGTTGCGGACAAGAATAGGACATGTTCTATCTTTTGCGGAGCTGCGGACCCGAAGATCGGGGCCGCGCTCCGCAATTGCGGATGCGGACAGCACACTGTGTGCTGTCCGCATCTATTCCGTCCCCATAGAGAATGAATGGGTCCGCACCCGTTCCGCAAATTTGCGGAACGGATGCGGACCCATTTGCAGACGTGTGAATGGAGCCTTACTGTGTAATGTACTGCTCTCTGACTTGTACATTAGATTTCTTTTTTAAAGGGAATCTGTCACCTATTTTGACTGTTAAACTTAGCAATATGCAATAAAGTACCTTCATTCCTGCATGTGTCCTCTTTCTTTTATTCAACTTTTCATTCAGATGAAAAAGCGATTTTTCAGATATGCAAATTAAGTCTCAAGGTGCCCAGAGGGGCGTTATTACTCTGCTCTAGTGCCCAGTAACACCCCACTGCAGTGCCCAGCCCGCTTTTCTTCCAAGCCCAGCACGCCTCCTAAGAAATAAATGTACTCCTACATCCTTGCCGAACGGCGGCGCCCCCTCCACTACGTCATTTAATTTATTCACTGCACCGTCCTTGCTTCCTCCTCTCTTGGCCTCCGAAATCCTGCGCAGGTGCAGTATCGCTGAGTGCCTGCGCCTGTACGATACTCCTGCTCCTGAGGGCAACAGCCTCAATAGTGTCACTGGGCATGCGCCGAGCCCACTGACGTAATCAGAGCGCTGTTGCCCTCTGGACTTTTATTCTCCAGAGAATGTGTGACCATTTCTGTACTGAACCTGTGATGTATGCAACACGAAGAGCTATTCCACCTTAATATAAATTCACAGTGCACGCTCACCGTCATAGTGAGCAAAATGTCAATCACAAGAGCTCATGGGGGGTAAGTTTAACCCCTTCGTGGTTATAGGGGAAATAGTGGAGTAGAAACCTTGATAATGCCATACCCCTGCAACTTTGTTGTGTGAAGAAAACCTCATGGAATACCATAATGCTGCTAAAAACATCCATGTCTGCCCGCATCACAATTTAGCAAGTAAATGATGTTTCTATAATGCATGCACTGACCTTCCGCAACAGACTCTAAATGTTATTAACCCCTCAATGACCAGCTAATTTTTTCGGTTTTTGCCTCTCAACATTTAAGAAGCCTTTTGTTTTTTCATTGACGTGGCTGTATAAGTTTTACTAGTAGTAGTTCTCTTACATGTTTCCGAAAAAGTTCAGCATGAGGTGCCAAAGTTTGGGGATCTGCTTTCTCTACAAAGCGTATCACATCCTCCACAGACCAGGAAGCTGGATCTTTACTTTGTGTTCTTGAGGATTCACGGTCAGAAGAGCTGAGGTCCAGCCCTATCGTGGAGCTCACTGCTATATATAAAAAAATAAAAAATAAAAATAAAAAAGGGCAAAGATTTACATGTAAATACAAATTGCTCAAGGTAATACAGAAATAGGTGCAGACTACAAGAAGAATATTTAAGCTTAAAGTGGACCTGTCACCAAAAAATGCAGTGCAATCTGAAAGCACCGTGTTATAGAGCAGGTGAAGCTGAGCAGATTGATGTTTATTTTTGTGGGAAAAGATTCAGCAAAACTTGTAATTGATATCTTTTATATTATTTATATCTTTGCTTTTTTTTTTGCAGCCCTGTGAATACCAATCAGTACAGGGAGGAGGCGTTATCAGTGACTGACAGCTATGTCTGTATTCACACTTATACTCACTGATAACACCTACTCCCTGTACCCATTGGTATTCACAGTATAGATATAAATATGTATAAATTACAGGTTTTACTCAGTCTTTTCCTGCTCTGTGGCATGGTGCTTTCAGACGGGATTGTATTTTGTGGTGACAGGTCCTCTTTAAGGGTACCTTTATTACCCCTCCCAGAACAACTTGCGTCTCTTCAGTTCCCGCTCACACAGCTACTGGTAATTACTAAAGCTTCATTGTGGACAGTGAGGGAACAATAAACCTGTGGTTTCACTCCATTAACACAATGGAGCTGTAATCTGTACTGCAGCTACGCTTACAGGTAAACTGGAGCCACATAAGAAAACAACAGAAATCCCCTGGGAAAAGAATCATTTAAGGAAAAGCTACTGGTATATCAACTCCAAATCCTTGTCTACATCTAAAGATACATCTATAAATTATTTAAAAAAAGTAATAGAATAAAAAATACTACACATGTAAACTAATAAAGGGTATTATGCCTAAAACCTGACATGCCATTAAAAGACACGTAACAAAATGAATATTTCTCTGTCACTACTAGAAGGCAATATCTTAAAGTTCGCTTAGGACCCTATGATTGGAAATGAAAAATGCTCGTTTCTAATCACTGCCATTCGTCAGCATGCTACCCATCACCTGAAAAACCATTTGTTGGGTGACTGCATCTTTCATGTGGCACCAAAAAGTGTTGGTTGTCAGCAGATCGTCACCTGTGTATACAGGGGGATGTGCTGGTGATTATAGGGGACAAACAATCGCCACTCATTCAGTCTGTATCAGGGTGTGTAAAAATGACTTGTATATGGTCGATCTGCACTGAAATTCCTCCATGTAAAAGCACACAGGTTTCTGTGAAACAACTATATTAACATGACATATTATCCCTCTGTTAATTGGCAAGATGACAGAAGACAGCAAAGCAGTGCATGCTTTCTGCTAGGTTTACCTTCGATCCTCCTGTGCATCCGGTTTCTGCCTGTTTCATAGTAGCAGCTGTTTCCTGCTGAGCTTGAAGATGATCTACGTACCAAAGGAGTGGTGTTTGAGGTAGGGGTCATAGGCTGGAGAGAGGTCCTGTAAAAAGCCGGCGTGTTGCCAGCTGTACGGTACTCGGCTGTGATACGGGGTGAAGAACTAGGTGGATTTACAGCATTGAGCGCTGAATCCATGGATTCCTCAGAATATCTGTGGTCTTTTGGATTACTATTCTCTTGCAGCGGCAGGGTTTCAGCTGTTGGAGAAAAGGCATGACTAGAACTGACTTACTGCATACAATATTAGACCGAAAACAGATCAACTTGTGCAAGAAACGCTTAGTACAAAGACTGGCTTTTACGAGGTGTCTGGCACTACATTGTACAAGCACATTTCATTTGAATTTCACCGAGATTTATTTGACATGCATTATTACTAATTGTTTCATCGGTGGATAACCTGCAGAGACTAAAGAGCCAGACAGTTGTTGACCAGTGTTACATTCATGGGTGATGTAAAAATGAGTAAAGGGCTTGTCTGGTTGGACACCTTCCTGTAGATAACCCTGTGCAATTAGCCAGCAAAATAGTCCTGTGTCAGTTTTGCAGGAAATAGAAAAATTGCAAGAAACCCTTTGAACTCAATGAGCATTCACTGTTTAGTGCTGTCTATCCCACAATCAAGGAGGAATGGGTTAAAAGACATCCAAAACTGTGGCTACTCAATTTCTCATGCTACAAATGGAGTAAACTCGATAGTAAGCGGGTGGCCATTAAATGAACCCTTTACCTTCATATGGATGAGTTTATACTGGGTCACTGAATATCCATGTACTTGTTTGTACATGGAGTAAAAAGAATCTATAGATTTTATTGTGGCTCAGTGGAATCACATTGACAGTCATGAGGTGGTACCTTCTGAAGGGTGAGCTTCCACTCTTGGTAACTTTGGAGAAAGAGGAGCTGTGTAAGGGGGAGACTCCTGGAGAATTCTCTTGTTGTTCCTGTCAGACATTTCTTCTTTTGCTTTAAAAAAAAAAGTGAAGACAAATTGAAGTAATAAATTCTGAAAGCAAATCTTTATGCAATCTGCATTTATTTAGAAATGATACAGTATTATAAAAATCCATGGCCTTTAACTCTACGCACGTGTGAGACGTCCGTGCTACTAAGGGCTCTCTCTCATGCTCTATATAGCTGGGGATATTGCCTGGTCTTGTTGTAAAGCTAGGGATATAAGTTTAAAACAAGACTGGGTTCACAATTCTAGCCACAATATTGCCCGAGATACAGCTAGGTAAAGTGGAAGATGCATAGCGACTAGTACTGCAATCCTAGTATCGTGTATCTCTAGCTGCTATACAGTCTGATATAAACCAGATTGAAGCAGTCCCCCTGCAGTCAGCTATAATGTTAGTGTAAAGGGGGAGAGGGGGCCAGTGGGGGAATGTGCTGACAGGCTGCAAGGAGAGGTATGGAGACATAGATGCTCCTACCCCTGTGTAAACTGTACATGACCCCAGGGGCAGGTGTAACATGGACTTCTGTGTATATTATCACCTTTCCCCCCATATCAGAGAACATACTGGTGGCCTTTTTTCCAGAAAAAGAATGAGAAGATGAATGCTTGCTCATGTAATCAACCCTCTGCACCTAATTAGGCCATTCATTATGCCATGATCGAGACATTTACCAACATCTGGATTACGGCGTTAAATACGTTGCATCAAACCCTTGCACCACACACACAAACATGGACAAAGGTAGGGATGAGAGAATCAACTTCGGGTGAAACATCTGAAGTCTATTCACGTAAAACTTTGTTATAATACTGTACGGAGCGAGAGCTGCATACAGTATTAGAATGTATTGGCTCCTATGCGCCGAAGTTATTACTTTGCGAAGTCTCGCGGGACTTCGGGTAATAACTTCAGAAATTAATTTCTATTGTAAAAAAAACTTTTACCGAGCTCGGTAAAAGGTTTTTAATAGTAAAAATTTATTTCTGAAGTCATTACCCGAAGTCCCGCGAGACTTCGCAAAGTAGTAACTTCGGCTCATTGGAGCCAATACATTCTAATACTGTACGGAGCGCTTGCTCCGTATAGTATTCTAACGAAGTTTTATGCAAATCGACTTTGGATGTTTCATCCGAAGTTGATTCGCGCATCGTCCTTGCATGCCATAGTTGGTTGGTGCATTCCATCAGTTTTTGCATTTCTTCGGAATATGCAGCAGTACATGTAGGCATGTCCAAACTTTTCACAATTTATAGATTTTTGCAGAGTATTTTCTTTTAATAGGGACTGCGCTAGAATACATATTTTAGGTGCAAATTTGAATTTTCATGCAATTTTTGCTTATAATTACTGTGTTTGTACAACGAGGGAGTTGCCGTTCCTCTCAAGCCTCCCGCTCCTCTATCTTTCCAGCCCATCCTTCAGACCACTGATTGACAGAGCCAAGGAGTAGGGGCATAATCTCGCCTGACTCTGCCAATCAGCAGTCTGAGGGAGCGGCAAACAGAAACACCCTCAACTGCACTAAACCCTCATTTGTATATTGCTAAAAAACATTATTTTTTTTGCAGTGGAACCAAGGGCAGTGTTGTAATCAGATGAGAAAAACCAATGACACTGTTACATAGGGTCTGACTCCTTAACAGTGAGATAACTCAAAAAAAGCATTTTTGAGGACAGGAGGGGCTGCAGACCGGGTATTCAGAGAGCTTGTCTGATGGATTCAGCACAGAATAGCATTCTGCAGCATGCTATGTACTGTGATACCTAGAAGCTGCAAAAGCCAAAATGTTAACAATTTTTAATACAAGGCAATTACAAAAATAATTTTAGCACCTGTGTCAAAAGTCTTTAACAGGGTTTTCCAGGCTGCCAGAACTACCACTGAGAATGGAGTTGGAAGCACAGCTCCATTAAATTGTAGGGGCTGTGCATGTTACCATTCAATTAACTAGAAATTATTGGGCAGGAAACACCTTTAATAGAGTGGTACATTCTATGATGGTAATGTTTACTTGACTTTTGTCTTCCATGGGGAAACCTGTTAACCAGTAAATAAGTGCCCCCTTCCTGATGACTTGCTAGCACACCTGGAATAGGCAGTGGATAAGAATACAGAACTAAATACAGTACTAATGTTATCACATCGTGACTGATAAAAATAGCAATACAGGATTCTTACAGGTTTTGCTTCTGTCGTAGTCTGCCGGGCTTTGTGCTGCCCCCATGTATGGGCTGAACGGTTGGCTACTGAACAGATTATCACACTGCAGGCTGTGGCATAATTTTTCTAAGAAGCGCAAAACAAATGATGCACTGTTGACTGATGGCAGATGGACAGAATGGATCTCACCATCAAACGAAGCTGTAGAAATAAACAAAGTGATCAAAATCTGAAAACCAACTTTGCAAAAGATTTGAAAAATAAAATCACAAAAAGGGAATATGGTTCCACTGTATACAGAATATTCAATTCAATAAATTGTCCATTTAAAGTCCCATGTTGGGAATGGTAAAATGATTGAACGCCAATTACTATAACAGCATAGTGTTATTACAAGTAAACCCAAAAGGATTGCTGTCCTATGATATACAGAACATATTGAAATACCTTTTATAACTTCTCCCCCATGATGTCCAGACTTCAGGAAGCTGAATACTACTTTAGAGTGGTGTGCGCAGTCCACACAGGCTTGCACTGCCAGCTGCAGCACTATGTTCACTGGACCCGGCCCAAAATGATCGGGAAGTTGCATTACTTTCTTCTTATCCAGATGGGGACCACAGTTGCCATGTTTGTTCACGTAAACACAAACTATAAGAAAATGCATTTCACTGTAATAGGTGTGCAGTCACTTTAAACCAGCGGCAGGAGGATGTGGAAAACAAGGTCTTATATTCATACATACAGTGATGGCCAGTATATGGAGATGGTCAGTCTATTACACTCCTTAGGTATGATTTCAGCAGAGGTCGCACTACATTTCTTTTGGCACAGTAAAAATACTCCTCGCAGCATCTTTGAGGAGTATTTTTAGCCAAGGAGGAGTACAAAATACGATGCTTGTGGGCTGTTTTTGTTGGTTATTTTCTGTTGATGTAGCCTATAAAAGCTTGTTTTTTGTGGGACAAATTGTATTTTTAGTGACACCATTTTGTGGTACATATATCTTATTAACTTTTTTTAATACAAAAAAAAGCAGTTCTGCACTTTTACAATATTCACTGTGTAGCATAACTAGCATGTTACCTTTATTCTATGGGTCAGTTTAACTATTGTGATACCAATTATGTATAGTTTTGTGTGATTTTTACTACTTTTGCACAATAATAAACACATCCTGTGCAAATAATTGTTTGTCGCCACATTCAATTTTCTTACTTTTTATTGGGGGTGGGGACTTGGAAATTTGGACATCCCCTATAAATTGTACCTAAATATTTCTACTTTTTTAAACTGTTAGTAATTTTATTGCTTTTGTAGCAAAGCAGGCCCTTAAAGTCGGGGCCTTTCTGTAGCACATTTCACTGCAGTGTATACAGAATTCATACACCGTAGCCATATATATTGTGCACATATTCTGACTTCTGTAATTGGCACTGCAGTAAGCTTAGTACTGGCAGGAGCACACATCACTGCTTCCGCCAGTGCCCACTCCACTGACAGGTCTGCATAGCACATCGGTGATATGCCAGGCTTTAGTGGAGAGCAGTGAGGACAAGCAGCAGAAGCAATGTGCTATGTAAAGATCATGCCTGTCCCCATCCCCTAAGCCAGTTCTACACCAGTCTGATAAATCTCCCCATTAGTGTAGAAAGCATTTCTCATGCTGATTCTTGAAGTTACCTGTAGAAATCACATTTATTGGAGAATTTGTGATACCAACACCATCTTTTATCATCGGAGGTTTACTGAGGTCTCCATCAGAGTTGGGAGGCGGGAGGGTTGAATGTAATGGCAGGATCTCTTTCTGAAAACACGAAGACAAAAAAGTTCACAGCATAAGCAGAACCACATGTTCATTTTTATCACTGGAAGATAAATTAAGGTGAAATCTGGATTGTCTGAAAAAAATGTGTTTTGTGTCACAGAAGCCATTATCCAGCCCTTGGCAAAGGAAGACTGGAGAGGATACTGCATAGAAAGTTTTGCTGCCTTTTGCCTGAGGCTAACAAGAACATACAAAACAATTACTGCTGCTTGGTTGAGGGGGGAACGACATGCCCGCATAACAAAACATCCATTTTTAATGTTCAGTTTCTTCAAGCGTATGTTTGCCAACATCACCAACTGATGAACAGTAGCGTGCTATGAATGAGAAACAGCACCACACTATTCATATGGAGATATTGATATGATTGCCCTAAATTTCTGAATGATCTTTTAAACTTAGATGCTGGCACATGTAAACGTACGTGCCACTATATAATGAGATGAGGGGGAGCAAATAGGCTTCACCATTGCCTGCATGCAAACAACCAGACTGCTGTTTGCATTAAATTGCAATCTGTCCATCATTTGCCTCTAGAACAGCAGATTGGGGATAAAAGCAGAACGTGGACATTTCTCTCCAGCTGCCTCTACAAGATTAATGCTGTATTGACAGCTGCAAGCAATTCCTAGTCATCGATACACTGCAAAGTCAATCTCCTCTGCAGATGTCGGCAGGGCCACTGCGGTATAAGATACAGGCCATTGTCCTACAGAGCCACATGCTCGTGGAAGAAAGCAAGAAGCAGCATCTGCTGCCCAGACCGACCAAAGGCCCCATGCACACAACCAGATTTTTGGTCTGCATCTGATACGCTTTCTTCTTCTTTTTTTTTTGCAAATCAGAGTTTATTTTAACGGGGCCGCAAAAAATGTGCAGCACACTGCATCAGTGTGTCTATGCAGTCGCCCTACAAAAAGATAGAACATGTCCTATTCTTGTCTGTTTTATACACCGCGGTATTAGGATACGGCAATATCACCATTTCTTAATTAGCACTGTATTTTAGTGATATCATAGAGGATGTCGCACTTGACGGAGCTGACAGTTTCTAAAATGTGTTATAATGTGTTATGTTACAAATCAGTACCTGTCACAGCGCATGTTGCACAAGGAGACCACTGCTCCCAAGCCTGGCCCTCATTACATGGTGCGGGACAGTGGGCCACAAGGAGACATTACTATAATACATGGGGGTAACACAGTACAATGTCTACTTGTGGTCCCCATAAAGTAGAACAATATAATGGCAGGCTTGGGGACTTTTGTAAGGATTCTCGATCGCCATGGCAATGCATTGGCCCCCCTGAGATTGCGTACTGTAGGGTGGGGCTAACATCAATGTCACGATTTTAATCAAATCAAAATCAATATCAACTAAAACAAAAAAAATCAAGTCAGTTTAATGAATCGTTTTACCCTAATTGGATATTACAGGTTATACATTTCTTGTTATCCCATAGATTGCACTAGAGAAATACACCAATTTGACACACTGCCAGTCCAGTCTATATGCAAATTTTATTAATGCATTCTGTTTTAGCCAAACTTTTAGTGACAGTCACTGCTTTTGCTACATTCTCATCGGTCTGTGTTCAGTTATTATCCTGGAAGCACAAATGTAACGTTTTATCATGTACTGTACATATTGTATAATAAAAAGCTCTGAATAAATAAAGTTTGAAATATTAAAGCAAAATATATTTCACCATCTTTGGCAATGCATAAAAGAAAAAAGAAAAAAAATTTAGCTCCTCACCTTTCTTCCTGGTTTTAAACCTCGTTGTCTCATTTTTAAATTATCGGCATTTAGCACATTTCTTGCCAGTGTTGCGTTTTTTGGACGCTTGCCTTTCCTTGGAGGAGGAGAAGGAGCTTCTTCAAGGGGATTGTCTCGTATAGGTTTCCTCCCCTTCTGTGCCAACACAGGCTTCTGGGGGGACTGCATGGAGCGTCTGATGCCCTTTACAGGAGAGGTCGAGGCAGCAGGGCTCTTTGATAAAGAAACTGTATACAATTAAAGGAATAACATGGGTGTTAACATCTGTAATTATTTCACATTTATAATAAAAAGGGTTGTATTACATGCAGTTTTGCCACTGAAAAGCCTACGGACTTCACCCTCTGAGTCGCAAAGGGTGTTATCCGCTAGAGAGATCCACAGCATAAATTGACATGCTGCAGATTTCAAATCCGCACCACAGTCAGTTTACTGCATGTGGATGAGATTTCTTAAAATCTACAGACTTGCCACACAAAAATCTGCAAAGGCAAATCCGCAGCCATTCAACCACGAGTAAATCCAGCCTAAAAAGAACTTGTCTTAAAGGGGTTTGTCCAGGTTCAGAGCTAAACCCAGACATATCCCCATTTTACCCAGGCAGCCCCCCCGATATGAGCATTGGAGCATTTCAGATAGGGCACAACTACACTGCAACATTTGTAGCGCAACATTTTGTTGCACCAATGTCGTGCAACAATATTTTATGCGACTGTGGACTTTCTGTGATTGTTGCGTCGCAGTCGCAGCATGTTGCAGTGCGACACCATAGACTGCCATTATAAAAATTGTCGCGCGACATATGTCGTCGTGTAGACGTAGCCTTAATTGTAATTTGTTGATAAAAATTTCTCTTCAATTTGTGGTAAGGAGTCAAGTGGGCGGTCCTATCAAGTGACTGACAGCCATCCCTTATGAGTGTGCATACAGATACCTGTCAATCACTGCAGGTCCACCCACATGACTCCTTACCTTAGATTGAGGAGAAATTTTAATGAATAAAATACAAGTTAGGCTACTTTTACACTGCCGTTTCTGGGTCCGCTTGTTAGATCCGTTTCAGGGCTCTCACAAGCAGCCCAAAACGGATCAGTTCAGCCCCAATGCATTCTGAATGGATAAGAATCCACTCAGAATGCATCAATTTAGCTGCGTTTGGTCTCCGTTGCGTTTTTTAGACGGTCACTAAAATGCAGCTTGCAGCGTTTTGATGACCGTCTGACTATGCGGAGCCAAATGGATCCGTCTTGACTTACAATTTAAGTCAATGGGGACGGATCAGTTTTTCACTGACACAATATGGTGCAATTGAAAACGGATCCGTCCCCCATTGACTTTCAATGTAAGTCAAGACGGATCCGTTTTGACACTTTTTTTTTTGAGAATAATGCAAACGGATCCGTTATTAACAGATACAAGCGTTTGCATTATTGATGCAGATCCGTCTGTGCAGATAGAAGACGGATCCGCACCAAACGCGAGTGTGAAAGTAGCCTTATACTGGAACGCTTGCTTTCTGACTCTCTTCTGCCACTCTCTACCATTTGTTTCCTCCAAGACCCTGATGCTGCCACCACCCTATATAACACCACAATAAGTACAGCTTTGGACACTGTTGCCCCCCTCACACACAACAAAACCCCAAAAATCAACAGACAACCCTGGCACAACACCAACCTGATAAAAAAACTCAGACAAGCTTCCAGGGCTGCTGAGCGGCGATGGAAGACATCCCATTCTAAGGATCACTTCACCGCATACAAGCAATCATTCCTCATATTTAAATCCTCACTCGCTGATGCAAAACAGGCCTACTTCTCATCTCTCATATCTTCCCTGTCCCACAGCCCTAAACAACTTTTTAACACTTAACTCCCTTCTCTGTCCCCCAGCGCCCCCACCCTCATCTTTTCATCTAAGCTGAGGACTTAGCTATATACTTCAAACATAGGATCGTCAACATTAGAGAAAGCTTCAGTGCACAGTCCCCACAGACCCTCTACACAACTGCTCAGTCCTCTACTCCCAAAACCCGCTTCTCCACCATTACAGTGGAGAAAAACTCTCCACTCTACTCTCCAAATCTCATCTCACCACCTGTGCACTTGACCCAATCCCATCCCACCTCATACCTAACCTCACCACAGTGTTTATCCCAGCCCTAACCCATCTCTTCAACCTATCACTAACCTCCGGTGTCTTCCCCTCTGCTTTTAAACATGCTACCATTACACCCATCCTCAAAAAGCCTTCACTTGACCCATCTTCTTTGTCCAGTTATCGCTTCTTTGTCCATATCACTTCTTCCGTATGCCTCAAAGCTACTTGAGCAACATGTCCATTCTGAACTGTCCTCTCACCTCTCCTTCTGCTCCCTCTTTGACCGGCTACAATCTGGCTTCTAACCCCACCACACGACTGAAACTGTCCTTACTAAAGTCACCAATGACCTGCTAACAGCCAAAACCAAAATACATTACTCTGTCCTCCTCCTCCTTGACCTGTCCTCTGCCTTTAAAACTGTTGACCACTCCCTTCTGTTACAAACTCTTATCTCTTGGCATCACTGACCTGGCCCTCTCCTGGATCACATCATACCTCACAGATCGGACGTTTAGCGTCTCTCACACCACCTCCTCGTCTCATTTCCTCTCTGTTGGTGTCCCGCAAGGCCCTCTGCTCTTCTCTATAGAGTCCCATGGCTTTCAGTATCACTTTTATGCTGACGACACACAAATCTACCTCTCTGGTCCAGACATCGCCACCTTACTATCCAGAATCCCACAATGCCTATCTTCCATAATCTCCTTCTCCTCTCGCTTTCTAAAATCTAACATGGATAAAACAGAATTCATCATCTTTTCCCCCCATCTTGCTCAACCCCCCCAACAGACCTATCTATCACGATTAATGGCTGCACACTCTCCCCAGTCAACCAAGTCCGCTGCCTTGGAGTGACCTTGGATTCTGCCCTCTCCTTCCGACCACACATCCATGCCCTTTCCACTACCTGCTGCCTCAAACTCAAAAACATCTCCCGCATCCGCACTTTCCTAAACTTTGAGTCTGCGAAAATGCTTGTACATGCCCTTATCATCTCCCGCCTAGACTACTGCAACATTCTCCTCTGTGGCCTTCCATCTAGCACTCTCGCACCCCTCCAATCTATCCTCAACTCTGCTGCCCGACTAATCCACCTCTCACCCTGTTACTCCTCTGCCTCTCCCCTCTGCCAAGCTCTTCACTGGCTCCCCATTGATCAGCGAATTCAGTTCAAAATACTAACAAATACATACAAGGCCGTTCACAACCTGTCCCCTCCCTACATCTCTGAGCCACTTTCCCGATACATCCTCACACGCAATCTCCGTTCCTCACAAGACCTCCTTCTCTCCTCTTATCACCTCTTCCCACAATCGGCTCCAAGATTTCTCCCGTGCATCCCCCATACTCTGGAACTCCCTACCCCAACATATCAGACTCTCACCTACAGTGGAATCCTTCAAAAGAAACCTGAAAACCCACCTGTTCAGACAAGCCTACAACCAGTGACCCTGCTGCCTCTATATCGCCATGACCAACTTCCCGCACCTACTGTGTCCTTTTCCTGTACCATGTAGATTGTAAGCCCTTGCGGGCAGGGCCCTCTCTCCTTCTGTACCAGTTTGCAACAGTTTGTAACTCGTCTTGTTCATGCTTCGGGTACTTTCACACTAGCGTTTTTCTTTTCCGGCATCGAGTTCCATCACAGGGGCTCAATACTGGAAAAAAACTGATCAGTTTTATCCAAATGCATTCTGAATGGAGAGCATTCTGTTCAGTATGCATCAGGATGCAACCGTTCAGTCCCTCTTACGTTTTTTGGCCGGAGAAAATACCGCAGCATGCTGCAGTTTTCTCTCCGGTCAAAAATCCTGAACACTTGCCAGGATGCCGGATCCGACATTAATTTCCATTGAAATGCATTAAGGCCGGCCCCAAGTGTTCCAGCCAAACGGATCCGGATTTCCGGTCTGCGCATGCGCAGACCTGAAAAAATTCAAAAATTAATAAATACCGGATCCGTTTTTCCGAATGACACCGGAGAGACAGATCCGGTATTTCCATGAATTTGTCAGACGGATTCGCATCTGGATCCGTCTGACGAATGCCATCGGTTTGTGTCCGGATTGCCGGAACTGCCTGGCGGAATCCTCTGTTGCAAGTGTGAAAGTACCCTTAGTGCAATTGTCTGCATTAGGTGTGTAATATGTATACCCCTTTTCATGTACAGCGCTATGGAATGAATGGCGCTTTAATAATAATAAATAATAATAATACTATATATCAGTCTGCTCAGCTCCTCTTGCTTTATAACATGCTGCCTGCAGACTGCACTGCAATCTTATGATGACAGGCTCCCTTTAAACGATCTAATCTACTCTAGAACTCAATTTGGACATATAAAAAACTTGCGATAAATTTTCTAGTTCTAGTTTGTTGTTTTGCTTGTTCTTTTCCACACATCGGAGGAACGTGCTCATATTCCAGCTGAAGCATATGTCTACTAGGGACATGTCAGATACCACTTTCATGCTAAATATTTAATTGGAAAGACCCTACTCAAATTACACAAAGTAAAGGTAAACGAGGCCTTTGGATGTCCTTACGTGTCCACCATCAGTCACATTAAATAGTGACCTTGCTTCCACTGGAGAAAGAAAAAAACAAAACTGTCCTGCAGGAATGTTAAGTAGAATATAATGAGGTATACATCTGTGCTATCTAAAGGTAGATTTACACAGGACAATTCTGCAGCCGATCGGGACAGTTGGCTGCTCTCTCAGTAAAGGAGACATTTACGTGCAGCGATCTTATATATTTTATATAATATAACATAATTAGCAGAGATGTAAGACCACAAAAAAAGAAAGTGCGGTTTCCCCATGCAGGACTTTTGTCTCCGCTCAAAAATCATGTTTCGAGCGGACACCGAAAGGACCCCACTATAGTCTATGGGGTCTTTAGGCTCCGTTACACTCAGTTAGGTCTCAGTTATCTGCAGAATCCGTCCTTTCCGTTCTCCTGCTCCTCAACGGAGCCAGAGAACGGAAAGGAGAAACGGTGATGTGAACGAGGCCATAACTGTATTGCCTATAACTACTCCTATTGTTAATATTATATACATCACTATCATATTGTCGTACTAACCCTCAGGGAAACCGCACTTTCTTTTATTGTGGTTTTACATGTCTGCTAATCATGTTATATTATTATATAAAATCATTGAATAAAGATTCTTTTTATATTTGAGCCATAAAGACGCTGGTGTCTTTTTGTAGCCATTTGTATTGGTATAGAGTTAGCTCTATTTGAGGGGTTTTTGTTGAGTTTTTTTTTTTATTTACAGTCTTATGTATAACCTTTTTGTAATAATTCACAGTGATAAAGTAAAACTAAAAAGAATTGAAATGTGTAAAATCTTCCTAATCCTATCAGAATTCACCCAAAATCCAAAGCAAGCAGCATTTTTGTTTAGTTGGCATTATAAATGAACCAGGTCGCAAAATTGTACAGGATTGAAAGTCACTTCTAAATATAGCTCTTCACTTCAAGCCAATATTTCACCATTTTATTATCTGATCTCATCATAAAAATATAAGCTTCCAAAATGAGCACATTGAAGTGGTGTCCAGAAAGACAGTTACTTTTGTAATTTACTTTCGGTTACAAAAATGCTCCAGTGAGAGATTCTAATTACTTTATTATAATGGCGCCCCTGGTGATTAAATCTGTATGGTAATATGTGCATCCACCTGCTGAGGTGGTCGCACATGCTCCGTTCCATCCTGCAACTGCCATCAGCAATATCTACTATTAGAAGCTGTGACAATTACAGGGAGTGGGCTGCCACAGAAAGGACCCCCCGCCCCCCCATCTCCCGAGAAAGGACACAACCTTTGAACTGCCAAGCTGAAGCAATGACTGTGGAGATCTCTGGATCCATGTGAGGTACAGGGCTGGTTCTATCTTTGTTAGAAAGGTATTGCCATGTACTGCATGATGAGCGATTTTTATATTTTTCACACCAGTCATGGCATAACCCCCTTAAATACTTTTCTCACCAAAAACCAATTTTTTTTTTTTATACATATGAATGTAACATTTCTGATATTCTAGTACTTTTTCCCAAAATCACTAACCCGAGGGAACAAACTTCTGCAGAATAAACATTGCGGTCAGCAAGCCAGAACAGATCCCATCAGAGGAAAGCAGGAAAACCTTTCCTTGGTAGTAGCTTACCATGCAAGGATTACCCGTCCGCGTTGTTCTTTCTAGATCACTTTCCTGTCTCTGGCCATTCAGTATTCCAATCACCTCATATCTCCTCTCAATACACATCAGAGGTTAGTTTGTAAGCTCTTGAATGGAAATTCCCTAATTTTATTGGAACTACTAGTGGATTGCCTACCTTCTTAAAGGGAACCTCTCAAATTGAACATGGCATCTAAATGGCTTACACCATGTTATAGAGCAGGATGAGCTGAGCGGATTCATATATAGTTTTATCGGAAACTATTCAGTATAACTTGTATTTCATTCATTTAAATTCCTGCTCATTCTGGGCTTTAAATTCAAGAAGACGGTCCTATCAGTGACTGACGGCCATCCCTCTATGACTGTGTACACAGATAGCTGTCACTGACTGAAGTCAAGGAGACGGTCCTATCAGTGACTGATGGCCTTCCCTCTATGACTATGTATACAGATAGCTGTCAGTCACTGACTGAAGTCAAGGAGACGGTCCTATCAGTGACTGATGGCCTTCCCTCTATGACTGTGTACACAGATAGCTGTCAGTCACTGACTGAAGTGAAGGAGACGGTCCTATCAGTGACTGACGGCCATCCCTCTATGACTGTGTACACAGATATCTGTCACTGACTGAAGTCAAGGAGGCGGTCCTATCAGTGACTGATGGCCTTCCCTCTATGACTGTGTACACAGATAGCTGTCTGTCACTGACTGAAGTCAAGGAGGCGGTCCTATCAGTGACTGACAGCCTCCCCTCTATGACTGTGTACACAGATAGCTGTCAGTCACTGACTGAAGTCCAGGAGACGGTCCTATCAGTGACTGACAGCCTTCCCTCTATGACTGTGTACACAGATAGCTGTCACTGACTGACTGAAGTCCAGGAGATGGTCCTATCAGTGACTGACAGCCTCCCTCTAACGCTGTGTACACAGATAGCTGTCAGTCACTGACTGAAGTCCAGGTGACGGTCCTATCAGTGACTGATGGCCTTCCCTCTATGACTGTGTACACAGATAGCTGTCAGTCACTGACTGAAGTCAAGGAGACGGTCCTATCAGTGACTGATGGCCTCCCCTCTATGACTGTGTACACAGATAGCTGTCAGTCACTGACTGAAGTGAAGGAGACGGTCCTATCAGTGATTGACAGCCTCCCCTCTATGACTGTGTACACAGATAGCGGTCAGTCACTGACTGAAGTCCAGGAGACGGTCCTATCAGTGACTGACAGTCTTCCCTCTATGACTATGTATACAGATAGCTGTCACTGACTGAAGTCCAGGAGACAGTCCTATCAGTGACTGATGGCCTTCCCTCTATGACTGTGTACACAGATAGCTGTCAGTCACTGACTGAAGTCCAGGAGACGGTCCTATCAGTGACTGACAGCCTTCCCTCTATGACTGTGTACAGAGATAGCTGTCAGTCACTGACTGAAGTCCAGGAGACAGTCCTATCAGTGACTGATGGCCTTCCCTCTATGACTGTGTACACAGATAGCTGTCAGTCACTGACTGAAGTCCAGGGGACGGTCCTATCAGTGACTGACAGCCTCCCCTCTATGACTGTGTACACAGATAGCTGTCTGTCACTGACTGAAGTCAAGGAGGCGGTCCTATCAGTGACTGATGGCCTTCCCTCTATGACTGTGTATACAGATAGCTGTCAGTCACTGACTGAAGTCAAGGAGACGGTCCTATCAGTGACTGATGGCCTTCCCTCTATGACTGTGTACACAGATAGCTGTCAGTCACTGACTGAAGTGAAGGAGACGGTCCTATCAGTGATTGACAGCCTCCCCTCTATGACTGTGTACACAGATAGCGGTCAGTCACTGACTGAAGTCCAGGAGGCGGTCCTATCAGTGACTGACAGCCTTCCCTCTATGACTATGTATACAGATAGCTGTCACTGACTGAAGTCCAGGAGACAGTCCTATCAGTGACTGATGGCCTTCCCTCTATGACTGTGTACACAGATAGCTGTCAGTCACTGACTGAAGTCCAGGAGACGGTCCTATCAGTGACTGACAGCCTCCCCTCTATGACTATGTACACAGATAGCTGTCAGTCACTGACTGAAGTCCAGGAGACGGTCCTATCAGTGACTGACAGCCTTCCCTCTATGACTGTGTACACAGATAGCTGTCAGTCACTGACTGAAGTCCAGGAGACGGTCCTATCAGTGACTGACAGCCTTCCCTCTATGACTGTGTACAGAGATAGCTGTCAGTCACTGACTGAAGTCCAGGAGACAGTCCTATCAGTGACTGATGGCCTTCCCTCTATGACTGTGTACACAGATAGCTGTCTGTCACTGACTGAAGTCAAGGAGGCGGTCCTATCAGTGACTGATGGCCTTCCCTCTATGACTATGTAAACAGATAGCTGTCAGTCACTGACTGAAGTCAAGGAGACGGTCCTATCAGTGACTGATGGCCTTCCCTCTATGACTGTGTACACAGATAGCTGTCAGTCACTGACTGAAGTGAAGGAGACGGTCCTATCAGTGATTGACAGCCTCCCCTCTATGACTGTGTACACAGATAGCGGTCAGTCACTGACTGAAGTCCAGGAGACGGTCCTATCAGTGACTGACAGCCTTCCCTCTATGACTGTGTACACAGATAGCTGTCAATCACTGACTGAAGTCCAGGAGACGGTCCTACCATTGACTGACAGCCTCCCCTCTATGACTGTGTACACAGATAGCTGTCAGTCACTGATTGAAGTCCAGGAGACGATCCTATCAGTGACTGACAGCCTTCCCTCTATGACTGTGTACACAGATAGCTGTCAGTCACTGACTGAAGTCCAGGAGACGATCCTATCAGTGACTGACAGCCCTCCCTCTATGACTGTGTATACACAGATAGTTGTTAGTCACTGACTGAAGTCAAGCAGGCGGTTCTATCAGTGACTGACAGCCTTCCCTCTATGACTGTACAGAGATAGCTGTCAGTCACTGATAGGCCTGCTTGACTTCAAAGACCAGAATTAGGGGGAATTTAAATGTATAAATTAATTAACTTAAATGTTTTTCCACAAAACTATATATCAACCTGCTCAGCTCCTACTGCTCTATATGCTGCTTGCAGACTGCACTGCATTTTCACAATGACAGGTCCCCTTGAAGTCAGAGTGAGCTCTTTGAGAGGCTTGATATTATGCTGTATAGCTGGTTGTCTCAGAACACATCGTAATGTTCTCACACTTGTTCTATAGAACTTTCAGACAGGCTATACAGCAGCATTTTAAAAGGGGGGGGTCTATAGACACATCCATGCTGGAACTTAATATTACAGCTGCTAGCCTGCCTGTTCCCTCCTCACATACGACACCATCAGAATACATTTACAAAGCCTTACCACTATGTGTACTTATATCACGTACCGTAACCTTATTATAGGCTAGTATAGGAGTTTTACTACTGCTACAAGTGCTGCAACATTGGATTCTCAAAATTATGTTTTAAAACTGCAAATCACAGTAGCTGGAAATGGCCATTTTGGAGTCATTCTTCCCAAGTCATAGCCTGCTACTGATTCAGTGGCTAGAAGATAAACTAATATTCCATTTCATTTCTTCTTAGCACTGGAGGCCCATAATAAGGAAGAGGATGATGAGAGTGGTGATGCGCTCTATGGCAGGTCCTTGGGAATTAATGTCAGGAAGTATGCGCATCCACCTCCAGTTATTATGGATCTGTTGGCAGGATGTCATTAGATGGCACACTTTGTACAGTCCCTCTTGTGTATCATCCCTTTACCATCTTCAGGAAATCTACTTTTCTGCTGCCTGCACGTAGTGTGACTCAGGCCTCTAAAGTTACCCAGCTCTATGAGGACAATAGCAAAGTTTCTGGGAACATGCTAAAGGAGTATGTGCCCAGCTTTGTGTGTCTGTAGAATGCTCCCCTAGAAACTAGCAGCTTCTTCTAATGGCAAATACATCGAAGTGGTATGGCAATAGTTTAGCCCTGGCTCCCTACAAGCATCACTCCATCACAGCAACAATACAGTAGCATGTGGGTAAATGTCCTACCTTCTAAATGTGTTGTAGCACTGCACATCAGATAGTCCACAACTGCTCACTTACACCAGGACCACAACAGACAAAGCCCCCTGCTGCCGGGAGCAGCCCTGAACCCTCCCAGCAAATCGCCACTCACAGATCTGCATGTGCTACATGATGGGAGGGGAGACAGCCGGCAGTGGGGGAGGGAGAGAAAAGAAAGAGAATGAAAGAAAGAGGAAGAGAAACTGCTCAAGTCCTGTCATATTGTGTGCCAGTCCTAGTGACAGTGATCATCAGTCACCTGCCCTGAAGCCTGCACCCAGGCCTGGGAGTCGGAGCAAAGGTTGTGTGGGGTCAGTGGAGCTGCAAAGGAGATCAACCCGGCAGGAGGGAGAAGAAAGGGGGGTATGCCAGCTGAAACTCATGGAGTCACTTTATGTCACAAAAGGAGAAAGTATTACAGAAAGTATACCTGAAAAGGAATATAGGATATAAGGAATATAGGAAAGGAATGTAGACAATTACAAGGCTTCAGCTAAATCCTGGCCATGACTGTTAGGGGAGCTGCACACGCCACGGATTATGTGCTTTATATCCATGTGGATTCTCATGCGGACCGTAGTGTTGATACAGCACCAGCAAAGTGTATGAGATTAGACAAATGGTTTTTCTGTGCGGAAATTGACCTGCTGTGTGGATGTGAAAATCTGCATCATGTCAAGTCCTTGTGCGGATTTCACCCTTTTCAATGCCAGGGTGAGATCTGTGAATTTTTTTAATCAAATCCGCACCGTTTTTTGGGGTGGATTTGGTGCAGAAACACACAGAAATCCGCACACAAAAAAACGCAATAATTTTCTGTTTTGAAACCCCCAGCGGTGTATAGGTAGCCTTAGGCCCCATTCACGATGCAGATCTTGCAAAGGCGAAATCTGCCGCATATTCCATTTTCTGCAGCGGTTTTTCAATTTGAATGCCCATCAAATGAAGCTAAACTATGAACAGTCATCCATAGCTGATTCCAGTGGCGTTTGTCCGGACACTGCACCAAGAAAAGGACATGTCCTCCCTTTCCGCGGATGCAGCTAAATCACCAGCCGCACCAGCGTCAGCACAACCACCCATTGAAAACAATAGGAAACAGGCTCCGCCGGATTTTAGGGGCACAATCCGTGCCAACAGACACTATTTGAACAGGGCCTTAATGATCACTTTAGAGGACGTGTCACATCTTTCTCAGAAGTAACTCACTAATACACCCGCACATACCCACTGTATTCAATATGCATCTATACACGCCCTGTGATTCTGGAGAAAGAGGAATGAATCCAGATTACAAGTAAAATAACCAGCAAAGCCAGGGGGTTACTGTAAATGGCATCCCGCTCATAAGCATTTGCATCGCCAGGAGGCATAACAACGCTTACAGTATTTCTAATTAAGTTTGCTCCGTTTTGACAAGTGAGGATATGATTTATGAAAAGGCTATACAAGCAATGGGATGTGGGAAAAAGACAGTGTGTACGTAATGAACTTCATGTCAACCGTTATGAATACAGAAATTGTTCCTTTTCTTCCTCTTTAGGTTACATGCACACGAACGTTGTTCATTTCTGTGACCGTTCCGTTTAGTTTTTTTTTTGCGGATAGGATGGGGACCCATTCATTTCAATGGGTCCGCAAAAAATGTGGACAGCACACCGTGTGCTGTCCGCATCAGTATATCCGTTCCGTAGCCCCGCAAAAAAAAAAGAACAGTCCTATTTTTGTCCGTTTTAGGCATTGTTACAGTGGATCCGCAAAAAAAAACGGATGGCATACTTTTTTTTGTGGACCGCAAAACACATACGGTCGTGTGCATGTAGCCTAAGTCTAATGAATCTATATGTAGGTGCTAATGTAATGCACAGTAATTGCAGAAAATGAGAGCTGTTATATTTCACAGAACCAATTCACTAAAGAGGTCATGCAGAACTTTGGGGTTTTAAATGAGTGAAAATGCAGCTGACAATCACTTGGGAACGTGCCGTTCACTTTTCAGTCAACTTGTTTTCTGGAAGATTCATCTCCTAATGCAGAACCCAAACCACATAAATGGCAAATGCATCTTTCCACTGATACCTTACTGGGGCTATTTTTACAATAGGCGTGTGAAAGATTTTTAAGTGTATGTTCAGACGGTTTAAAATAAATGGCAGGAAAAAATTAAATAAAATCTGACACTGAATTATCTTTTGCTTTACACGCAGTTTTTTCTGCTTCCCTCTGATTGAACAGGATCATCAGCCAGAAGACAGGGCAGGATGCCTTATTTCAGCTTGCTGATAAAATCTGCGCGATTCAAAAAACAAAACACTGACTCCCACAATGAGATTTTGCTGTGGAAAAATAGTCAAAATCACCTGCACAAAACTGTCAGGATGACCTGTATTTTTTTTATGGCATCATTTTCGGCTACACATATTTTATACCAGTAATATTGGCAGGTTTAAGGCCGCCTAAGTGTTGGCTGTAAAAAGGCATGTCGGTGGTCACTATTTACATATTGATGGTTCCCGACTCCTGGCACCCTCGCCGATCAGCTGTAATGAAATGGCTGAGAGCTTAGGCCTCTTCCTACGTTCACCAGTCACGTGAATAGGGCTGATTTATGATACCAAGCACAGCCGCTATACAATGTACGGCACTGCGCTTAGCTGCAAGGAGGCTACAGCACTCACCCGAGCTTCCTGAAACGGCTGATCGGCAGGGGTGCCAGGAGTCAGAGCACCATTGATGTAATGTTGACGACCTATCCTGAGGATAGGCCATTAATATGAAAATCCTGGAAAACCCAGTGTATTTAATTTTTTATGTAATACTATTAAAGGGAATCTGTTCCTACCAGGTTTGTGCTGCCTCATGTGAGCACAGGGGCGCTTACTTTTTCTTCATGCTCCATAAAATGACTGTTTAACAGCTGCAGCAGGAGGCGGACGCTGGCGTCTGCCCAATGGTAGCATGCACTCCAAAACCCTGGACGTTCAGAGTTTCCCAGCTCCTTCAACATTCCCTCCATACGTACATAATTACATATGAAATTCTATTTTCTGTCCCACAGACAAGGGGAGTAGGTTAGAGCAACGATTACTTCCTAAGGATAATTGACTGTTTTGCTTCTTTTATGTAGTCATATACTGTATGTAGTTCTGCTGACAATCTGCATAACACATATTGATGCAAATTATGGCGCACACCATATCCGAGCCTGATGGAAAGAAAAAGGGTGTGGGTCTCACCTGCAGTGGTGTGACTTCTGCAGTCCAATCGATTTACTATCATTTAGACCAGAAGATGGCGTAAATTTTAGTTCAAATCTATGCCAGCTCATATCTGTTTGCACTGATGGATTTTATACTAGGGATGGCGTATGTAATGACCATCTTCTTTACACACACAGATGATGTTGGAGGGTATGAAGGATCGGACCAACTGAAGTTTTCCACTCGATCCTTCAGATCTCACAGGACATAAGCCTCCACCAGAAGAGTCTGGCAGCGGCTTTTTCCTGTGTCTCATACATGCTTGGCAGAACTGAAAATGTATGGGGGGTGAAAGAGATAGCTGTGGGTCAAACAATCAATTGTCCGACAGCTGCTAAATGTGTATAATAGCTTAGGCTACTTCCGCACTCACGTTTGGTGTGGATCCGTCATGGATCTCACAGACGGATCCGCGCCGATAATACAACCGCATGCATCCGTTCAGAACGGATCAGTTTGTATTATCTTTAACATAGCCAAAACGGATCCGTCTTGAACACTATTGAAAGTCAATGGGAGACGGATCCGTTTTCTATTGTGCCAGATTGTGTCATAGAAAACTGATCCGTTCCCATTGACTTACATTGTGTGTCTGAACCAAACGGATCCGTCCCGTTTCATCAAGCGGATAGCAAAATGCTGCAAGCAGAGTTTTGGTGTCCGTCTCCAAAGCTGAATGGAAACGGAACGCAGGCAAACTGATGCATTCTGAGCGGATCATTATCCATTCAGAATGCATTAACGCAAAATTGATCCGTTTTGGACCGATTGTGAGAGCCCTGAACCGATCTCACAAACAAATCAAAACGCCAGTGTGAAAGTAGCCTTAAAGAGGGCCTGTCACCTCTACGGACATGTCTGTTTCAGTAACTACTTACGTTCCCCATGCAATAACAATTCTGGAGCATCTATTCTTATGACTCTACATCGTGCTATTCCTTTATTATTCTTACTAGACGTTATAAATGAACTGCTAAAAGTTTGCAAGGAAGGTCCAGCTGGGTGTTACCCTGCACAATCTGCTACTGATTGGATAGTGTCGGACTGTTTAGGGACACATCCAAAACTGGAAACACCCAACACTGCTAGAAATTCATTCATTACTTCTAGAACGAATAATAAAGCAATGGTAAAACCGAGTCTAAAAAGATTAGATGCTCCAGAATTGTACAGGATGCAAGTGGTTACTAAAACAGCCATGTCAGGAGAGGTAGCAAGTCGTGTAATGTTAGCACTATGAGCCACAACCCCCCCCACCTCCTGTGTCACAGAGGAAGTTGTGGGTATGCTCTGATTACAATCAAGGTACAAACAAAACACTTGCCTTAAGTAACAAATCCCATCTCACACTGACAGGTTATCTCTAAACAGGAGGCCTAAATAGTAGAGAAGTGATAAGACGTCTTGTACATACAAGATTACTGTCAGCATGAGAAATCACAGCCCATTAGTAATGCCAACTGAGGAGAAGACAACTTCAGCAGTTTTAACCATCGCAGTCATGAGACACTGCTAAAGGCCAACCAAGCTTTTGTTTGGCTGTTAACCCTCGATGTGTTAAAGAAAAAATGGAAAATCTGCCAATAAAAGTGAAATTTAGAAATGTCATCTCCATTTTCCTTTAATTCTCATGGAACACCTAAAGGGTTAACAAAGTTTGTAAAATCAGTTTTGAGTAACTTGAGGGGTGTAGTTTCTGCAATAGGGTCATTTATGGGGGGTTTCCACTATGTAAGCCCCACAAAGTGACTTCAGACCTGAACTGGTCCTTAAAAAGTGGGTTTTGGAAATTTTCTTAAAAATCTTAAGAATTGCTTCTAAAATTCTAACCCTTCTAATGTCCTAAAAATTTAAATGACATTTACAAAAGGATGCCAACATAAAGTAGACATATGGGGAATGTTAAGTAATAAATATTTTATGAGGTATCCCTTTCTGTTTTAAAAGCAGAGAAATTGAAATTTAGAAAATTGCGAATTTTCAAAAATTTGGGTAAATTTGGGATTTTTCCATAAATAAAAGTGAAATATATTGACTCAAATTTATGACTATAATGAAGTACAATGTGTCACGAGAAAACAATCAGAATGGTTTGGATAAGTAAAAGTATTCCAAAGTTATTATCACATAAAGTGACACGTCAGATTTGCAAAATTAAAAGTGGTCAAGAAGGTGAAAAATAGCTTGGTCTTGAAATGGTTAAAGGGGTTATCTCACTTCAGTAAGTTGCATTTATAATGTAGAGAAAGTTAATACAAGCCATTTACTAATATATTGTTATTATACATATTGCTTCCTTTGCTGGCTGGATTCGTTTTTCCATCACATTATATACTGCTCGTTTTCATGGTTACAGACCACCCTGCAATCCATCAGTGGTGGTTGTGCTTGCACAATATAGGAAAAAGCACCAGCCTCTCTCGTGGCTGGGACCCTGGGAGTGCACATAGGCTAGTGCTTTTTTCAATAGACTCCTGTCCGCAAGTTCTTGTCTACTCTCCACCACATTAAGGACTTCTTTACGGAATTTGGAATGACAACGCGCTTTTCTAGGGCGGAATTTGTTTCGTCCCAAGAGCATAAGAGGAAGGCCTGAAGGATCCTTGTGTGACTCTGAGCCCATCTGACCGAGGGGATTGTAGCCGTCAGAAGGCCCAGGATGGTCATAATTTTTCTGATGGAGGAGGTTCTTTGGCTGCAGAACAGAGTTACTTTGTGAAGTAGATTGTTCCGTTTTTCTAGGGGTAAAAAGGATATTAGAAGATGAGAATCTAAGAGTACTCTCAGGAAGAGCTTTCTTCGGTCTGGAGATAGGTCTGATTTCTTGAAGTTTATAATCCACCCGAGGGTGGTAAAGCATGTTTGCACTTGAGAGGTGGGATCGTAGAATTCCCTTCGAGGGTGAAGCGATCAGGTAATAGTCTAGATATGGTACAATCAGAATAGATATTTTGTGACCTCTGACATGGCTTTTGAAAATATTCTTGGAGCCGAAGAGCATCAGAATGGGGGAGCTCTGAACTGGAAATGGCGTAACTGGTCCCCTAGAAAGACGGCGATTCTTAAATATTTCTGATGACTTTGGCATATCGGAACATGGTAGTAAGCGTCCTGGAGGTCCAAAGTCACCATGAAACAATCCTGAGGGAGTAAGTTGATGGTGGATTTTATCGTTTCCATCTTGAATTTTTTTTAAACAAAATTTAAAATTTATTAATTATCAAACGGAAGGCTCCTCTTGGTTTCTGTACCGGAAATATCGGAGAATAGAAACCTTTTCCGTATTGATCTACTGGGAGTGGATGGAGCACTTTTTTGTTTATAAGAGAAGAGATCTCTATTTCTAGACAAGACTATCTTTCTTTTTGAGGCAGCTTCCTGTTTACGAAAAATCGTTTCGGGGGAGGGGATAAAAACTCTATTTTTAGGCCTTCTCTTACAGTAGATACTACCCACGGGGAAGCCCCTATTTCTTCCCAGGCCGAGGTGAAAAAGATTTGCCTACCCCCAACATAGCTTATGGCGTCATTGATTGGGACGGGAGGAGTTTTCAGGATTGATTAAGAATCCCCTTCCTCTGCCTCTAGAAGGTTGCCACTTCCTTGAAACTTCTTTTTTCTTCTGATCCAGCCTCGTTTTTTTCTGATTCTGAAAGGATCGCCTATGGTAAAAATAACGATTCTCAAGGGAAAATCCTAGAAGGTAGAAGCAATGCTGGGACGCAGCATAGTCATATTTGTCTCCCAGGCTTTTTTAAATAAATTTTCAGATTTCTTGTCCATGGGATCTCATAAGAGACCCATGTCCTCGAACGGCAAAGAGGTCTTCTTTGAAATGCAACTGGGGCATCAATTTTCGGCGTTTTGTCCCAGAGATCTAACTCAGTCTCAGCAAAAGGATATTTCCTTTTAAAGGAATTTGTCACAGCTGTTCCTTCAGGATCCCCCCATTCTGTGGATATCAGGGATTTTATGTTGTTATGAATGGGGAAGACCCTTCTCTTTCTCTCCCCCAGCCCCTGGAACATTTGATCTTGAACAGAGTGGATTTCTTTTTCCTCCTCAATGTTTATAGTGGCCCTTATGGTCTTTAGAAGACCGTCAGTTTCCTCAGGGAGAAACAGCGGTTTTCCTGAGCCGTCGTCTGGGGAGTCAGAGTCTGGATCGGATATTAGCGCCCCTTCATCTAGATCAAACGCCACATCAGAGGCTAAGGATCTGTGAGACGTGATGCAATTTTAGAGTCCACAGCCGTATTTACTTCTTCCTTAATTATAGCTCTTATGGAATCAAGGAAGGATGGCGACTCTTCTGTGACCACCTTTTCGGTGCATTTTGGATATAAGGATTTCTTTGTTGTGGAGGAAAAAGACTTCCTACAGATGGTGCACTTTTTGCGTCTCGTATCTCCAACGGCAGGCTTAGGTGTCATGGTCTCCAGGTCCAGGCTGAGGGCAGATGTAGCGGAATCTCTAGGTTTTCTTGCGTCCGCGTTCAATGGGGCAAGCATGACTGCTGGCGGTGCAGTGTAGCCTCTGACTGGGGAACTCTCACCCCGTTTAAATCTCCCTATATGCCGCACCACTGGAAGTGCATAAGTGCGAGATTCTCTTGTCCAAGGAGAATCTCGCCTGGTGATGTCAGAACGCCAAGATCCCGCGCAATTTCACCCTTACATGGGAGTATCGCGAGCCCGGGGCTGCTGCACGCAGGCTTATGCCTAGGAACAGGTAAGGGAGGCAGCGCGTCCCCGGGGTTCCCATTCCCTGCTCCAGCCCTCCCACGATGTGTGGGGAAAGGAAACAAGGCCGGGCAAGAAAAAAACATTCCTGGCACTGCAGGAGAGCTTCCACGCATCCCGAGGACAGAAAACAACGACTGTATAGGTAAGGGGAGGAGGCCTTTTAAATCATGTGCTTCTGCGTTGTTTCCTGTCCTGGGGGCGGGGACACCCTCCTGTAAGTGCCATTGTGAAGGCGCCGGGGGAAAAAATTAAAGGTGGAACCTGATTGGTTGTTATGGGCGACTAAACCAGTTTTACCAGAGGAAGAGGAGAGCAAACCTTGGAAGTGCAATGCCTGAGGAAAGGAGGGGGGTGGATTCCTCCAAACCACTGCAACAGCAGCGCATCAGACCGTTCATTCCACTCAAAATTGGTTGCTTCACATTGAACTTTCCTTCCATGGAAGTCTCATGACACTCCAGGTGACTATTCTAGTTGTTGAACTGCTAATGCCTATACTAATGAATTTTGGATAATATATTCACAAGGAAAAGGACTCTTTTGGTGAATGCATCTTTATTCAAAGGCTATCTGTATGGAGGGGAAAGAGGGAATCTCTGAGATTCCCCTGAGCTGCTTAAAGGCCATCTATCAGCAGATTTGTACCTATGGAACTGGCTGACATGTTGCACGTGCACTTGGCAGCTGAAGGCATCTGTGTTGGTCCCATGTTCATATGTGCCCATATTGCTCAGAATTTTTTTTAATACATGCTCATCCAAACTGAGTGTGTATGCGTATAGGAATCCAAAATATAGCAGTCAGCTATTGAAGGTGTATGGGAATGAAGGCAAAAATTTACTTTTTCTACATCTTTAGCCCAGTTAGAAAACAACCTCAGGCTAAACACCTCTTAATGAGGCAGCAACAGAATAGCATCAAACTCAGGGGTGGACTGGTCATAGACCCTACAGGGAAGTTTCCCGGTGGGCCGATGCCCAGGGGGCTGCCTAAGCCCTCCTCTAGACCACCTACTGGATACATAATGATCTCAAGTCCTCAGTAGTTATTAATGCTAGGATCATCGGGTACTTATGCACTTCGCCGGCAGCAGCAGGTACTCTCCTGAATTCAGCTGTATCAGGACAGTGAAACAGTTGAATGCTGCAGCGGTGGTGGCAGTATGTTGTGCTGCCCTATGGTATTGCTGGTCCCATCTACATGTTGTCCTTGCCTACCTGTGTTGCCATACCTTCTGACAATTTGGTCCTGCCTACAGTATGGGGACTCTAAGGTTTTTTCACTTTCACTTTAAGTTCACAGTCTGCCACTGATCAAACTGCTGAACCATTCAAAAATTTCTCAATTACAAAAGGAGATTTTTAGAATATTTAGCATACATGAATTATTTTACTGATTTTATATAAACTATTCTGCACATTTTCACTGTCACTACAATGCTAGTTGTACCCAATATAGATTTCAGCCCTTACAGATATTACATGAATATGACACTTTTACTCATTCATTGTTTCCAGGCTCTATAACCCAAAAACCTGCTTTAAATAAAATAAAAATAAATCACAGTAAGCCTCCAAAACAGTTCAATTTCAGAGATATAATATGGCATTAATGGATTGGCACACAAGAGCGGACCTTACTAGTCTAGCGAGAAGTTATAGTAATGCATCACTTTATCAGCATATTGTTCTTGTATCACCACAGTGACCTGGTTATGTCTCTAAACTTTATAAGTAAATTACCATCTATGAGTTACCTGAGCTTACCAAGTCATGTCCAGAGGTTCACACATTACAGGTTTGTCACCAGGATGCCTTTTGGGAGGGGGAACGAGAAAGACCAGACCACTTGTTCTTTCATACTGCCACCTAGTGGTGTTTTTGTATAGCACATTTACTTTGTACAAGCACTGTACTTTTCTTTAAACCTTACAAATGAGGGTGCATACTGATACCAACACTGAAGGAACTGAGTCTATGATCTCTAAGTAAATGTACCAGTACTGTGTGTGCGGGGGCTGGCTGTCTGGCTCTAAAATAGTCAGCCCACTTTTCTTTAATTGCAGATACATAGACAGAGAAGGAGACTGGTTTAGCTATTGAAATAAGCCAGCCAGCCCCTGCCACGAACGGTACTGGCATGCGCCAACAATGGAAACGGTCCTACTAGGACCCGCACTAATATCTGGTGATTAGGGCACCTTTGTTATTACCAGTATATTAGTAAGTGATATCACTTCTAAACCAAATTCTTTAAAGCCGGTCAACTGTTAACATGCACAATGTTTGAAATGTACAGTAAGACGTGTTACCTACCATTGTGTCCAGGAGGCTGCAAGGAATCTCCAGTTATACTACACCACCCAACAGGAAAGATGTCACGAGAGTCGTATTTGCACCAGTAGTCAAACGCTCCCCTCCACCCATCAAACGTAATAAAGATTTCATCTCCTTTCACATCTCCCACTGTAGCTGGACAGATTAGGAATGGATTCTTTTTGTCCACCGCTTCCAGTTTCATTCCAGTTTTAAATAAGTTTTGAGGTGATTTCTGTGGTTCCTGTTGAAAATGATAAAAAATTTTAAAAAATCACTTGAAAATGCTATCAATTAATTATAATGGAGAGCAGCTAAAAAGAGCATCTGGACCCAGCTTGTCTGTACATTATACGGACAGCCCAATGATATCAGGGGTAGGTACTATGTAATGTTATATAGAACATCTGGACCTAGCTTGTCTGTACATTACAGGTCAGTTATCTTCATTGGTGGCGCAGTGGCTACAGCCTCTCCCCTCCTCCTACCGTCTCTTCTTATTGGCAGAGGCGGCAGCAGCAGCACAGGGGGAGGGAGAGACTCCTCCACTGCGCTGCTGAGAACGATCATCTCCTGTGCCCCGCCGCTGTATTGAGCAGAGCTGCGGCGGCGGGTCTAGTCGCAAATGGCGACAAGACTAAAAAGTCTTGTCGCCATTTGTAAATTCTAAGTCGCATTGGCGACCATTTTGGTCGCCATCTGGAGCCCTGCTATACAGGACATCTGGAGCCAGCTTGTCTGTACATTATACGGACAGCCCATTGATATCAGGGGTCAGTACTATGTAATGCTATATAGAACATCTGGACCCAGCTTGTCTGTACATTACACGGACAGCCCAATGATATCAGGGGGTAGGTACTATGTAATGCTATATAGAACATCTGGACCCAGCTTGTCTGTACATTATACGGACAGCCCATTGATATCAGGGGTAGGTACTATGTAATGCTATATAGAACATCTGGACCCAGCTTGTCTGTACAAATTTTACGGACAGCCCATTGATATCAGGGGTAGGTACTATGTAATGTTATATAGAACATCTGGACCCAGCTTGTCTGTACATTATACGGACAGCCCAATGATATCAGGGGTAGGTACCATGTAATGCTATATAGAACATCTGGACGCAGCTTGTCTGTACATTATACGGACAGCCCAATGATATCAGGGTGTTGTGCATTTTCATACGTATACAATATTATCTAATGACATTATAATCAAAATGACTGCTCATCTCATTGCCTTTAAGAATAAAATCAGCCTGAACCAAAGTTCTATTATGTGGCTGAGGAAGCAAAGATGAGTTCATGGCAAGTTCAGTTTATGTGAACATAAACGGACATTATATTTAAAAGTTATTACTAAAGATATGGGACTATCTGTAAGGAGTAAACCAACTTCCTAAGACATGTCTGTCTGGAGGGAACAAGGTTATTCCATGGATAAGCAATGACTTGATAAGGATTCATATCCTTGAGGCACACCTTCTGTATGAGGTTCAATTTATTTATTCATAATTATATTATATATATATATATATATATATATATATATATATATATATATATCTGTATGGTATATTTAGTTTACAACATATGTTAATCAATAATTCATCTAATGTGTTATCTATGTGTAACAATGTATCGATTTATATATATATATATATATATATATATACACATACACCATGTATTTATCATTTAGAAGGTATTGTAGAAGGTACAGAAACATTGAAGTAAGTTTATGTTAATTGGATTTCTGAGAAGAGTAAATGTTATTACAAAACAATAGTTATTCATGGATGTGGATAAGTGAAATGTACAAATTCCGATGCCAAGCATCAAAGCCGTTATATAAAATTTTCATCAAGTCAACCTATATTTCAAAAAGATAGGAGAAGACAGCCAACTCCAACAAGTCCAGGATATAGGTAATTAAAAGTGTCAGGAAAAGACCTTCCTCAATGATGTATGTTAAAAGGTCAAGTTGAACGTATTATTAGATATTTAGTTTTAATGCTTAAAAGTTGTGATGTTCATCTGCAGTATCGCAGTGCCATCTGGAGGCAGATGGACAATATTATATTATTTCATTATTTGTTCTATACCATATTAGGAGTTGATATGACATCATGGTGTCATTAGCATGCGAATACACCCACCTTACCTGATTGGGAATCCCTAATCTAAAGGGGATGATTCTTAGATAAGGGGGGGAATAATTTCTTGTGTGCGGAAGAGCCAGATAGATCCATATAGATCCAAGGATCCATATTAAGCCATAGATCCATCCATCCATTCAATCAATCAAAAAGAAGAACTTTACCAGAAGAAACTTGGATTATTCTTTTTGGATTACTAGAAAAGTTCTTCAGAACTGATCCCATCTGAACTCTGTCTACCTTTGACCCGGTAACGTATATTTTGTTTACTACTCGTGATATTAATAAGATATTTCTCTCGGTACATAGCCAAGAGCTCCCATACTGTGGGAATATATAGTGTTAGCCGCCTCCATAATGCTGATTATTCTCTTAGCAAAGATGCATATTGTTAATGGAAGATCTGACATTATTTGAAAAGAGGACTAAACTCTTGGAAAGTTATTTTCCATAGTCTGATTGCCGAGCTGAATATTTTATCATATTAATATCATATATTTTTGATTGGTCATAGGAAAACAAGAGTCAAGGGATAACAGTTATTTTCCTGTATAATCCGTGTTTTATTGCTATAGCCTGTTTGATAAACAGGTCGTCATAAATCACTAAATCATATTGTGCTGATCAGATAGGGGTGTGTTACCACCACCGTGTGGTACATTTTGGGTGTTATTTTGTAACTTCATCATTTGTTTTGCAATTGTATTGATTTTATATTCTTTGTTTTTATAATAAACGATTATATATTTTTGCATATACAATTGTCCCTTTGTTTTACTGCTTGCACAAATCAAATTAAGATACTTGATAAAAAGAACTTAGAGGCGTGTTTATGTCCGCCTGAAGGATGATGACATTTATTTTTATTTTTTTTATCCTCTCTTTTATATGAAGATTCTTTCATATAGAAGATATATGACATAAATGGAGGTCCGCACCGAGATCGAGTAATTCTTTAATTGATTGTGCAAATAGTGAAAGGTTCCACATTTCTTCTTGGCTAGCCAGTGTGGTGTTACATCTGTGTATTGATTATTGATCAGAAAGATGGGTGTTACAGGCAGTGACCCGGGTAGTGACTATGCTACAGCAGGTAATCCAACCAGCCTGATGCAGCTGATCCATAATTTTGTTGAATATATACACTCACGGAACAAAATTGATAAAGATATAAATGAATGGATTAATGAGCTACAGGAAAAAGCCAAGGAAGAACGTGGGGAGATATGGCAGTTAGGTGGCATGGTTGAAAGATACCCGACATATATTGATGTGTTGCAAGATAAAAACAAAAAGGACCAACACCTTTTATGCACATTGCCACCTGTTTTGTATGCATTACTGGTGGTCAGTACTCTTTCACAAAAGAGACACGAGTCTGTGCAGGGAATGGAGATCTATATAGCCCAGCTAGAAGCAGATCTCAGAGTCGCACAGGCCGAGATTAAGGACCTAAAATACAACCTTGATCACAGCCATGATGCATATCAAAGGGCAAAAAGTGACTTAGAGGAGTTACATCTCCGGCATTCCAAAATTCAGCAAACAGGCAAATCAAGCCATACTATAATTGATATTGATCAAGATCCGTCTGATACTGAGGGATTTCCAAACCCCCCAAATCTTACGCCCCAACATCTAGACATGTCATCACATGCTCTTAAAGCAGACTCCATTCCAGACCACAAGCCACCCAGAAGTGATGGCATGATTACACAGGAGGCATTAACCCAATTAAGTCGGGCATTCCAAACTGTAACCACCTTACTAGGTGCCAGCAACACAGAAGCCCCTAGAAGTGTCTCTGCACATATTCCCCTGGAGAGAGATGTAAGGGTTAAATCCCCTGCGCCATATGTGTCTCATGGAAGTGATCAAAGTGCATGTGATTCTGACAGTGATGCGGGAAAATGTGTGTCTTATTCCCTTACCACGCAGGCATAAGTTTGCCCATGAGAAAGATCAGGGTCCCAGGCGACCAACGTATGCTGAAGTGGTCTCTAGGAGGAAAAATCCTCAGTATTCAGAAAAGGATCAGAGTTCCTCAAGCATCATTAAGTTTCTGAATGCCACTGTGCCCAAGTTCTCTAAGAAAGGTTCTCCTCAAATAGCAAACCACTTAGAACTGTATGAGTCCACTATGGATTCTTTAAAGTTGTACTCTGATGCTGACAGGATCAGATTCCTACCATGGGCATTTGATGATGGGTACCGTCATTATTTTACTTCCTTTAGGGAAAGAGGAATTCAAAATTGGCAGGATGTTTTGCATGAAATTAAACTAGAATTCGGACCTTACCGAGCCATTACTGCTGCAAAACGTGAGATATATAAGCTTACATGTAGGCCCAATAAGAGTCCCCGTGAATTCCTCTCTGTCCTTAAAAATGCCTATGTGTTAGCATATATACATGTATAATATCAGTGAGTGCCATGAAACAGGTGAGAGGAGGTTCAAAAAGTCCCCAGAGCAAAATGAAGCTGAAGCTAAGGTAAACCCTAGCTTGGGATTTGAAACGCAGCCACGTAAATACCCTCAATCTACAGGACCTGTCCAACAAACCCAGCGACAACAGGTAGGACCCAAACAGATAAAACCACAAAACCTCAATGGGTCAGAGGGAGATAATTCTGGTGCTGAAAGGTCTAACTACCGTCCCTATTACAATAGGGGTCCCCAGGGATCTAGGCCCTTTTAGCAATAGGGGTTCTCAGGGATACAGGAACTGGAACAACAGGCCTAGACAACAAAGGGAAGATAAGCAAGAACCCTCAAATTCACCTAGGAGTAGGTCACCCACCAATAATCAGGCCACCCCACAAGATCAAAATATACGCAAACCAAACAGGTTTGATCAACTGGCTGAACAAATGACCCAGCTGTATGGGGTCCCAAGGAAAACAGCCTGAACCTTTTTTAGGGGCAACTCCAGGTCCCAGCTCAGCCCCATAAAACAAATAGGGCAGGGTAAGAGCCCAGGCTAACACAAGGTTATCAAGGTGGTTGAAAAAGAATCTAAATTGATTTCTAATCATATTTTGCCTTGCAGTGCTCCTGACCCCAAAGTTGGGGCCAGGGAGGAGGTGTATAATATGTTATCTATTTTACAGACTAATCTTGTCGATCCATACAATCCTGTGTCTTCTCCAACAAGTGATCTTTTCGTATCAGCGTCAGGCTGTGAACCGTCTATAAACTGTGACTTAGTCCAGCTTTCCCCTAAGGTGGGGGCTATTACTCCTGCTCCCTGCAGCAGGAATGTGAAGGATTCACCAGAGGTCGCGACGCTGCAGAGAGGTCACGCTCTCAGAAAACAGGAAAAGAACACCCACCCTAACTTCTTATGTGATTTGTTTCAGGTCAAAGGCCGATATTTTGTGGACTCTTATCTTCAAGATGAGCATATCGGGCCGATCAGGGGTTTAATTGATACAGGATCACAGGCCACTATCTTATCACATAGTTATTTCCAACAGGTTCTGGATTTAACAGCAAAGAGACCGAGATTGAAATCGTTCGATGGCTCTCTGATAAGTGTAGGTGGAGACACTTTGCAGGTAAAAAGGTACATCATGGTTGACATTCAAAATTGGCAAGAAGACAATTAAACACTGTGGACCTTCCATATGATTGGCTGATCACAGGAATTGACCTTCTAAAAAGGTTGAGTTCTATAATAGACTTCATTAATGAAGCAGTTTGGACTCAGGTAAAGGCACCCATTGCCTATAATTATTCTTGCAATGCACAAGCCCAACGTAGTTGTCATGTGATAGAAGAAAGGCCTAATGCCGGATGTCACGATCCTGAAAAATGGTAAGCCCGAGGAAGCTGTCAACGGTGCCGCTCATATCACTACCATCCAGAAGGACAGAATCGAGAAGATAACCCAGGATGAGGACGTATTGACTATTTCCCTTGAAGGGGGAAGTCACGAAGTCGAGGACCTGGCCAAATATACTCAGTCCATGGTACAGATTGAAAAGGTCAATGACAATTTATTGATTCCCATACAGGTGAACAATATAGCTCGGGTGAAATATGCTTAGGACTCTTAAAACAGGTCACCAATCCTAAAATGATAAAAAAAAAAAAAAATCCTCTCCACAGGAACAATGGGTTCATGATCTGGATGGAGATTCCCAGAGTCATAATATGGTTGCAAAATGTCTTTTGTCCATCTCCATAGGAAGTAAGACTACAGAACACGTTTTCATCGTGTTGAATGAACCACAGCATCAGATGTATATGGGTAATGACCTTCTGCACGGATTTGCAGTGCAGATTGATCTGGTAAATAATACCCTCTGGTCCAGATTACCGGGAGACCCAGAGGGATTCCAGGATGTGAAGCAAGCCTTGAGATGGGGACAACAGATGCCCTATGCCGTGAGTATCATGGTTGCCGAGGAGGTTAAAATCCCTGAAGGATGTAAACCATTTCTTCTTCCTATTCAAGTAAAGAAGGGACAAACACTGAAGAACGCAGACGCTTTGATCTGTTTGTCCAACCGGATGCAGCAGCTTGGCCTACAAGTAAAACCCACTGCTATAATTAACATCCATCAGGATCCATTGCACATGATAATCCATAACATGGCTCCCCATAGCATATCCCTGCAGAAGAACACAGTAATTGGTCTAGCTATGGATTCGGAATACTATACTTTTGGGTTCCAGAATGATGTAATTGGACTTATTCCTGATGAATACCTAACAGAAGAACAAATATTGGAACAATGTTTTTCCTCAACACCTGAGGGGTTATTCAATATCCACTCTGTTTATCCTTTCAGTCCTGAAGAAGGAGTAAAGGAGTACGAGTCGTGCCAACAAGGAAAGGATAAGGCACGCTACGAGTTAAGTCAGCCTGAAATCTTTCCAGAATTTCAGGAACGGGTGGAAAAGCAAATCTCTATAGCTAACGCGTGCTCCAATGAGTCAGAGCGTCAACAGCTAAAGGAGCTCTTCACAGAATTCCAGGACATGTTTGCCAAGGATTCTTATGATTGTGGGGAAACAGACCTGCATGTCGCAAGAATCCAGACAGATCCTGATGCACCCCCTGTCTTTGTCAAACAATACCGACTTCCGCTGGCGGCTTACGAGTCCCTATCGGAAATCGTCAAAAACCTGGAGAGGAGGGGCATCATCCGTCCGATACATAGCTCGTTCAACCATCCTATACTTGGAGTCCTCAAACCCAACGGTCAATTTCGTCTCTGCTCGGACCTAAGACAATTGAACAAACGTGTTTACATGTCCGGATGGCCCATGCCATACATTGACTAGTGTTTGGCGCAAATTCAAGGATCCAAAATTTTCACCGCCCTTGACTGTGCACAAGGATATTGGACGATTAAAGTGGACGAAAGGGATCAGTACAAACTGGCCTTTACATTTGGAAAGACACAATATGCATGGACCCGACTACCCTTCGGGTACATAAATGCGGGCCATGAATTTGCTGTGTTCATGCATAAGGCAATGCCTGATGCCACTGAACGAGATACCTTATCCTATGTGGATGACATTCTAATCAAAAGCACAACTTTTGAGGAACACATTGTAGAACTGAAGCATGTACTAACCCAACTTAGAAAAGCTGGTGTGAAACTTTCTTTGCAGAAGGCTCAATGGTGTCGTGCTAAGGTAAATTTCTTAGGTCATGAAATCACTGCTGATGGAATCAACCCACAGAAGAAGAAGGTGGAAGCAGTGATCAACATCAAGTCACCTACAAATCTCAAGGAGTTGAGATCTTTCTTGGGCATGATGAACTATTCCCGTAAGTTTATAGATAATTATGCCGAAATTACAAAACCTCTTTTGCAGTTGCTGAAGAAAGGAGTGAAATGGGAATGGAGTGAGCGTCATGAGCAAGCTGTGAATGAACTCAAGGCCAAGCTTATCCAGGCCCCATGCCTTGCATATCCAGAGGGTGGAAAACCTTTCTTCGTGGAAACAGATTTCACTGACAAAAGCGTGAGTGCAGTCCGTTTCCAGAAAAAGGAAAACCTGAACAAGATCATCGCCTATGCCAGCAAATCCTTATCACCGGTTGAGGTAAAATTCAACAGTTGTGGGAAAGCATTACTGTCAACAGTGTGGGCTTTACAATATTTCAGGAGTTTTATCCAAGGTGAAAGATCATTGTGGAAACTGCACACCAACCGCTGCAATATTTGCAAAGTGACAGGATCAAGGATGGAAATCTGTCAAACAGCAGGATAACCGCCTGGACGATGTCCTTAATGAGATGGCCATTGGAGATCAGGTATAAACAAAATAATAAGAACCCAGTTGCTCAAGGATTAGCTGAACTGCATGATTGTTCCAATGCGGAACAGGGAAGTAAGTCACCAGAAAGTGATTTCTTAGAGGAACAATCATCATCCCCATATAAATCTTATGAAGAGGAGTACTGCAAATCATTACCATACGTACAGTACAGACCAAAAGTTTGGACACACCTTCTCATTCAAAGAGTTTTCTTTATTTTCATGACTATGAAAATTGTAGATTCACACTGAAGTCATCAAAACTATGAATTAACACATGTGGAATTATATACATAACAAACAAGTGTGAAACAACTGAAAATATGTCATATTCTAGGTTCTTCAAAGTAGCCACCTTTTGCTTTGATTACTGCTTTGCACACTGTTGGCATTCTCTTGATGAGCTTCAAGAGGTAGTCCCCTGAAATGGTTTTCACTTCACAGGTGTGCCCTGTCAGGTTTAATAAGTGGGATTTCTTGCCTTATAAATGGGGTTGGGACCATCAGTTGCGTTGAGGAGAAATCAGGTGGATACACAGCTGATAGTGCTACTGAATAGACTGTTAGAATTTGTATTATGGCAAGAAAAAAGCAGCTAAGTAAAGAAAAACGAGTGGCCATCATTACTTTAAGAAATGAAGGTCAGTCAGTCAGCCGAAAAATTGGGAAAACTTTGAAAGTAAGGGCTATTTGACCATGAAGGAGAGTGATGGGGTGCTGTGCCAGATGACCTGGCCTCCACAGTCACCGGACCTGAACCCAATCGAGATGGTTTGGGGTGAGCTGGACCGCAGAGTGAAGGCAAAAGGGCCAACAAGTGCTAAGAATCTCTGGGAACTCCTCCAAGACTGTTGGAAGACCATTTCAGGTGACTACCTCTTGAAGCTCATCAAGAGAATGCCAAGAGTGTGCAAAGCAGTAATCAAAGCAAAAAGGTGGCTACTTTGAAGAACCTAGAATATGACATATTTTTTGTTGTTTCACACTTGTTTGGTATGTATATAATTCCACATGTGTTAATTTATAGTTTTGATGCCTTCATAGTCATGAAAATAAAGAAAACTCTTTGAATGAGGTCTGTCCAAACTTTTGGTCTGTACTGTATATGTAGACGGCTGTTCTTTCCATACGGATGTAGGAAATGAGCGTACACTGGTTGCAGGTGTCGGAAATTGCATGGAATAATATAATCCCGGACATATCCGTCGGATACAAAATTGGCCCCAAAAGTAGCCAAGTCGCAGAACTCACCGCTGTGTACAAAGCTGTAAAAATGGCTATCGAATATGATATTAAAGAGTTTTCCATAATCACAGATTCTGACTATATTCATAATAGCTTTGTGGAGTATTTCCCCGGATGGAAAAGATCCAACATGATGAGAAGTAATAACAAGCCAGTCAAGCATGGTAAGATGTTTTGTGAAATCGATGAAATGGTTATTACCCACAGTCTTACAATTTACTGGAAGAAGGTAAAGGGTCATTCAAAGTATCCAGGTATGGATAAGGAAGGAAATGATCTAGCAGACTCCCTCGCTAAACAATCAGCCATCAATGGAGAAGTTTTGCATGTGGATGATCTCATGGGAACTATTCAAGTGGATGCAACAACAAGAAGTCAGGCCCAAAAGGGAACTGAAGCCAATGTGTTGCAATGGAGCCAAGATTCCCCTAGTTAGGATCTCATCATGAGCCAAAAGGGGGATCCAATTATTAGTACTTTTTATAAACACATTGAAGATCCACAGAATTGTCCCATAAATACGGAAGATTGCGATAGCAAAGAGGAGTTACGGATTTTGATGAAGGGTAAGTCCCAATTCTCATTACAGGATGGATTGTTGATTAGGACCTCGAAGAATGGTATCACGCAATGGGTAGTGCCCGCAACATACCGAGGTTTGATGCTACAACACGCCCATGATGCCCCGACAGCTGGTCACCGAGGTGAGAAGTTGGCGTACGAATTGTTACAGGACTACGCTTATTGGCCACATATGTTGCAAGATGTTCGCACGTATTGTCAAGGATGTCTAATCTGTCCTCAATTCCAGCCACAGACACCCACTCATCGAGCGCCGCTGATGAAAAGGGGGATGTCCATGCCATGGTCAGACATCCAAATTGACTTTATCGGACCAGTAACAACCTCATCAAAAGGCAACAGATACATGCTAACCGTGACTTGCTTGTTCACAAAATGGGTGGAATGTTTGCCTTGTAAAACATGCAGTTCAAGCGTATGTGCATCTCTTCTCATTAACCACATATTTTCCAGGTTTGGTCTTCCCCAACGCATCGAATCCGATCGCGGAAGTCATTTCACTAGTGAAGTGATGACAAAGATGTGGGAGATACTGGGGGTAAAAATGAAGCTGCATATAGCTTATTGGCCAGCCTCTAGTGGTGGAGTGGAACGCTACAACCAATCCATTGTAAACATTCTAAAAAAGTTTGTCAATGAATCCGGTAAGAACTGGGATGTCAAATTGCCTTTGGTTCTTATGGCCATCAGAGCCACCCCAAGCGCAGCAACCAAACTTTCTCCCTTCGAAATGATCACAGGCAGGAGGCTGGTGTTACCTCAACATTTGCTATACCAGGCGACAGACCACAATTTAATAAATGCTACAACATCTCATCAATATGTGGAAAATCTACGCAAGCACCTTCAGCATGCTTTTGCATTCGCCCAGAAGAATATAGAGAAAGCCGCGATAAGTGCTAAGACATACTACGATCTGAAGACCACACAGAAGGAATATCAAATTTCCGATCAGGTTTATCTCTATAACTTCGCTCGGGATCAAGTGAAGGAGAGAAAGTTCTTACCTTCCTGGAAAGGACCTTACGTCATCACTGAGAAGTTGTCACCTGTGGTCTACAAGATAAAAATCCCTAAGGGGGATGAATTTGTAGAAAAATGGGTGCACATTAACCAGTTACGTGTTTGTCATCCTAACTCACGACTTCGCGAGATAGAAGGAGTTGGATGAAGAGAGGTGAAGAGGTTTTACGGTTCCAGCTAAAGACGGATACCAGGATTGGTATTGTATGAACAAACATGTATACTAACCATCCTCATGTGTGTTTCCTTCGTAACTAAACATCTCTTAACTTACCTCTAAAACTGAGAACTCACTCTGTTCAAGAAAATAACCTATGCCAATCAAAGATACATGATAGCATCAACTCTTTTCTTGCAGGATAAAAAGTGAGAGATGTATGTACTCATATGTGTCATACAATTTTATAGGTACAAGATGCCGACTAAGATGATCGCCATTGTTTATATCATCCTAATCTTGGGGAAGGAGTTCCATGCCGAGCCAATTGCTGTGCCAGGCCCTTCATCCGGGATCATGCTGCAGGACACCGCAGGATTCATACTGACGAACAAGAGGATTCTATCCCAAAAGATCTACATCAGTCTGGATCCACGCGTTTTCGTTGAAAGACAATTCAATGTGTCTGAGATCATGTCGCCGGGAATCCAAGCCTGGTACCAGACGCAAATCGGATATTCCCAAGAGCGGATTACGCAAATCCTGGAGCAAGCGAGAAAGACCTTGACCAGAGAGCAGTTTTCTACAAACCAAAGCGATTCATTGCTGCAATTGTAGCCGCTATAATCTATAGCGTAGTAGGTGCTGTCATTGCCACAGGTGTAACAGTTGCCAATTCCATCTCTATCAAAATATTGGAACTTGAAATTGGTTCATTGAAAAGGAACCTAAAAAACATTCATGCGGAGATGGAGAATCAAAACAAACTTTCATCGAACTTATATACTGTTTTGCAGGATCCTGGGATGGTTGAATTTATTGACCATCCAAATGGTGCGTTGAATAAGAATCTTCAAAAAGACTTTAGCCAAGTTATGGTACAAGCAAGGTTCACACACCCAATCTTTAGAGGATTCAATATGAAAAGCCCTTTTAGACATTCCAAATACATTCACACTTTCTGGAACATTTTGGAATAAAGGGGGATTTGTTGTGCATTTTCATACGTATACAATATTATCTAATGACATTATAATCAAAATGAATGCTCATCTCATTGCCTTTAAGAATAAAATCAGCCTGAACCAAAGTTCTATTATAAATAATTCAGGTTTCTTATTACATAATTTTTTACACATAATTTATGCTTTTTGTTAGTTAAAGAATTTTAAGGCTCATAACTTGACTAAATAGTAACCAAATACTTTTTACATTTTACTTAATTTTTTTGTCAGTTAATAAAATATTACCATAAAATAGACATTTTGGGGAGATTTATGAAAAATGGTTTAAAGAAAAACTGGCCTGGTTGCCCAAAGCAACCAATCAGGTAGATCCTTTCATTTTCCAAAGAAGCTCTGAAAAATGATAGGTGGAATCAGATTGGTTGCTATGAGAAACTAATCCTGTTTCCTGCGCACTAGTTTTGATGTCTCATTTATGTTTGTCACTGTCTGCGGTAGATTTTGATTACCTTCAGGTAATCAGGTCTTGTCTAGTAGTAAGACAACTATTCACACTGGGAATAGGTTTACCATTTAGGTTATTTTTATGTTCTGTCCGTCACACTATACTTTTTCATTTCAACTGGGACAGTCCACAGAGGCAGTACCAATGCTGAATGGTAAAACATTTAAAGGAGTTGTCTCATGACAACATTTATCCCCTATGCACAGGATAGGGGGCAAGTGTGATTGGCAGGGGTCCAAATGCTGGTGCCCCCACCGACCACTAGAATGGGGGTCTGTGTTCCTTTGTTTGTACGGAGCGGCGGATACACATGCACAGTGCTGCTCTATTCAACTCTATGGGGCTGCTGGAGATAGTAGAGTGCTTGTATTCAGTTATCTCTGGCAGCCTTTTAAAGTTGAACGGAGCAGCAGTGTGCCTTCATGTCCGCCACTACATTCAAATGATGAAAGGTGGGCCCGAATTCAAGTCGTCAGACGGGGCCCAGTAGTCACAGACTTATCCCATGCTCTGTGGACAGGGCATAAGCTGTTGTCATGTCATGCCATTGATTGAGCAGAATACAGAGTCTGCGAAGAGGAGCACCATGATCCCCAAATCTTCGAAAATTAGCTCCCTCCACCAAACATCTATGGCATCTGGTATGAGTAAGTCTGCCCACCCTATATAACTGGTGATAGGTAGCTTTGATGGATAATACATAATTGTATAAACTTTTTATTTATTGGAAGGGAGACATAGAGGTGGGACTCAAGAATATCTGAAAGATTATCCTCCTTGAGATCTGGGATCATGGTTTTCCACTTATCAATAGCTGGAATCTGTGCAGACTGCAGTTTAGTGCCTAGTAGGCAAGTATATAGAGCAGATATAAATCCCAGAGGGCCCTGTGAGCGCCATAAGGCCTCTTTCACACAGGCGTGTCCGGATGTGTCCCGGGGCATTGCGGCAAACCCGCGCGAGTAGGAACGCAATTGCAGTTTTGACTGCGATTGCGTTCCGATGTTCAGTTTTTATCGCGCGGGTGCAATGTGTTTTGCACGCGCGTGATAAAAAACCGACTGTGGTACCCAGACCCGAACTTCTTTACAGAAGTTCAGGTTTGGGTTAGTTGTAGTGTAGATTGTATTATTTCCCCTTATAACATGGTTATAAGGGAAAATAATAGCATTCTGAATACAGAATGCATAGTACAATAGGGCTGGAGGGGTTAAAAAAAATAATAATAATAATTTAACTCACCTTAATCCACTTGATCGCGCAGCCGGCTTCTCTTCTGTCTTCATCTGTGAGCAATAAGACCTTTGATGACGTCACTGCGTTCATCACATGGTCCATCACCATGGTGATGGATCATGTGATGAGCGTAGTGATGTCATCAAAGGTCCTATTGCTCACAGCACAGATGAAGACAGAAGAGATGCCGGCTGCGCGAACAAGTGGATTAAGGTGAGTTAAATTATTTTATTTTTTTAACGCCTCCAGCCCTATTATACTATGCATTCTGTATTCAGAATGCTATTATTTTCCCTTATAACTAGAGATGGGACGGGGGATTCGTTGAATCCACGAATCCCTCGAATCTTGCTGGATTCGTGGACTCGAATCCTGACGTAATTTACCTAATACGAATCCGACGAATCCCGGTGGGAGGGACTGGGAGGAGGAGCTGGGGGCCGGTGCGTTCACTGTGCTCCGGCCCCTCCGCTCCAGTACAGTTATAAAATGTGTAATTCTATTAATAATGATTCATGCTGCCCCCTCTGTAGTATAACATTCAATATAGCCTACTTACAGGGCTACTGATATCGTAATGCAGGCCGGCTGGGCAGACGAGCGGCAGAGTGACTGACTGACGTCACCTGCCTGCGCCGCAAGCTTAATTCATAAAGTAGGCGGCGCAGGCAGGTGACGTCAGTCAGTCACTCTGCCGCTCGTCTGCCCGGCCGGCCTGCATTACGATATCAGTAGCCCTGTAAGTAGGATATATTGAATGTTATACTACAGAGGGGGCAGCATGAATCAATATTAATTAAATTACACATTTTATAACTGTACTGGAGCGGCAATGGGGGGGTCTGTGAATTACACTGTTATGGGGTGGGGGGGTCTGTGGATGGCACTGTTATGGGGTGGGGGGGGGGTCTGTGGATGGCACTGTTATGGGGTGGGGGTGTCTGTGGATGGCACTGTTATGGGGTGGGGGGGTCTGTGGATGGCACTGTTATGGGGTGGGGGGGGTCTGTGGATGGCACTGTTAGGGGGGGGGGGGGTTTGTGGATGGCACTGTTATAGGATGGGGGGGGTCTGTGGATGGCACTGTTATAGGATGGGGGGGGGTCTGTGGATGGCACTGTTATAGGATGGGGGATCTGTGGATGCCAGGGGGAGAGGTGAGAGGCACTATGATACTACTGGCACATTGGGAAGGGGGGGGAGGCACTATGATACTGGCACATTATGAGGGGAGATGGCACTATGATACTGGCACATTATGGGGGGAGATGGCACTATGATACTGGCACATTATGTGGGGAGGTGGCACTATAATACTGGCACATTATGGGGGGAGATGGCACTATGATACTGGCACATTATGGGGGGAGGTGGCACTATAATACTGGCACATTATGGGGGAGATGGCACTATGATACTGGCACATTATGGGGGGAGATGGCACTATGATACTGGCACATTATGGGGGGAGATGGCACTATAATACTGGCACATTGGGGGGGAGATGGCACTATGATACCGGCACATGGGGGGGAGGAGAGAGGCACTCCGCACTTGATACTGGCACATGATTAGGGGGGCATCTATAGGGACACTTACTGGCACATTATTGGGTGGCACTGTGGGGCCACTTCTTATTGGCACATTATTGGGGGGCACTATGGGGGCATTTACTGAGGCCACAAAGAAGGGGTATTTTATATGGGTGGCTCTGTGTGGTACTAGTATTATCAGGGGTATTATCTGTTTCTGCAGTATAGTATTGGGGAGCACAGCGGAACAGTATTGGGGGTGTTAGGATGATTTGTCCAGAAGATGGGAGGATGATGGAAAAGTAGTAAACTAAGATTATTTTTTGTCAAACTGCAGAGACGAAAAATGGCCGAAAAATGGTGTCTGGTCTGAAGGTCTGAAAGGAGAAGATGAGAAAAGAGAACATCTACATCAAAGGAGACGTCACTGGATGTAAGAGGTATGTGGCGCTGTATTACCCTGTATGTTCTGTAGTGATAGGAGCAGGGGTCATAGCAGGGGTCATCGCTGTCATATAGGGTGCGACCGTGACTGGGAGGTGGAGGTTCAGACAAACTGACGCGGTCTGACTTTGTTTCTTACACCGTGCGTTCACACAATTATGTACAGGATTCGTAGGATTCGAGATTCGAAAGATTCTATATATTCGAGAACCTTTTCGGTTTCGGAAAAAATTCGGATTCGGATTCGTCCCACCTCTACTTATAACCATGTTATAAGGGGAAATAATAATGATTGGGTTCCCATCCCGATCGTCACCTAGCAACAGTGCGTGAAAATCGCACCGCATCCGCACTTACTTGCGGATGCTTGCGATTTTCACGCAACCCCATTCATTTCTATGGGGCCTGCGTTACGTGAAAAACGCACAAAGAGGAGCATGCTGCGATTTTCACGCAACGAACAAGTGATGCATGAAAATCACCGCTCGTGTGCACAGCCCCATAGAAATGAATGGGTCAGGATTCAGTGCGGGTGCAATGTGTTCAACTCACGCATCGCATCCGCGCGGAATACTCGCCCGTGTGAAAGGGGCCTAAGACACATTCTAATGCCCCTGTGTCTTATGGGGCGAATACCAATGAGCGCTTCTATTATGGAAGCGCTCATTAGTACCAGAGGACCGGGAAGCGGTGAAGGCTCTGTACTCACCGCTTCCTGGTCCTCTGCTGTCGGCTGTGCTGTGGCTGCGCAAAGCGTTAGGGCGCTCTGTTACCTCACGCTGTGCGCGTCAGGTTACATCACAGCTGACGACAGGAAGCGCAGGAGGAACGCCGGAGGTGAGGAGCGGCGGCGTCCAGAGCAGGAGATGGAAGTGTTTTTTTATTTTATAAAACATGAGGCAATATGGGGCTGCGGTGGGCTAATCTGGGGCAATATGGGTCTGCTGGCCGATGATTTGAGGCAATATGGGGCTTCTGGACATGCAGTACTTTTAGTCCGGCGGCCTGTCGTCGTGCACTGCTGTGCTGCGCCGGAGCTCCGCCCCCGTCCCCATTATTGTCAATGGGGATGGAGTGGCGGTGCAGCGGCACGGCGAAATAGCGGCAGGACGGATACGACAGGATGAACAGCTTGTCGGATCCGTCCTGCCGCTAGTGTGAAAATAGCCTACTCCAAAAAGGTACCAGTAAAAACTAAAGCTCACCCTGCAAAAACAAGCTCTGAAACAGCTCTGTAGACAGAAACATAAAAAAAAAAAAGCTATGGGTGTCAGAAAAGTAGTAAAAAACATAAAAACGACAAATTTGGTATTGATGTAATCACACTGACCTGCAGAACAAGGTTGTCATGAATTTTTACAGCATAGTGAACATTGTAAAAGCAAAACCCAAAACACCCTGGTGGAATTGCAATTTTTTTCCAACTTTCCAATACAAGCTATGGTAAATAAATGGTACCATTAAAAAAAAAAACACATGCCCTGCAAAAATAAAGTCCTCATATGGCTTGGAAGGCGAGGGAAAAAAATGAAAAAATAAAAACAGGTTGTGTCCTGAAAGGGAAATTCATAAAGTAGGCGGCGCAGGCAGTTGACGTCAGTCAGTCACTCTGCCGCTCGTCTGCCCGGCCGGCCTGCATTACGATATCAGTAGCCCTGTAAGTAGGATATATTGAATGTTATACTACAGAGGGGGCAGCATGAATCAATATTAATTAAATTACACATTTTATAACTGTACTGGAGCGGCAATGGGGGGTCTGTGGATTACACTGTTATGGGGTGGGGGGTCTGTGGATGGCACTGTTATGGGGTGGGGGGGGGGTCTGGGGATGGCACTGTTAGGGGGTGGGGGGGGGTCTGTGGATGGCACTGTTATTTGGTATTGATGTAATCACACTGACCTGCAGAACAAGGTTGTCATGAATTTTTACAGCATAGTGAACATTGTAAAAGCAAAACCCAAAACAACCTGGTGGAATTGCAATTTTTTTCCAACTTTCCAATACAAGCTATGGTAAATAAATGGTACCATTAAAAAAAAACACATGCCCTGCAAAAATAAAGTCCTCATATGGCTTGGAAGGCGAGGGAAAAAAATGAAAAAATAAAAACAGGTTGTGTCCTGAAAGGGAAAATGAATGTTGCTGAGGTGGATGTAAATGTATGCCATCAACTTCATAGAAAGCTTATGGGCTGTTTTTGCGGTCTGCAAATCGCAGGTCCGCAATACACGGATACCTGCTGTGTGGGTTCTGCATTTTGTGGAACGGAACGTCCTACCCTCCTGTCCTATCCTTGTCCGTAAAAGTATATAGCCCCACAATTTTTTTGCAGGGTCGCAGAACAGACATACGGATGTGGATGGCACACAGTGTTCTGTCCACTTCTTTTGCGGACCCATTGAAGTAAACTGGCCCACATCCAACCGGGCAAAAAAATCTGTTCAGATAATTATTTCATTTCAAATGTATTTTGATGCTTCTAAAAACAGCCAAAAGGAATTAATTCATTCATTTAGGAATTCCAGTTATCATGCTCATTGGTAAGGTTATTTTCCATCTTACATACAGACAAATTATCATCTACTTCAAAAAGTAAAGAAGTAAGACTTGTGTTTTACCATGGAACTAGAATACTGAAAATAGTTACCGGCAGAGGCGTAACGATCGCGGTCGCAGAGGGTACGACGGCGACTGGCAGGGGGCCCGCTGCCTCACATACAATGGGAGCACTGTGACGGGGGCCCGGCATGAAGTCAGTGACAATGCCGGGCCCGTCAGAGCACTCTTCAAACATGTATAATATGCGCCCCGGGCGCAGAGGCAAGGGTGGGCGCGCGTACTCACCCGGCAGTTCTTGTCAATGCCGGGCTGTTGTTTCCAAAGTGAAGCAGGGAGCACATATGTGGGCATAACTACTGTGAGAAGGCACCTATGTGGGCATAACTACGAGGGGGCACATATGAAGGCATAACTACTGTGAGGGGGGGCATAATCTAGCATAACTAATGTGAGGGGGGCACATATCTGACCATAGCCACTGTAAGAGGGCACATATCTGGCATAACTACTGTGAGGGGGCACATATCTGGGCATATCTACTGTGAGGGGGCACATATCTGGGCATTACTACTGTAAGGGGGCACATACAGTGGATATAAAAAGTCTACACACCCCTGTTAAAATGTCAGGTTTCTGTGATGTAAAAAAATGAACTTCAGAACTTTTTCCACCTTTAATGTGACCTATAAGGGCTACTTTCACACCTGCGTTCAGGTGTCCGCTCGTGAGCTCCGTTGAAGGGGCTCCCAAGCAGCACCGAACGCAGCCGTCCAGCCCTAATGCATTCTCAGTGGAGGCGGATCCGCTGAGAATGCATCAGTCTGCCAGCATTCAGCCTCCGCTCAGCGAGCGGACACCTGAACGCTGCATGGGCAGCGTTCGGGTGTGCGCTGGCCGTGCGGAGGCAAGCGGATCCGTCCAGACTTATAATGTAAGTCAATGGGGACGGATCCGTTTGAAGATGACACTATATGGCTCAATCTTCAAAACGGATCCGCCCCCATTACTTTCAATGTAAAGTCTGGACCGGATCCGTTCAGGCTACTTTCACACTTAGAAATTTTTCTAAGTTATAATGCAGACGGATCCTTTCTGAACAGATGCAAACGTCTGCATTATAGGAGCGGATCCGTCTGATGAAACATCAGACGGACCCGCTCCGAACGCTAGTGTGAAAGTAGCCTAAACTGTACAACTCAATTGAAAAACAAACTGAAATCTTTTAGGCAGAGGAAGAAAAATATAAAAATAAAATAATATGGTTGCATAAGTGTGCACACCCTTTAAACCACCTCAGCTCCCCTAGCTTAAACCCCCTTAATGACCAGACCACTTTTTACAATTCTGCACTACACTACTTCAACGGTTTATTGCTCGGTCATACAACTTACCACCCAAATGAATTTTACCTCCTTTTCTTCTCACTAATAGAGCTTTCATTTGGTGGTATTTCATTGCTGCTGACATTTTTACTTTTTTTTTTTATATTAATCAAAATTGACCGAAATTTTTGCAAAAAAATTACATTTTTCACTTTCTGTTAAAAAATAAAAATAAAACTACATTTCTATATAAATTTCTCTCTAAATTTATTGTTCTACATGTCTTTGATAAAAAAAAAATGCAATAAGTGTATATTTATTCGTTTGGGTAAAAGTCATAGCGTTTACAAACTATGGTGCAAAAATGTGAATTTACGCACTTTGACTTTCTGAGCACGGTCATGTTTCCTGAGGTTCTACAATGCCCAGACAGTAGAAACACCCCACAAATGACCCATTTCGAAAATAGACACCCTAAGGTATTCGCTGATGGGCATAGTGAGTTCATGGAAGGTTTTCATTTTTTGTCACAAGTTAGCGGAAAATGATATTTTTTTTCTTCTTACAAAGTCCCATATTCCACTAACTTGTGACAAAAATAAAATTTAACATGAACTCACCATACCCCTCACGAATACCTTAGGGTGTCTTCTTTCTAAAATGGGTGTCACTTGTGGGGTATTTATACTGCCCTGGCATTTTAGGGGCCCTAAAGCATGAGAAGAAGTCTGGAATATAAATGTCTAAAAAATTTTACGCATTTGGATTCCGTGAGGGGTATGGTGAGTTCATGTGAGGTTTATTTTTTGTCACAAGTTAGTGGAATATGAGGACTTTGTAAGAAAAAACAAAAAAACATAATTTCCGCTAACTTGTGGCAAAAAAAAAAAAATCTTCTATGAACACGCCATGCCCCTCAAAAGTGATCTATACTCAGCGCCGCAGCGATTTTACGGTGTTTTTGCAGTGATCATAAAAAAAAAATTATTCTGGCACTGCGGTGGGGCGGACTGAACGCAAGGTTGCGCACAAGATCAGGCCTGATCAGGCGAAACACTGCGTTTTTTGTAGAGCCTATAGAACATGTTCCTATTCTTGTCCGCAATTGCGGACAAGAAAAGGCATTTTCTATATAGTTCTCGCAAAATGCGGAAAGCACATTGCCGGTGTCCGTGTTTTGCGGATCCGCGGTGTCTGTGTTTAAAACACATACGGACGTCTGAATGGAGCCTTACAGGGGGGTGATCAGGGAGTCTATATGGGGTAATCAGGGGTTAATAAGTGACAGGTGGGGGGGGGATGTAGTGTAGTGTGGTGCTTGGTGCTACTTACAGAGCTGCCTGTGTCCTCTGGTGGTCGATCCAAGCAAAAGGGAGCACCAGAGGACCAGGTAGCAGGTAAATCAGACGCCGTTAACAAAACAGCGTCTGATATACCTTTCAGGGGTTAAAAAAAAAAAATCGCATCTACAGCCTGCCAGCGAATGATCGCCGCTGGCACTCTGTAGTTTAGGTCGTTTATCTTCCGATCCTGTGAACGCGCGCTCCTGTGTGCGTGCGTTCACAGGAAATCTCGCGTCTCGCGAGATGACGCGCCAATGCGTCAACGAGGAATTACCCGGCCGCCCGCAGGACGCATCCCTGCGTTAGGCGGTCGGGAGGAGGTTAAACTAATACTTTGTTGAAGAACCTTTTGATTTTATTACAGCACGCAGTCTTTTTGGGTATGAGTCTAATAGGATGGCACATTTTGACTTTGCAAAAACACTCCAAATCTGTCAGATTGCAAGGGCATCTCCTGTGCACAGCCCTCTTCAGATCACCCCACAGATTTTCAATCAGATTCAGGTCTGGGCTCTGGCTGGGCCATTCCAAAACTTTAATCTTCTTCTGGTGAAGCCATTCCTTTGTTGATTTGGATGTATGCTTTGGGTCGTTGTCATGCTGAAAGATGAAGTTCCTCTTCATGTTCAGCTTTCTAGCAGAAGCCTGAAGGTTTTGTGCCAATATTGACTGGTATTTGGAACTGTTCATAATTCCCTCTAGCTTAACTAAGGCCCCAGTTCCAGCTGAAGAAAAACAGCCCCAAAGCATGATGCTGCCACCACCGTGCTTCACTGTGGGTATGGTGTTCTTTTGGTGATGTGCAGTGTTGTTTTTGCGCCAAACATATCTTTTGGAATTATGGCCAAAAAGTTCAACCTTGGTTTCATCAGACCATAACACCTTTTCCCACATGCTTTTGGGAGACTTCAGATGTGTTTTTGCAAAATGCAGCCTGGCTTGGATGTTTTTCTTTGTAAGAAAAGGCTTTTGTCTTGCCACTCTACCCCATAGCCCAGACATATGAAGAATACGGGAGATTGTTATCACATGTACCACACAGCCATTACTTGCCAGATATTCCTGCAGCTCCTTTAATGTTGCTGTAGGCCTCTTGGTAGCCTCCCAGACCAGTTTTCTTCTCGTCTTTTCATCAATTTTGGAGGGACGTCCAGTTCTTGGTAATGTCACTGTTGTGCCATATTTTCTCAACTTCATGATGACTGTCTTCACTGTGTTCCATGGTATATCTAATGCCTTGGAAATTCTTTTGTACCCTTCTCCTGACTGATACCTTTTAACAATGAGATCCCTCTGATGCTTTGGAAGCTCTCTGTGGACCATGGCTTTTGCTGTGGGATGCGACTAAGAAAATTTTTCTAAAGACCAACTAGAGCAGCTGAACTTTATTTGGGGTTAACCAGAGGCACTTTAAATGATGGCAGGTGTATGCTGACTCCTATTTAACATGATTTTGAATGTGATTGCTTAATTCTGAACACAGCTACATCCCGTTATAAGAGGGTGTGCACACTTATGCGACCACATTATATTTTTTTGTTTGTTTCCTTCCCTCCACCTAAAAGATTTCAGTTTGTTTTTCAATTGAGTGGTACAGTTTATAGGTCACATTAAAGGTGGAAAAAGTTCTGAAATGATTTATTTTTGTCTCATTTTTTTTTACAGCACAGAAACCTGACATTTTTTTATCCACTGTATCTGGGCATTACTACTGTGAGAGGGGCAAATATCTTGTATAACTACTGTGAGGGGGGAACATATCTTGTATAACTACCATGAGGGGGCACAAAAGTGGGCATAACAACTGACAGGAACAAAAAGGTGGGTATAACTGCTGTGAAGGGCCCAAAGGAGGACATAACTTTTGTGAAGGGGCCACAAGGTGGGCTTAATTACTGTGAAGGGCCACAATGTGGGCATTAGTACTGTGTGGTAGCACTTAGGGGAAATGTCCTAGATTACCCTGCTCTATACATTGGCATGGCTCAGTCTTACAGGCCAGCACAGCACCCCCTGCTGGTGGTTTCACAGGGGCAGTCCTTATGTGATTATTCTTTTTTTCTCTATCACCACAGGGACCTTGTTTTGGATCCAGTGGACATCATGCCAACGCCAGCGACACCCTGGATGAGGTAGGACCAGATTTTATTAGTTAAAACTGGTTGAGTGTAGCCATGGGTTTAGTGTAAAAAAAAAAAATTGCCGCCATTTAGTATAAATAAAGGGGGGGGGGGACCCAATCCAAAGTTTGCACTGGGGCCCATAACACTCTAGTTACGCCACTGGTTACCGGTATACACGATGGATGGATGGATTATCAGCATGACTGTAAAAGAGAAGACATCCCACCAACTTTCTCTCCCACCTGTTTACAGACACAGCAACTATCACTTTCATAGTTTAGACTTTGCTCCACATATCTGACCTTTAATATTTGTTCTTTAAGAGTAACTAAAATTTTATAATCATTTTTAATATGATGTCCCTAATCCTCCCAAAAAAAAAAATCTATATATTAATTTTCTATTTTTACATCCCTAAAGCACACCATTCAGTGTGCACTTAAAACTCACATCTCTGTACACCGCTAAGCTAAGAGAGCTGTAATGCAGTTCTCTTAGCTTAGCGGAGCAGGCAGAAGCAGGAGCCCACTCCGCTCAACTAATCCTGGCATAGTACATGGGTACAGGGTACCCATGTGCTACGCCAGGAGTTAGTAATTGTCCAGGGAGCACGGGCAGCAGCATCTATGTCCACTCATGCCCATACTCCCTGCACTGCTGCTGCCCATTCATAAAATGAGTACTCTGTACATCACTGAGCTGTCAGCGGTGTACAGAGATCTGAGTTTTAAGCGCACACTGAATGGTACGCTTTAGGGATGTAAAAGTATAGTAAAAATAGAAAATTAATAAAGTATATTAGAATTTTTTTTAGGAGATTAGGGACAACATATTAAAAATTATAAAAGTTTAGTTACTCTTTAATCTAGAACTTTGTATTGTATCTTCTGTTGCACGTGCACAATTGTTTCTGACAATATAATTCTCAAGAATAGAAAATTTCATTTCCTACCTTTTTAAAGTATAAGATTGGTGCCATTTCTGCCCCATTTAGTGTTCTCAATAGGAACATTGGCCAGGAAGAGGCATTCATCCGGAATCCTATCGATGGTGAAATGAAAATATCACTCCAAGAATTCAAGAATTTAGCTAAACATGTATAGTAGATTTAAACATATTTTCATAAGGCGTATTTTTTTCATTCTGATTTTCTTTAACATTACAATTTTAACATTTTATATATATAATAATTACCATAATTGAGCTGATTTCTAAAAGGTGTTGTCATGAATAAATGCTGCATGCATGTAATCGCTTCATATCTCTCTCCCATACCCTCTCTTTATATCTATAAATGGATGTCCACCATTGCTAAATGCTTCACCATGGGTAGAGTGAAGGTAGGTATTATTTCTCCTTTTCCATCAATGAAGCACAAACATATTTAAAGGGGTTCTGCACTTTGTTTAAACTGATGATCTATCCTCTGGATAGCTCATCAGCTTCTGATCGGCGGGGGTCCGACACCCGGGACCCCCGCCGATCAGCTGTTTGAGAAGCGCCGCTGCCTTCTCACTGTTTACCGCAGGCCCAATGATGTCACGACTAGTATCAACTGACCTGGGTGGGGCCAAGTTCCATTCAAGTGAACAGAGCTTAGCCCCGTCCAGGTCAGTTGATACAAGTCGTGACGTCACTGGGCCTGCGGTAAACATTGAGAAGGCCACGGCACTGCTGGAGCGCCGCTGCCTTCTCAAACAGCTGATCGGCGGGGGGTCCAGGGTGTCAGACCCCCGCCAATCAGAAGCTGATGATCTATCCAGAGGATAGATCATCAGTTTAAACAAAGTGCAGAACCCCTTTAAGCTGGCCACGTGCATTAGGGCTATTTCACACGAGCGAGTCCATTGCGGGAATCTCGCTCCGTGTGAGATCCTCTGCTCTGGACTTGCAGGAGCGCAGGGCATTATCATGATGTATAATGCAATGTGTCTCTGCTTGACCTTATTTCTACAGAATCATACTGACAGCTTTATGACACTATGATTTTGTGGAAAAAATGCCAAGCAGAGACACATAGCATTATAAATCATGATAATGCCGTGCGCTCCTGCAAGTCCAGAGAGGAGGATCACACTCACACACGGAGCGCGAATCCCACAATGGACTCGCTCGTGTGAAACAGCCCTTAGAGTCCATTCACATGACTGTAAGGGGTCCATGCCCGTGCTGCGGACCACAAATAGCGTCCTGCAATGCACGGGCACCGGCTTGTAAAGCCTGTATTGCTTCTGAGTACTTAAACTTGTATGAATGGGCCCTTAATCGGAAGAAACTGTTCATTCTGTTGTGTATGATCAGGTATTGTGGATTTAAACCTCTTCCAGACAGAGCTAGTTCTTACATTCCTGACAGAGCCTAATTTTGCAATTCGGACATGTGTCAGGCAGCGTTTTGGTGTCCGCCTCCAGAGCGGAATGGTGACTGATCAGAGGCAAACTGATGCATTCTGATCCTTTTCCATTCAGAATGCATTAGGGCAAAACTGATCAGTTTTAGACCGCTTGTGAGAGCCCATGACGAATCTCACAAACGGAAAGCCAAAACGTGAGTGTGAAAGTAGCCTTTAAGAGGACCTTTCATGGGTTTGTAGTAAGTGAAATAAATATCTGTACCTGCGGGGTACCCCCCGCTGTGCTGCCACCCTGCCTGTCTTTTTAAATTAGCGCTCCTACGCCCCGTTATGGCCCCCCGCAAATTTTGAGCTCAGTATGCTAATACTGAGCATCGGAGCAATGGGGAGGAGACACAGTCTTTCTCTGTGGGCGTCTCCTTCTCCCTGGCTGTAGCGCTGTCCAATCGCAGCGCAGAGCGTCACAGCCAGGGAGTTTTTTTTCTCCCTGTCTGTGACACCATGTTCTTGTATCCTGCAGACTCTGGTTAAAAAATAAAAATGTTAGATTTTTATTTTTACAATGGCATCAGTCTGAGGCCTCCGTTTAACGTATACGTTAAATGGATGGGAAAAACGCAATGTGAAACCAGTCTTATTATTATGCTGTGCTTCCTGATTTTAGAAAAACCGGCTCTAATCTTTTGCCTGGAGATACCACATGGCTCAGGAGTAAAAAAAAATAATAAATCACCATGTGCATTTTGAGGCCCAATGTGGTGATTTACACATATTGTGCTGACAACTGTAGAGGCTCTGGGGTGAAATAATTAATAGAACCATCCAGAGAATAGGGCAACAGTAAAAAAAATAACACTTGGAAAACCCCTTTAAGTAGATTAAGGCACATTTGAAACACTAGTTTTGCTAAACTCCCATCATTCACTTTCTCTGACATCAATCAGCACCAACTTAAAGGAGTTATCCAAAACTTCAAAAGACCTCAGAGGGTAGCTGAACCACGGTGGGATTTATACTTACCTGGTCCCCACCACTAGGTTCTGGCTCTGGTAGCCAGTGATTGGCTGAAGCAGTAATATGGATCCCGTCAACAGCATGTTGATGCCAGAGTATTGAAGAGCTGCAGAGACAGCTAAGGAGCAATTGTAACTGGAACCTAGCAGAGGGGACCTGGTAAGGCTACTTTCACACCAGGGTTTTTGCTAGATTCGTCATGGATCAGGAAAAACGCTTTCGTCAATATAATACAACCGTCTGCATTCGTTATGAACGGATCCAGTTGTATTATCTTTAAAATAGCCATGATAGATCCGTCATCAACACCATTGAAAGTCATTGGGGGAAAGATCAGTTTTCTATTGTGTCAGAGAAAACGGATCCGCCACCACTGACTTACATGGCTCTGCACCACATCGCGGACAGAAAAAAGATGCTTGCAGCATTATTCTGACCGCGATGGAGACGCAACCAAACGTAACGGAAAGCATTCTGGAGCACTCCATTTCGTTCAGTTCAGTTTTGTCCCCATTGACAATGAATAGGGACAAAACATAAGCGTTTTCCCCCGCTAATGAAATCCTATGACGGATCTCAATACCGGAAAGGGAAAGCGCAGATGTGAAAGTAGCCTTAGCATGAACCTCACTGCAAGTCAGCCACTGTCTGAGGTCTTTTTTAAAGGGAGTCTTTCCCCTAAACTGACCATTATAGAACACTAACCCCATGATCAGCATTATAGTCCCCATATTGGAATGCTACTTACTGTATAGCTGTCCGTCGCTTATTTTCGCAAAAAAACTCTTTTATTCAATATGTAAATTAGGTCCTGAAGGTTCCCAGGGGCAGCATGCAAGCGGCCGGTGCCCAGGCCCCTCGTCGCTATTCATATGAAACCCCTCCCCTTTTACCCTAGGTTCTTCAGAAATCCAGCGCCAGCGCCGTGCACAAGATTTGCTGCGCCTGCGCACTTCACTCCCCATTATGGGCAGAGGCACAAGAGCGTTTAATGCGCATGTGCCGGCCCGTACATCTAGCAGTCCTTGTGCCTCTGCCTATAGGGGTTTCATATGAAAAGCAACGAGGGGCCTGGGCACCGGCCGCTTTAACGCAGCCCCTGGGCACCTTCAGAACCTAATTTACATATTGAATAAAAGTATATATATTTTTTTAAATAAGCGACGGACAGTAGTAGCATAATGCAGATAATGGGGTTAGTGCTCTATGATGGTCATTTTAGGTGAAAGACTCCCTTTAAGTCTAAAGGTATTAAAGGTAGCGTCAATTAGTACAGTTCTTCACAAACTAGCTATGAGTCACAATAAGTTGCTGTGTGATTGACAGCCTCGCTACCCTGCTTCTTTGCTATTATCCGTAGTACTTTTCAGTGGCAAGGAAGTGCTACTTGAGGCCAGTGACTGTGAGAGGTCACCATTTTCACTCCAACCACTGTGAGGTTGTCACAATTTATAATTCTTCTAGAGTATACTGCACAGACCAAAACCTATTCTCTTACCCAAGGGTGGCTGCAGCATATCTCCCGTTTTCTCGCATGTACCGATTTGCTGGATGTCGGAGGAGTCCACCAGCCTCCAGAAGTCATTTTTATCATCACTGCCATCCAGCCGTAAGCGCAGGCGAGCTCCAGAGATTCCAACAACAGTGGCTATACAAACGGAGGTAACATTTCGAGGGTCATGAGCTTCCACTTTCATGCCAATTTTAAATTCATTACTGGGTGGGATCCTAGACTACAAAGAACATAATATAAAATCCTGGTTCAAACGGCAACAAAAGTGAACAGGTAAATTTAAAGCAGCATAAAACAATGGCATTCCACTGACTGTTCAAAGGGGCTCAAGGGAGGGCTAATCCGTTTTCAGGCACACTATCTCCACTTTAGTAGGGCATTCTATCTTGTGACAGATGCCTTTAATTCAGATACACTGTACTTAAAATGTTGCATGCATTTTACTTATCAGTAATGAATCCATGAATGAGACAGAAATTTAGGGATATCAAATACTCATAAGCTGCTGATGAGTCCCTTTTTTTTTAAGGAAACCTATAACATATTATAATGATATGTCAAAAGTTTTGATCAGTGGTAGCCCTGCTAAAAATAAGGAGAAGAATCGTACTGCTGGACGTTGTGCCCACCCCCTCACATTTAAAATTATTTTAGGCTCTCTTTGGAGAGCAGCATATAAATCACAGGAAAAAAATGCACCAAAAGGATATGCCACTGACTATACTGGCTAGTCATACAAGCAGATATTAAAAGCTGAGACTGTTGCCAATATATTCCTGTCAGGAACACATCGGAGCCCCTCATGCTCCACGTCACGGTCTCTCAGCATGGCAAGGGTCCTACCACTACGCTAACTATGGTGTGAACACGGTCTGAAGGTGATGAAATCCAGCTCACAGCCAAGCTTCCACACAACTGCATAGCAGGATTTTGTTCCTTATGTATTGAATGTGCCTTTACCTGGCATTAAACACTCCTTTGCACCTGGTAACCTCCATCACACGGTCTGATATCGGTGAGGCTTACAGTCTTGCTTTGTTCACATTGCACTGGCTGTCCCGCTATGCGGTTGTGTGGAAGCTTGGCTGTGAGCTGGATTTCATCACCTTCAGGCCGTGTTCACACCATAGTTAGCGTAGTGGTAGGACCCTTGCCATGCTGAGAGACCGTGACGTGGTGCATGATGGGCTCCGATATGTTCCTGACAGGAATATATTGTCAAAAGTCTCAGCTTTTAATATCTGCTTGTATGACTAGCAGTGGCATATCCGTTTGGTACATTTTTTTTCTGTGATTTATATATAATTATATTTTCATCCGCACAATGCTCTGTTTTGTGTAGGATGCCTTTGTGGTGCATGTGGACCGCGCCGGCATCCTCCATTGTACGCATTTTTTGCTGGGGATGATCATTTGCTGCGGTCCACATGCGGTGGGACTGCTCCCCCAATGAAAAACACGCTACAGTGTTTGGGGTCTGAGCAGCTCCCCCATATTGGCCACTATATTTCAGTGATTTTCTCTCTGGAGAGCAACCAAATAAGCGGAGGGTCTAATAAAAAGTCTATACACACATTACTAATTTGGTGGGTTTAGCAGATAATAAAAATACACTGTCAATAAGAAAAGGTATTTTCCTTAAAGGGAACCTGTCACCTGGATTTTGTGTATAGAGCTGAGGACATGGGTTGCTAGATGGCCGCGAGCACATCCGCAATATCCAGTCCCCATAGCTCTGTGTGCTTTTATTGTGTAAAAAAAAAAAGATTTGATACATATGCAAATTAACCTGAGATGAGTCAGAGCTTGAAAATATGACTCTTCTCTGGTCACGCAAGTAAGATATGACTCTTTTATGTTAATTTGCATATGTATCAAATCATTTTTTTTTTGCACAATAAAAGCACACAGAGCTATGGGGACTGGGTATTGCGGATGTGCTAGCGGCCATCTAGCAACCCATGTCCTCAGCTCTATACACAAAATCCTGGTGACAGGTTCCCTTTAAATGGAATATGTCACCAGTTTTATGGTGTATGAAGGAGGAAAAACGCTGGGTCACCTTTTTTAATTGACCCAGCAATTTATTAAAAGATCATCACTTTTGAAGGTCCAGTGCCTTGGCTCCTACCTCCTTCATACCAGGAGTGATTATGTTCTGCTCCCATTCATGCGACCAGTGGCCTAGGTGGTCAGGTGTGCAACTTCAGAAGGCCAGCGGTCACGTGCCATTTTTGCAAAGTGACCAATGAGCTCAATGATTGGCTGCAGCTGTCACATCACTTCTGGTCCAGCATGGATTGTAAATGACATGCGGGTGCCACAGCAATGAAATAACAGAACTTTTAAAAGGTGATTGACATTTTTAATTAAAATTTATTTTTTTCCATCTTGGTTGAACCTCTTTAACCTCATCATATAAAATAAGACAATACTACATTTATATGTATTCATAGACCTATTCACAACACACGGTAATCCAGGAGAATTTAAGTCACTGGGATAACAGCGTACCTGTCTGAAGTAGTGAGAAGGTGCACCAGCCGAACCAGTTTCCTTTAAGTATTCATCCCAGTTAAACATTTCTGAAAATGAACACATGTTTAGCAGACATGATCATAAAACACCACCTTTAAGGGGTTTTCCCATCTCAGACAATGGGGGCATATCGCTAGGATATTCCCCCATTGTCTGATAGGTGTAGGTCCCAGCGGTGGGACCTGCACCTATATCGAGAACGAAGCAGGGAGCGCTGTGGCTGGAGGACCCTAGATTTCCCGGAGTCCATCCACCACCAAGAGCTAATCCCCGCCTCTCCCATAGAAGTGAATGGGAGCATGCCTCGCAATGCGTGGCCAATGCTCCCATTCATTTCTATGGGGCAGATGGCAATAGCCGAGCCAGCGCTCTACTATTTTCGGTGGCCCCATAGAAATGAATGGAGGGCGGCTGCGCATGCGCAGTGCACTCTCCTTCACTTTTGGAACTCCGTTCTCGATATAGGTGTGGGTACCAGCGGTGGGACCCACACCTATAAGACAATGGGGGCATATCCTAGCGATATGCCCTTATTGTCTGAGATGAGAAAACCCATTTAAGTCTAACACAATCAGTCCGAATAGGACCGGATTTAAATAGTTCTCGTTACCATGGATAACAGGCTATATGTTCAGAATAAATACATGTACAGCAATTCACAGAAATTATATTTGCAACATTTCGTTACATTAAAGGGGTTTTCTGAGATGTTTCTACTCTAAATAGGTCCTCGGTATCTGATACATGGGGTCCAACACCTGGGACCCCCTCTAATCAGCTGTTTGAGAAGGCACCGGCGCTCGCAGTAGCACCACTGCCTTCTTGCAGCTTACCCTAGGCCAGTGATGGCGAAGCCTTTTGAGACCGAGTGCCCAAACTGCAACCCAAAACACACTTCTTTATCGCAAAGTGCCAACATGACAATCTAACCTGAATACTACAGTCCAATATAGTATATCTTCCATTTACTTTATCATTTAGCTATAATAGCCTGCCTACATTCAATGCGCTGCCTGTGCTGTTCATAGTGCGCCCTGCACTGATGAATGGCAGGAGAAGTCTAAGGCATATTGGTACACCATAGACTTTTTCCAGGGTGCAGGTGCCCACACAGAGGGCTCTGAGTGCCGCCTATGGCACCCATGAGATAGGTTCGCCACCACTGCCCTAGGCCGAGTGACATCACATTCATTGGTCACATGGGCAGCTAAGCCCCATTGAAGTTAATGGGGCTGAGTTGCCATACCAAGCACAGCTGCTATACAATGTAATGGCACTGTGCTTGGTGAGCACGGAAAAGTCAGCAGTGCACACAGGAGCACTGCTGCCTTCTCAAGCAGCTGATCGGTGGCGGTCCCGAGTGATGGACCCCCACCGATCAGATACAGATGACTGATACAGGTCATCAGTTGTAAAGTCTCAGAAAACCCTTTTAATGAAATAGAACAGCAGAGGTAAATGATTTAAAGGGGTTGTCACCTGGAATACTGGCAGCATATCGGTAGGCTATGCCACCAATGTCAGATAGGTAAGGGTTCCACCGATGGGTCCCACACCTATCTCTAGAACGAAGAAAACAAGAGTGGCTGCCCTCCATTCATTTAGATAGGGCTTAAAAATAGCTGAGCGCGCTGCTTGGCTATTTTTGGTGTTCTTATAGAAATGAATGGAGGGCAACAACTCAACTGACCACTGCCATTAGGAAATACCATTTCCATGAAGGGGTGTACTTGGTCTGAAACAACGTTTAGGCAAGTCGTATGTATCAAAATAACATCGACACATAAATTTCACGACCCAAGATTTGCCAGCAAAGTATTGTCGAGACTATCACACTGCCTCCGCCAGCCTGCCTTCTTCTTATGGTACATATTGGTCGCATAGCTTTCCCAGAGAAGCGACGCACATGCATTGCGCTATCCAATAATGTAAAACAAAACATGCCTCATCAGCCCGGCTTCTCTTCTGTCTTCATCTTTGCTGTGCACAGGAAAAGGACGTTTGATGACGTCACTGCGCTCATCACATGATCCATCACCATGGTGATGGACCATGTTATGAGCGCAGTAACGTCATCGAAGGTCCTATTCCTCAAAGAAGAAGAAGGAAGAGAAGCCGGCCTGCGCGAACAAGTGGATTAAGGTGAGTTACATTTTTTTTATTTATTTTTTTAACCCCTCCAGCCCTATTGTACTATGCATTCTGTATTAAGAATGCTATTATTTTCCCTTATAACCATGTTATAAGGGAAAATAATACAATCTACACAACAATCTTCTGTGAAGAAGTTCGGGTCTGGGTACCAAACATGCCGATTTTTCTCACGCGCGTGCAAAACGCATTACAATGTTTTGCACTCGTGCGGAAAAATCGTGCATTTTCCTGCAACGTACCCGCATCTTATCCGGGCCAAAAACATGACGCCCGTGTGAAAGAGGCCTAAGGGCCTTCACACGAGCGGATCCCATGCGTGTCATCCGCAGCATGAATGAGAGCCAAGACCCGCACTGGACAGCAGAAATACGGAGCATTAAAGGGAACCTGTCAAAAAAAACGATTTGATACATATGCAAACTAACCTGAGATGAGTCCTGTCCCTGAGATGATCTAGGGACAGGACTTATCTCAGGTTAATTTGCATACAGTGGGATGCGATAGTTTGGGTAACCTTGTAAATCGTCATGATTTTCCTGCCTAAATCGTTGGTTGTTATGATAAAAAATGTCAGTTAAATATATCATATAGGAGACACACACAGTGATATTTGAAAAGTGAAATGAAGTTTATTGGATTTACAGAAAGTGTGCTATAATTGTTTAAACAAAATTAGGCAGGTGCATAAATTTGGGCACTGTTGTCATTTTATTGATTCTAAAACCTTTAGAACTAATTATTGGAACTCAAATTGGCTTGGTAAGCTCAGTGACCCCTGACCTACATACACAGGTGAATCCAATTATGAGAGAGAGTATTTAAGGGGGTCATTTGTAAGTTTCCCTCTGAAGAGTAGCAACATGGGGGTCTCAAAACAACTCTCAAATGACCTGAAGACAAAGATTGTTCACCATCATGGTTTAGGGGAAGGATACAGAAAGCTGTCTCAGAGATTTCAGCCGTCTGTTTCCACAGTTAGGAACATATTGAGGAAATGGAAGACCACAGGCTCAGTTCAAGTTAAGGCTCGAAGTGGCAGACCAAGAAAAATCTCGGATAGACAGAAGCGACGAATGGTGAGAACAGTCAGAGTCAACCCACAGACCAGCACCAAAGACCTACAACATGATCTTGCTGCAGATGGAGTCACTGTGCATCGTTCAACCATTCGGCGCACTTTACACAAGGAGATGCTGTATGCGAGAGTGATGCAGAGGAAGCCTTTTCTCCGTCCACAGAACTAAAAGTGCCGCTTGAGGTGGACTAAAGCACATTTGGACAAGCCAGCTTCATTTTGGAATAAGGTGCTGTGGACTGATGAAACTAAAATTGAGTTATTTGGCCATAACAAGGGGCGTTATGCATGGAGGAAAAAGAACACAGCATTCCAAGAAAAACACCTGCTACCTACAGTAAAATATGGTGGTGGTTCCATCGCGCTGTGGGGCTGTGTGGCCAGTGCAGGGACTGGGAATCTTGTCAAAGTTGAGGGACGCATGGATTCCACTCAGTATCAGCAGATTCTGGAGACCAATGTCCAGGAATCAGTGACAAAGCTGAAGCTGCGCCGGGGCTGGATCTTTCAACAAGACAACGACCCTAAACACTGCTCAAAATCCACTAAGGCATTTATGCAGAGGAACAAGTACAACGTTCTGGAATGGCCATCTCAGTCCCCAGACCTGAATATCATTGAAAATCTGTGGTGTGACTTAAAGAGAGCTGACCATGCTCGGAAGCCATCAAACCTGAATGAACTAAAGATGTTTTGTAAAGAGGAATGGTCCAAAATACCTTCAACCAGAATCCAGACTCTCATTGGAACCTACAGGAAGCGTTTAGAGGCTGTAATTTCTGCAAAAGGAGGATCTACTAAATATTGATTTCATTTCTTTTTTGTGGTGCCCAAATTTATGCACCTGCCTAATTTTGTTTAAACAATTATAGCACACTTTCTGTAAATCCAATAAACTTCATTTCACTTCTCAAATATCACTGTGTGTGTCTCCTATATGATATATTTAACTGACATTTTTTATCGTAACAACCAATGATTTATACAGGAAAATCATGACGATTAACAAGGTTGCCCAAACTTTCGCATCCCACTGTATGTATCAAATCGTTTTTTTTTACACAATAAAAGCACACAGAGCTATGGGGACTGGGTATTGCGGATGTGCTAGCGGCCATCTAGCAGCCCATGTCCTCAGCTCTATACCCAAAATCCCGGTAACAGGTTCCCTTTAACATGATTGATAATGCTCTGTGCCTCTCTGTGATCTTTTTACTACAAAATCACAATGACAACTTTATCTCATTGTGATTTTGTAGTAAAAAGGTCACAGAGAGGCACAGAGCATTATCAATCATGTTAATGCTCTGTCTCTGCTGTCTAGTGCGGGGCTTGGCTCTCATTCACGCTGCGGATGACACGCACGAGATCCGCTCGTGTAAAACAGCCCCTAAAGGTCGTTTTACAAGAACAGATATATCAGACAATTATTGGGAACAAGCTAAACATTCTTGATAATTGCCTGATCGTCAGCAGAGATGAAACTGCATTCAGGGTACCTTCACATCTGCGGTAGCAGTGTTCCCTTAGCCTGTTCCAGCAGGCAAGTGGAGGAAAGTGGAGGATTGTCCATACACAAACCGCAGCATGCATCGGTTTGTGTCCGGTGGGTTCTCCGCTTGTCAGCCAGATGTGAACGGAATGTCTGCCAGACCCAATTAATATATAGTTAAAGAAATACGCAGATGTGAAGGTAGGCTTACATGCAGCAACCACTTCCACTGTCCACATAGAAAATCATTGTTCCTCGGCAGCAGACTGTTGCTTACAGAGCACGATCTGCTGCACAGAAACAATTATTTTTGGTGCAAGACGAAGGACAGGATCACTGGGTGAACGAACGGTACCTTTTACACAAAACATTTATCGGAAACGAGTATTTCCACAAAAGTTCATCCCCAATAAAATGGCCCGATTATCAGTCCATTTAAAAGCACCTTTAGTACAGGGTGGCCGATGAAAAAGTAGCCCACCTTCAGCGATAGTATGACAAGATGAACGAGCAAGTGGATTATGTTTTTTTTTTTTATTACCCACAAGTTACAAAAGATGCTGAAAGCGGTCCCCGTTCACCTATATGCCTCTTTGGGCAGGTCGGATTATGTTGGCTGATACTGTTTGTGATGCTTTCCTTGAGTTCATCCAGGGGATAGGGGATGTGGATTGTTAGCGGACACTTTCTGTTTTAAATTTACCCACAGATAAGAATCGCATGTGGACAAGTCTAGGGAACGCGGTTACCATAACCCCTGTAAGTTCTGTGAGGTTTGGCATGTTCCCCCATCTTGTAGGAAAAAGCAGGACATTTTTTATTCTGCAGCATCACTGTTGAAGAGCTGCAAGCAGTATCAGCCAACATAATCTGACTTGTCCAAAGATGCATAGACATGAACGGGGACCACTATATGTTCCATAAACTACAGATAAAAAATCTCAAACTATAAAATAACAAGACTAAAACCTAGGATGAGCAAGTGAGGAATCTACCTTTTGTTCTTTTTGTTGTGGTCTTCATAGTGAAAGACGTTCTTCAAACAAAGCTGTTCCGGGAAGAAGCTGTTTTATGTTTTAATGGCCCCCTCTTCTCTCACTGTTGTGGCTTCCTAGGGAAAAAAGGAATGTGTAATTAAACTGAACATAATCAAGTCATTACAGGAGAATCACTTTGCTTACTCCAGACATACTCATTTTAATGCACCCATCCTGGTCTCTGTCTGGTTTCTGGCTCATAAATAGTCTGTATGGCATAACTGTTACTTTATTTGCTATAAGATAAGCCATGAGATACCAGCAACCACTTGTGTGTTGTGAACCACAGACCACAGACTGCTGAAATAAGTCAATGCCCTATCAGTCCTGACAATTCCTGTTAAAACCACCTTTTACAAATAGGTGATAGTTCCTTCCCAAACAACACATGGCTGTCGCTGCACTTGTGGGGGTTGGTTTCGTTTCAGTTATGGGAAATACTACACATTCTGCTGCTTCATGGCACCAAGCTGCATGTACACAACAATGAGACAGTGTATGACGCGCCAAGGTCACAAAGAATCATCAACTTTGCTGGATTACATTTTGCTTTCACTTCTTTACGGAAAAATGATACCATTTATAATAAAACACAAAACCAAACATTTGCTCAAAAGGAGCAGGATCACGTTGATCATCTACCTCAGCCTCACTGGTGGAAAGGATCTCAAAGGCTTGCCAGCTCAATTCTCCCACCACAAGCTTGCATGAAAAAACTCCAGGCAATGCAGAGTCTCCTGTGGTTTAAAGGAAATGTATCACCAAAATTTTTATCTGACAGTTAAAACCACGTAGTAGTACACCAAAAATTCTTTAAAAAATGCAATTTAAACAATAGTTCATTTTCTGATGACACATTCCCGTTAAATGTGAGGATTTGCCGGTTAAAGTATTGTGGAACAGCAGTATATATATATATACCTTATAAGTGTTCCACCAGGCCGATCTGACTCTGGGTAGCAGTACAGTTACATGCCCAGGTCCTATTCTAATGTGCACAACATTCGCTGGGAGTCGTACGGTTGCCTGCACCACCCAGCGTGTACTTGCATCTCTCAACATCCAGTGTCTAATCAATAGGGAAAGTATGGTTGGTGGGACACTAAGCAACCATACAGATCATAGTACCTAGGGATTCAACTGCTAAAACACACTACCTGCAAGTGGCCTGATGGTTTTCTGTGTGTAAAGAAAAACCAAAAGATTCCTATACAGGGGTGCACCACTAAGGAGGCCAGGTCGAGGTGATCGCCTCAGGCACCACCAGGTAGGGGCAAGAGAGGGGCAGCTAAAGGGCCATGGGCTGAAGGGAAGGGGTTAGGTTAAGAAATTGGCATTGGGGAGGGAGGGGCACCATTTCAGTTTTCACGTCAGGCAGCAGAAAGGCTAGGTGCACCCCTCTTCCTATACACATTAGATCAGGGATGGCCAACCTGAGGCTCTCCAGCTGCTGTAAAACTACAACTCCCACCATGCCCTGCTGTAGGCTAATAGATGTAGGCAGTGTGGGCATGCTGGGAGCTGTAGTTTTGCAACAGCTGGAGAGCCGCAGGTTGGCCATCCCTGCATTAGATGGTTGGCCTCAGAATCTCAGAAAACCCTTTTAACCTCTTCACGACTGCAATCTGTATACAGTGGGGGAAATAATTATTTGACCCCTCACTGATTTTGTAAGTTTGTCCAATGACAAAGAAATGAAGTCTCAGAACAGTATCATTTCAATGGTAGGTTTATTGTAACAGTGGCAGATAGCACATCAAAAGGAAAATCGAAAAAATAACTTTAAATAAAAGATAGCAACTGATTTGCATTTCATTGAGTTAAATAAGTATTTGAACCCCTACCAACCATTAAGAGTTCTGGCTCCCACAGAGTGGTTAGACACTTCTACTCAATTAGTCACCCTCATTAAGGACACCTGTCTTAACTAGTCACCTGTATAAAAGACACCTGTCCACAGAATCAATCAATCAAGCAGACTCCAAACTCTCCAACATGGGAAAGACCAAAGAGCTGTCCAAGGATGTCAGAGACAAAATTGTAGACCTGCACAAGGCTGGAATGGGCTACAAAACCATTAGCAAGAAGCTGGGAGAGAAGGTGACAACTGTTGGTGCGATTGTTCGAAAATGGAAGGAGCACAAAATGACCATCAATCGACCTCGCTCTGGGGCTCCACGCAAGATCTCACCTCGTGGGGTGTCAATGGTTCTGAGAAAGGTGAAAAAGCATCCTAGAACTACACGGGAGGAGTTAGTTAATGACCTCAAATTAGCAGGGACCACAGTCACCAAGAAAACCATTGGAAACACATTACACCGCAATGGATTAAAATCCTGCAGGGCTCGCAAGGTCCCCCTGCTCAGGAAGGCACATGTGCAGGCCCGTCTGAAGTTTGCCAATGAACACCTGAATGATTCAGAGAGTGACTGGGAGAAGGTGCTGTGGTCTGATGAGACCAAAATAGAGCTCTTTGGCATTAACTCAACTCGCTGTGTTTGGAGGAAGAAAAATGCTGCCTATGACCCCCAAAACACCGTCCCCACCGTCAAGCATGGGGGTGGAAACATTTTGCTTTGGGGGTGTTTTTCTGCTAAGGGCACAGGACAACTTATTCGCATAAACGGGAAAATGGACGGAGCCATGTATCGTGAAATCCTGAGCGACAACCTCCTTCCCTCTGCCAGGAAACTGAAAATGGGTCGTGGATGGGTGTTCCAGCACGACAATGACCCAAAACATACAGCAAAGGCAACAAAGGAGTGGCTCAAGAAGAAGCACATTAAGGTCATGGAGTGGCCTAGTCAGTCTCCGGACCTTAATCCAATCGAAAACCTATGGAGGGAGCTCAAGCTCAGAGTTGCACAGAGACAGCCTCGAAACTTTAGGGATTTAGAGATGATCTGCAAAGAGGAGTGGACCAACATTCCTCCTAAAATGTGCGCAAACTTGGTCATCAATTACAAGAAACGTTTGACCTCTGTGCTTGCAAACAAGGGTTTTTCCACCAAGTATTAAGTCTTTTTTTGTTAGAGGGTTCAAATACTTATTTCACTCAATGAAATGCAAATCAGTTGCTATCTTTTATTTAAAGTTATTTTTTCGATTTTCCTTTTGATGTGCTATCTGCCACTGTTACAATAAACCTACCATTGAAATGATACTGTTCTGAGACTTTTCATTTCTTTGTCATTGGACAAACTTACAAAATCAGTGAGGGGTCAAATAATTATTTCCCCCACTGTATATACGTGATAGCTGCACATACCCCGTGCAGCTACCACGTGTATAGACGTCAAGCCAGCTCTTTAATCCAAGCGCTGCAAAGCGCTTGGATTAAAGCTTCTGCCCCTGTCCTGCTGCTGTCACGGACAGCATACAGTCTAGTAATGCCAGCAAGGGGCCAATCGATCCGATTGCACAGACTAACCAATCGGATCGCGGCAGTGTTAAAATGCCCGTTTCAGGCGCTGATCTGCGCTCTGCAGATCAGAGCCTGAAAGCCGATAGTGTTCCTCATGCCCACCCCCCCATCTGTGCCGCTCTAAGTACATGGTGCCCCTCTGTGTGCCCCCCCCCCCCCCCGAGCCGATCTTCTTCCTGCTCATCTATCTCCTTCCTGGCATGCGATCCGCCCCCTGCATTAATTTTTTCCGTAAATGAGTGTAAGAGTGGAAGTAGCATCAAAGAAGTGCTCACAGCTAGAGCCTAAGAGAAACCAAATATTATACTACAGAGACACATGACAATATGTGAATACATTAGTGAAGCAAGAATCATCCTTTTTCCTGCACTGTATTTACATCTTACTTTTAAGTGTCAGTTGCTCGAGGATCAGGGGATTTCTGCTTGTGATCACATTTCACATCAAACCAATCACTCCTTTGAAGCCACTTCTGAGTTAGTTAGGTGTATTAACTTTCTCATATGTTTGTGATTCTTTAGGCCTTCTACCATACATCTTTAACAAATTCAATGCCTGGTCGACATGTCATGTGTGGATCTGAGCCAAGGCATTGAAACTGACTTTTTAAACCTATTGAAGTTGGATCCTTCGAGAATAAAAGTACTGAAGATGAAAACCAAAGCTTCAAGTGTGAGCCATAAGGAGTATTCCCACTTGTAAAGCTACACAATGTGAAATAAAAATGACACTAGTAATTACAACTAGTAGTGATGGAAACATGCTACAATATACACCGCTTGAAGCTGTGCAAGATAACAACTGCTAAGTTTAAATGGTCACTGTCTTTTCAACGTACTTTGCATAAATCAATAGAAAAAGCAAATATAAGAAATTTTTATATATCTGAGCAGAGAAAAATGATGTCTCCCATAGGTAGGTCCTATCACTATCTCTCAAATACCTGTGCTTTAGCATGGAGGACATTTTTCAGCAATACTGAGCAGTGTAGCTGTAAAGTCAGCACTGAAATGAGACAGTAAAACACGAAGGGCTCGTTCACATGACCATATGGCCACAGTGCCTGTGATGCAGACCACAAGCACGGCCACCACTGATAGACTGCAGGGTGGTCATAACCATGGAAACAAGCAGTGTGTAATGTGATGGAAATATGAATCCAGCCAGCAAAGGAGGCAAAATGAATAATAACAATACATTAGTAAGTGTCTGGTATTAACTTTCTCTACATAAAAAATGCTATTTACTGAAGTCAGAAAACCCCTTTAAGCATCGGCTGCACGTGGTGCAAAAAGATCTACATATCCTCTTCATGAGCACCCGGCAACTGAACTGGTTACCAAGATAGGCCAAAAACAAGCAATTAATGATGATGTAAAAATGAAAATGATACATCATATAGTTATAGTACATGCAAACATCTTGCTAACAAAGCTATCTCACATAGATCAAGAGCTCTGCCCATTCATTGCTCCTTATTTCAAGCTGGCAGCTCAGGAACGTGTTCTTTCTGATGCAGCTGAAGGATAGAACTTAGCATGTGCATCCACCTCAGTGGGGTGGACAGAGAAATTAGAAAAAGAGTAAACAGGAGGTGGCGCTATACAGACAGATTTCACCGAATAGCTCACTGGCTATACTACATTTTTAACTAAATGCAATTACAAAAGTATTCAGATCTAGGTCCTGGTTTGAAAATTGTAGAATATTTTTTCATGGAACACCTTTAACTAAAATTAACTAAATTTGCCAGAATTTTGGTGTACACCCCATGCGTCACACTTATTAATAATTTAAGACACTTTTTCCACCTCACTAGACAATTTATCAGGTCCATTCATGGTGTGCACAAGTTTTTTGGAACAAAATAATGGTGTAAAGAAAGGTGCACCAAATCTATCACACAGCAAGCCAGTGAAAGTGATAAATGTGGTGTATCTTCCGAATGTCACTTGTAAGGGTGCCTACACACCTTCAATAGCTGTCAGACAAATGACTGTGCGCCAACATGCTCTAACTCCTACACGCTCGGCTAGGCATGTATGTGTTTTCAATAGGAAGAGAGGAGAAAACTCTGCCAGACACCATAAGTGGAGAATAGGAAAGAAAATAAGAAAAGCAGATAAGAAGCGGAGTAATAGGCAATCTTTCCCCACTAATCTCAAGAGAGGAGGGAAAAAAACACCCAAACAAAAAAATATATATAAACATGTAAAAAAACTTTTATATACTATCCAGAAGCTGGTCACCCTGCCAATTCAGCATAAAGGGGCCATCCAGCAAATAAAAATGTCTTAAGCCAGCTCACAATGGGGTAGAAAAGGAAAACAATAGCAGCATCCTCACCTCACCTCACCAATCTCCAGCCGCTCCCATTCCAACACTGCTCTCTGGAGTCCCAAATGAATGTAGCGGCGGTCAAAAATGTGCTGTCTATTCTCTATGGAGCTGTCCTACAGAAAATGAATGAAGCAACAGCGCACATACTCCACTGCTGCTCCATTTATTCGAGGAACCTGAGGCTCCCTTATAGACTGGTGGTGGTTCCCCCAAAAATACAAGAAAAATACACTTTGTGAATGAGCCTAAAGGTTCTGTATATGGAAGGCCCTGAACATGGAGCTAAAGAATACTCTAAATCACTATTTCTTTGTGCAGTATGTTCTCAGGTAGGGTTACTATATCTCCTATGGAGAGCGCCTAATCAGAGTGAGGAGTCTTATAGGCCAGGCAATACTCCTCTGGCATTCTGGAAAGAGCTGGCTTAGTTGTTATCCAAGTCATGTCTCAAGGCCTGGTTAAAGGGTCGAACATTGAGGGAGATTTATTAAAACTAGTGTAAAGGAAAACTGGTTTAGTTGCCCATAGCAACCAATCAGAGGTCACCTTTCATCTGAACAATTAATGGTGGAATCTGATTGGTTGCTAGAAGCACCATTTTTTACTTATAGGATAGCTGCCTTAGGGCTAATGCACACGACCGTATGGCGTTTTCAGTGTTTTGCAGGCCGTTTTTAACTGATCTGCTTTTCAGTGTTTGGTTTCAGTAGTGTGTCCGGTTCAGTTCCGTTTTTCCGTATGGCATATACAGTATACAGTAATTACATAGGAAAAACTGGGCTGGGCATAAAATTTTCAATGGATGGTTCCGCAAAAACGGAACGGATACAAAAGACATACAGAGTACATTCTGTATGTATTCAATTTTTTTGCAGACCCATTGACTTGAATGGAGCCACGGAACGTGATTTGCGGGCAATAATAGGACATGTTCTATCTGTCAATGGAATGCATACGTTCAGTATAAGTAACGCATACTGAACGCAAAAAATGTTTGTGTGCATGAGCCCTTACATCCGGTGGCATCAGAGGCAGAGCTTGTTAAGAGCTAATCTGCATACCCTCTTCTGTAGAGTCTTCTAGCCTTTAACACCCTGTTATGAGGACACATGTTTACATCCACATTTAGGTTCCATTCACAAGTCTGTATAATGGGTCCGCATTTATTCTGCAAATTGCGGAACAGGTGCGGACCCATTCATTCTCTCTGGGGACGGAATGGATGTGGAGAGCACACTATATGCTCTCCGCATCCGCATTTCCAGAGAGCGTCCCCGATCTTCCGGTCCACGGCTCCGGAAAAAAAATAGAACATGTCCTATAATAGGCAGTTCTATGGGAGTGCCGGCCGGGTGTATTGCGGGTCCACAATTTTCGGATCCGCAATGCACTATGGACGTCTGAATGGACCCTTCAACCATATTTATTAATGAGCGTTGAGAGAAATTGCAACCAAAATAAATATAAGTGGCACATAGCTTAATACTCCATAGTGACATAATATGAATATACCAGTAATAATGAAAGCAAATATTGCGGAAAAAAACTATTCTCGTCATATGTTTTGGTTAAGGGGGTATTTACATGAAAGGTTTCTGACCGCACAGCAAAAACCGCATCAAAAACACTGTAAATTTCTGTGGTTTTGTTGTGCAGTTTTGGCCACACGGCCTGTACAGATAAAGCACATTCAAATCATGTGCTTCACTTGTTTGATGCGGCTTTGACCAAAAAATGCATCATATAGTCTCATATAAATGAAGCAGACTGCAGCAGATACCTTCTATGAATGATGGTATACAGTAAGGTAAGGAAAGTACTAGTACATACTGTGGGGGAGATGGAACAAAACTGGTGTAAACTAGAACTGGCTTAGTTGCCTGTAGAAACCAATCAGATTCCACCTTTCATTATTCACAGCTCCTTTGGAAAATGAAAGGCGGAATCTGATTGGTTGCTATGGGCAAGTAAGCCAGTTTTCCTTTACACCAGTTTGATAATTCTCCCCCTGTAACTAACTACATTACACCTCAAAATGACAAGGATTCTTCACTTTATCTTATACGTTCTAAAAAAACAGGGCTGCAAACAACCAAGAAAAGAAGTAAAACACGATAGCAGCTCACACTTACCTCACCGGTGCCATGCAGTCTAATAAAGTCCGTGACCATGGCAAAGACCAGCTGAGTCCTACTAACTGCTAGCAGGAAGTAGTGTGTGATCCCGGGCTGGTACTGTGCAGATGAAAGTGGCCGGCTCCTCCTCTTCATCCTAGAGGTGTGGATACTGACACCGAGTGAAGACTGCCCAAAACTGGCAGGACTAATGCTGATGGATGATAAACATGTCCGTCAGCCTATTAATGGGCCCTCACACGTGGAGGATTTTGTTGCAGGATTTTCTGCGACTGAAAATCAGTTCCATTCACCTGAATGATGCTTGCAGAAATCCATGTGTCTGCCACCCCATTCAAATGAATAAAACAGATTTTTAGTCCATGCAGAGTGTGAAGGCGCCCTTCCGCAGGTTGCTACAAAGTGAATGTGGGAGGAACAATTGCTGACATGCAACAATTTCGGTGGCCAATTTTTGGTGCTAGCAGCGTTTTTCTGTCCGCGATGTAGTGCGGAGCAAGACGGATCCGTCCCGACACACAATGTAAGTCAATGGGGAGGGATCCGTTTCCTCTGACACAACAGTGTTCATGACGGATCCGTCATGGCTATATAAGACATAATACAACCGGATCTGTTCATGACAGAAGCGTTTTTGCACATCCATGACGGATCCGCAAAAAACGCTAGTGTGACAGTAGCCTAAGCTGTCAATACTTTTTCTCCTTTAACGAATAACCAATTATTTTGGCTTCGAAAACTCCATCAAAACTCCTTAATGTGTGTAAGCACTAGGGATCGACTGATTATCGGAAGTACCGATATTATCGTCCGCTATTCAGGATTTTGTACATTATCGGTATCGGCATCTAAACTTGCTGATATACCGATATTCGCTTTATACGCATTACTAGTGAGCGCTTCCATTATGGAAGCACGCACTAGTATGCATCGGGTGCCAGGAGCGGGGAAGAAGCGCAGCAAGCGCTTCCAATACTCACCATCCCTGGTCTTCTTTGATGGGGCCCACGCTGGACTCTCCTAACCCGTACAGCGTGAGAGGTCTGATAGGGGTTAATAAAAGGTCTGATCTGAGGTCTGATAGGGGTTAATAAAGTAAGTGCTCATGTGACGGACCATGTGATGAGTGTAGTGACGTCATCAAAGGTCCTATTCCTCACAGAACAAGACAGAAGAGATGCCGGCTGCGCGACCAAGTGGATTAAAGTGAGTTAAATAATTTTTTTAACCCCTCCAGCCCTATGTACTAAGCATTCTGTATTCAGAATGCTATTATTTCCCCTTATAACCATGTTATAAGGGAAAATAATAATGATCGGGTCCCCATCCCGATAGTCTCCTAGCAACCGTGCGTGAAAATCGCACCGCATCCGCACTTGCTTGCGATTTTCACACAGCCCTATTCACTTCTATGGGGCCTGCGTTGCGTGGAAAACGCACAAAGAGGAGCATGCTGCGATTTTCACACAACACCACAAGTGATGCGTGAAAATCACTGCTCATGTGCACAGCCCCATAGAAATGAATGGGTCCAGATTCAGTGCGGGTGCAATGCGTTCAACTCACGCATTGCACCCGCGTGGAAAACTCGCCCGTGTGAAAGGGGCCTTAGGGTACTTTCACACTAGCGTTATTCTTTTCCGGCATAGAGTTCCATACTAGGAGCTTAATGCCGGAAAAGAACTGATCAGTTTTACCCTAATGCATTCTGAATGGAGAGCATTCCATCCGTTCAGGATGTCTTCAGTTCAGTCTTCTTGACTTTTCAGGACGGAGAGGATACCGCAGCATGCTGCAGTTTTATCTCCGTCCAAAATTCCGGAACACTTGCCGGAATGCCGGATCCGGCAAAACGGATCAGTTTTTGCAGTCTGCACATGCTCAGACGGCAACAAATTTGAAAAAAAATAAATGCCGGATCCTTTTTTCCAGATGACACCGGAGAGACGGATCCAGAATTTCAATGCATTTGTCAGACGGAACAGGATCCTGATCCGTCTGACAAATGCCATCAGTTTGCATACATTTTGACGGATCCAGCAGGCAGTTCCGGTGATGGAACTGCCTGCCGGAATCCTCTGCCACAAGTGTGAAAGTACCCTTAAAGGTTTTATCCAGGAATTAAATTTTTATTGAACCCAGCCCTACATCCTGAAATAACATACTTTCAAGTACCTTTCCATATAAAATTTTCTACCCTTTACATGCTTTGGAGCATATCTTCAACATCATGCGCCATACATTGCTCACGTGATCTGCCCCTGCTGCACGCCTCACCTCCTACGCACGTGTTGTCATCAATGACGAAATGTACATGGGCCACAGTCCCGCTATGCTTATACTGCGCATGCCTGGAAAATTATTGCCACATGTGCGCAGTCTGAATCCTCTGCCGTTCAAGGATCTTCCGTGTCATCACCCCGATCCTTCTGGAGAGGTGCAGACTGTATGCTCCTGGGTGTAGTGGGCGAGTTTCCATTACACATGTGGGTGTAGTGGGTGCTGGAAGGCAGAGCAGTCTAAGGCTTCATTCACACGTCCGTAGCGCATTTTGCGGACCGCACATCGCCGATACTAATAGAATATGCCTATTCTTGTCCGCAATTGCGGACAAGAATAGGACATGTTCTATTTTTTTCGGGAACGGAAATGCGGACCCGGAAGTGCGGGTCCGCATTTCCGGAGCCGTGCCGCACATCGTTGTGCGGCCCCATAGAAATGAATGGGTCCGCAATTCCGTTCTGCAAAATGCGGAACGAAATTTCGGACGCGTGAATGGGGCCTAAGTGGACTGTGGGCACTGCTTTGTAGCCCATAAACTGGAAGTGACAGAAGCAAAGGATTGGTGTGGCAGGAGACCCGAGGAACCTGAGACCAGGGAAACAGATCAGCGAGGTACATCACTTTACTGCATCAATACTAGTTAAAATAGAGCAGTTATTTATATTTGGGAATCCTGGAGAACCTCTATAACAATGCACCGTCAAAATGTGCCATACCAAACAATATCACCAAAAAGAACAAGGTACTAGACCCAAAATACCACATTTAAAACCATCTTTGTTGAAATTTCATGTTAAATGGTAACAAAGCCACAATAAATAAAGATAAAAAAAACAAGGAGGGTGAGCTTGCATGTGGGATGCAAAACCTCCAGCGAAAAATAGCACAAACAGTACAAAAGTTGGAAGCCCCTAAATCACAGTACTACAACAAGGCTCACCCACCACAATCGACATACTTTTTGCCAACGCCTTTGTCTGGGGGTCAGACAAAGCGATGAACCAAAAGCTGGCAGCGAGACAGCAGTCCACAAGATCACAGCAACCATAGATCAATAGTTAATAGCCTTTTGTGTTACTTTTTAAAAATGCATTAAAAAAGCAACCAAAAAAGCTTTAAAAAAAATGCTTTCCTGCATAACAGAAACGGGACGGATCCGTTATACAGGCCTAAGACTTCTATTATGATGGAATGAATAACGGAATGCCGCTAAAGGCATTCCGTCATAGAATTGCGTTATGGTGCGTGGTAACGGAATCCATAACGCAATTCACCTTTTACCACCAAACGAAGCGTGAACGAATTTCATAACATGAAATTCGCTCATCTCTAAAAGTAACGTATCACTTTTCAAGCATTTTTCAAATCAGCTACAGACAAAAACTTTACGACTCGTGTTTTTTTAAATGGAAGTCAATGGGAAGCTGTTGATGGCATTTACATGCAGAAACAGCAGCTAATTCTTCCCATGTCAGCATAGCCTAAGGACAGTTTCATGAAAACCAAAAAAAGATGATGGGTCACTTAAAGTACAAAAGCACATGTAAAGCCAAAGTAATCACAAAATAACATAATTTTTATTGAAAATCACATAAAGACAAAATTGACACAAGCCACAATCAATAATTGACACAAGCCAGAACACATTAAGGCTACTTTCACACTTGCGTTCGGAGCGGATCCGTCTGGTGTCTGCACAGACGGATCCGCTCCTATAATGCAAACGATGGGATCCGTTCAGAACGGATCCGTCTGCATTATCTTTCAGTAAAAATTCTAAGTCTGAAAGTTAGTCAGACGGATCCGTCCAGACATTGCATTGAAAGTCAATGGGGGACGGATCCGTTTGAAATTGCACCATATTGTGTCAACTTCAAACGGATCCGTCCCCATTGATTTACAAGTTTGGCTCTGCACGGCCAGGCGGACACCCGAATGCTGCAAGCTGCGTTCAGGTGTCCGCCTGCTGAGCGGAACGGAGGCCAAACGCTGCCAGACTGATGCATTCTGAGCGGATCCGCATCCACTCAGAATGCATTGGGGCCGTACGGATCCGTTCGGGGCCGCTTGTGAGAGCCTTCAAACGGAACTCACAAGCGGAGCCCCGAACGCTAGTGTGAAAGTAGCCTAAAAGTTAAAAACCAAGAGGACCGATGAGGTACCCCCTTGAAAAAGCTAACACGAAATGTGCGTTGGGGAGTGGACTGGTGGTGGTCGTGTGCAGTGTACAAACTTGGTTGGTCAGTACTTGCTATGTGCTTATGATATCTTACTGCTTCTCTGCTCTAGTCACTTTTTGTGGCGTGTACCATCACCCACATGGTTAAGTGTTTGTTTCATATATCTGCAGATTAATTTTGTTATTGTGTACTATTGAGCCATAGTAGTTAGGTTTAACCAGCTTTTCTACTAGTGGCCAACCACGAATATTGCACTTGCACTTTTTTTAATATACACCGACAGCCCACCATCTGTCCTCTTGGCTTTTTACTTTTTAAATGTGTTGTGGCTTGTGTCAATTATGTCTTTATGTGATTTTCAATAAAAATTATGTTATTTTGTGATTCATTTGGCTTTACATGTGCTTTTGTACTTTAAGTGACCCATCATCTTTTTTGGTTTTCATGATATGGTCAGGTCTGGGTCCTGGACTTTGATTTTGGCCAATATATAGGCCTCCTAAGGCCAGTTTCAGACAAGCAAGTTTGCTGCGTGAAACTCTCTCCATGTGGGAGCGTGAATTGCTGTAGTGCACTCTGCTCCTTTAAACAAACCGCATGGTATTTTAATGATTTATAATGCTGTGTGTCTCTGCTGGACCTGTACTGTAATGATTGGCACTGGTGGCATTATGGCAGTACAATTTATTACTGCTGAGGTCGGCCAGAGACACACAGCATTATAAATCATTATGCCATGAGTGAGGACCGGTCACAGGAGTAGAGTGCACTACAGGAATTCACGCTCCCACATGGAGTGTTTCATGCAGTGAACACACTCGCCTGAAACTGGTCTTAGGGTGGTTTACCACAGCATTTATATATTTTTTTTTTATATATTTTTTTTAAACGCCACTGCAGTTTTTTGAGCCAAAGACACAAGCGGATCTATGTGTCTATGCAGACAGCTGAATAGGGAGGTCACTGGTGACAGATTACCTCCAAAACATGTTAAAACACAGTTTTTTACATGCATATACTGTATATTGGCTTTTTTTTTTTTTTTTTTTTTTTTTTAACTGTGACATTTTGTACGGGTGTTCCCAAGCATTTTTAAAATGATAAGACCTATGTAGAATAACACCTGAAATAATATACCTACATTTGATACATTTTGATAAAAAAATAAAAATAAAAAATAAATACCATCGACACCAAAAATAGTTTGTTTTTTTCACAACAGGGGATCACTGATTTATTTCTTTGAGGGGATGGGTGCTAAAATTACATTACCGCACAGGGAGCCACATACGATAAGTCGGGCCCTGGGTGGCAGACTCCCTTTAAGCCACATTTTTCTGCACATTTTAATAAAATGCCCGCATGTATGATATGGGTTGGCATTCTTTCTTTCAGAAGAACCATGTCAAATCTCACTACACATGTACTAACTATCCAACACAGAGAATAGCAATATCCCAGATGTGAGCTGTGCTACAACATATTCCTGTCACTGAAACTATCCTTCAAAAATTAGGATTTGGCTACACGGCGATATTTGTCGCGGAATACCTGTCGCACCCATGAATTGCAGTGTAGCAATGCTAGCATAGAAATGAATGGGGTTGCAAGAACGTCATTAGGGATGAGCAAACTTGTGTTTCAAGATCGGCGTACAAGGTTCGGGTTATCTAAGAATTCCGTTATGTTTTCCACTACCACAAACCATAACTTCTGGTCCGTGGTAGCGGAACCCATAATGGAATGCTTAGATAACCCGAACCTTGTACGCCGAACTTGAAAACAGAAGTCACTATCATTTATGCGAGTCAGCAATCATGACCACCAGCAGGGAAAATATCTCATATCACACATGAACACATCAAATGGCTGTTATATCAGACAAATTATCCCAACCCCCCTTTAGGTTACGCAGTCCTGTGTCATACGATTAATGTGGTTTTCCAACTCCATGCTGCCTTTTTATTTTTTGATATTTTAGAACACAGCAATCATAGAAAAAATACACTTACAGTGCCTTGAAAAAGTATCCCCCCCCCCCCCCGAACTTTTCCACATTTTATGTGATAGACCCACAAAGCAGCAAGTGAATTGAAAAGAAAATGTTACACTGTTTTCAAAATCTGTAATAAATAAAAGTCTGAAAAGTGAGATGTGCATCAGTATTCACCCCCTGTAGTCTGATACCCCTAAATAAAATCCAGTGTGACCAATTGCCTTCAGAAGTGACCTCATTAGTAAATAGAGTCCACCTGTGTGTAATGTATTCTCAGTATGACTACAGTTCTGTGAAGGTCTCAGGGGTATGTTAGAGAACATTAGTAATCAAACAGCATCATGAAAACCAAGGAACACACCAGACAGGTCAAGGATAAAGTTATTATATTCAGTTTTATAAAGCTGATATATTCTGCTGCGCTCCACAGACATTAGCATCACGCTGTTCCCAATGGGGCTCACAATCTAAGGTCCCTATTAGTATGTCTTTGAAGTGTGGGAGGAAATCCACGCAAACACAGGGAGAACATACAAACTCCATGCAGATGTTATCGTTGGTCGGATTCAAACCCAGGACTCCAGCGCTGCAAGGCACCAGTGCTAACCACTGAGCCATTGGGAGAGAAGTGTAAAGCAGAGTTAGGTTATAAAAAAAAATCCCAAGCTGTGAACATCCCACAGCGGACTGTTCAATCCATCATCTGAAAATGGAAGTAGTATGACACAACTGCAAACCTACCAAGACATGGCCGTCTACCTAAACTGACAGCCCTTGCCAGGAGAGCACTAATTACAGAAGCAGCCAAGAGGCCCATGGTCACTCTGGAGGAGCTGCAGAGATCCACAGCTCAGGTGGGGGAATCTGTCCACAGGACAACTATTGGGCTAGGGCTACACAGTGACGTTTGTTGTGTGACAAAAGTGGTGCAACTACATTGCGACATGTATTGAGCACCAGTGTCGCGCAACATTTATTGTAATGATAGTCTATGGTGTCGCACTTCTTATGTGACAGTCACACGAAAATTCAACTTATGGATTTTTTGTGACTGTCGTGTCGCAGTATGACACCATAGACTATCATTACAATAATCGACATGTACTCCCCAAATCTGGCCTTTATGGAGAGTGGCAAGAAAGCCATTTTTGAAAGCAAGCCAAAATTAATCCCATTTGCAGTTTGCCACAAGCCATGTAGGGCAGTGTTCCTCAACTCCAGTCCTCAGGGCCGACCTATCGGTCATGATTTGAGAATATCCCACAGAATGCTGGTGCATTGATACTAATTATATCACCTGCTCAATGCTAAGGAAATCCTAAAAACATTACTGGCAGGTGGGCCCCGAGGACTGGAGGAACTCTGATGTTGGGGACACAGCAAACATGTGGAAGAAGGTGCTCTGATTACATGAGACTACAGTTGAACTTTTTGGCATCTATGTTCTGTCAATGGTTTTTCACGGACCATTGGTACGAGATGCTCTAGAAAGCAGTGTCTGTGGAATACAGATGACACATGAAGGGGGGAAAAACGGACACACAGACTAAACACAGATTCTTCACGGACATCTTCACAGATGGATTTTGTCAAATGTAATTTTCAATTTTCACAGCCAAATTCTTTAAAATGCTTGCAGTGTCATATCGTAGGGGTGGGCGATATGGCCTAAAATCTATATTGCGATATAATTTTAAGCATGTGCGATATGCGATATATATCGCGATATATTGTTTTCTATATTTGGGGGGCGTGTTTAAACTTTTTTTTACTTTTTATTTAATAACTATTAGTCTCCTTAAGGGCTAGAACGTAGAACCCTTGTCATATTCACCCTAATAGAGCTCTATTAGGGTGAATAGGATTTTACACTCTCCCTGCTGCCCTGTGCTTTGTGCACACAGCAGCAGGGAGCTAATCCCCCTCCCCTAAACGGTGCCATCCCCAGATCCCCCCCTCCCCTAAACGGTGCCATCCCCAGATCCCCCCCTCCCCTAAACGGTGCCATCCCCAGATCCCCCCCTCCCCTAAACGGTGCCATCCCCAGATTTCCCCCTCCCCTAAACGGTGCCATCCCCAGATTTCCCCCTCCCCTAAACGGTGCCATCCCCAGATTTCCCCCTCCCCTAAACGGTGCCATCCCCAGATTTCCCCCTCCCCTAAACGGTGCCATCCCCAGATTTCCCCCTCCCCTAAACGGTGCCATCCCCAGATTTCCCCCTCCCCTAAACGGTGCCATCCCCAGATTTCCCCCTCCCCTAAACGGTGCCATCCCCAGATTTCCCCCTCCCCTAAACGGTGCCATCCCCAGATTTCCCCCTCCCCTAAACGGTGCCATCCCCATATTTCCCCCTCCCCTAAACGGTGCCATCCCCAGATTTCCCCCTCCCCTAAACGGTGCCATCCCCAGATTTCCCCCTCCCCTAAACGGTGCCATCCCCAGATTTCCCCCTCCCCTAAACGGTGCCATCCCCAGTTCCCCCCCTCCCCTAAACGGTGCCATCCCCAGATCCCCCCTCCCCTAAACGGTGCCATCCACAGATTCCCCCCCTCCCCTAAACGGTGCCATCCACAGATCCCCCCCTCCCCTAAACGGTGCCATCCACAGATCCCCCCCTAAACGGTGCCATCCACAGATCCCCCCCTAAACGGTGCCATCCACAGATTCCCCCCCTAAACGGTGCCATCCACAGATCCCCCCCTAAACGGTGCCATCCACAGATCCCCCCCCCCCGACGCTCACAGGAATACATTTAAAAACTAATCAGTAACTTTATTCATTGGTGATCTCTTTACTGTATACCTTACTAGGTCTTAGCTCCGATAACAGCAGGCAGTACGGGGGGCGGCGCTCACTCACTGACGTCACGCGCCTGCGCCGCCTAGTGGGAGGAGCAGGCGCGTGACGTCAGTGAGTGAGCGCCGCCCGCCCGCACTGCCTGCTGTTACCGGAGCTAAGACCTAGTAAGGTATACAGTAAAGAGATCACCAATGAATAAAGTTAAAGTTACTGATTAGTTTTTAAATGTTCTACTGTCAGCGGCGTGGCCCTGTATATTCTAACCCCCAGGCAAGCGTCCCTGTCACCATGGGAACGCCTGGGGGTTAGAATATACCATCGGATTTGAGTTTTCACGCGCTCACTGAGATCGTGAAAACTCAATGATTTACAGTCAGTCCCTCCCCTCCTCCTCTTTTGTCATTGGTGGTCAGCGGCAGCCGCGCACAGTGGGGAGGGAGGGACTCTCTCCTTCTCCACTGTGCCCAGTGTGCCGGCTCAGGAGAAGATGGTGCGCGCAGAGAGCGCGATCATATCGCGGTCCAGCGATATAGGCGATATGCTCAAAATCCATATCGTGGCACAAATTTATATCGCATATCGCCTATATCGCCCACCCCTATCATATCGCTCACTTCATCCTCAATAAATTCCTTGAGGGGTGTAGTTTCCAAAATGGGATCACTTTTTGGAAGCTTCCACTGTTGAGGTATTGCAAAGTCTCTTCTCTTCTCCGACAACCATTCCAGCAAAACATGCCCTCCAAAAACAATATTGTGCACCTTCTCTTCTGCGCCCTGCTATGTGTCCATACAGCAGTTTACAGCCACATATGGGGTGTTTCTGTAAACTGCGGAATCAGGGTAATCAATATTGAGGCTTGTTTTGCTGTTAACCCTTGCTGCGCTACAGGAAAAAATTGATTATAATGGAAAATCTGCACGATAAAATGACATTTTTAAGTTTCACCTCCATTTCCCTTTAATAAACCTTTGTTAACCTAAAGGGTTGACAAAGTTTCAAAATCAGTTTTTAATCATTTGAGGGATGTAGTTTCTAAAATGGGGTCATTTATGGGTGGTTTCTATTATGTAAGCCCCACAAAGTGACTTCAGAACTGAATTGGTCCTTCAAAAAGTCGTTTTTTGAAAATTTTCTTCAAAATTTAAAGGGTTTCTGTCACCAGAATTAATCCTATTAAGCTAGCTGACATCAGCGATGTGCTAATGTCAGCTGAACCTAACTAGCCTATTCCTACTTTTATCTATGCCCCCATTACTCCAGAAATCTAACTTTTATAATATGCAAATGAGCCTCTAGGAGCAGGGGGGGCGTTAGTTAGGTTCCGCTGACATTAGCACATCAGTAATGTCAGCTAGTTTAATAGGGTTAATTCTGGTGACAGAAACCCTTTAAGAAACTGCTTCTAAAATTCCAAGCTTTCTAACATCCTAAAAAAATAAAATTACATTTACAAAATGATGCCAACATAAAGTAGACATATGGGGAATGTTAAGTAATAACTATTTTATGAGACATCACTCTCGTCTTGAAAGGAGAGAAATTGGATTTGTTTTATAAATAAAAGGTAAAACATATCAACTCAAATTTACCACTACATGAAGTACAATGTGTCACGAGAAACAGTTTCAGAATGGCTTAGATAAGTAAAAGCATTCCAAAGTTATACCACATAAAGTGACACGTCAGATTTGAAAAATAGGGCTTGTCACTGAGGCCAAAACGGTCTGCAGAGACAAAGGGTTAATTAAAAATATATGTCTAATAGGATGTTCATTCGAGCAGGAAACATGTTGCACAATTAATTTTCTCTTTTAAATAGATGGAGATGAGCCCGCACCATCAGCAGTGGGTGGCAGCTATGGCATACATCCTGCTGCAACGGCCAGGATCGCTGCAGGCAAAGATTAGACCTCATGTAGGGCGTTTTTAAAACCAGGAAACACCAAGTAATTATCAGAGCTGTCTTTGTGCCACTGTTATATAAGGCACTGAAATGGCGTTATCAGTGGGAATTTACTCTAAACAACATCCATTGCATACTGATTTCTAGCAAACACCTGTGGAGTCCAAATGCTCACTGTACCCCTAGATGAATGCACTAAGATGTGTAGTTTCCGAAATAGCTTCACTTATCTAGGGTTTCTACTGTACTGGTACCACCAGGACTCTGCAAATATATGATGCCCAAAAACCAAAATCTGTGCTCCAAAAGCCAAATGGTGCTCCTTCCCTTCTGAATTCTGCCCGGTGCCCGTATAGCAGTTTACGACCACATATTATGGGGTATTTCTGTACTCAGCAGAAACTGTGTAACTGTGGGGTGCATTTTATCCTTTACTCTTCAAGAAAAAAAAATAATAATAACTAGGGGTGCACCGAAATGAAAATTCTGGTCCGAAACCGAAAATTCAGGATGCCCTTGACCGAAAACCGAAACCGAAACGGCCTTTTTGCCCAAATACTTTTAAAATACTTTTTTTTTAATGATTTTATTAATAATTCTTTTTCATGAATGAAATTCATCTGTGGGTGGCGCTGTTATGGAGAGGGGGATCTGTCGGTGGTGCTATGGAGAGGGGGATCTGTGGGTGGCGCTGTTATGGAGAGGGGGATCTGTGGGTGGCGCTGTTATGGAGAGGGGGATCTGTGGGTGGCGCTGTTATGGAGAGGGGGATCTGTGGGTGGCGCTGTTATGGAGAGGGGGATCTGTGGGTGGCGCTGTTATGGAGAGGGGGATCTGTGGGTGGCGCTGTTATGGAGAGGGGGATCTGTGGGTGGCGCTGTTATGGAGAGCGGGATCTGTGGGTGGCGCTGTTATGGAGAGGGGGATCTGTGGGTGGCTCTGTTATGGAGAGGGGGATCTGTGGGTGGCGCTGTTATGGAGAGGGGGATCTGTGCACTGTTATGGAAAGGGGATATGTGCACTGTTATGGGCATAACAGTGCACAGATCCCTTTCCCCATAACAGTGCACAGATCCCTTTCCCCATAACAGTGCACAGATCCCTTTCCCCATAACAGTGCACAGATCCCTTTCCCCATAACAGTGCACAGATCCCTTTCCCCATAACAGTGCACAGATCCCTTTCCCCATAACAGTGCACAGATTCCCCCCTCCCCATAGCAGTGCCATAGACCGATCCCCCTACCCATAACAGCCCCGGCCCTGCTGCTCACAGCATCACTCACTGCATCTTTATTTTACCTTACAATCGTGACGCTCCAGTAACAACTCTGCAGGCAGAGCGGCGGCGTAACGTCACTTACTCACGTGACGCACCTGCTCCGCCCACTTTAGGAATGAAGGAGGCGGAGCAGGCGCGTCACGTGAGTAAGTGACGTTACGCCGCCCTCCGCTCTGCCTGCAGAGTTGTTAGTTACTGGAGCCTCACGATTGTAAGGTAAAATTAAGATGCAGTGACAAAGTAAACCGCCCGCCCGGCGCCCGCCCGCAGATGGTGGGTGACAAATCCCACACCCCATATTTTCGGCCGATATTTTCGGCTGCCGGAATTTCGGTGCACCCCTAATAATAACTAAAACTACAGATTATTGTAAAGAATAAATATCTTTCATGGCCCAACACTAAAAACATTATATGAAACATCTGTCCCCTAAGGCAAATTTCAGACGAGCGAGTGTCTCGCTGCGGACTTGCACTGCCGGGGTCACATAGCATTATATTGATTTATGACGCTATGTTACCCTTAGGCCCCTTTCACACGAGCGTGACTGATTAGGTCCGGATGCGTTCAGGGTGCATTCAGTGAAACTCGCATCATTTTGCAAGCAAGTTCAGTCAGTTTTATCTGCGATTGCGTTCAGTCGTTCAGTTTTTTCCGCGTGGGTGCAATGCGTTTTGATGCGTTTTTCTTTTTTTTTTGCGTGATAAAAAACTGAAGGTTTACAAACAACATCTCTTAGCAACCGCCAGTGAAAAACGCATCGCACCCGCACTTACTTCCGGATGCAATGCGTTTTTCACGCAGTCCCATTCACTTCTATGGGGCCAGGGCTGCGTGAAAAATGCAGAATATAGAACATGCTGCGATTTTCACACAACGCACAAGTGATACATGAAAAACAACGCTCATGTACACAGACCCATTGAAATGAATGGGTCAGGATTCAGTGCGGGTGCTATGCATTCACGTCACGCATTGCACCCGCGCGGAAAACTCGCTCGTGTGAAAGGGGCCTTACAGTTCTGGAATGTATTGGATAACAGTGAAATAATGCTGCCAGTGTTTTCTAATACATTCCAGAACTGTAAGGCCCCTTTCACACGGGCGAGAATTCAGCGTGGGTGCAATGCGTGAGATGAACGCATTGCACCCGCACTGAATCCGGACCCATTCACTTTAATGGGGCTTTGTACAAGAGCAGTGATTTTCACGCATCACTTGTGCGTTGCATGAAAATCGCAGCAAGCTCTATATTGTACATTTTGCATGCAACGCAGGCCCCATAGAAGTGAATGGGGCTGCGTGAAAATCGCAAGCATCCGCAAGCAAGTGCAGATGCGGTGCGATTTTCACGCATGGTTGCTAGGAGATGATCGGGATGGGGACCCGATCTTTATTATTTTCCCTTATAACATAGTTATAAAGGGAAAATAATAGCATTCTTAATACAGAATGCTTAGTAAATTAGGGATGGAGGGGTTAAAATAAAATAATTAAACTCACCTCATCCGCTTGTTCGCACAGCCCGGCTTGTCTTCTTTCTTCTTCTTTGAGGACCTGGGAGGAAAAGGACCTTTGGTGACGTCAATGCGCTCATCACATGGTCTATCACCATGGTGATGGACCATGTGATGAGCGCAGTGATGTCACCAAAGGTCCTTTTCCTCCCAGGTCCTCAAAGAAGAAGAAAGAAGACAAGCCGGGCTGCGCGAACAAGCGGATGAGGTGAGTTTAATTATTTTATTTTAACCCCTCCATCCCTAATTTACTTAGCATTCTGTATTAATCCATTTGGGCCCCGGGAGATCAGAACTCCTGGGGAAAGCCCCTTCAGATGCTGTGTATGGCTGAAACGATTAATCGATTTAATCGATGTAATCGAGGCAAAAAAATCCTTGATGCCATTTTTCTGCATCGAGGATTCGTTTAAATCACATGACCAGGGAGCGTGAGTGAAATGAAGCTTTTCACTCACCGCTCCGTGGCCTCCTGTCGGCATCACACTGCAGGACCTTGCGTTCACACATCGTCAGCGCGCTGGCTGACGCTGTGTGTGACATCAGGTCCCCAGTGCATGACATCAGGTCCCCAGTGCATGCTGGCATGAAGATGCGTCTGCTGCGGACTTCATGTGTCGGCGCACTCTGCACTGAAAGGTAAGTATAAAGTTAGCAGAAGCGGCAGCAGCGGTGGGGCGGGGAATGGTGGCACCTGTGATTAGGCATGTATAAAGTTATTGGCGGGGGGGGGGGGGGGCACCTGTGATTTGGAATGTATAACGTTATTGGCGGGGGGAGAGGGATTAATGGGGGCACCTGTGATTTGGCACATGGGGGAGTGGGGGACATGGTGAATGGCATGGAGGCACTGAGAAAGAGGGACATCATGGCAATGCCATCATGGGGGCACTGGGGGACATGGCATGGAGGGTCTGCTGCTGATATGATGGCACTGGGAGACATGGTGGATGGCATAGGAGGCACTGGGGAAGGGGGACATCATGGCAATCTGGATGGAGGGGTTGATGGCAGTGCCATCATGGGGGCACTAGGGGACATGGCATGGAGGGGCTGCTGATCTGATGGCACTGGGGAGTGGGAGACATGGTGGATGGCATAGGAAGCACTGGAAAAGGGGAACATTTTTATAAAGCAATACATTATTTTAAGAAGGTTTTTCTTATTAGATTACTCGATTAATCGTAAAAAATAATCGATAGAATACTCGATTACTTAAATAATCGTTTACTGCAGCCCTAAAATTGCTGTGGTCACAATTAACCATGGCATCTAAGGGGTTAAATTTCTACTATTGGCATTACCGCCATTCCCAGACATTAGCCCCATGAGTCTGCTGTGTGACATCTTTAAAGTGCGGTCATCCGTCATACATGCACGGCGGATGTCCTTAAGGGGTTAAACTCCACAGCATGTCAATTTATGCTGTGGACTTCCACCATGGATTTAATCTAGTGCCAATCTTTCCATTATCACTCATCTCTGTGTAGGCTCCATTACTGATGTATGAAGGCGGCCTTAGGCTTAGCAGGTCCGTGCCCGTATTGCAACCCGCAAACAGCGGGTCTGCAATATATGGGCACGGCCGTGTGCGCAATGCATCACCGTATGGGTCTGCAATCCGGAAGATATGGTGGGGTTCGGAACTGAGGCACGGATCAGAAGCCCACTAGTGCTCCTGCATGCACTACTTTTTTTGCGGTGTGGACCGCCGGATGCGGATCAAGGACCTCTTTCAAGTAAATGGGTCCTCAGCATGGGCACAGCTGGCACACAGTCCTGTGCATGGGGCCTTAGATGGTGAACTCAACCAGGCCACACCAAAGAAATCAATGAAAACGTGCGTCTGGTAATTTTCGCACAGGGATTACTACAATGTAATCTGCCCTAATTACCAATCTGAGCTCACAGGAAAAACCTGAAATACAACTTAAGGAACTATGACTTGTGTGAGTGAAGATGCCTCATACTGTATGTCACATCATATCACGTCAGCTAGGGGAGGGAAAAAGGAACTGTCTTGCCAAGCCCTTCCATATGCCCTGTAATAGCAGACAGGCATCATAGAAGGGGTGCTCTGCTAGGGGCTAAGGGTACTTTCACACTTGCGTTTTTCTTTTCCGGCGCTGAGTTCCGTCCTAGGGGCTCAATACTGGAGAAGAACTGATCAGTTTTATCCCCATGCATTCTGAATGCAGAGTAATCCGTTCAGGATGCATCAGGATGTCTTCAGTTCACTCTTTTTGACTGTTCATGACGGAGATGATACCGCACCATGCTACAGTTTTATCTCTGGCCAAAAAAAACTGAACACTTGCCTGAATTCCGGATCCGGCATTTTTTTCCATAGGAATGTATTAGTGCTGGATCTGGCATTCAAAATACCGGATCCGTCCTTCCGGTCTGCGCATGCACAGACCGGTAAAAATATGAAAAAAAAAATCGAAACGGATCAGTTTGTCCATATGACAAACGGACAGACGGATCCGTTTCTGCAATGCATTTTTACGACGGATAAAATGCAATCAGTTGGCATACGTTTTGCCGGATCCGGCAGGCACTTCTGGCGACGGAACTGTCTGCCGGATTCCTCTGCCTCAAGCGTGAAAGTAGCCTAAGAGAAAGGGCTGCTCTGCTGGATTCGTTCTGCTCCCATCTTCATCTGATGCGGGGTGTCCTATAATAGAAGTATACTTCCTCTGCAGAAGCCAATGTGTGGCTGTCGCCCCAGCAAAAGACTGGCTGCAGAAGTTCAGACAATGGCTCACATTTCCCAATGTGCACCTCGATTCTGGAGCATCTAGTGTAACAGATAGTGGGGGGGGGTGTTATTTACTAAGACCCTGCCAGAGAAAGATCCTACTAATTAAACCCCTCTAGGACCTTGCGGGAAGTGGGAAGCTGGAAAAAAGTCTCGAATGGGATGAAATTGGAAAAAAATGCAGGTTTGCCATAGTTTTATGGGTTTCGTTTTATTGGTGTTCCCTCTGCGGTAAAACCGACCTGGTACCTTCATTCTTTGGGTCGGACTGCAAAACAGACATCTACTGAGTTGTGTGAGGGCTGATTTTTGGCGGGGTGATCTGTACTCACTATACTATCATACAACTATACTTTGCAGTGCCTATAACTTTTTCATCACTTTTTATTTAAAAAAATTGGGAAGGTGAAGCATTATGACGTTTACTGTACAGGATAAGTACATTTATATTTTATTAGAACGGGCATTTTGAGACAAGGCAGTTCAAATTATCTTTTTTTTTATTGTAATTTATACATTTATATCTCTGCTCTTTCTGACTTCGGTTGTACACAGGGGAAGTGATATCAGTGATAGCATTCTCTATACAGTGTGTATACATAGATAGCTGACAGTCATTGAGCTACTGAGCTCAGAAAGAGCCGAGATTTAAATGAATAGATTACAAGTTATACTGAATCTTTCCCCACAAACCTATACATCAATCTGCTCACCTCCTCCTGCTCTATAGCATGCTGCCTGCAGATTGCACTGCAGTTCACGGTCACAGGTTCCCTTTAATGGAAACAACCCCTTTCTGATGAAAATAACCAATATTCAGTGACTGAAATTACTGCAACCAATCTGACGCTTGTGAATACACCCTGAGGACTATTCAGCTTCATACTTCTGGTCAAGCATTCTCACGGGAGACAGTAGAGACCCACCAAGATGGAGTTTTCCTGCCTGAACCCTTCTGCTTCCTTTAGAAGTTGGAGACAAAAGGTGCCTGGCAGACAAATGGTGAGTGCTAGGCCTTGTTCACATGTCCACGTCTGTTTGATATCAGTGGACAAATAGTGTTTCATCCGTAAGAATGTCCATGTGTCATCCATATTTTATGCACACTACTAGCCTGAAAAAGTGATTTCCAGAGCATCACTACCAATGGTCAGTGAATACGAATGCCATCCTTGTTCCGTCAGTGGTTTTCATGAGCCCACAGACTACAATGGCCAAAGCAGTTCATGTTTCCAAATTTTTTCCATTGATCCATGCAAATATGTGGCAGCAAATCTGCAGTGACTCCGTCTTGTGTGGACATTTCCATAAGGCTAGGTTCACACCTGAGCGTTTTACAGCGCGTTCCTACGTGTAAAACGCTCAACAGGCAAAAACCAATGTTTCCCTATGGGCATGGTTCTCACCTGAGCGTTTTACAGCGCATACGAACGCGCTGTAAAACGCCCTACGCCCCAAGAAGTACAGGAGCTTCTTTGGGGCGTATTGTCGCGCGTAACACCTCTGTTTTTCATTGTACGCCTCTGTGGTCAATAGCAAGAAAAATACGCCTCAAAAACGCCAGATAAAAACACCTGTAAACAGCGCTAATCGAATACACTCAGGTGTGAACCCAGCCTTAAGGGGTTGTCTCCCTTCAGTAAGTGGTAGCCACTACTTCCATTCATTTCTATGGGGCTGACGGAAATAGCCGAGCCAGTGCTCAGCTATTGTCGGTGGTCCCATGGAAATGGAGGGCAGCCGCACATGTGCAATGTCCCCTCCCCTTTGCCGGCTGCGTTTACGATATAGGTGAGGGTCCCAGACCCATCAGACAATGTTAATACCCCTTTAACTTTCTCTACATGATAAGTGCCACTTGCTGAAGTGAGACAGCCTCTTTAAAAGGGTTCTCTGGGAATTAAGAAAATTAAAATACTTAAAAGGGAACCTGTCACCAGTTTTATGGTGTCCTAACTAAGGGCAACATAAATAAGTGACTGATTCTCTTAGCAAAATGCTGGGTCACTTTCTTTAATTGACCCAGTCAATCTGCCAACATCTTGTATTGAAAAGCTCCAGCTGATAATGATGAGTCATGAATATTCATGAGCTCCTGACTCTCCCCGCCCTCCTGCTGCTGAGTGACAGTTTGTTTCCATAGGAATCAGCAGCAGGTGGGCAGGGGAGTGGCTATAGCTCTGAATCAGTGGCGTACCGTCAATAGAGGCAGACCACGAACTGGCTATGGGGCCCGTGAGGTTAGGGGGCCCGGCCAGGCTGCATGGCTCCGCCCCCTTTCCGACCTGAATACACGCTGCATTAGTTAACAGTAGAGAGATAAATACTGGCAATGGGGCGTTTGGGTCGGCAGCCCTGGGCCCAGTGTCAATGAGGGGTGTACATTGCCACCCCAAACGCCCCAGTGCCATTACATATTTACATTTGGCATTATACACTGCGCTAGTGCTGCGCTGACAACAGCAGGCTGGAAGGAGAGAAGGAGCAGGGAGAGTGAGCAGCCGATTCCTCCAATCAGGAAGCAGCTCACTGCCTGATGTGCCCGCCCCTCTGTGAGGTCTTTGGTGGAAGTTTGCTCCCACAGCTAGCAGCGCGGTAAGTACCAGCCCTGCATTTACTGTTCTCAGCAGTGATGTCCCACATGCTGACCCTCCTCTGGGTCCTCCTGCCTTCTCTATGCTTGTTAACCCCCAGCACTGCCTTCACTATTCCTAGGCTGTGTGAGAGGGCAGAAGGAAGCAGCAGCGCTCTGCATGATGGAGCTGAGGTGAGAGGAGCTGACAGCAGTGGGACTGTACTTACAGCTGTCAGGGTCAGACAGGAGGCTCTGTTCTGCTCACTGTAGTGCATACATTCTTTCATATGGGACCTGTGGCATGTGCTGGATGCTCCAGATAGACTACCTCTGAGTAAAGGATGGGACATGACTAAAATTGCTCAGCTCTGCTCCCTGTTAATAACAAAGGGAGAAGTTGAGCTGTGAGACAGAGATCTAATGCTGTGGACCTACAGAAGATCAGTCCCAGGGGTCACATTGACCAGTGTGGACAGTCCTGCTGCAGTAATTAACCCTATAGGCTCTCCTCTGATTTACACCTATCATAAAATAAATAAAACTTAAAGGGTAAGGCCGAGTTCATGTCCCATTTTTTCCATCTGTTTCATGTACATACAGTGGCATCCTTCATCATAGAGTTTGAAAGAAAAATGTATATGTTAACCTATACGGTTTTTCTACTGGACTCTGCAGGATAGAAAAGCATAGGGTGCAGCAGTTTTTTATCCCCCCCCAACATTTAAGTAAAAATGGATGGCAAAAACGTGATGTGACCACAGCCTAACCTTTTATTTAGCTCCTAATGTACCCCGCACCTTCAGTAATCAGCTTTAATTATTAAACTTTTTATTGGGGGGGCCCAATTCTGAGTTTTGCTATGGGGCCCCATGATTTCTATGTACGCCCCTGCTCTGAATTAAATAAACGCTGGACTCAATGACATCACGCCGGACTCCAATCAGCTCATTAGCATGCGGCATCTTTGTGTGTATATTATGAAGTAACCATCTGTCACACAGTAAGTGAATACATCTAAGGTACTTTTTAGTAGTTAATGATTGTATATAATTAGTTAGATTATAATCAAATATCCACATGACAGGTTCCCTTTAACTATTACTTTATTATAAATATATTCCCAAATATCTTTTATTAATTATAATGGCTCGTTTTGTCTGTGGAACAATCATTAGGAGAAATAAAATGGCTGCTGTCCTATGAGTACACACAAAACCTGTCCTGATCACACATGAGGACAAGTTACTTCAGAACACTGAGGTAAAGAGCTGCCTCATCCTCCTCTCCTACTTGTCAGGGATTATCAATTGTCTAAAAAAAAAAAAAAAGTTCCTCTTTCTCCAGCGCCGTTCTCTGTGTCACCGGTCCGGCCCTCCCGCCATTGCTTGTTTACAAACTGTAGCGGTAATGTGACAGCTGCAGGCAATCACTGTGGTGTGCTGTCGAGGTCAGCGAGTGGCTGCAGCGGCCACGTCCGTGGCTTCATGACGAAGAGCATTGTGGTCTCCATGTAGCACTTCCCGTGACTGACTCTTCCTAACAACTATGTCTCGAGAAAGTTTGTGGTGACCGGCTACGACTACATTCACGTGCCATGGTAGGCAGTACGGTGCACACTGAACATGCCCCATTCCGGTTTAGTCTCAGAAGAAGATGTAAGAGACGCCCAAGCGGAACTTTACCAAGTAGAAATGTCATTACCTTTTCAGTGACTTACAGCACATAGTAAAAACTGTCATATTCCTACGGGCAACCATCTCATGAGGTGTCCTCCATGACAGAAACCCCCAAGTGACAGTCCTAGGTCACACATCCTTTCATACAGGTCCCTGGGCAAGTCAACACAATGAAAGGGTCAGCAGACAGACATCAAGCTGCTACTACGACTCCCATTGTCTGGCTCCCTCTGTGTCCAGGACGCGCAGTCACACGGCTCCACTAGACACGTCGGCGTACACCCCACCTGTCACTTCGCACTCAGGACAATACTACAGCGGCTCTCGTCCCGCCCTCCCCGGTAACGCACCGTGTGGCCGGCCGTGTACTGGAGGCCGCTGTGGGATAGAGAAGTGAGCGCTCACCTCAGCAGACACCACGCTGCCGCCGCCATTGAATACCCTCTCAGCTGCCGCCTTCTCTCACGGTCACGGTGCCTGTCTCCATCCACACGTCCATTCGTATAATGCTGTGCAACTCCCCGCGTCTCTCCACAGTGAGGAGCTCACGGCGCCGCCATGTTGTCTCTAAGCGCGCCCCCGCTTGTGTTCATGAGAGGAGAGGGGGGGGGGGGGGGCTCTGGCTCAGGGGTCTCGGGCTTCATACACTGGCATCAATGGGGCTATTCTTCCTGCCATACACCTCACCTAGCTGTGTAAACAGACAGAGTTATACATAGAAAGGTGCAGGTCTTTGTCAGTGCTCCCATAACAATGCCAATTCCCAAGAGACCACATACAGCCACTTTCTAGAGTAGTTTTTAGGGAGTCCTGTAAAATGCAAGATAGCCTCCATACTTGCTATAGAATAAAGTGACAATAGGACCCTCACACTATGGCCCAAAGTCTGCTTCTGTTCCGGTAGGAAATCCTGCGATTTTAGGGTGCGTTCACATATGACAGATTTTACTAAAAATGAATCCAGCTATGTTCACACTGCCAAAAACCGCTACATAACTAGCCACTTTACCCAGGGGAATCATACTCGCCAGCATTGAGTTGTTTTGTGGGTGCCCACCATTTTGTGTGTTTTCCTGCCCCCTTAGCATGACTCCCTAGCGCCATGTACTTTGGGCGTTGAGGCTGCATCTACCGATGCTGAATCCCAGCGCCACACACATCCGGAAGAAAGCAGCCCTCCGAGTGGTGCCCATTTCATACCTTCCAACTTTTTGAACAGTCAAAGAGGGCCACTTATGGTTTATGATGTGAAAGGTTCACTTTTCCTGCATATTTATATACTTCAATAGGTTTTTTTTGTACAATAGCACAAAAATTATCGGAATATAAAGATTTCTAAAATAAAAATGACATCAAATAAGGAAATAATATGCAAGGTGGGCTTTAATATACATATAGGAAGCAGACAAACACTTTCTGGATCAATATTGTGAATGTAATAATGCAAATATATATCTCGGATCAAAAAGAGGGACATTTAAGGAGCAAAGAGGGACTGTCCCTCCCAGTGGCGTAGGGTGGGGTGGGCCTTGCAGGGGGCAGCAGGAAGTTCACTAAGCCTCATAGGCTTTAGGCCACTAGAGCGACGCAGGACTCGGTCACAATTACCTCACTGTGACCTCCTGTGTCGGATCTCGCGAGATGGCGCGGGAAGGCACAGTGAGGCGTTCGTGACCGCCTGCGCTGGACGCGACAAGCTGTGATGGAGAGAGGTAAGTATTATTTTTTTTTTTTTTTATGTACCCTACCCTAATTGCAGAGGTACTGGGGGGCACTATGGGGGTGGGGGAGGAGCAGAGAGAGGAGGACCGAGGACATCATACTAATAAGAGTGGAGTGGCCATTATATTAATAATAAAGAGGGGGCCAATACATTAATAACAAAGAGGGGGCCAATACATTAATAACAAAGAGGGGGCCAATACATTAATAACAAAGAGGGGGCCAATACATTAATAATAAAGAGGGGGCCAATACATTAATAATAAAGAGGGGGCCAATACATTAATAACAAAGAGGGGGCCAATACATTAATAACAAGGAGGGGGCAGTACATTAATAACAAAGAGGGGGCGAATACATTAATAATAAAGAGGGGGGCCAATACATTAATAACAAAGAGGGGGGCAATACATTAATAACAAAGAGGGGGCCAATGCATTAATAACAAAGAGGGGCCATTACATTAATAACAAAGAGGGGGGCAATACATTAATAACAAAGAGGGGGCCAACACATTAATAACAAAGAGGGGGCCAATACATTAATAACAAAGAGGGGGGCCAATACATTAATAACAAAGAGGGGGCAATACATTAATAATAAAGAGGGGGCCATTACATTAATAACAAAGAGGGGGCCATTACATTAATAACAAAGAGGGGGCTAATAAATTAATAAGAAAGAGGGGGGCCAATACATTAATAATAAAGAGGGGGGCCAATACATTAATAATAAAGAGAGGGGCATTATATTAATAATAAAGAGGGGGCCATTATATTATAAAGAGGGGGCCATTATATTAATAAAGAGGGGCCATTATATTAATAATAAAGAGGGGCCAATATATTAATAATAAAGAGGGCCAATATATTAATAATAAAAGGAGGGGCCATTATATTAATAATAAAGAGGGGCCATTATATTAATAATAAAGAGGGAGGCATTACATTAATAATAAAGAGGGGCCATTATATTAATAATAAAGAGGGGGCAATATATTAATACAAAAGAGGGGGGCCATTATATTAATCATAATACAGAGGGGGGTCATTAATGATACTTATACAGAGGGGGCCATTCTAGTATACAAGGGAATAATATTATGGGAATGGGGACTATCTGTCTGGCTGCACAGATTGGGGGGCAGCAGGATGACAGTGGTGAGACACCAGGAAGGAGAGGATGATAGTAAAGAGAGGAACCTAATTTTGTTTCTGTGAAACTCTGCAGAGACGAGAAGCGGCTGAAAGAAGGTGTTGTGGCGGTCTTATCTCTGAATGGAGACGTTGAGGAAAGTCTACATCACAAGAGACGTCACTGGATGTAACAGGTATGGTGCTGTATTCTCCTGTATATAATAATGTCCATCCACATATCTTGGTACTGTTATAATAATGTCCATCCACATATGTTGGTACTTGCATCCCTGGATCCGATGAAAGCTGTAATGGCACCGGACGGGGTTACAAGCAAAGTGTACTTGGCTTGCATGCTGACCTGCATTCCCTGGATTTTATGTGGCTGTCATGGCCCATGAACAGTAGAACAAGAGTTAGGGACCACTCATGAGACAGCCTTGACGCGGTGAGTGGCTTACTATGCTTGCCAAAATATAAACCAATGTCTCATCCAGCATGGAGGGCAAGTGCTGGATGTAGTGTCGATCACATTTGCAATTTCCGTTTGTATATGTATTTCGCCATAGTGATGTGCACCTGCAGCAGGTTGTGCGACCCAACCCCTTATTTTTTTCTTGTAGTAAGATATTGGAGCGTGGGCGATCTCCTTGGAGTCATTGCACACCTGACCAGTTAATCTGTCCTTGAGGCTGGTTTTAAAGTCAGTATAAAACTGAGTCTGCTTGTATAGAACCTACCATTAGCCATCTGGCTCCAGGAGAAGTATGTGGTAGGTTCAGCATGCATGTTGGTACTTGCATCCCTGATCCGATGAAAGCTGTAATGGCACCGGACGGGGTTACAAGCAAGTGTAACTTGGCTTGCATGCTGACCTGCATTCCCTGATTTTATGTGGCTGTCATGGCCCATGAACAGGTAGGAAACAAGAGTTAGGGACCACTCATGAACAGCCTTGACCGGTGAGTGGCTTACTATGCTTTGGCCAAAATATAAACCAATGTCTCATCCAGCATGAGGGCAGAGTGCTGGATGTAGTTGGTGCGATCACATTTGCATTTTCCGTTTGTATATGTATTTCGCCATAGTGATGTGCACCTGCAGCAGGTTGTGCTGACCCAACCCCTTATTTTTTTCTTGTAGTAGATATTGGAGGCGTGGCGATCTCCTTGAGTCATTGCACACCGACCATTAATCTGTCCTTGAGGCTGGTTTTAAAGTCAGTAGAAAACTGAGTCTGCTTGTATAGAACCTACCATTAGCCATCTGGCTCCAGGAGAAGTATGTGGTAGGTTCAGCATTGCATGTTGGTACATGCATCCCTGGATCCGATGAAGAGCTGTAATGGCACCGGACGGGGTTACAAGCAAAGTGTACTTGGCTTGCATGCTGACCTGCATTCCCTGGATTTTATGTGGCTGTCATGGCCCATGAACAGGTAGGAACAAGAGTTAGGGACCACTCATGAGACAGCCTTGACGCGGTGAGTGGCTTACTATGCTTTGGCCAAAATATAAACCAATGTCTCATCCAGCATGGAGGGCAGAGTGCTGGATGTAGTGTGCGATCACATTTGCATTTTCCGTTTGTATATGTATTCGCCATAGTGATGTGCACCTGCAGCAGGTTGTGCTGACCCAACCCCTTATTTTCATCCACATATCTGTTTCATCACGGTAGGGTTGGTGGTGACGGATATAGAATTTGGCCCCCCCTGCCGCATCCTGCCCCAGACTTCAGGTCACACTGTGCGTGTTCCGAATTCTGGGGGCTCACACCCATCTACTACATTATCTGTACTCAGAGAGTTATCACTGTGTTATCTGTGGTGTTTACATAGGACCTGCAAGTGATCTACTACTTTATCTGTTAAAAAGGGTGTGCCTACAGGGTTGGGGGGGGGGGCCGCAATTTTGGGCTTGCCCAGGTGCTGGCAACACACGCTACGCCAGTGGTCCAAAAGAGGGACAATTGGAGGTAATGCATTTTACAAGTGTTTTGAGTCTTCTTTTCCTATTAAAGTCATGGGAAATAGGTAAATGCATTAATAAGTAGGTGGCTCAGGGGTAAGTTCACAATCGGGTTCATTTATCAAGGAACTTGTCATAAAAATAGTTCCCTTTTTAGTTAGAGAAACCAACTCTTTAAAGGTCTAGGGGTGAGAATCTGCAAGGAAGAAGTGTGCAGTCTGTAAAAAAGGGTTGCCCTCCTCGTGTAAAAAGCCACTATGTTTGTGGTGAACAGAGAATGTGGAAGCGGAGGAATACCCTTCCTTTATAGAAAATCTAAGAACCCTGATTAGGGACTAACTCTGCAGTAGAGTCACACATGACCCAACCTCTCCTCAACCTTCCATGTCAAAGTCTTTGGACCCTTCAGATGCATTAGAATTAGATGAAGGGAAACTATTTTGAGATGGGGATACTGATTCTTCTAATGATGGATCAGGCGGTCCGCTATGTTTGCCAGAAGAGACAGAGTCTCTCTTAAAAATAAATAGTCAGAGCTACCATGAAATTGGAAGACATTAAAGAACATCAGTCAGTTCAGGACCAGATGTTCCAGGGACTAGGAGAAAAGAGGAAGAGAGTTTTCCCTATACATGGAAATATTAAAATGCTAATTTCTAGGGAATGGCTGGTTTGCTGATGCAGAATTTTGGGAAAAGACTTCAAAAATAGAGCATCGGTAGCCAGAATTTCTAAAAAATCTTCTCTTCCCTTTGAAGATATGGTCTGCTAAAAGACCCTATTGACAAAAATGTGAAGGTTTATTAAAACGTTCTTGGGAGACGGGGTGCTCAGCTAGATCTTTGTCTGTTTGGATCACTCAGTTAGAGAGGGTCACTTATCCACTGTACGCCTTGCAGACAGAAATTTCTGTTCTCCTAGAATAAAAGGTTAGTTCTAAAAGTCCCGGTAGCGGAGGAATGGATTCTATTCCCCCCTATTTCTGATTTAAAAAACAAACAAACGGGTCCTTTAGAGTGATAATAAACTTAAAAAGCTTAAACTGTTTTATTACTCACAAAAAAAATCTAAATGGAATCCATCAGATCTACGGTAAATCTTCTAGAAGAAATAGTTTTGTGGTGACCCTAGATTTAGCGGACGCATATTATCATGCTCCCATTCACATGGCAGATGTTGTGGGTTACCTATCATCTAAGTGGCGTACTGATAGAAGACCTACTAATTGCTGCAGACTCAAGTCAGAATCTTCTCATCCAGGTCGTATAAGACACTCTATATACGCCAGACTCGTTAATAAATATAGAAAAGTCAGGTTTAGTACCCACCTAGCAAAAGGTGTTTGGTTTTTTTGTATCAGATTTTTTTTATTGTTATTTCAATATGTAAATATACATAACAAAAATCAATTATACTTCATAAAATAAACTTACATTCATAACATGAATGATGTTTCACATGAGTATTGTTGTATTACAAAGTGTTGACATGAAATACTTTAACTCGATGCCCATAACTTTCCCCCTATCCACCTTCCCATCAACCCTCCCCCCTTTCCGGTATTAGCTTCTTCTTAAACCACATTACTATTTGAACACACATATGTGTCATATGTATCTGCCTAGGCTCCCATAACTTCTCATATTTGAGAAGACATCCTCTTTTTTGAAAAACAGCCTTTTCATAGACAAGCATAGTATTAACTTTGCATTTAAATTCTCCAAATGTGGGACATGTAGCCTGTATCCAATGCTGAGCAATTAGTTTCCTAGCTGTTAGGCCAGCAGTCCATGTCGGCGCCGCTGCCCCTAACCGCAGGCACGGGCGACGGGCTGCCTCTTTCCTCCTGTCGTCCTGCTGACAAACATGGGCAGCAACTTTCTTAACTCTGCTACATATGTTTCAAGCCAGAGTTTCCTTCCTGCTAGAGACTTGCATTAGTGTTGAAGCTTGCATGGGTGTGTCTCTCTTCACCTAAGAGGCAACACACACATGCCCTCTGTCTCAGCAGCCTATGGCTGGATTAGAGTTGCCACCTTTTCTTCAAGCCAAACCCGAACAAAGGGAGGGCCCCTTCAGCCCCACCCATGTCCCACCTCCAACCACGCCCATTGACCCACCTCTAGCCACGCCCATGTCCCGCCTCCACCCCTGGTTGCTGTCGCACCACGATCGTTACGCCCCTGATCCCGGCACTACAGAAATACAGCGCCCCATACCTCTTACATCCAGTGACGTCTCCTTTGATGTAGATGTTCTCTTTCCTCATCTCTCTCCTTTTGGACCTTCAGACCAGACTACCATTTGTCGCCATTTTTTCGTCTGCAGTTTGACAACAACAAAGAAAAAAAAATCTTAGTTTACTTACTTTTCATCATCTTCCTCCCATCTTCTGGACAAATCATCCTACTACCCCCAATACTGTGCCTCTGTGCTCCCCAATACTATACTGCAGAAACAGATAAACCCCCCTGATAATACTAGTACCAGACAGAGCCCCCCCATATAAAATTACCCCTTCTTTGTGGCCTCAGTAGAAGCCCCAAATAATGTGCCAGTAAGAAGTGCCTCCCGTAGATGCCCCCCCATGTGTCAGTAAGAAGTGCCTCTTTTCTCCCCCCCAAATTGTGCCAGTATAAGGTGCCTCTTACCCCCCTTCCCTTATATGTGCCAGTATCAAGTGCCTCATCCCTCTCCCCCCCAATATGTGCTAGTATAAAGTGCCTCTTCCCCCCCTTCCCTTATATTGTGCCAGTATCAAGTGCCTCATTTCTCCCCCCAATATGTGCCAGTATAAGGGTGCCTTCATTCCCCCCCCGTCCCCCCCATATGTGGCAGTTTCAAAGGGTGCCTCATTCTCCCCCCCTCCCCCAATATGTTGCCAGTATGAGTGCCTCTTTCCCCCCTTCCCCCATATGTGGCAGTTCAAGTGCCTCATCCCCCCCCCCCCCAATATGTGCCAGTATAAGGTGCCTCTTTCCACCCCTTCCCTCCATATGTGCCAATTTCAGGTACCTCTCTTCTCTAAAAAAGAACAAAAAAAAACCTTTTACTTACCTCCAACGATGCGATGCAGGCCTCTTCCCGGCCTGTGTACCGTGCCGTACGGCTCAGGCGGCGTGATGACGTCATCGCGCCGCCTGCACCGGCCTTCCTATCAGAGGAACAGGGGAGGGAGACGCCTCTCCCTCCCCTGCCGCAGCACAGCCGTCTGTATCGCTGTCCTGAGGACGGCGATACAGATGACTATGGAGATGAGCGCTTCCACAATAGAAGCGCTCATCTCCCTGTGCCCAGCCGCCGCCATCATTCACAGCTGATCCTGTGCCCGGGTCTGAGAAAGACTTGTACCCGGGCACAGGATTGCAAACTGTAAAGGGGGGAATATTAATCATCAATATTTATGCAAATATTGATAATTAATATTCATAATGGGGAGGAGCCACCTAGTGATAACTCCGCCCATCTATGCCTTTATATAATAACACACAATACCTTTGCTATACTTTACACTAATCACTACGCTAGCTGCAAGCGCCTTACTATCACTATACTACGGCGGCGACTACTAAAAACACCATACACTGCATTATGAACAATAAGGAATATTTATTACACAATACAATTATATCAGTCTAGCAATACGTTATATCTATATATATTCATGGATCAATGGATATGAATATATATACATATAGACGTACACACCGCAGTACAGAAACAGTACTACAATAAACACAATACAAGCCTAACTACACTACACAATCCCAAATTCCACCCCACATACTATCTGTACATTACAATAATACATCATACACACAAATATCAGTAACCCACCCCACCTGACTATTCACTGTCCCTACGGGGTACGACGAGGGTTAATGGTGGCCTCACAGGGGTGTAAACCGACCACAAACACAAAGGGTTAACAATGGGGATAATATCAGAACTGTACAGCAATGCAAGGGTGAATACCCTGCAAGTGTACAGTGGGGGGGGGGGGGGGGGGGGTGGCAGGGTTAGAGCAGGGGTTACCACCAGGGGTTAATCAGGGTAGGGAAAGGGTTACACGGTGGAGCAAGGGTTTGGGGGATCAGGGTGTATATGTGAGGGGTAGGTAGGGGCTACACAGGTATACTTAGGCCTTATCCAGGTGGTCATCATGAAGCTGCTCTCTCCCCTGCATCTCTGAATCTAGTCTGGTTGCAAGAGCCAGCACCTCTGGCCGGTTCGGGGGTTTTATAGCCAAAAGCAACCCCCTCCTCAGGGATGTGACATCATAGTGTCACTGTGACGTATGCCTGCCTACAATCCCCAGAGTCCCCCCCCCCCCCCTAGTCCCAAAGATGCTGGGAGTAGTGGGATGGAGTTTTAGCCATGGGCAGAGGTGTGGAAAACAGGTTTCTCAGATTCTTGATGTCTGGTTAGAAGGTCCCCTCACAAACGGTGCCAAAGCGTCTGATTGCTTTGGGCCTGAACAAAAGGGGACTAGATGCTAATCAGCTGTTATCCTACAGGCTATAACAACTCTGTAGACAACAGCTGGAATTGCATATATGCATATATATATCCACAGATGCTTGGGGGCTCATACTGTCATGCTGACATAAGTGTATATACATAGACACGTGTGCAAATACATACACACATATCTATATATACACACACCCTCGCATATATCTGGGGCATACAGGGACATATATAAGAGGGCACATATATTTACTAATATAAGGGGGCACAGCTTCCAGGGACCACATATTTCCCACAGGGGCCACCATGAGCCCCTGGGGATCACCATGGGCAGACGTGCGCAGATGCTGGGCACATCTGCGCACATCACCCCATGATGCGGTGGTTAATGTATGCATATATATACCATACATGCCCGCACGTGTTTGCAGGCATGCATGGATATACATGCATACGTCTCAACCGCTCCTCAACAATCCCCCTGTTGTCGGAATATAATACGACAATATAATGGGGGAACGGGTTGAGATATGTTTGCCCCCCTTCAACCCCATCTTTGGTGGAAGTTCAGGAAGAACTGTAGTGCACACTGATCTTTAGGTACTTAGACATCCCCAATCCAGCTTCCTCCGACCTGCCCTTCTGTCTTCTTCTTGACATCTTAGGATACCACACACCCACAGTCTCTTGGTTAGCTGGTCTTTCTTTAACAGTCTTAGTGTCGGCCACCCCCACTTTGGAGTGACCACACCCCCACAGTCTCTCGGTAATTCTGCCGATCTTCAGGTATCTTCGTCCCCCCCCAATTCTGGAGCGGGTTCACCCTTACAGTCTTTACCTTTCTATAACAGTCTCTTGGTGTCGGCCACCCCCCACTTTGGAGTGACCACACCCCCACAGTCTCTCGGTAATTCTGCCGATCTTCAGGTATCTTCGCCCCCCCAATTCTGGAGCGGGTTCACCCTTACAGTCTTTGTCCCAACTTTCTTCTATCCAACATCTGTTTCCATCTTGATGGGTGCGGTTCTCCCGTGGACAGATTAATAGGTCTTTACAAGGCAGGTCAGACTCTTAAGCGGTGATGTCATAGTACCTAAATTCTACTGCGGAGAACACCTCCGCCACACTACACCTCCAGCCCTTCCCTTAAGAACCTCACCGTTCCAGGGTTCAAGGTGGCAAATGAATGATGCCTGTCCCTATCGTGACCTAACCTTATCCCCATTCACACAAAATACATGCCACATCCCTCCCAACACCACCAAATTCCATTAAATGTGTGTACCCATAGAGACTAATGCAACCTGGCATATCTCTACACCTCCAAAGACACAGGTAGGTCGCAGACCCCTGTGTCAATGGGAAACTACTATAGGATGCAAATGTGTACAGCCAAATAATAACTCACCGCAATGCGTTGGGCGAGTTTCCCTGGGTATAGGCTGTCACACATTTGTACCTAAAGTCTCTATGGGTACACAATCAACCAACATAATCAATCAATAAATACAATGTGCTATGGGGTTTCAGGGTAGTACAAGTTATACGTCCCGAACCCTCATAGGAAACAAAGTGTGTCCATACAATATTTGGCTACAGGAACAATGTTTGAGTTATGTCCTGAGCCTCCTCCTCCGGATAGTTCTGTAAAGTTCTGTCTGGTTCTGGTGTATTTGGTCAGTAAGTCCCTTGACCCTCAGATTACGATGACCAGAACCAGAAGAAGTTTCACTGGGTGAAACAATTGAATAAGTTCTTCCACCCGAACGTCTCCCAAGTCTTCCTCCAGAGCCTTAAATAATGCTCCCGCTGGATTGTGGCACAGTCTTCTCTAGAACACCTCTAGGCAGAGGTCGCTTAGTTGCCAAAATCCAGTGGGATCCTCTGGAGCTTCAAAACAGTGTCAGGGGGAATAGCTGGCCTCTTCTGTGGCATCTCCTAGGTTTTTCTTCCGCTCCATATAAAAATCACACCTATGGCAGAAGAAAATACCAGGCGCTCCAGGGGAGATTCTCCCTAACAGTGCAATTAATGTGAAAATTCCCAGCCCCAATACCTTTGACCCATGGGTAGAGAAAGGTATTGGGCTGCCCTTTATCTCACAGGACCCCTCGTTATCCTAACACTGGTGTCTGAACACCCTACCTTCAGAGGATTGAGTCCTCTGCTGCACATCCCTCTGCGCCAACAGATAAGGATGGCCACCCTACTAGGTTAGGATAACTGGAGTTCTGTGGACAAAGCACTATCTTGTTATTGATGGCACCGCATCCCTGTCCACCCATGTGTACCCAGGCTGATTTCCCCCTGTGATCCCGTCTTGTGGAGGCCCGCAGAACCAATGGCATAGTCATGCCCTGGTTCCCCAGGACCCCACAACACAAGAACACAGTCCACACTCTGCTGCCAAACACTCTGCGTCCAATCCCTATCAGAGCTGTGCTACCTGACCGGACTAGAATTAAGTGCGCAGCACAACATTACACCAATGTTGTCTGTCCGCCCCAGTCCCCAGCGCAACACAGCCCTACCGAAAACCTGAGCACAACAGTGCTATCTGTATCGATCTGAGACCCTGGTTGCCCAGAATAATATCACATCATCCTTTGTGTGCTGCATGGAGAAGGTCCTTATGCCTTCTCCCGACCAGCAGGATTTCCCGTGTGATATTATCTGCTCGCGAACCTATACGTTCTCGATCCACAGTATAACACTGTTCCACTCCAAGGGGACACAGAATGAAACAAAGACAGCAGACGGGACTTACAACACTACATAAATCAGCATGGTAGAACACATCCGTAGACAAGGACTACCACCATCAACATCAAGAAGAACGTACAAACAGATAACAAAAACACACAACATGGACATACACAGGGAACAAACTGTGTAACAAATAGTACAGGGGTGTCAAATGTTGCCTAGCCTAGCTTGGCCACTCTGACCTCTCAGCAGCTGGTGATGCTGCCGAGAGGTAACCCCGTTATGGCCAGGCTGACTAGACCCCACTGCACAACTTGTTACCTGGCTGATACTGTTGGACACATTGCAATTACTTGCACAAGGGCAATTCCTTGCAATGTGTCCTTTGTTCCTACACCTGAAACACGTGACTTGGTTTCCTGTCCTGTGTGTTATGTTCCCATCTGTTTCGCAGTGTCTCGCTATGTGACCTAGGCCACCACATGCAAAACATCTGATGTTTGCTCTGCATGGCCCAGGTCCATCTACACTGCATCCGTGCTCCCTTCTCCTGAATTGTTCCATCCTCAGGGACGCACTCTTCACCACAGTTGTTTTTCCCAAAGTCAGGGAAAAATCTCTGTTAGTCTGGACCGGCTTGACCTGATGATCAGACCGGTCACAGACTACTCTCCCCCCTTGTGGCCCTGCACAGGGCAACGTTTTGGGAGATTCCGACCCTGGCTTTACGGAAAAAGAAAGGGCCGGCACCAACTTGGTGATAACCTGTTGCATGCCAGACATTAGCTGGGACCTTACAGCAACCTGAGCCTTCAATTTGGCTACCGTCACGTCAGTAGAGGCAGTCCGCTCCTTGAAGGCATTGACTTCAGTATAAGACTGAGTCAACTTAGCCTTAATTTCCTCCTTCTGCCTCTGCAGCTCTACCAACTGTGACTCCATCCTAGCCACCTGCGCATCTTGCTCAACAGTAGACTGCACATTCTCTGCCAGCTGTGCCTGCAATGTCGAAACCTGGTCCGAATTACTGGCACAGCACTGGCAGTGAATGGCCGGAGGAATTGTCTCCGTTGACCGAGACACCAGCGCAACTTCCTTTGGCTTACAGATGCTAGCCTCAAACGTATGAACGAGTTTGGCCAGCATCCGAAGCCGTTTGGTGGCCTTGTTCAAAACCGTCCGTTTGTTAACACAAAGCTTGTCGTAACTACAAGCCTGTGCTAACAAATCGGACCACAGCATTTCTGCTGACTTGTATGTAGTGGGGAGGATGGGGTTAAATGTGCTGTGTTTGCTCAAGTGTTGCAGTGTGGGGAAGTCCATACTCACCGTTTGATGAGTGTCCATCTTCTTCTTGGCGCCGTACCTCGCAGCTGCTTGGAAGAAGTCCATTTTCCCGGATCGCCTCTTCCCGACCAGCCTGACTTGTACGCCGCTCCCACGAAGATGGATCTCCTTCAGTGATGTGTCTTCTTCTCCCTTGCAATCACTTGAGCGATGCAGTGACCGTGTAAAGCAAACAGCAAAATATTAATACACAGATAGACAATAGATTCTCTGCTAAAGATTTTGATCCGTGTTTGGTGCTGTGAGGTAGAGCCGCGTTACCTGTCCGAATTATCAGGTCCTAGACGCTCAGACCACTGACCGCGTCTCTCTTGCCTGATAATTGACAGTATAACCGAACTATAGCCTCAAAACCAAACACAGATTTCAAAATCTAAGCAGTGGGCCTGACTCGCCAATGTAAAGGGGGAATATTAATCACCAACATTTATGCAAATATCGATAATTAACATTCCTAAATGGGAGGAACCACCTAGTGATAACTCCGCCCATTTATGCCTTTATATAACAATACAATACTTTCGCTATGCTTTACACTAATCACTACGCTAGCTGCAAGCGCCTTACTATCACTATACTACGGCGGCGACTACTAAAAACACCATACACTGCATTATGAACAATAAGGAATATTTATTACACAATACAATTATATCAGTCTAGCAATACGTTATATCTATATATATTCATGGATCAATGGATATGAATATATATACATATAGACGTACACACCGCAGTACAGAAACAGTACTACAATAAACACAATACAAGCCTAACTACACTACACAATCCCAAATTCCACCCCACATACTATCTGTACATTACAATAATACATCATACACACAAATATCAGTAACCCACCCCACCTGACTATTCACTGTCCCTACGGGGTACGACGAGGGTTAATGGTGGCCTCACAGGGGTGTAAACCGACCACAAACACAAAGGGTTAACAATGGGGATAATATCAGAACTGTACAGCAATGCAAGGGTGAATACCCTGCAAGTGTACAGTGGGGGGGGGGGGGGGGTGTGGCAGGGTTAGAGCAGGGGTTACCACCAGGGGTTAATCAGGGTAGGGAAAGGGTTACACGGTGGAGCAAGGGTTTGGGGGGATCAGGGTGTATATGTGAGGGGTAGGTAGGGGCTACACAGGTATACTTAGGCCTTATCCAGGTGGTCATCATGAAGCTGCTCTCTCCCCTGCATCTCTGAATCTAGTCTGGTTGCAAGAGCCAGCACCTCTGGCCGGTTCGGGGTTTTATAGCCCAAAAGCAACCCCCTCCTCAGGGATGTGACATCATAGTGTCACTGTGACGTATGCCTGCCTACAATCCCCAGAGTCCCCCCCCCCCCCTAGTCCCAAAGATGCTGGGAGTAGTGGGATGGAGTTTTAGCCATGGGCAGAGGTGTGGAAAAACAGGTTCTCAGATTCTTGATGTCTGGTTAGAAGGTCCCCTCACAAACGGTGCCAAAGCGTCTGATTGCTTTGGGCCTGAACAAAAGGGGACTAGATGCTAATCAGCTGTTATCCTACAGGCTATAACAACTCTGTAGACAACAGCTGGAATTGCATATATGCATATATATATCCACAGATGCTTGGGGGCTCATACTGTCATGCTGACATAAGTGTATATACATAGACACGTGTGCAAATACATACACACATATCTATATATACACACACCCTCGCATATATCTGGGGCATACAGGGGACATATATAAGAGGGCACATATATTTACTAATATAAGGGGGCACAGCTTCCAGGGACCACATATTTCCCACAGGGGCCACCATGAGCCCCTGGGGATCACCATGGGCAGACGTGCGCAGATGCTGGGCACATCTGCGCACATCACCCCATGATGCGGTGGTTAATGTATGCATATATATACCATACATGCCCGCACGTGTTTGCAGGCATGCATGGATATACATGCATACGTCTCAACCGCTCCTCAACACAAACCCGGACTGTCCGGGTCATTCCCGTACGGGTGGCAACCCTAGGCTGGATTGCAGCAGGTATTTAAAGGCACTTCCTACTACAGGAAGTTGCCTGAGCAACCTCAGTGTCTAGCCTGTGTAGTCCCTGTGCAAAGGTGTTTATCTTGTCTGCCTTCCTGGGTACCGAATCCTGCTATTGTACTCCTGGACTTGGCTTTCTGCCACCTGCCTCTGACCTCGGACTTCTTTTATTGACTTTGCCTGTTTGCTGCCTGCCCCTGAACTTGAATCTTATTTTCTGACTTTGCTTGATTGCCACCTGTCCTGACCCGAACCTCCAGGCCTCGTACGTCCCCTTGGTGCTTGCACCGAGCACTCTGACCCCTTGGTCAGCTGCCACTGACTTGGGAACTACTCTGGAATGGCACTGCGCATGCGCGGGCCGGCTATGCGCGAAATCTCGCGTCTCGCGAGAGGACACATCAGCGCGTCCAGGAGGAATAACCCTGCCACCGCCAGGACGCAATCCTGCGTTCGGCGGTCCTGAGGTGGTTAAAGTGACCTATAAACTTCACAACTCAATTGAAAAACAAACTGAAATCTTTTAGGTAGAGGGAAGAAAAAATATAAAAATAACGTACATTATATGCATGTATGGTTGATTTTATACACATATACACTCACCTAAAGAATTATTAGGAACACCATACTAATACGGTGTTGGACCCCCTTTTGCCTTCAGAACTGCCTTAATTCTACGTGGCATTGATTCAACAAGGTGCTGATAGCATTCTTTAGAAATGTTGGTGCATATTGATAGGATAGCATCTTGCAGTTGATGGAGATTTGAGGGATGCACATCCAGGGCACGAAGCTCCCGTTCCACCACATCCCAAAGATGCTCTATTGGGTTGAGATCTGGTGACTGTGGGGGCCATTTTAGTACAGTGAACTCATTGTCATGTTCAAGAAACCAGTTTGAAATGATTCGAGCTTTGTGACATGGTGCATTATCCTGCTGGAAGTAGCCATCATGGATGGATACATGTTCTCATTCTGTTTGCGCCAAATTCGGACTCTACCATTTGAATGGCTCAACAGAAATCCAGACTCATCAGACCAGGCAACATTTTTCCAGTCTTCAACAGTCCAATTTTGGTGAGCTCGTGCAAATTGTAGCCTCTTTTTCCTATTTGTAGTGGAGATGAGTGGTACCCGGTGGGGTCTTCTGCTGTTGTAGCCCATCCGCCTCAAGGTTGTGCGTGTTGTGGCTTCAAAAATGCTTTGCTGCATACCTCGGCTGTAACGAGTGGTTATTTCAGTCAACGTTGCTCTTCTATCAGCTTGAATCAGTCGGCCCATTCTCCTCTGACCTCTAGCATCCACAAGGCATTTTTGCCCACAGGACTGCCGCATACTGGATGTTTTTCCCTTTTCACACCATTCTTTGTAAACCCTAGAAATGGTTGTGCGTGAAAATCCCAGTAACTGAGCAGATTGTGAAATACTCAGACCGGCCCGTCTGGCACCAACAACCATGCCACGCTCAAAATTGCTTAAATCACCTTTCCTTCCCATTCTGACATTCAGTTTGGAGTTCAGGAGATTGTCTTGACCAGGACCACACCCCTAAATGCATTGAAGCAACTGCCATGTGATTGGTTGACTAGATAATTGCATTAATGAGAAATAGAACAGGTGTTCCTAATAATTCTTTAGGTGAGTGTATATATAGATAATGATATAAATCTGACTTGAGTTTAATCTGAGACATCTGTCGGCTGAGAGAAATCAGGTATCAAAGTAATTCAAATATATTGTAGGGTATTATCACAATAAGGAATTGTAAGGAATATATATATATATATATATATATATATATATTTGTGTAAGGCGCCTACAATAGTACAGTGAGGAACCCTAGGAAATAGGGTAATGAACGTAGTCGGTTGTGGTGTGCCGAAACCGAGGATGAGGTAGGCCTGAGAAAGAAGAGGGCGTACCCAAGGAAAAGATGTGGAAAGGAATGAGTGTGAATAAGTGGAGTGGTGGGAGGGTCAGGCAGTTCTGACCTTGGACGGTACAGGAGCCAGGTAAGGGGAGTGCCTTAAATAAATTGCCTTAACACTTGTGTAAGGCGCCTACAATAGTACAGTGAGGAACCCTAGGAAATAGGGTAATGAACGTAGTCGGTTGTGGTGTGCCGAAACCGAGGATGAGGTAGGCCTGAGAAAGAAGAGGGCAAAAATGAAGAGAACAAGTTTATTGCAGACAATCAATACACGTATTTCTCAACCAGACATGTTTTTGAAAACATCCCCGACCTCCTGAACTGGATGGGTATGTATCGCGAGTCAGCAGATGATTTTCAGCGCCCTAATGTTTTGATGAGGCTGTGGATGCAGCTCTTATACAAATGGAGTGCCCTGCAATAGTTGGCCGCGTTGAGGCTTAGTTGTGAGAGGGAAGACCTGACATAAGTAATGAAGGTGGTGGTGGTGAGTACCGAACTTGCAGCTGTAGAAATGGCTGTGAGGGTAGAAGATTATGACGCTGCCTGTAGGCATCAAGAACCCTGACTGAACACCATCTGTTGTGCGTGGGGTAGTACGGAATGTTGATAGGAATGCGCTGACTGTTCTTGGAGTGAGGTAAGGTCAGGATGTAACGATCCATGTGTTTTGACAAGTGGGAGACAAGGAGAAAAGGCGTAGTTTGGGTCGTGGAAGATGTAGTGAATTCTCCCGGCCTTAGGAATCCGTAGAAAGCCAAGTATATCGCTGATTTGAAGATGGAGTTTGTATCTGTGTCAAAAAGGCCTTGCGCCTAGTAGGTCGGATAACGCCTTGAAGACATGATTGCCTATGGGTAGCCTCTGGGCTGTGCGTGCGGGTTCCGCTTTCTGAATACCTCTGAGTATGGGTGTGATTTGGTGAGAGGCCATGAAACTGATGTTATTAGGGTGTAAGATTAGTATGTGGTGTTGAATGCCAGTGTGATAGAGTATGATGGCGTTGTATGACATTTGAGTTTAAGGTGGCAGAAAGAAGCAAACCCCAGAAGAGAAAACGATAACATGAGAGAGACTCTAATGGCGCAAGCCACGTGTGCGAGTCACCACAAGATAATTGTATTGCAAGCCACAGATGACCGAGCCATGCGAGCGGGTCTGAAGGCAGAAAAGACATGGAACCTACTGGTTGTGGGACCACGCAGCCGGCCTCGACTGGCAGAGTTATGTGTGTAGAATTTAAATGGGGAAGCGATACCGAGAGACTCTAATGGCGGAGCCATGCGTGAGAGACTCTAATGGCGGAGCCATATGTGTAAAATTAACCCGGAGAAGCCATGCGTGAGAGACTCTAATGGCGGAGCCATGCGTGAGAGACTCTAATGGCGGAGCCATGTGTGTAAAATTAACCCGGAGAAGCCATGCGTGAGAGACTCTAATGGCGGAGCCATGTGTGTAAAATTAACCCGGAGAAGCCATGCGTGAGAGACTCTAATGGCGGAGCCATGCGTAAGAGACTCTAATGGCGGAGCCATGTGTAAAATTAATACGGAGGAGCCATGCGTGAGACTCTAATGGCGGAGCCATGCGTGAGAGACTCTAATGGGGGAGCCATGTGTGTAACATTAACGCGGAGAAGCCATGCGTGAGAGGCTCTAATGGTTGAGTCATATGTGTCAACCTAGAACGGAGAAGCCATGCGTGAGAGACTCTAATGGCGGAGCCATGCGTGAGAGACTCTAATGCGGAGCCACATGTGTAAAATTAACGCAGAGAAGCCATGCGTGAGAGGCTCTAATGGCGGAGTCATATGTGTAAAACTAGACCGGAGAAGCCATGCATGAGAGGCTCTAATGGCAGGCTGTGCGTGAGAGATTCTACTGCCGAAGTCATGTGTGTGACACTAAACGGAGAAGCCATGCGTGAGACTAATGGCGGAGTCATATGTGTAAAACTAAAACGGCAAGTAATGCGTGAGAGACTCTAATGGCGGAGTTATATGTGTAACACTGAAACGGAGAAGCCATGCGTGAGAGATTCTACTGCCGAAGTCATGTGTGTGACACTAAACGGAGAAGCCATGCGTGAGACTAATGGCGGAGTCATGTGTGTAACACTAAACGGAGAAACCATGCATGAGACTCTAATGGCGGAGTCATATGTGAGAGACTCTAATGGCGGAGTTATGTGTAAGTAAACGGCGAAGTAACGCGTGAGAGACTCTAATGGCGGAGTTGTATGTGTAAACTAAACCGGCGAAGAAATGCGTGAGAGTCTGTAATGGCGGGGTAATGTGTGTAAACTAAACGGCGAAGTGATGCGTGAGGGACTCTAATGGTGGAGTTATATGTGTAACACTGAACGGAGAAGCCATGCATGAGGGATTCTACTGGCAAAGTCATATGCGTGACACTAAACGGAGAACCATGCGTGAGACTAATGGCGGAGTCATGTGTGTAACACTAAAACGGAGAAGCCATGTGTGAGAGACTAATGGCGGAGTCCTGTGTGAGAGACTCTAATGGCGGAGTTGTATGTGTAACACCAAAATGGAGAAAGCCATGCCTCTAAATGGCGGAGCCATGCGTGAGACTCAAATAGCGGAGTCGTATGTATACAACTGAACGGAGAGACCATGCGTGAGCGACTAATGGTGGAGTCGTATGTGCGTACTAACAGGAGAGGCCACGCGTGGGAGACCAATGGCGGAGTTCTGTGTGTAAAACTAAAACGAAGAAGCCATGCGGCAGATTTTTTATATTTTTTTTTCCTATGCGGCACCACTAGGACTCGCATAACCATGACCATCTCCGATAATGAACTTGAGACACTGCGCCGCCGACAACCGTATGGTACCCCTAATGGACAACACGAAGAGCGGTCACCGGGCCCCCGAAGCCAAGGGACTGAACTGGATGACCTCACGGTGATGATAAGTAGTTAAACATGAGCCAGACCTGATGGAAAATGCATGGACTGTAGTGATCCGAACCACGTGCACAACCGAAACATCAATCAACCGCGAACCGTGAAATTGAACTGATGGAGAAAACAAGAGCCAGAGGCATTGCAGCTCGCTAAGAGAAGACCCTTGTTGTGACAAACGAATAACCAACTTGTGAACATAGTAGGCCTAGAAATGAAAAGAAATGCAGCATTAGTGGAAGCAGGGTAACACACATGATGTAAGAACAAGTGGGTAAATGCAGCACTGGATGTGAGTGGTGCCTCACTCTTATAGGCCTAGAAATGAAAAGAAATGCAAATCGTGAGAGCAGGTGTACGTACCTGGTGGTAAGAAAATTCACAGAACACATGTGCAGAGAAAAATATGTCTATGCTAGACCGCCTAAAAGGGGTTAAAAGAAAGTGGTAAGATGAGTGTGGACTGTGGTGCGAACGGACACATGACCTTGATGGGATCATGAACGTGGGTGTGAAAACAAGTACGTGCTTGCGCGTGTGACTGGTTGGATCGAGACGTGAGAAATGAGGCTTCGCATGTGGGCTGAAAAGACCGTCATGAACGTGTGACCGCATGGTCTACGTAGGCGCCACACCATGTGTTTTTATTTATTTATCTTAATTTATATATATTTTTTTATAAATACGTAGTCGAACGTGTGACCATGGGACTATATGGCGTTTTTTTTTTTTTTTTTTTGCGGGTTTCTGTTTTATTGTCTTGGGGAGCTGCTTGACCTGATGTTGGAGGGATGCTTAACATGAAGTGGTTGTTTTGGAAGCGATCAAGGCTTGGATGCCCCCCACGGACTGCGCTGCCTATGTGGGTGGGGGCATGTTGCTGATGGAACGTGGAAGTGGAACGTTTTATCTTAATTAGAGACAACTGGAGGAGGAAAGAACATGGTGCTGGTGCTGGCCAAAGAGGGCCGCAGCTTGTAGGGAGGTATTTTGTGCTGCTGGAGTAATATTTTATACCGCACTGTGGTATTTGGTTCTGCTGGCCAGTATATTATGCTGCAGTGTGGTATTGTTTCCCTGCCTTCATGTGTTGGCCACTTTCAGTTTACCGCAGGGACACTTTACGTTCCCAGTCTTCCCCTGTGGGTGGAAGTGTAATTAGGTCTACGTACAGCCCTGTTTAGGCCTCATGCCGTATGGTATTTATAATTAGGTTTGGTCATTTGTACACTGTATTACATGCCATATTGGAGGGCACCCTCTACAGCCTTGCTAAATAGATGACAAGCCCTCTGATTGTATTGCTTTGGGGCTCCGGAGCTCCGCCGGCTAGCCGGGAGGCCGGACAGCGCCGCCGGCGGCTCCCTGTACTGGCTGCGACGGCGGACGCCCATCGGGATACCGCGCATGCGCTGACGGAATCTGCCGCGCATGCGCAGTACCGCCGGACGCGCGTGCGCACACCAGCCATGTAGACGCGGCCGGCTGCCATCGGCAGCGTGCCAGGAGGGCAGAGGATCCGATCGGAGGCAGAGGGGGCCCTGTCAGCGGCGCATGTCGAGCGGTGCTGACCATGAAGGGAGGGTGTGTGCAGTGTGCAGACCAGACACTGAGACGCGGCCGGCCGCCATCGGCAGCGTGGCAGGAGGAGCGGCGGAACGGGACCGGAGGCAGCGGGGGGGGGGGGGGGGGTCGCCTTGAAGCAGCGGTGCGTGCCCAGCGGTGCTGACCATGGAGGGAGGGTGTGAGCAGTGTGGCCTGTGTGCTGCGGAAGGTCATGTGAGCAAGTGTGTAACTTCTGGCCATGCTGTTTGACATGAAAAACGGGGGGGGGGGGGGGGGGGCACGAATGTAAGTGAGTGCAGGGTGGTGATAGAAGTGAGAACTGGAATGGGAGGTAAAAGCCCAGGAACAATAACCTGGACTGGCTTACTGCAGGGTTGGTGACTGGAGTAGCGCTACTGTGTAGTCGTATCCCTATGCATAATCCAAAAAGGCATGACAGACATGAAATGGCAAGTGACTTGTGAGCGAGAAACGTGACATGAGTTCAATGGTGGTGAAATGAAATGAGTAGGTACAGGGGACAAAACAGTGAGGCCCCGTGCTGTACCATGTGGATGGCTTAAAGTTTAACGGGCGAACGCGACCCCCAGTGAAAACCGGGTGAAGCAGGACGAATGGAACAGGTATGCTCCAAATCCAGAACACCGACGGCAATCGAAACTTCCAGAACCTCAGCGACTCGCCAGTAACTCTCCAGTAACTCCACAAGCGCCTCTCTCTCAAGCAGTTCTGACCTTGGACGGTACAGGAGCCAGGTAAGGGGAGTGCCTTAAATAGGCTGGAGGTGGATCTCGGCCCCTCCCACAAATCCAGGCAAATTGCCTTAACACATATCCTATAGGTTATTTTGGCTTTCTTAAAAGGTTGCATATCATTTTCATAATTTTATTGTCACCGATTTTATATTTGATTAATTTGCACTGTATTATGTGGTAAGGAAAAGTGTATGGTAAAGTCTTGGAAGAGGTGTATATCCCACCCAGCTTCCTCAACTGGGTGAGGTAAATAAAATCCAGAAGGTTAAAATGGTCACAGCAATGTGTAGGTTGCTGAGACAGTTTTGTTAAGTTTATGTCACGAGGGTGTCAAGAACCATGCCTGACTCCGTTATACCCGGGGTCAGGAAGTCGCAGCGGTTGGCTGCGCGCTCTATGTAAGATAGGGCTGTTTCCTTATGGTAGCTTTCTGGGTTTGCTTTGCAACCCCTTTGGCTCACTCAGGGATCCGTAGCTCTTTCTCCTCAGCTGTTCCTTGTCCAGCACTCCCAACCTCCTTATATTCCCCTCTCACACTTCTCTGGTTGCCATATATAGAGCTTCCTGCCTGGACATCTATTCTGACCCTCTGGAGCTGTGTTGCTGCGTTCTCTGGTTGTTGGTCCAGAACGCTACCCTCCGGATCCCTGTTGGACCTTTGTGGACTGCTGTGGTCGCCCACCTGGGTGTATGTGTTTGTCTGTATTGTCTGTCCTCCGAAAAATAATGAAGGGTGGTCCCTTGGGGTTTACCCCAAAATAGACTACTCGTAAATAGACAGAAAAAATGTAAAAAAAAAGGGTAGTGACGTTTTAAAACCTAACTTTTAATAGGATAGTTATAAATCCCACCTGGGAAAAGAACCCCTACCTGACAAACAAAACATAGACACAAAAGAACAGGGGACCTGGTGTGACAGGTACACCCAATGGTCAAATAAACAGGCACGTCCCGGGGTGGGGCGGGACGTGAGTGCCTGACCAATAAGCGTAAGTAAGCAAGATAGCGCTGGTACTGAAGACCGTGGCTTGTGCCGTGGTCTATAAGCATGCCAGGGAGGCAAAAAAGAAAGGGTAGGTCTTACCGGTGGATGGGCAAGAGGACCAGTCGGTCCAGTGCCCTTGGGGGGGATGTTCGCACGTATGAATGCGTCCCTTTGTGCAGGATGATGGTCACTTGGTGCAGGAGGGCCACAGGGAAGAAACTGTCCCTGGTGTTGCCCTACTTGGCCTAAAGCTGCCCTAAAGTGCCTGCTAATACGGGGTCCGATCCCCGCAAGGGGTGGCCCCGTCCGGAACCTAGCCCTAAAAACAGTGACCCTAGATAGCCCTGTAAGGACGGGAAAAAAGGAAAAGGCCCTATGGGGCTCAAATGGCCTGGGTCAGCCAATGAGAGAGAGGGAAGGGGATATGGGTGCTAATGTGGATAGATGTATCAAAAAATCCTACACTAGTGTAGATAAATACTCTGTGTCCCTACGCGTTTCGTTGGAGAGTAAAAGGATGCTATATATGTCCTAAAATAAAGGAACAATAGGTAATTGCCTATGGCAAACCCCACAACTCGTCGGGGGACAGGGGTAAAGGGTACAGTATACCTCCCCTACTCGCAACCTATCTGTATGATCAGGACAGATATGGGGGAGGGGAGGGAGAAAATGCAAGTGGCGCAGACTTGACGGGACTAGACAGTCCTAGATAACCCAGAATCCTATAAAATGAGAGAAAACATATAGTGGTGCAGTCAGTCTGGGGCGCGCAATAACTAGATATGGTTGCATAATATGGCACTCAGTCTGATGGCATGTTGAATGAAGTTACTCACTGTTAGGCATGGGGGTCATGTGACTTCTCCTCATAGGATGCGGCACAGCAGATACAGGTGCCGACCATCTGCCTAGCGTCTGACAGCGCAAAAGCGCGCGCTGAGAGGTTTAAATGTGAGGTAGGAGGTCCTGAACGCATGCGCAGTGGGCGCCGCCGCCGCTCACGTGCTTGGGAAGGTGTCACGTGACGCGGACGGACGCGTCCTTGAATGCGCATGCGCAGATAATAAAGCTGGCAGCCGCATCACACTGTGAACTCACTACGTCACGCCTGCCCATATTAGTCATGTGACGGGGGCGTGGCAGTGACGGATTGCTGCAGGAGCTGTCCAGCTGTAAGTATGGGAGTGGCTACTATGTGTCATAGTCCAGCCCCTACAACAACATACGTACCGATGCTGGGGGAAGAGAGCGGCAATCCACCCCAGCATGGGACCAAGAAGGGGACTTATTTGGCAGTCCATTGGCGGGCATAGAAAGAAATAATAACAGCAATATGGGCCAAACAGCGCACGGCTATACATTAGGGTAGGAGACTAACTACAGAGAGTCGCTACCGATTGAAAGTCAATCAAACAGACAATCAAACCAACAAACGGGGGGCATAGCTGGAATATAACTTCCCCCTGCTAGAATAGTGATGACATATCCCATATCGCATATCGCAGAGTGGCCCCCAGGTGGATTTGGTCCGTACCATGAGAAATCAGCCCATGGTATATCTGGCATGTATGGGGTCAGAGATGGAAACCGCGATATGCGAATTAGGCATGGTGGGGATAATTAAGGGTAAGGCTCCAGACACATATGGTCCCAGTGGGAGGGGAGAGAAGTATGCAAGCGGTAAGTGTATATGGTCCACGCTGCAGGTAGCCAATCTTAAAAAGACTGTGTGCTAATGCTGTATATGATGTACAGTAAGCTGACCTAGGAGGGGATCACAGGAAACAGCCATATTGTAATTGGTCGTTCAGGCCGAGGGGTTGGGTGGTCTTAAGTTTGAAAATCCACCAGGACTCCCTCTGGAGGATCTTTTTGTCCCAGTCTCCCCCTCTTGGTGGTCTCCTAATGTGTTCTAGGCCTATGAAAGTGATGACGGATTGGCGTCCGTCGTGGGCAGAATGAACGTGTCTTGCCACTGGGGTATCCCTGTTGTTGCGGATATCCCCCAAGTGTTCACCTATGCGTACCCGCAGCTCCCTGCGGGTCTTGCCCACATATCTCATGCCGCACTCACAGGTTAGAAGGTAGATAACCCCAGTGGTGCGGCAATTGATAAAATCGCGGATATGATGGACAAAGCCCTCCGGATCCGCTGGCAGGGACTTACACTGTATAATGAATTTGCAGAAGGTGCAGCGGCCGCACCTAAAACAACCACGGACTGGACTAGGCAGCCACGTATTTTTCTTAGGGGGATTATAGTGGCTGTGGACGAAACGGTCCCGCAGATTAGTCCCCCTCCTAAAGGTCACTGACGGGTGGGGGCTAACTGCGTCGGCCAGGTCAGGGTCCATCAGAAGGGTGCTCCAGTTCCGTCCAAGAATCTCTTTAATTTTGGCTGCAGCAGTGTCAAAAGTACCTATAACTCTTAGTACATTAGGACTCTCCACTTTCTGGTCCCCAGTTGGATGCAGCAGTCTAGTGCGCGTCGTCTGCTGCGCTCGCTGGTAGGCCTGTCTGAGGGTGTTGTCTGGGTATCCCCGTGCCAAGAAGCGTTCTCTCAATTCACCTGCCTGCCGTTTGAATTCTTGCTGGTCAGAACAGTTACGTTTGAGCCGCAAGTATTGGCCCACAGGGATACCCCGCTTCAAAGGGACGGGATGGCAGCTGTCCCAGCGAAGCAGGGAATTGGTGGAGCTCTCCTTGCGGTATATTGTGGTCTGTAAGCCCCCTTTAGTGTCTCTCGATATACATAGATCAAGGAAGGGGAGGTTGTTCTGTACAATGGATGAAGTAAACCTCAGATTAATACTGTTGTGATTTAACTCTTCCACCAGCCTACCGAAGTCGTCCTCTGAGCCGCTCCACAAGATGAAGATGTCATCTATGTAGCGGGCCCAGAGGACGATGAACTCCGTGTACCACCCAGGCACGTCACTGAAGACAGTGGTCTCTTCCCACCAGCCCAGGAGCAAGTTGGCATACGATGGCGCGCAGGAGCTGCCCATCGCGGTGCCCCTGAGCTGGTGGTAGATGCGTCCGTCAAAAAGGAAGCAATTGCTCGTAAGCACAAAGTTCAAAAGATGGATAACGAGCTCATTGTGCGCCGTGAACTGTGAACCTCTAGCCTTCAGATAATGGGCAGTGGCTGCAAGACCCTTGTCGTGGGGGATGGAAGAATACAAGGCCTCAACGTCGATGGAAGCCAGGAACCATCCAGGTTCGAGGTAGAGGTGCTCAAGTTTCGAGAGTAAGTCACCTGTATCCCTCACATACGAGGGGAGGGATTGCACGAAGGGCCCTAATATGCGATCCACATAGATTCCGCAGTTTTGCGGGAGACTACCTACCCCTGACACTATGGGCCGGCCTTTGAGAGGCGAGGTACCCTTGTGGACCTTGGGTAGGCCGTAAAACGTGGCCATTATGGGATGTGCTGGGTAGAGGAATTCGAATTCCTCACTGCTAATAAGTCTATCTGTTTTAGCTTTAGATAGGATCTCCCTTAGCTCCTGCTGGAGTCTGGGGGTCGGATCAGATGTTAATATCTCGTAGCCTTGTTTGTCTCTGAGAAGCGTGAGGCACATATCTCGGTAGGCCGAGGTGTCCAGTATGACCACATTCCCCCCTTTGTCGGAGGGCTTGATCACTATATTACTGTCCTTTGACAACTCTAAGATGGCTTGTCTTTCCTTCCAGCTACAATTGGATCTCATATGGTTAGGAGTAATCTTGGACAGCTCAGCGGTAGTCTGTCTGAGAAAAACGTCCACACAGGAAATGTCCCCCACCGGAGGCATTTTGGTACTCCTGTTTTTTAAATTGGTGAAGGGACCAGTGCCATCTGGGCAGTCTGGAACAGTGTCCAGGTTGAACAGAAAATGCACATCACTCAGGATCTCCACCGGCACGCCCAGCTCACGGCTCTCCTTCTTGTCTTTGAGCTTGAAGTATTTGTGCCACTTCAACTTACGGGCGAACAGGTGGAGATCCTTAGTCCAGCGGAAAAGATCAAATTGCGTGGTGGGGACAAAAGACAAGCCTCGTCTGAGTACCTTATACTCTGTCTCTGTTAAGGGACGGGATGAGAGGTTAATGACTAGTTTATCTGCAGTGTGCCCTACTAGTTGGGTGGAGGGTTGATGTTGCGGTTTCGGAGTGGGTAGTGCATAGTTTGTTCTAAAAAAGAGGCAGATGATGAAGGTTGCGGAGCAGAGGGTTGTTGGTTGATAGGCGCGCATGGTACTTGGTCGTATGACTGGTAGGTGTTATAGCGACCGCCCCGACCTCCCCGGCGTCTAGATCTACCACGCCCACGTCCTCTAGTTCTAGGGTATCTATCCCTCTCACTATCTGAGACGTCGGTGTCGGTGGAAGACACGTCCGTTCTTTGAGAATAGTCTGGGGCAGTGAGGAATAAATATGCCTTGTTCTCCTTGAATTCCTGGGAATCCCTAGCGAACTGCCTGTGTTTTCGTTCCTTCAGATGGTATTGGTACCTTTCTATTGTATTCTGTAACTGGTTCTCTTTGGTACTAAAATCGGCCTCTTGTTTAAATTTTTTAGTGGTCTCGATTTGATCCGCTAAATTCCCCTCTGCTCTTGTAAGTAGTGCCCTTTCTTCATCTAGCAGTAACTGCATGAACCGCAGGGAACTGGCGGTGGCCTCCTTCTCCCACTTCTTTAATAACCCTGGATTTTTGATCCGGCCGGATGGATTAAGTGATATGCGAAGGCCTCGGGGGACTATCCCTTGTTTGATATAGTTTTCTAATGCCTGTACCTCCCACCATGAACTGATGTGTTCCTTGTATATTCGGGTAAGTTCTGTAAACGCCCCGTTCAGGGTGGGAGTGTACTTTTTTTGGGTGAAGGCCTGTTCTGAGAAGACAGTTTGGGCTTCAGTGAGCCACGAATCTCTATCTAGGCCCGTGGTCAGGAAACCTGCCATGTCCCCTAATGGGTAACAGAAAAATAATGAAGGGTGGTCCCTTGGGGTTTACCCCAAAATAGACTACTCGTAAATAGACAGAAAAAATGTAAAAAAAAGGGGTAGTGACGTTTTAAAACCTAACTTTTAATAGGATAGTTATAAATCCCACCTGGGAAAAGAACCCCTACCTGACAAACAAAACATAGACACAAAAGAACAGGGGACCTGGTGTGACAGGTACACCCAATGGTCAAATAAACAGGCACGTCCCGGGGTGGGGCGGGACGTGAGTGCCTGACCAATAAGCGTAAGTAAGCAAGATAGCGTTGGTACTGAAGACCGTGGCTTGTGCCGTGGTCTATAAGCATGCCAGGGAGGCAAAAAAGAAAGGGTAGGTCTTACCGGTGGATGGGCAAGAGGACCAGCCGGTCCAGTGCCCTTGGGGGGGATGTTCGCACGTATGAATGCGTCCCTTTGTGCAGGATGATGGTCACTTGGTGCAGGAGGGCCACAGGGAAGAAACTGTCCCTGGTGTTGCCCTACTTGGCCTAAAGCTGCCCTAAAGTGCCTGCTAATACGGGGTCCGATCCCCGCAAGGGGTGGCCCCGTCCGGAACCTAGCCCTAAAAACAGTGACCCTAGATAGCCCTGTAAGGACGGGAAAAAAGGAAAAGGCCCTATGGGGCTCAAATGGCCTGGGTCAGCCAATGAGAGAGAGGGAAGGGGATATGGGTGCTAATGTGGATAGATGTATCAAAAAATCCTACACTAGTGTAGATAAATACTCTGTGTCCCTACGCGTTTCGTTGGAGAGTAAAAGGATGCTATATATGTCCTAAAATAAAGGAACTATAGGTAATTGCCTATGGCAAACCCCACAACTCGTCGGGGGACAGGGGTAAAGGGTACAGTATACCTCCCCTACTCGCAACCTATCTGTATGATCAGGACAGATATGGGGGAGGGAGAAAATGCAAGTGGCGCAGACTTGACGGGACTAGACAGTCCTAGATAACCCAGAATCCTATAAAATGAGAGAGAACATATAGTGGTGCAGTCAGTCTGGGGCGCGCAATACCTAGATATGGTTGCATAATATGGCACTCAGTCTGATGGCATGTTGAATGAAGTTACTCACTGTTAGGCATGGGGGTCATGTGACTTCTCCTCATAGGGACAGCTGCCATCCCGTCCCTTTGAAGCGGGGTATCCCTGTGGGCCAATACTTGCGGCTCAAACGTAACTGTTCTGACCAGCAAGAATTCAAACGGCAGGCAGGTGAATTGAGAGAACGCTTCTTGGCACGGGGATACCCAGACAACACCCTCAGACAGGCCTACCAGCGAGCGCAGCAGACGACGCGCACTAGACTGCTGCATCCAACTGGGGACCAGAAAGTGGAGAGTCCTAATGTACTAAGAGTTATAGGTACTTTTGACACTGCTGCAGCTAAAATTAAAGAGATTCTTGGACGGAACTGGAGCACCCTTCTGATGGACCCTGACCTGGCCGACGCAGTTAGCCCCCACCCGTCAGTGACCTTTAGGAGGGGGACTAATCTGCGGGACCGTTTCGTCCACAGCCACTATAATCCCCCTAAGAAAAATACGTGGCTGCCTAGTCCAGTCCGTGGTTGTTTTAGGTGCGGCCGCTGCACCTTCTGCAAATTCATTATACAGTGTAAGTCCCTGCCAGCGGATCCGGAGGGCTTTGTCCATCATATCCGCGATTTTATCAATTGCCGCACCACTGGGGTTATCTACCTTCTAACCTGTGAGTGCGGCATGAGATATGTGGGCAAGACCCGCAGGGAGCTGCGGGTACGCATAGGTGAACACTTGGGGGATATCCGCAACAACAGGGATACCCCAGTGGCAAGACACGTTCATTCTGCCCACGACGGACGCCAATCCGTCATCACTTTCATAGGCCTAGAACACATTAGGAGACCACCAAGAGGGGGAGACTGGGACAAAAAGATCCTCCAGAGGGAGTCCTGGTGGATTTTCAAACTTAAGACCACCCATCCCCTCGGCCTGAACGACCAATTACAATATGGCTGTTTCCTGTGATCCCCTCCTAGGTCAGCTTACTGTACATCATATACAGCATTAGCACACAGTCTTTTTAAGATTGGCTACCTGCAGCGTGGACCATATACACTTACCGCTTGCATACTTCTCTCCCCTCCCACTGGGACCATATGTGTCTGGAGCCTTACCCTTAATTATCCCCACCATGCCTAATTCGCATATCGCGGTTTCCATCTCTGACCCCATACATGCCAGATATACCATGGGCTGATTTCTCATGGTACGGACCAAATCCACCTGGGGGCCGCTCTGCGATATGCGATATGGGATATGTCATCACTATTCTAGCAGGGGGAAGTTATATTCCAGCTGTGCCCCCCGTTTGTTGGTTTGATTGTCTGTTTGATTGACTTTCAATCGGTAGCGACTCTCTGTAGTTAGTCTCCTACCCTAATGTATAGCCGTGCGCTGTTTGGCCCATATTGCTGTTATTATTTCTTTCTATGCCCGCCAATGGACTGCCAAATAAGTCCCCTTCTTGGTCCCATGCTGGGGTGGATTGCCGCTCTCTTCCCCCAGCATCGGTACGTATGTTGTTGTAGGGGCTGGACTATGACACATAGTAGCCACTCCCATACTTACAGCTGGACAGCTCCTGCAGCAATCCGTCACTGCCACGCCCCCGTCACATGACTAATATGGGCAGGCGTGACGTAGTGAGTTCACAGTGTGATGCGGCTGCCAGCTTTATTATCTGCGCATGCGCATTCAAGGACGCGTCCGTCCGCGTCACGTGACACCTTCCCAAGCACGTGAGCGGCGGCGGCGCCCACTGCGCATGCGTTCAGGACCTCCTACCTCACATTTAAACCTCTCAGCGCGCGCTTTTGCGCTGTCAGACGCTAGGCAGATGGTCGGCACCTGTATCTGCTGTGCCGCATCCTATGAGGAGAAGTCACATGACTCCCATGCCTAACAGTGAGTAACTTCATTCAACATGCCATCAGACTGAGTGCCATATTATGCAACCATATCTAGGTATTGCGCGCCCCAGACTGACTGCACCACTATATGTTTTCTCTCATTTTATAGGATTCTGGGTTATCTAGGACTGTCTAGTCCCGTCAAGTCTGCGCCACTTGCATTTTCTCCCTCCCCTCCCCCATATCTGTCCTGATCATACAGATAGGTTGCGAGTAGGGGAGGTATACTGTACCCTTTACCCCTGTCCCCCGACGAGTTGTGGGGTTTGCCATAGGCAATTACCTATAGTTCCTTTATTTTAGGACATATATAGCATCCTTTTACTCTCCAACGAAACGCGTAGGGACACAGAGTATTTATCTACACTAGTGTAGGATTTTTTGATACATCTATCCACATTAGCACCCATATCCCCTTCCCTCTCTCTCATTGGCTGACCCAGGCCATTTGAGCCCCATAGGGCCTTTTCCTTTTTTCCCGTCCTTACAGGGCTATCTAGGGTCACTGTTTTTAGGGCTAGGTTCCGGACGGGGCCACCCCTTGCGGGGATCGGACCCCGTATTAGCAGGCACTTTAGGGCAGCTTTAGGCCAAGTAGGGCAACACCAGGGACAGTTTCTTCCCTGTGGCCCTCCTGCACCAAGTGACCATCATCCTGCACAAAGGGACGCATTCATACGTGCGAACATCCCCCCCAAGGGCACTGGACCGGCTGGTCCTCTTGCCCATCCACCGGTAAGACCTACCCTTTCTTTTTTGCCTCCCTGGCATGCTTATAGACCACGGCACAAGCCACGGTCTTCAGTACCAGCGCTATCTTGCTTACTTACGCTTATTGGTCAGGCACTCACGTCCCGCCCCACCCCGGGACGTGCCTGTTTATTTGACCATTGGGTGTACCTGTCATACCAGGTCCCCTGTTCTTTTGTGTCTATGTTTTGTTTGTCAGGTAGGGGTTCTTTTCCCAGGTGGGATTTATAACTATCCTATTAAAAGTTAGGTTTTAAAACGTCACTACCCCTTTTTTTACATTTTTTATTGTCTGTCCTCCCCCTGGTGTTTCCCTCTTAGTGTCAGTGGTGCGGACTAGCGATCCCACCGGCCCGTTCACTATCTAGGGCTCATTGTAGGGAAAGCCAGGATTTAGGCATGTGATCGCCGCACGGGTGAGGAACCCGTCTAGGGACGTCAGGGCAGTCAGATGCCAACCGCAAGGTGAGTCAGGGGTCACCACCTTTCCCTCTCCCTTGGGCAGGGCTTTCCCTTTTCCCTCCCTGTGCGTGACGCCGGTCATTACAGTTTATGGGCTGGATTTTATTGGTCTGGGAGAAGGTAGGACTGGTAGAGGGACCTACCCAGTCCACCCAATTCCAGAACAGGTTTTCCCCTAGCCTGAGGGATCCCCAGCTGAAGCCAGCTGGGATCGTCAAAGGGGAAATAAAGCACAGTCCAGGCTGTCAGTCTGGAGAGAGTAATGCCTGGAGGAAGTCTGGGAAACTGGCTGCCCTGCTGGCTATAGAAGCCACATTTTCTGTGTGACCTGTGTTCAATAGGTGAGTTAGGAACTTCACTGTATTAGCCAGAGCCCAGATGGGCAGGTGTTTGGTTTGGTTTATGTTTTGTGGTGCTGGCCCTTCACCTTACCCAGTGAATTATAACTGGGGTTGCCTGTATTGCCGGAGTGTTATAAATAAAGCAACATTTGGACTTTAACCCTGTGGTCTGCAAGAGAATCTGTCATCGCCGCCCTACCTGAGAGTGGAACCCCTTACAATTATTATTCTAATAAATATATATTTTGATTTACCATTGCCTTATTTTTGTCGTCAAACTTAGCGCAGATCACGAGCTCTTATTGGCTTGGTCGTTATGATAATAAATTACAATCTCCTCCCTTACAGATTCTAATTTATTTACATAAAGAATATAGACTGTTAATCAGAGAAGTATAAATATTCTGACATAATTGGAGGCACTGCTGAGATCTGCCTAGTTGATACAAAGATTTGTGGAGCAAAATATTTGATACGGTCATTGTGGTACTTGTGGTGCGAAAAGTGGAAGATGTCTGAATGCAATGGTGAGGCAAACAAGGCCTTGCAGGCTGGTGCTGAAGCAAAGCCTGATATGCATAATAAAGAAAGGCAAGCAGCAATGAAAGATCATGTGTTATTGTATATTCAAGATAGATTAGAGATCAAAGAGGATTTAAAAGTATGGGGAGCTATTCTGGAAAGGACAGTTGCAGGATATCCTGATGATGTGTGGGCTAAGGAATCCAGGTTTGCTGATTATATCTATAGCATTGCAAAAAGGACAAGCAGTCCTAAAAGGACAAGGATTTAATGATCCTTCAATCTTGGCCTGAATTTATGCTTGTAATTTGTGAATTAGCAAAACAATTAGAAAAGGCGAAATATAAAAATGATCAAGAGGCCGAGAAATGGATCAGTTACAGAAAGAAATAACTGAAATTGAAATTAAGGCCGCCACAGTTTCTGGTGAATTAGCACAATTGTCTGCTAAATTATCAGAGTATTGCGACAGAGATAATGAAAATAAAGAAATAATAAAAGCTCTAGAAGGGAAACTGAGGCAAGTTTCTAGTGAATTGGTAGAATGTACAAGGTTTAATGTTGATTTAGAAAGAGGGTGTGAAAGGTTGTTTAATGAAAATAACCAAACAATCTGCCCGTAGAGTAAAGGTTAAACCTTCCAGGGGGGAATCAGAGGCAGAAAGTGATGATGGTAGCTCCTCTGAAGAAGAACAAATCTTTACAAAGGAACGTTCTCTTCATAAATTAAAACCCATTTCTTCTCCCAAGTTATCCAAAAGGTTGTCTCAGGAGAGTGATAGGAAGATCTATCAACCTATGGTCAATACAACCAAATTTTTAAAAGAGACTGTGGGCTTGTTTACAAAGAAGGGATCACCTTCTATAATAAATCATATAGAAACCTATGAAGACCCTGTATTTAGAACATGATCAACAGAAAATTTAATTTATTTCCTTAGTATTTGAACCTAAGCACCACTATTTCTTTAATTCCCTCAGAGATTTCAAGCTCCCAGAAGAAGTTATGGTGAGGCTGTAAAAAGCCCCATGACTCCGCAGCCAGATAAAGTGAAACCTAGGACAGATAATAATAAGGTGCCCAATGTAGCCAAAGATCCAAATAAAAATAATCAGTTTAGGAATAGGTGGTTCCCTCCTTTCCAAAGATACCAGAGAGGTTATCAGAGGAGATCCCAACGTGGGCCGGAAAAGGTTTAAAGTGGTTCTGAGTCAGATGGTTCTGGGAAATCTCAATCCTCCCGATTCCAAAAGCAATCTCCAAAAAGTTATGAGAAAAATAGAGTTGATTTATATGATCAAATCCAAAGCCAGTTTGGAGTAATGATGCAATGGATGGAAGAATTATCCCAAATTATCACTGCTAACCCTACAGCTCATCCTGTATACAATCGTGGCCAAAAGTTTTGAGAATGACACAAATATTAGTTTTAACAAAGTTTGCTGCTAAACTGCTTTTAGATCTTTGTTTCAGTTGTTTCTGTGATGTAGTGAAATATAATTACACGCACTTCATACGTTCCAAAGGCTTTTATCGACAATTACATGACATTTATGCAAAGAGTCAGTGTTTGCAGTGTTGGCCCTTCTTTTTCAGGACCTCTGCAATTCGACTGGGCATGCTCTCAATCAACTTCTGGGCCAATTCCTGACTGATAGCAACCCATTCTTTCATAATCACTTATTGGAGTTTGTCAGAATTAGTGGGTTTTTGTTTGTCCACCCGCCTCTTGAAGATTGACCACAAGTTCTCAATGGGATTAAGATCTGGGGAGTTTCCATGCCATGGACCCAAAATGTCAACGTTTTGGTCCCCGAGCCACTTAGCTATCACTTTTGCCTTCTGGCACGGTGCTCCATCGTGCTGGAAAATGCATTGTTTTTCACCAAACTGTTGTTGGATTGTTGGAAGAAGTTGCTGTTGGAGGGTGTTTTGGTACCATTCTTTATTCATGGTTGTGTTTTTGGGCAAAATTGTGAGTGAGCCCACTCCCTGCGATGAGAAGCAACCCCACACATGAATGGTCTCAGGATGCTATACTGTTGGCATGACACAGGACTGATGGTAGCTCTCACCTTTTCTTCTCGGGACAAGCCTTTTTCCAGATGCCGCAAACAATCGGAAAGAGGCTTCATCGGAGAATATGACTTTGCCCCAGTCCTCAGCAGTCCATTCACCATACTTTCTGCAGAAGATCAATCTGTCCCTGATGTTTTTTTGGGAGAGAAGTGGCTTCTTTGCTGCCCTTCTTGACACCAGGCCATCTTCCAAAAGTCTTCGCCTCACTGTGCATGCAGATGCGCTCACACCTGCCTGCTACTTTTCCTGAGCAAGCTCTGCACTGGTGGCACTCCGATCCCGCAGCTGAATCCTCTTTAGGAGACGATCCTGGCGCTTGCTGGACTTTCTTGGATGCCCTGAGCCTTCTTAACAAGAATTGAACCTCTTTCCTTGAAGTTCTTGATGATCCTATAAATTGTTGATTGAGGTGCAATCTTAGTAGCCACAATATCCTTGCCTGTGAAGCCATTTTTATGCAACGCAATGATGGCTGCACGCGTTTCTTTGCAGGTCACCATGGTTAACAATGGAAGAATCGTTAATTTCTAACGATAATTTGTTTTCCCTTAGTCCTAACAGCAGCACAGATGGGGGTTAACTGCCCATGTGGACTGGTAGGACCGGCGGAATTTTTAATGAGCCCAAGAACCAATAAACGATCTTCAGCTCCCTGAAAGGGAGGAGATCGCCCCCCAGCCCACCGTGTTTTTAACAAGCATAATGTATTTAGGGTGGGATATTTGTGTGCTGCTGTTAGGACTAAGGGAAAACAAATTATCGTTAGAAATTAACGATTCCCTTACGTCCTACCAGCAGCACAGATGGGGAGATAGCAAGAAGAATCCCCTAGGGAGGGTCCTCATGCCTGGCAGAACTAAGAACTGTCTGCCCAAAAGCCGAAAACTCTGCCATCCTAGCATCTATCCTATAATGGGAGATGAAGGTTGACTCAGAACTCCAGGAAGCCGCTTTACAGATCAACTCTAAGGGGAGAAGTCTTCTCTCCGCAACAGAGGTGGAGACAGCCCTAGTAGAATGGGCTCTCACAAACTCCGGAGGATCTAGAGATTGGGAGACGAAAGCCTCCCTAATGGCTTCCTTGATCCAGCGACTAATGGTAGCTTTAGACGCTTTACGGTCTTTAGACTTACCGGCAAACAGGATGAGGAGATTCTCATCTATCCTGAACTATCTGGATCTATCCACATAGACCTGGAGGCACCTTGAAATATCCAGCGGGTCTCTAGCTGGAGTATCAGAGGAGGAGGCTGAAAACAAAACTGGTAAAGAGATTACCTGGTTAATATTTTGGAAGGTGGGAACCTTAGGCCTGAAGTAGGGTAAAAGCTTTAGGAGTACTCTGTCCTGCAAGAAAATGATGTAAGGGTGAATTGCAGAAAAAGCCTGCAATTCAGAGATCCTTTTGGCTGAAGCTACAGCCAAAAGAAAAACCATTTTTAAGGTCAAAAATCTGAATTCCACCTCCTCCAATGGCTCGAAAGGGGGAGATGCTAGCCCCCTGAGCACTACTGAAAGATCCCACTGGGGAATAGGTTTCAGTATAGTAGGCTTTAGTCTTTCAGCTCCCTTCAGGAAGCGTTTGATGAGTGGGTCCCGAGAATGTGGCCTGTTAAGACAGGCCGAGATGGCACAAATCTGTACCCTCAAGGTAGCTGGAGAAAGACCTTTATCTAATCCATCTTGAAGGAATTGCAATATCGCAGGAAGGGGCGGATCTGCAGACGCCACCTGTTTGGAATCACACCATGACATGAAGATTCTCATGATCCTGGAGTAGGCCTTCTTCGTAGACTCTGCTCTGGAATGCGACAAAGTTCTCAGGACCGACTCGGAAAGCCCTTCTATGTTGGGAAGGGACTGATCAACCTCCAGGCTGTCAGGTTGAACCTGTGCAGATCTGGGCAGAGGTGAGTGTCCCACGACACCAGGGTCTGCTCCGGGGGGAGTCTCCAGTATTGTCCCCGACTCATCTGAATGAGCTGGGTAAACCAGGATCTCCTGGGCCAGAACGGTATGATGGCTATTACCGAGGCCTGATCTTGACGGATTTTCGTCAATACCCTCGGTATCATGGAAAACGGAGGGAAGATGTAAGCCAGCCTGAACCTCCACAGTATCGACAGAGCATCTATCGCCAGGGGGTTGTCTTCCCTGTACAGGGAACAGAACCTCAGCACCTTGGCGTTGAACCTGGTCGCCATGAGATCCACCTCTGGCATACCCCATCTGTGAACTAACTGCCTGAAGATCTCTGGGTGCAGAGACCACTCCATGGTCGGTAATCCTCGACTTAAGCGGTCCACTATCATATTGAGGGAGCCTCGAATATGAGTGGCAGATAGATGGGAAAGGTTCGTCTCTGCCCACCGAAGAATTACCCCGATCTCTGAAAGAAGGGGCAATGATCTTGTGCCTCCCTGTTTGTTTATATAGAGAACCGCAGTCATATTGTCTGACTGGACTTTCACTGCTTTGCCCCGGATCTGAGGGGCGAAGTGAAGGAGGGATAGCCGGATAGCTCGCATCTCGCGAAGATTGGAAGAGAGACGCCGCTCCAGAGGAGACCAAGATCCCTGTACTGGGGATCCGTCCAGGTGAGCGCCCCAGCCTACAAGGGACGCGTCTGTAGTCAATATGAGCCAAGCTGGTTGGGTCATAGACTTCCCTGCTGGTAGCTGGAACCACCATCTGAGGGAATTCCGGGTTTGACCGGACAGGGAGCACAGGGAATCTAGCCCCGCAGGGCTGCCGTTCCATAAGTGTAAGACCTCCGACTGAAGGGGACGGAGGTGCCATAGCGCCCAAGGGACCGCGTCCGCAGCCGCTGACATGAGCACCAGCATCTTCATGAGAGTCCGGATAGAGACTCGACGAGGGACAAAAAGGACCCTTGCCAGGTCCTGAATCCGCGCTCTCCTTTCTATAGTCAACTGGAGGGACATCTCCACAGAGTCAACCACGAATCCTAAATAATGGATTGAAGTCGATGGGCTCACATTCGACTTCTGCCAGTTGATAATCCAGCCCAGGCGGAGAAGAAAAGAGATTGCTATCTGAAGATGGTGGGTAAGGATCGGAACTGAAGAGGCTATGAAAAGCCAATCGTCCAGATAAGGAATAATAGTCAGTCCTTGAAGTCTCAAAGCTGCCACCACCGACACCACCACCTTGGTGAAAATAAGAGGGGCAGAAGAGATTGGAAGGGAAGCGCAGCGAACTGAAAGTGCCTGCGAACCCCTGAAATCTGGACCGCGATCCTGAGGAACTTCCGGGAGGCGGAATGGATCGGGATGTGAAGGTAAGCATCCTTGAGGGTCCAGAGTAGCCATGACGTCCCCGGGATTGAGGATATGGCTGACTGACCTTATGGTTTCCATCCGAAACCTGGTTTTCCTTACAAATCGATTGAGGAATCTCAAGTCGATGATCATCCGGAGATCTCCCGTCTTCCTGGGAACCAGGAACACTGGAGAATAAATCCCTAGGCCTCTCTCCCCTGCCGGCACCTCCTCTAGAGCTCCCTTGGAGATATAGTCCTGAATGTAAGACTCTAGGATCTTTTGTTTGGCAGACCCGAAGTTTCGCGTGGCGATGAATCTCTCTGGGATGAGGGAGATGAGATCTACCCGGTAACCGGCAGAAACTATACCCTGAACCCAGGGGTCTGCAATCTGCTGGGCCCAAATGTCTTTGAAGTGGGAGAGACGGCCCCCCACGGGAATCTGGGGGAGGGGTACGGGAAAAACTAGAGGAGATACTGCAGGGGCAGCAGGGTTTAACCAAGAGCCTCGGGGAGGCCCATAGTCAGGAGGGTTTCGCCTCCTTGGTGGGTTTGCGGGGGTGTCTCGAGGATCTACAAGACGGCCCCCCCAATCTCTGCGCCTAGCCTGCTGCCCTGAACGGCCTCCGCCTTTTTGGTCCTGTCTAGGGCGTCCCCGAAAGGGCTGCTGGGGGAGACTCTTCCCTTTTTTGTCGGAGAGTCCCTCCATAATCTTGTCCATTTCGGACCCGAACAGCCTATCCGGCTCGAAGGGAAGCCCACACAAATTAAATTTGGACGCGTTGTCCGCATTCCACGGCTTCAGCCATAGTGGTCTGCGGGCAGCTGAAACCAGAGCCATTGTTTTGGCTGCCAGTTTCAATTGCATCTGGGTTGGATCACACAAAAAATCCATAGCCAGATTGACTGACTTGAAGGCGGTCAAGATGTCATCTCTGGAAACGCTCTGGTCCACGTCTGTCTGGATCTGATTCAGTTTGGAGCGTAGGAAGGAGGCTACTTCAGTGGCCGCAATAGATGCTGATGCGGAGGCAGCGACCGCCGCGTAACCCCTTCTAAGGGTGCACTCTGCCCTCCGGTCTAGAGGGTCCTGCAGACTAGACCCATCGTCTGCAGGGACTAGAGTGCGCCTGGACAACTTGGCTATTGCCATGTCCACCTTGGGAACGGAACCCCACGATTCCACCAAGGGTTTAGCCATTGGGTACATCAGCTTGAATTTCCTGGTGAGAACTGGACCTTTTTCAGGCTTTCTCCACTCTGTGCGCATCACAGAGAGAAGGGTCTCATCCGCTCTAAAGACACGCTGTGCCGGCGGGATCGGAGGACTCCCCCATGTCAACATCCTGGTCCCCCGACCTGATGGACTTCAGCAACTTCTGTGTTTTCTCTGGAGGAAAAAAACAAGAAGTTAGTTCTTCTTCCTCGGAAGATGACCCCACCGAACAGGGGGTAGGTCTCTCGACTGGTGCAGCCACTTCCATGGGAGTCTGGGAGGATCCTGGTAGCCTCTCATTAAGCAGGCGCACCACTCCCTTTATGGAATCATCCACGTAGGTTTTCGTCCACTGGAACATCTCCTGCATCGTGGATGCCTGTGTGCGACAACTTTCACACCTTGAGTAAGGGCAGTTGTCGTCCAAGGGTGTGTTACAATCGTTAACAGGCCAAGTGCTTTCTCTTGGCCCCGGACTTCCGCTGTTGATCAGAATCCCTAGGGGAAGCCATCACTGTAAAGAAAAAAAGACAGGTCATAACACCTACAAACACCTGGTGGAGGTGAAAGAGAGACCATATGGGCGCCCACCAGCACTTGAAGCAAATAGAGCTGGAAGAAAATACCCAAGCAAAGCAATATATCTAAGCAATATATCCAAGCACAGGGAACTCTGGAGCTAGCTTGTCAAAGCGATGCAACCAGAGACTGAATGACCGGCTCTGGGCGATTAAAAAGGGGAAGCCCCGCCCCCTGGGCGGGACCTCGAAGGGAACAAAGCCCAGAGAAGTAATAGAGCCTTATTCTAGGCTCAGTTTAAACCTATATGTCTCCCTAACCTATCCTGACAGTTCAGGATGTCCTTAGGAGGAAAACATAATTGAAAAATTCACGGCACTCAAAATTTTTTGGTATGAATGAAATAAGTAATTTTTATTGAAATGCCACTGGTGATATGTCAGTTTCAGGCCAACGTTTCGGTCCTCCCGGACCTTGTTCACGGCCTATTAATAATAATAATATCAAATCAATATATATGACAAATAATAAATATACAAAGAAAACAACCATCCAAGGCAAATCTATTGATGAATATATATATACATAATATACACAGTATACTCATTAGACATCTGCAAATATATATTTCCATAGTCATGGGGTCATAATCACAGTCACAACTCAACAGTGTAGTTTAAACAAAACGCCAAATTGGGTATATAATATAGTCTAAAGGCAGGACATTATAGTGGGCATATAGTTAATCAGGGACCAAACATATAAACATGATAGAAGATTTTTAATTCATTATGGTAATCTACATAGGAAAATCATAAACAGACAAAGAAATTGTATAGAAGCTAATGACTCATATATATATATCTGTATAAAGCCACTATGTATATATAGACTGACTATCGCAGGTGGAGAACCAAAGTTCCATAGGTCTATATAGGTGCCACATTCCATATAATATATTACTAGTAAATAATCAAATAAAATGTCAAATAGAATATCCACGTAGTTAGGAGCAGTAGAATATCTGGCACGTATATAGGGAGAGCCCATGGGATATAATGCATAAAGTTATATGGTTACAAGCAGCATGTACATACCTCCAAGTAGTCCTAACTATGGAAAAGTGGCGTTGCGCTGGGTGACCTGCGCATGTCCGGTATTTAAACCGAGCCTGATCTCGTGATGCTTTGATCATGTCATTGGCCGGATATCCGCTTTGCACAATATCGGAAGTCCGGTTCATCATAGCAATATATTTTCGTATCGAACGAATATATTTTTTCGTACGAATATATTTTTTCGAACATTTGAATATATTTAATAGGGACATACACCATTAGAGTCAAATAATCGGTAAAATCCGAAAAAAACAGATACTGAACAGTTAAATATTCGATCAAAGTGATAAAAGAACATCGAGAGTCAGGCTTCATATAAAGAAACATAAACAGAATATTTATAGATAGTGAGTATATTAATTTGTTTAGTTGAGTAAAATTAGTATATTAGTCCACTAAACTAACAAACAAGTAGGCCACCACAGTTACACAAAAAATCCTACCTGTACAAAGAGTCATTTTGTCTGAAGTTATCAAAAAAAGGGAAAGAGAAGGGAAAAAAAAGAAAAACAATTATATTATCATTGTATATAGAACTCAAAGTCCCGATTCAATCCCAATGGGGCTAATGTCCTTAGTTTGTGTATCCAAAAGGATTCACGTTTTTGAAGTAGGAGTTTTCGGTTTCCCCCACGACGTGATAATGGGATATGTTCGATGATCTGGAATCGTAACTGACTAATGTGATGACCGACCTGAATAAAATGATAAGGTATGGGGAGTTACGACTTATTACAACTTATGTCAGACTTATGTTTACTAATGCGGTCTCGGACACATTGTGAAGTTTCCCCAACGTATGCGAGACCGCATGGACACTTAATCAAATAAACAGCAAATGAGGTAGCACATGTAAAGAGATCCTTTATGTTGTAGGGCTTGCCCGTATGTGGATGTGTAAAAGTGTTTCCTTTCATGACATGAGTGCATTGTATACAATTCAAACAAGGAAAAGTACCCATTTTAGGATTAGATAATGTAGTCTGTCTTGGTAGCTTTTTCTCAGAGCCAATGTCTGCTTTAATTAGGGCATCACGTAAATTTTTTTGGTCGTTTATAGCACATTCTAAAGGGATTATTAAATTCCTTTATTTCTGGATAAAACTTACCTAGTAACGGCCAGTTTTTTTGTATAATACGTTGAATCTTTGGTACAAATGGGTGATATGTCACCACTAGTGGGAGTCTGGGTGTGGATTGTTTTGAACGTGAGGATCTTGATTCACAATTATCTTGGGTAATTAATTTAAGCTCTTTATCTAGAAGGCCTCGTGGATAACCACGTGCTTCAAACTTATAAGACATTTCAGTCAATCGTTGACGTTTCAATGTTGGATCAGTGACAATTCTCGATACCCTAGTGAATTGAGAGCGAGGTAATGACATTTTTGTATTCTTAGGGTGGCAGCTAGAATACAGAAGTAACGTATTACGATCAGTTGGTTTAGTATAAATGTCTATCTTCAGGGAACCACTAGATTCCTTGATCACCGAAGTGTCAAGGAAATTAATCCTGGTTTCGTCAATATGGGCAGTGAATTGTAAGTCTTCAATGACATGGTTGATGTATGTATGAAAATTATGAAAGGATTCTCTATCTCCTGTCCAAATACAAAAGACGTCATCGATAAATCTACGCCATGTTAATGCATGGGCGTGAAATAATGGATGTGAGTATATGTGGTCTTCCTCGAATTGAGCCATGAAGAGATTGGCATATGGGGGTGCCACGTTAGCCCCCATTGCCGTACCTTTCTTCTGGATATAGTAATAATCCCCAAACATAAAAAAAAATATTTGTAAAACAAATTGCAATAATCCAATACAGAAGGCCTGCTGTGTAGTAGTAAGAGTCGTTGTCACCAATGATGTACGGACAGCCTGTATACCCCCATCATGAGAGATGGAGGTATATAGGCTGTTAACATCAAGAGTGACCAAAAATGCATCAGTAGGGATTGTGCCTAAGGAGAAGATGATCTCTAGAAAGTGTGACGTATCCAATTAGTTTTGCGTACTAATGGGGTAAGTATCTTTTCTAAATAAATTGATAGTGGCGCCAATAGTGAATCAGTTGATGCCACTATTGGACGTCCGGGTGGGTTTTCGAGGTTCTTATGTATTTTGGGCAACATATATATAACCGGCATAATAAGATGATCATTGTGCAAGAATTTATAGGTTACTTTATCAATTGTGCCAAGCCCTAGATGATAATCAAGGAATGACTCTATTTCTTTTTGTATACCAAAAGTTGGATTATTGTATGTGAGCTCGTATGTATCGGTGTCAGCCAATTGTCTCCTAATCTCCTGTTTATAGTAAGATGTGTCCATAACTACTATATAACTACTGTAACCATATAACTTTATGCATTATATCCCATGGGCTCTCCCTATATACGTGCCAGATATTCTACTGCTCCTAACTATGTGGATATTCTATTTGACATTTTATTTGATTATTTACTAGTAATATATTATATGGAATGTGGCACCTATATAGACCTATGGAACTTTGGTTCTCCACCTGCGATAGCCAGTCTATATATACATAGTGGCTTTATACAGATATATATATGAGTCATTAGCTTCTATACAATTTCTTTGTCTGTTTATGATTTTCCTATGTAGATTACCATAATGAATTAAAAATCTTCTATCATGTTTATATGTTTGGTCCCTGATTAACTATATGCCCACTATAGTGTCCTGCCTTTAGACTATATTATATACCCAATTTGGCGTTTTGTTTAAACTACACTGTTGAGTTGTGACTGTGATTATGACCCCATGACTATGGAAATATATATTTGCAGATGTCTAATGAGTATACTGTGTATATTATGTATATATATATTCATCAATAGATTTGCCTTGGATGGTTGTTTTCTTTGTATATTTATTATTTGTCATATATATTGATTTGATATTATTATTATTAATAGGCCGTGAACAAGGTCCGGGAGGACCGAAACGTTGGCCTGAAACTGACATATCACCAGTGGCATTTCAATAAAAATTACTTATTTTATTCATACCAAAAAATTTTGAGTGCCGTGAATTTTTCTATTATATTACTTGGGAATTACTTTCCATCACCGAGCACCGAAGACCATTATTATACTCAGTGGAGTGCCAGCCACCTATCGTGTTGATCTTAGGAGGAAAACAACCGAGCGGTGAGAAGAAAACCCCACCGCATCGGAGATACGAAAAAACCGGAAGTGACGAAGCGCACCTGCGCGTCACTTCTGGAAGATGGCGGCGCCCACGGCGCCGCACACATGCGGCGAGAAAAAGAATGGGACACCGCAGAGACGCCGAAACCCAGGCGGAAGAAGAGGGGAGGGAAGCCACCCCCCCCCCCCCCGACGGTACCCTGTTTCAAATATAGCCGCGATTAAGCCTAAAATAAAGGCAAAAGGCAACAAAGGAGCGATTTTTCTTTAGCTATAAAAACAAGAGAGCCCCCTCAGCACTCTACAGCTCCCTGAAGGGGGAGCGACACGCCAGTCCACCTGTCCAAAGGACAGAAAAAAACACGGTGGGCTGGGGGGCGATCTCCTCCCTTTCAGGGAGCTGAAGATCGTTTATTGGTTCTTGGGCTCATTAAAAATTCCGCTGGTCCTACCAGTCCACAGGGGCAGTTAACCCCCATCTGTGCTGCTGGTAGGACGTAAGGGAACAATGATTTCAAGCATCACCCTCCTTTTAACATGTCAAGTTTGCCATTTTAACCCAATCAGCCTGACATAATGAACTCCAGCCTTGTGCTCGTCAACATTCTCACCTGAGTTAACAAGACGATTACTGAAATGATCTCAGCAGGTCCTTTAATGACAGCAATGAAATGCAGTGGAAAGGTTTTTTGGGGATTAAGTTAATTTTCATGGCAAAGAAGGACTATGCAATTCATCTGATCACTCTTCATAACATTCTGGAGTATATGCAAATTGCTATTCTAAAAACTTAAGCAGCAACTTTTCCAATTTCCAATATTTATGTAATTCTCAAAACTTTTGGCCACGACTGTAGAGCCCTCCTCAGGTATAAAAGGGGAGAGGCAGGGGAGCAAGTCAAATCTTGTAACTGCTGAGGGTCCAATTGTATACAAGAGTGAGAAAAATAACACAAATATCTGTATCACTGAAAAGAAGTTAACCCTTCCATTGCAGCAGGGCAAGAAGAGGGGGGGGGGGGGGGGGGGAGCGACCAATTTGTAATTCTATTTTACAGCCCACAAAGTCCTTAGCAGATGGTGGCATGCAATTCTGCTAATAAAGAGAAGAAGTAGTCGGGGGTGAGAGTGCCTGCACAACAGGAAAACAATTTCACAGGTCATTCCAAATATTTGTGTTCCTTACAGGAAATAGACAAGAAAATAAGAAAAGCACTCATATAAAATATACTGTATGTAGTAAATATACAGTATGTAGTAAATTATTTTACATTTGCGGAACGCGTATAATTATATTTTATTTTGGGTGAATATACACCTCACCCATTACAATGCGGTTCAACACCCAGTGTTTCTGGCATGTTCCCTTGTTAGTATGGTATATGGGAGGGTGGGGGTTCACGGCTCCGACACACGGGGCGTCCCTGTCACGACTGTGACTGATCCAGACAGGTCTGGGAGGAGAAGGTCGCAGCGACTTGCTACTCGCGATAGCTTGTGAGTTTGCTCCGTGGTTCAAGGTATGTCATCTGGGTTTTGCCTTGTGAACCTTTTTGTCCTGACTGGGAGTTTGTAGGCATCCTTCTCAGGTGAGTCCTGTTTGCCACTCCCAGCTACTATATTAGTTTCACTTTCACTTGCAGTTATTGCCAGATATAGTCCTTACTTCCAGTTCTATTCTGACCTTTGAAGGAGATCGTTTGATGGTGTTGCTGTGGAGCTCTTGTCCGGCGTGGACTGTCGTGATTGGGATCGCCTTCTCTGCTCGTGACTGGATAAGTCTATCTCTGATATAGTTTGTTTGTTGCTGTCTTCCCCTGCTGTTCTCCTAGACATGAGTGATGGTGACTAGTGCTCCCATCGGCCTTTCCCCACTCTAGGCTTGTTAGGGTGACTGAGGGTTTAGGTATCCTGCTCACCGCACGGGTTCACACCCCGTCTAGGGTATCAGGGCAGACAGGTGCCAGCTTAGGGTTAGTCAGGGGTGGCCATACTATTCCCATCCGTAGATAAGGGTCCCCCTTCCCCTCCGTCTGGTGCGACACGACTGCTGCTGGGGTAGCGGTCGTGACAGTCCCATCCCCCATTACCTGGTGCCTTTGTGTTACTGTATATTTATTCCATGTCTTAATAAACTACATATATTTTATATGAGTGCTTTGCTTATTTTTTTGCGGGGTTATTGGTTTTTTCTCTTGTTGGTTTCAGTATATCATACTAGACCCCAGTGTATTGTTTGTACCTTATCAGAGTTTTTCTTGAAGGTTGGTCTAACTCCTTACAGGAAATAGAACATTGATATTTTCGATATTTTATCAAAGAAGATTTGTTTGAGAATTTCCCGCAAATCTTAGCAAAAAACCCAGCTATTGTTACGCTTGACACGGAAAAAGCGTTTGACAGTATCAGTTGGCGCTGGCTCAATCAAGTATTGGACGCCATAGGCTTCAGAGGTAGTTTTTGCTCTATTTTAGCAGTGATCTATTCTAATCCGACAGCTAGAGTCTATATGGCGGGTTTTATGTCCCCCTGGTTCACATTGCAGAGGGGAACGCGGCAGGGTTGCCCGTTGTCTCCCCTTCTATTTGATCTTGCGATCGAACCTCTGGCAAGATATCTTAACTCCTTTGCGATTTTCAAAGGATTGGAAGTTGGTTCTTGTAATCTGCGCTTGGCGCTGTTTGCAGATGACATAGTGTTATTTATGGACGATCCTATATCAGATCTGCCTAAAGTCCTTCAAACATTGTCGAGTTTTGGCTCTTTTTCTGGTCTTAAAGTGAACAGCACCAAGAGCAAAATTCTTCTTTTGAATGGTAATGCTAAAAGAAACCTGAGGGACGCAGTGGAAGGGATACCAATCGCTAAAACATTTATTACTTATTAAGGTATTAAAATAGGTAGAAGTATGGAATTCATTTACAGACTGAATTATGCTCCCTTAATTACCAAGATTATTAGGGAACTGCAACACTGGCATAATCTCCCTTTATCATTAATGGGTCGTAATCATTTGCTAAAAATGTGGTCAATGTCCAAGTTATTATATCCACTGCAAACGATCCACCTGCTCTTAAAGCACGATGATATTAACAAATTAAGAGCGGCCTTTACTACGTTTCTTTGGCATAGTAAACGTCCTAGGATAGGCCTGCAGAAGTTGATAGCTCCTACGGAATTAGGAGGTATAGCATTCCCTGATGTAAGAAGGTACAACCTAGCGTGTATGGCCAGGCATACTGCAGACTGGATAAATGGAACCAGTTATTATTCTGCAGTATCTTTAGAGAGTGCGTTCTGTGCTCCGTGGTCGTTAACGGCCCTGCTCCATGCTAGATTGTCCTGCATCCCAGTTCACATAAACTCTTCTATCCTTTTCGAGGACACTATAGCAACGTGGCGAATTTTGCGGAGGAAGTATTGGTTGTCTTTTAGGATATCTAAACATCTCCCCTTATGGGATAACCCGGAGTTTCCTTTAGGACACACCAATAAGTCTATTTAGGGAGTGGAAGAGCAAAGGGATCACACAGGTTAAACACTTGCTCCACACCTCTGAACCGAGATGGTTGCAAAAGAACAAACTTAGAGAGAAATACTCTTTAAACGCATTCCAGACGATCCAGTATGCACAGGTGAAGGCGGACATCCATTCCAATCTACAGTCAGGTCCATAAATATTGGGACATCGACACAATTCTAACATTTTTGGCTCTATACACCACCACAATGGATCTGAAATGAAATGAACAAGATGTGCTTTAACTGCAGACTTTAATTTGAGGGTATTTACATCCAAATCAGGTGAACAGTGTAGGAATTACAACAGTTTGCATATGTGCCTCCCACTTGTTAAGGGACCAAAAGTAATGGGACAATTGGCTTCTCAGCTGTTCCATGGCCAGGTGTGTGTTATTCCCTCATTATCCCAATTACAATGAGCAGGTAAAATGTCCAGAGTTCATTTCAAGTGTGCTATTTGCATTTGGAATCTGTTGCTGTCAACTCTCAAGATGAGATCCAAAGAGCTGTCACTATCAGTGAATCAAGCCATCATTAGGCTGAAAAAAAGCACAACAAACCCATCAGAGAGATAGCAAAAACATTAGGCGTGGCCAAAACAACTATTTGGAACATTCTTAAAAAGAAGGAACACACTGGTGAGCTCAGCAACACCAAAAGACCCGGAAGACCACGGAAAACAACTGTGGTGAATGACCGAATAATTATTTCCCTGGTGAAGAAAACACCCTTCACAACAGTTGGCCAGATCAAGAACACTCTCCAGGAGGTAGGTGTATGTGTGACAAAGTCAACAATCAAGAGAAGACTTCACCAGAGTGAATACAGAGGGTTCACCACAAGATGTAAACCATTGGTGAGCCTCAAAAACAGGAAGGCCAGATTAGAGTTTGCCAAATGACATCTAAAAAAGCCTTCACAGTTCTGGAACAACATCCTATGGACAGAGGAGACCAAGATCAACTTGTACCAGAGTGATGGGAAGAGAAGAGTATGGAGAAGGAAAGGAACTGCTCTTGATCCTAAGCATACCACCTCATCAGTGAAGCATGGTGGTGGTAGTGTCATGGCGTGGGCATGTATGGCTGCCAATGGAACTGGTTCTCTTGTATTTATTGATGATGTGACTGCTGACAAAAGCAGCAGGATGAATTCTGAAGTGTTTCGGGCAATAGTATCTGCTCATATTCAGCCAAATGCTTCAGAACTCATTGGACGGCGCTTCACAGTGCAGATGGACAATGACCCAAAGCATACTGCAAAAGCAACCAAAGAGTTTTTTAAGGGAAAGAAGTGAAATGTTATGCAATGGCCAAGTCAATCACCTGACCTGAATCCGATTGAACAAGCATTTCACTTGCTGAAGACAAAACTGAAGGGAAACTGCCCCAAGAACAAGCAGGAACTGAAGACAGTTGCAGTAGAGGCCTGGCAGAGCATCACCAGGGATGAAACCCAGCGTCTGGTGATGTCTATGCATTCCAGACTTCAGGCTGTAATTGACTGCAAAGGATTTGCAACCAAGTATTAAAAAGTGAAAGTTTGATTTATGATTATTATTCTGTCCCATTACTTTTGGTTCCTTAACAAGTGGGAGGCACATATGCAAACTGTTGTAATTCCTACACCGTTCACCTGATTTGGATGTAAATACCCTCAAATTAAAGCTGACAGTCTGCAGTTAAAGCACATCTTGTTCGTTTTATTTCAAATCCATTGTGGTGGTGTATAGAGCCAGAAATTTTAGAATTGTGTTGATGTCCCAATATTTATGGACCTGACTGTAGTTTCGGTACACAAAGAAATAAGACAAAACGTCCTAGATAAGATTCTGGGTTTGGGAGGTGGTAGAACATCCGTCTCTTATCTTTACAACAAAATGGGAAATTTTACCCAGTGGGAGGAGCAATTAGGGGTGGAAAAATGTTTCCCAAGCAATATTGAAGGGATGGTTGAAAGTGCGGAAACATATTGTCAATGAGGTTTGGAGGGATTCACAACTACGGATGATGCACAAAGCAATTTATGGCTTTAATATACCTCCTCACCCGCTTTGACCGGAATGAATAACAAACTTCCCTAAATGCGGTCTCGGATACACTGACCTTTTTCATGGTCTCTGGACATGTCCTAAAAGTAAACAACTCTGGTCTAGTGTGGGTGATATGGTATATGAAATATGGGGAAGGAGGATACCATTAACTCCATTACTATATTTGTTTCATTATGAAGAAGAAGTGAATGGGGGAAGGAGCCCCCCTCTGTTGTTCCATTAAATTTGTATGGTGGCTAAGCGACTTATCTTACAACAATGGTTACACTCGGACATACCGTCGATATTTGTCGTTCAGTCGCAACTTAAAAACCTGTTCCATTCGGAAAGATTAACGATCCTTCATACTAAAGATAAGTTCATGCATAAATTGTTTCAAAAATGGAGATGTTTTATTGTAAAATACATGTCAGACGACGAAATTTGTAGTATTATACAGCCTTTCACATTAACCGAATGGTATCTTACTAAACAGTTGAAGGGAAGATTGGGGAGGTTGCGGTTACAGGATATGTAAAGAACTAATGATTGAACTCTGAGTATAGGCCTAGCAGCGTTTCACCTTAAGTACTGCTTAAGTATTGCTCTGTTTTCATTATAGTTACCATACTGCATAATTCTCAAAGGTGGTTGGCCTCATGATGGCCTTGGTGATATTCCATTGTTCAATGTTTTTGTTCTATTTTACTTGATATTGTCGGGGTCTGTGTACCCCTCTGATGCATATGAGTATTTTATGTACTTTTATAAGCACTCAGCTTTCTTTGAAGGGTCTGAAGCCCTATTATTGTTGTTTCGTACAGTAACAAAATAAATAAACAATAATAATTTTTAAAAAGACACTATCATTGGTATGGCATTGGATTCAGATTATTATACCTTTGGGTTTCAAAATGTAATTATTGACCTAATGCCTGAATCGTATCTCACAGAGGAACAATTGGTCGAACAAATATTTTATTATTCTCCTGAAGGATTTTTCACCATCAGTTCAGTATATCCTTTTGATCTGGAAGTAGGTACCTGCAAGGTAGAGGAATCCTCCCTGACCTTTGATCATACACTTAATGATCAGGAAGCCGAGGAATATCGTGAGTTTGCTGAAAAGGCTGGTAAATTAAATCACAACCTCACTGACAGGCTGGAGGAAGCCTATGAAATAGGTCAACCTGAAGTTTTCCCAGGGTTCCTAAAAATGGTACAACAGCAAATATCGTTAGCTGATGGATGCTCCAATGACCTAGAGCGCCAACAATTGAAAGAAGTTCTCTTAGAATTCAAGGATATCTTTGCAAAAGATTCGTATGATTGTCGTCTGACTGACATACACATTGCCAAAATTCAGACTGATAAAATGGCACCTCCCGTATATATCAAGCAATATCGTCTTCCACTAGCATGTTATGATTCGCTAGCAGAGGAGAGAGTTATCATAAGACTGGTGCACAGTTCTTATAATAATTCTATTCTTGGTATCCTTAAACCAAATTGTCAATGGCGTTTATGTGCTGATCTCAGACAGCTCAATAAACGAGTATATATGTCCGGCTGGCCCGTGCCATATATAGACCAATGCTTGGTACAAATGCAAGGCACCAGGATCTTTACCACACTAGATTGCGCTCAGGGTATTGGACCATCAAGGTAAGTCCTGAAGACTAATATAAATTGGCATTTATTTTTGGTAAAGAGCAGTTTGCCTGGACCAGGCTACCGTTTGGTTATATAAACTCAGGTCACAAATTCGCTGTGTTCTTACATAAAGCCATGCCTGATGCCACTGAAAGAGGGAATTTTGACTTATGTGGATGATATTTTAATGAAAAGTACCTCATTTGACAAGCATATCCAAGAGATTAGGCATGTGCTTAATCAGTTTAGAGAGGCAGGAGTTAAAAATCTCTTTACAGAAAGCTCAATGGTGTCGTACCAAGGTCACCTATCTTGGACATGAGGTTACTTCTGAAAACCTGAATCCCCAAAAGAAGAAAGTGGAGGCTATGTTAAAGTTTAAAACACCTACCAATATCCGTGAAATGAGGTCATTTTTAGGTATGATGAATTACTCACGTAAGTTTTGTTAAAGAAGCCCTAAATTAGGGCATTTTAGATACACTCTGGTGTTCCAGATCAATGTACCCCCCCAGGGGTTAATATCCACGCGTGGCTGAGAGACTGAACACTGACACAGAAGTTGGTCAAAGCAATCTCTAACTTTATTTAAATCAGGTAAGCCGTATTATACATCTTCAGAAGAGGGCAGTCCTCACTGAGGCTTAAACATTGTTTCATTGGTCAAAAAGGAAGAAGAGATAAGAGAGAGGAGATAATATACCTGCATCTGCGCAGTGAATACCACTTTGGAATGTGAACTAATGTAAACATCTCGTTGTAATGGCTTCTATTCTAACAATAATACTGCATACGTCATATGTGACACTTCAAAGAGGTGCTTCTCTATAGGCAGTGAATAATATATATCATCAAGCCATATGATTGGCTTACGCATCTCCACCACACTCTATGGGACACCTGTAGTAATATGAGAAATCAGACACTGCCCGCAGCACTTTGCCCCCCTTCCTCTCCAGCCTTGAAACAAAGAAAGGGGTGGGGGGGGAGGCACTTGAAGAAAAAAAGTTTAACTCATTACAGTCTTATATATACAAAATATAGAATAAAATTCACACATCTTTAACAGTCCCCCCTTGAATTTCATTCTCTCCTTAAACCTAACCATCTGTCCCAATGCTCCGCCTCCTTTTCACCAGCTTCCACGACAAGCCATACCTAGCGAACAGCCTCCCGTGACACTGGATTTGAGCACGGGGAAGTCAGATGATCTTTCCCTAACCGGCGTTGACATTATATGGGGGGGACTGGAGGTTATCAGTGCTTCTGATTTTCTGGATCGATGTTTTCATACAATTTTTCATATTCTTTTGAGTCATGATCAACAGTCACACAAGGGAAAACCAGTCTCAACACTTCCTTGAAATCAATCCAATTATGCTTTTCTTTGAGCTTCACTGTGCTTGTGGTCAACAACACTCGGAATGGACCATCAAACCAGGGTTTTAGGACTTTTCTAACGTGTCTTTTTCTACCACCCAATCTCCAGACACAAGTGGGTGGGTTCCTGGTACTTTATCAAAACCTGGAAGTGAAGCAAAAACTCGAAAATGTACTTTAGTCAAATGCTTGTACAAAACTGATCACATAATCTGTCAGACAACCATGTTGCATCTGGAGCTGCTGTGGGAAATAAAATCCTATCCTAGGGCCTGACCCAAAAAGGACCTTATAGGGACAAAGGCCTGTCTCACGGTTAGGCGTATACCTTACTAAAAGAGGGCTACCAGCAGGCACGCTGTTAGGGCTTTTGAATCTTTAACTTAGTGTCCCGTTCAGTTCCTTTTCCCTACTCTACTGCTGCTTTGTGGATGGTACGAAGCATGTAAGGCCTGTCCTACACCCAAAACCTTCATCATCTCCTGCATCACTTCACCTGCGAAGTGAACACCTGTGTCAACTTCAATGATCTAAGGTACCCCATACCTGCACACAACTTCGGCCATAATCTTTTTTACTTCTTTGGGTACGGTTTTGGCCATCCTGAAAACAAGTCACATATCAATACATACTCATACATGCCCACCTTGTGTAGTTGAAGGTAGTCTGTAAACGTTGAAACCGATACAAAAAGCAAGACGTGTTTCTTGGGTACCTTAACCACCTTGTCCACGTTGTTGTGGGCACAACCGTTTATCCTTGAGTATGTCTGACTGTTACAGTGCTGAACCCTGGGGCGTACCATATGCTACGTACTAAATCACACATAGCAGTTTTTGTCTGGTGCGTCACTCCATGGGTTGCCTGTGCCATCTAGGATTAGAGGGACCTGGGAAGGCAAAGTTTCCCTTCTTATTTGTAGTCCCCCCTTTTCCATCCACCAGTCCCTTTCCTCCTTCCCCATCTGGTTCTGTAAGGTCTTAAGAACTTTCGGGATACAGGAGGAGTTATTTCAGGGACCTGAACTGTAGCCACTTAAGACAGGGGTCTGCTTAGGTAATTTGGCAGCTATTTTTGCCGCCTGATCTGCCGTGGCTTTCCCCTTTTGCCTCCTCTGCATCTGTTTACAGTGACCTTTCGTTGCTATCATCACCTCTCATGTTAGTGACAAGAGGGCTTCCATCAGAGACCTCACTGCTTCCCCATTTTCGATGGGTTTACCTGAAGCGATCAAGGAGTCTCTGGCTTTCCATATGGGCCCATAGTCATGGGCTATCCCAAAAGCACACCTGGAATCAGTGTAAATGTTGGCTGTTTTTCCATCTGCATCTCTGCAAGCCATCTTCAGAGTCTTTTAGCTCCACTTCTTGAGCAGACATGTGTGGTAGTTCACGTTTAATCACCACTGCCCAACCTGTGTAGTACCTGCCATCCTGGCCATACCTCGATCCATCCACAAAGAGCACATGATCTAGATTACCTAATGGCTGATTTACCAAATCCCACTACCTCTTGTGACTTCATCTGCAAACAGTCAGGAGCCTCTTCCTTTGAATCTGGAAGAAAAGTTTAAAGTGCGGTGCCCTAACTCTTCCCTTCCCCCCTTGGTCCAGAGGCAACAGGGTGGCTGGGTCCAAAGTATTACACCTTTGGAGAGCAACATTGTCAGGCAACAAAATGGAACACTGCATTCTCAAATAACAGGCAACAAAACAATCATTTGGATTGTACGTTCATGAGGATAGGTGTAATATCACCATCACTTTGTGGTTCAGAACTATCTCAGAGCTTTCATCAAGCACAGCTAGTACGACTACTACAGCTCTGATGCAGAAAGGGGCACCTCTGGCCACGGGATCAAGTCTGGCTGAATAATATGCTACGGGGCGTTATTGCTGGCCATGCAGTTGGGTGAGGACAGCTGAGTCATGGCCACTCACTTCCTAACAATACAATGTAAATGTAATAATCTGATAGTACATTGTGGGGGAACACAAAATTGCCAGTTCTAGGCATAAAAAGCATCTACCACCTCATCTGTGAAGCGTTAGGGACTAAAGGACAAATCAATCACAGTGGAGTGAGTAGGGGTAATGGGAACCTGAGCCAACAAGGTGTGTGTATTGGGCACGATGTGGGTGTTAGAAACTGTGACTTCATTAACGGCATGTAGGTCATGTACCATCCAATGGTGAGTGGTTTTTTTTTCAGCTTCTGGGAGTACTGATACAAACATGGGCGAGGGAATTTTATCACCAATGGCCAACAAACAAAGTTCCTGGTCGTTAACAAACAAAGTTCCTGGTCGTTGAGGGCACCTGTAAGCTTCACAGTGCCGTCCTCCTGATATGAGATACCAGCATGTACTTTTGCAAGCAAATCTGCACCTAGGAGGCAACAAGGGGCGTTACCACTGACCAGCAAACGGGCAAGCGCATCTTGGTTAGGGGCAAATTTAATATGGATGGTTTCTGTTGAAAAGGGAACGTACTACTTTCCCATCCACTTCTACCCAAAGACTGGTGTGCTTGGAGAGTAAATCAGGGGAGGCCATGTTTGCTGTGCACAACTGTCTTGGCTGCTCCAGTATCAATCAAAAAGGGACTACTTCTTTATCACCCAGAATAAGGGATATCATTGGGCCAGACTGAATCTGCTAAAAATGTTTAAAAGTAGAGCCGATACTGGATTTCCTGTTTCCTAATCTTGATCTAACTCCCCCCCCCTCCCTGTCTTTGTGTTCTCCTTATGACAACAAAACATGGGTGTCTGTGGGGACGGACAGTGATCCGAGCATGGTCAACATAGAATACAATCCTCTCGTGTGGTGTGGACGAGGAGTACTACACACAGCACAACACTCTCTCTTCTGGGATCTGGGTCCCACAGACTCTGCAGGCCCATCACAGGGTGGCAGACTTACTTTTTCCTCACTTCAATGAGGCGTTTGACATCAGGGCTGTAGCAATGCCAAAGGAACACTACCTATGGTTGGCACCACTGAACCACCCAATGCCGCTTGATGTTACTCTGCATTTTGGCTTACAGAAGTATCCAACTTTCCCTATCGCAGAATTAATAGACTGGAAAACAAAACAGGACTTCTCATCTTCCATGGGAGTGTCTCGTAACTAGGGGATGGGCACAAGGGCTGTCGTTGTCTGTAACGTCCACCCCTATCCTCCTCCCTGCGCTCTGAGTCATCTAAGTCCACCCCCTTCAGTCGGACGCTGTGGTCCTTCTTTTGTCTGTCAGTAATGTGGCAGCTATCCATCAGAACAGAGCTCTGATGTTTAGCACAACAATTAACATGTAACACGTAACTTCAAACATTGAAACAAACAGATCTGACAATACAGACATGAACACACAAAGGGCCCATAAAAACTTTTCATTGACTTCGATATAAAAAAATGTACAGCTTGATCAATGCTGTTGGCACCAATAAAAACCCCAAAACTTCCAAGAAATAATAAAATAAAATCCTCAATGTGCATATTATTTAAAAAAACAAATACCGTACTCCATACGCATTCATATACATTTTCATTAACAGCTCATAATCAGTCTTCACACATATTCGCCTCAATCACAATCCAAAGCCACACCCATTCACATTTCACTGAATCATTCATGTCTTCCAACCCACATTGTTTCATCCCAAAACTTGGAGCACATACAAACACAGCTTTCCTGGAAACAGATAGCCACACCACACCCAGAATTGCTGATGGTCTGTCGCTGTAAGACAATATACATGTTATAATCATACAGTCATTTTGTTAAAAGCTGGATTCCCACAGTGCACTGCTTGGGAAAGAAGAAAGAAGATTATTGAACAATTCTTTGTCTTCTATAATAATAATATTACACATATAACATCACTTACTCTGCACGATTCTCTGCCCCCATTTTTCCCTCCCCCCATTTTCCTGCTCCTCTTATCTCAGGAATGTTTCTGTGTGAAGGCGGGGGGGAAAGTGAATCTCTCTATTTCACAGTTCCTGACCATCTTTTTGTCCCTCCAGTTGCCATAAATCGACTTGCCGCTCGGTGCCATGCCTGTGTGGCACCTAATAATCATTCAGCTTTCCCCGACACTGCTCTGTTTTCTCACTCGTTAAAACTCCCCCTTCAACATCACCGGAGTTCTGATGCCCTCAATCTGTAAGCTCTAACTTCACAGTTTCTTACAGATTTTCATCCCTGTTGCCAGTCGGGCGACCTTCTGTCCGGGGCCACACTTTCTCTAACATTTTTTGTCACATTTTAACTTTCAATTCTCCATATCACATCCTATAATCTCCCTCTTTATAATACTGGGACTGACCCATCTTAACAACAGTATTACAAACTGACACACACACAAAACAGAGGAGTGATCAGCACCTTTAACCCTTTCCTCCGCAGACAAAGGATTCACCCTCCCCACTGGTTTGCTCAAATCTGACTATCACGTCTGACTAGTCAGCCGGGACTCCCCGCACGTCTTCCCCAAAACCAGGGGTCAGGCGGGGCTCCGTCGCGTCTTCCTGGGGGTCAGGTCAGGTAGTCTCCACAGTCTTCCCCTTGATCAATAAGTCATGTGGAACTACCATCTTCCTAGGGTCAGGTCAGGTAGTCTCCGCAGTCTTCCCCTGATCAATGAGTCATGTGGAACTACAGTCTCCCTGGTCAGGTCAGCCGGAGTTCCTTTGTCCCACACCTCAGCGCTACAGCGCCCCCTTCCAAACCAGGAGGTTACTGTCCCCTCCCTTTGTCTGTGGTTTTACCGTCTGTGCTCAACTCACTCCTGACATAAATCACAGACACAAAACATATACACACCAGAGTGATCTATGATTTCAGACTATGGTTCTATGGACCCCAGGCTTTCAGCATTACAGCCGACTACTATACTTACATGGGTACCACCTCACAGCAGACTAAGCCAACATAAAATGACGAACTAAATGGCAGAAAGGCAGGTAAGAGTATTCTTACCATTCTATGAAAGCCGGCCATCTCCTCTCTGCTGTTCGTCAAGTCCTGGGGCCTCTTGTGTGTCGGCTGTCGATGCTACCTTCGCCTTGGGGTCCCACGTTGGGGGCCATTTGTTAAAGCAGCCCTAAATTAGGGCATTTTAGATACACTCTGGTGTTCCAGATCAATGTACCCCCCCCCCAGGGGTTAATATCCACGCGTGGCTGAGAGACTGAACACTGACACAGAAATTGGTCAAAGCAATCTCTAACTTTATTTAAATCAGGTAAGCCGTATTATACATCTTCAGAAGAGGGCAGTCCTCACTGAGGCTTAAACATTGTTTCATTGGTCAAAAAGTAAGAAGAGATAATAGAGAGGAGATAATATACCTGCATCTGCGCAGTGAATACCACTTTGGAATGTGAACTAATGTAAACATCTCGTTACCATCGCCATTTTGTAATGGCTTCTATTCTAACAATAATACTGCATACGTCATATGTGACACTTCAAAGAGGTGCTTCTCTATAGGCAGTGAATAATATATATCATCAAGCCATATGATTGGCTTACGCATCTCCACCACACTCTATGGGACACCTGTAGTAAGATGAGAAATCAGACACTGCCCGCAGCACTTTGCCCCCCTTCCTCTCCAGCCTTGAAACAAAGAGAGGGGTGGGGGGGGAGGCACTTGAAGAAGAAAAAGTTTAACTCATTACAGTCCTAGATATACAAAATATAGAATAAAATTCACACATCTTTAACAGTTTATTGACAACTATGCTGAAATCAGTAAACCATTGTTGACCTTACTGAAAAAGGGTGTACTATGGACATGGGGGGAGGATCAGGAGCGAGCCATGATTGAGCTTAAAAGAAAACTCACCGCAAAAATGTTGGCCCTGCGATTAAACACTGTGCTGCTGTTGCTCATAGGGTGCGAGCAGACTGGTTTTATGGAAGGTAGAGAGTGCAGAGACAATGCCCATTGCATTTTTCACTCCACTCATGTGGCCCAGACTAGGAAGCTTCCTTTAGTATTGCTAAGCATTGATGCTGAAAAAGCATTTGACAGAGTAAACTGGGCTTTTATGAGGTCATCACTCTGTAAATTTAACATTCATAAACATTTGTACAAGCAATCTTCTCGCTATATGATCAGCTACATGCTAAATTGCGAATAAATGGTACATTCTTGCCCACCTTTGAGATAACCAACGGCACAAGACAGGGGAGCCCCCTCTCTCCATCCCTCTTTTAGTGGCAGAGACATTAATCCAATCTACTCGCCAGGACCCGTTGATAAAAGGGATCCGTTATGGCGAGAGAGACCTTAAGTACACAGCATTTGCTGACGATCTGTTGTTACTGATAACCAACCCAGAGACAGGGATGGTAGCTCTAAATAACAAACTGGAAGCCTTCAGCGCTATCTCAGACTTTAAGGTTAACACCGCCAAATCTGAAATGTTGAACATTACACTAACTGAGGAGATACTTGCAAGACTGAGGGTCACCTTCCCCTTTCTGATGTCGAAAGGTCCTTTGACATACTTGGGCATACAAATACCACGGGATCTTTGAGATCTCTACAAAGTGAACTACGTCCCTTTGATGGAGAAGGTTAGGGAACTTTTAAAGAAGTATGACATCCCTTTTCTATCATGGATGGGTCAGAAAAATGTACTAAAAGCATATCTTTTCCCCAAAATCCTTTACACACTCCAGATGGTTCCAATCTTACTGCCTAATACTTTCTTTTCAGAAATTTAAAGGATCCCTCATCACTTACTAATCAGAGGTAGAGAGGAAGGAGGCCCAGGTTTACCTGACATCCACTTGTACTACCAGGCCATCCAATTAAACAGATAGCTTGAACTGGCGGTCCCAAGGAGACAACAAGATGTAACCAAATTAGCAGAATACTCTGTGGGCCCCTCATTCCTTCGCCGTCTGTGGCTCCCCCAATGCCCCTCATAGGTCTCAGGGACAAATGACCCATTACTGGAGGGTCTATGGGAGACTGGGGCAAGGCTTCACAACAAACTTTTTCAGGACCCTTCCCCGTTGATGCCAGCTAGTCTCCTTCCAGACCTTTTGGGATCCCCAACTGGAACCTACCATGAACCCTGGTGTTGTTTCTCCGCGACTACTCTAGAAGAGTTCTTTCATAAACATCAATTTCCGCCAACTGAAGCTCTCCCCCCACACCTTAGCCAATTGACCTCCTTATCTCTATGCCAAGCTCACTTTCAATCGATCTGCGATAGTGCGCTAAAGAAATGTGTAGTAGGAGCCTCGTTGTTTCCCTTCGAAAAACTAATAGCTCCGCTCTCTACGCGCTTCTGGGGGGCCAGGGTGAAACAGATAGACCTTCCTTTCTGAGTGGGAGAAGGAGTTAGATCTGACACTGTCGGACAGAGAGGTAAAGAGGATACTATCTTCTTCCCATGGTTTCTCATCGTGTATACGCATGCAGGAGGGTCACTATAAACTATTATCCAGATGGTACAAAACTCCTGAGTTTATGTATAATAGGGGATTACTGCCAACCACAAGCTGCTGGAGATGTGGGGGTCGAGTGGGCTCTTTATCTCATATATGGTGGGATTGTCCGGAGATATGCTCCTTGGGGTGGGATTCAGGGCTATTTAAGTAAAGTTTCACGCCAGGAGGTTAGGATCTCCTTGGACATAATAGTTCTAGCAAGACCCAACAAGACATTTATACCGTCCAAAAAAGATCTGATCACACAGTTACTTGCAAGATCACTAATCCCCTTACATTGTCTAGATAAGATCCCCCCCTCAGTCCAGGAATAGAAAAAAAAGTAGATCAGATTTGCCAATTCGAGGATCTATCCAGTTGGATCAACAGAACTCCCCCCCCCCCCCCCCCTCTCTCTTTTCTCCATATACCTTTCACAGGAAATCTAAAGTTGTTTTGAGCTTACTTTCTGTTTGATTGTAATCTACATTGTAGAGAAAAAATTTGCCTCCAATATTTACAGTGACAAAATAAGGGATGGAAATTTATCCAACAGCAGAATTACTGTTTGGACCTTGTCTTTACAAGGGTGGCCATTGGAAGTCCGGTATAAACAAAATAAAAAGTGTCCGGTAGCCCAAGGACTTGCCAAACTTCATGACTGTGCCGCTCATTCTCAAAAGGATGAGATAGTAGATGATTTCCTAGAGGAACAAAAATCTTCTCCTTATAAGGCATATGATGAATATTATTGTCCATTACTTCCCTGTGTCTATATTGATGGTTTTGCTTATCACACCACCGTAGGAGATGAAAGAAAACTAGTGGCAGGTATCGGCATTACTTGGACAGATGAATGCCCTAATATTTCAGTAGGATACAGTATTGGTGCTAAGAGTAGGCAAGTAGCAGAATTAGCAGCTGTATACCAGACTGTTAAAATTGCTTTAGAACATAATATCAAAGAATTCGTCATAGTTACCGATTCCAATTATGTACGGAACAGTTTTGTCGAATATATGCCTACTTGGAAAAGAAATAACATGTTACGGTCTAATAACAAACCTGTGAAACATGCCAAGTTATTTTGTGCCATAGATGAATTAGTTCAATGTAATGGTCTAGTCCTTTATTGGAAAAAGACTAAAGGTCATTCCAAAACCCAGAACATGGACCAAGAAGGTAATGATCTAGCCGATAAACTGGCTAAACAAGGCGCCATAAATGGTGACCACGTGAACATAGATCATTTACTAGAGACGATACCCATTGAAGCTGTTACTAGACGACAAGCTAGGGCACAAACTGAAAATAATGTGGCTCAGTGGAATCAAGAGTCTACCAGTGAGGATTTGATTAAGAGCCAAAAAGAAGATCCTATAACTGGATCTTCCGAGAAGGAACGCCCAGTGTGGCAAAACCAACCTCGCCACTGGGTTTTGGAGAGGACTGGCTGCTGGCCTCTTGCCCCTGGATTATGGGCCATATACTAACTTTTAAACCCCTGAACCTATTCAAGTGAATTTTGGATAGGTTTGTCCCAAAGTTATACTGTTTAAATTGATGTTAGATATATGTATGGCCAATGTAAACTCACAAAGTTGTAACAATTTATAATAAGTGTAACTTGTCAGCTTGGGAGGAAATGCTGGGTGTGTTTCTATTTTGCCATTGTCCCATTGTGTGTTTAAAGGGTGATGTCTGTTCTGTTGTCCTCACATGTGTATTGGCGATCTCCCTTTGTCCTCAGAGATAATTGGATTGCTCCTCAGGTTGTCTCCGGGACAGAGAGGAGGAGACCATGATGCATTGTGGGGATATGTTGTATCGGTCCTATGTCACAAGTCTTCCTTCTGGTCCCCTAGGGGCGTGTACTTACATTGTATGTGTTGTAACATATTGATTGGCTGTATTTCAAACCCCTGTGGGCGGACCTGTATTTGCAACAACTGTAATAAAAACCAGGCTGGGTGTGCCAGCACCTCAGACCACTGCTTGACCCTTAACACGGAGCCTTGTCTCGTTATTGGGGGGATTCACTGTATGCTGTTAGAAGACCGATTGCCAGAAGTGTAAGCTGATTCCTGTTCGACTGCTAGCAGCTATTCGTGAGGTTCCAGTTTGGAGTGCTATTTTGTATCCAGTTCGGGACATTGGTGTTCTGCAGTAGCTGTGCCTGTCTCTCAGAAAGGCGCATATCGCCTAAACGGATTTTAACCCCTTGTCTGCTGAAACGGTCCGTTACACCCAGGAAAGAAGCTGATGTCTCCTCCCCATCGCTCCGATAGTAGTAATTAGCATACAGAGCAGGAGACAGTAATGGGGGCACAGCGGGCGAACAGAGTGGCGCCCAGGAATAATAGTAGGTGCAGGGAGATCCCTGGGCACCGCTCTACATGTCCTGCTAACTTAACTAAGTCCGAACCCACGAAAGGTAGTCTTTAACTTTTAATACAGGAGGCGGGTGCTGGCAGCAGAATCACATTGCCGGCACCCTGCCTCTGACAGGAAGCTGCGATTAGTGGCAGTTAACCCCTCAGGTGCGGCACCTGAGGGTTTAACTGCCGCTGATTTGCTGCCAATACCCGCCTCCTGTATTAAAGGTTAATTATCATTGGTGGCGCGGTGCGCCCCCACCCCAGTATTAAAATCATGGGTGATGCAGTGCGCCCGCCCCCCCTCAACCACCCCAGTATTAAAATCATTTGTGGCAGTGGCCACAGAGTCCCCTCACCTCCTCTCATTGGGGCTCTGTTCAGTTACCATGGCAGCCAGGACGCTACTGAAGCCCTGGCTGCCATAGTCAGCTCCCTGTTGCTGTGTGCACAGGGCACAGAGCAGCAGGGAGAGTGTGAGGTCCTATTCACCCTAATACAGATCTATCAGGGTGAATAGGACAAGGGATAAAAAAAATCCCAGGTTCTAGCCCCTAAGGGGGGAAATAGTTATTAAATAAAAAAAAGTAAAAAAAAAACCACCAAAATATTAAGTATGAATCACCCCCTTTCCCAATTTTACATATAAAATATATAAACAATAAATAAATAAACATATCACATATCGCCACGTCCAAAAAGTCCAAACTATTAAAATATTTAAAAAATCTATGCGGTGAACGCTGGAACAAAAAAAAAAATTATAAAAAGTGCACGATTTTTTTAAAATGCGGAATGGACGTGGCTTTTTTGGTTTATTTTTTTCGCGTAGTATCGAATGGTATCGAGTATCGCAATACTTTTTTATGGTATCGAAATCTAATCAAAAGTTTGGTATCGCAACAACTCTAGGTACAAGTTGTATTTTTACTGCCATCATTCAATTTCATATAGGAAAAAGGCTGTTGGTCACCTCACTGCATAGAATGTCCTCACGTTTAGGGTGCATTCACAAGACCGTGCTGTGTCTTGCGGTCCGCAAAACACTGATACTGGCCGTGTGCCTTCCGCATTTTGCAGAACGCACAAGGCCGGTGCTATATACAGTTGCAAGAAAAAGTATGTGAACCCTTTGGAATGATATGTATTTCTGCACAAATTGGTCATAAAATGTGATCTGATCTTCATCTAAGTCACACCAATAGACAATCACAGTCTGCTTAAACTAGTAACACACAAAGAATTAAATGTTACCATGTTTTTATTGAACACACCATGTAAACATTCACAGTGCAGGTGGAAAAAGTATGTGAACCATTGGATTTAATAACTGGTTGAACCTCCTTTGGCAGCAATAACTTCAACCAAACGTTTCCTGTAGTTGCAGATCAGACGTGCACAACGGTCAGGAGTAATTCTTGACCATTCCTCTTTACAGAACTGTTTCAGTTCAGCAATATTCTTAGGATGTCTGGTGTGAATCGCTTTCTTGAGGTCATGCCACAGCATCTCAATCGGGTTGAGGTCAGGACACTGACTGGGCCACTCCAGAAGGCATATTTTCTTCTGTTTAAGCCATTCTGTTGTTGATTTACTTCTATGCTTTGGGTCGTTGTCCTGTTGCAACATCCATCTTCTGTTGAGCTTCAGCTGGTGGACAGATGGCCTTAAGTTTTCCTGCAAAATGTCTTTATAAACTTGGGAATTCATTTTTCCTTCGATGATGGCAATCCGTCCAGGCCCTGACGCAGCAAAGCAGTCCCAAACCATGATGCCCCCACCACCATACTTCACAGTTGGGATGAGGTTTTGATGTTGGTGTGCTGTGCCTATTTTTCTCCACACATAGCATTGTGTGTTTCTTCCAAACAACTCAACTTTAGTTTCCTCTGTCCACAGAATATTTTGCCAGTACTGCTGTGGAACATCCAGGTGCTCTTGTGCAAACTGTAAACGTGCAGCAATGTTTTTTTGGACAGTAGTGGCTTCCTCTGTGGTTTCCTCCCATGAAATCCATTCTTGTTTAGTGTTCTACGTATCATAGATTCGCTAACAGGGATGTTAGTATATGCCAGAGACTTTTGTAAGTCTTTAGCTGACACTCTAGGATTCTTCTTCACCTCATTGAGCAGTCTGCGCTGTGCTCTTGCAGTCATCTTTACTGGACGGCCACTCCTAGGGGGGATTGCAGCAGTGCTGAACTTTCTCCATTTATAGACAATTTGTCTTAACGTGGACTGATGAACAGCAAGGCTTTTGGAGATTCTTTTATAACCCTTTCCAGCTTTATGCAAGTCAACAATTCTTAATCGTAGGTCTTCTGAGAGCTCTTTTGTGCGAGGCATCATTCACATCAGGCAATGCTTCTTGTGAAAAGCAAACCCAGAACTGGTGTGTATTTTTTATAGGGCAGGGCAGCTGTAACCAACAACTCCAATCTCTTCTCATTGATTGGACTCCAGTTGGCTGACACCTCACCTAACTTGGAGATGTCATTAGTCTAGGGGTTCACATACTTTTTCCACCTTTACTGTGAATGTTTACATGGTATGTTCATTAAAAACATGGTAACATTTAATTCTTTGTGTGTTATTAGTTTGAGCAGACTGTGATTGTCTATTGTTGTGACTTAGATGAAGATCAGATCACATTTTATGACCAATTTGTGCAGAAATCCATATCATTCCAAAGGGTTCACATACTTTTTCTTGCAACTGTAGAAAATGCCTATTCTTGTCCGCAGACAAGAATAGGACATGCTCTATATTTTTTGCGAGTCCGCGGAATGGAACAACAGATGCGGACCCATTCATATGGTCGTGTGAATGAGCCCTTACAATGATTTTGACGATGCAGGGAGAGAAGGAAAATCCTGAGCGCACATGTATCAAAATACAATAATTTCTCCACCATGCAAAAAAAATCATAAGTACTCTATTTCCCATCCTTAGAAAAAATGGTAGACAGGGCGTGGCTTGCAGCCGAGGAGTGTAGGCGGCCATCCGGACAGCTCCTGGAAGAATTACAATAATCCACGGCCTTCCTCTACAAACCCACCAAAAGCCCATACACAGCTCATACTAGGTGCTTAAAAACGCAGGGATCATTTTGAGCCAGGTCCAATCCTTCCAGACCCGCCGCGGCTGGTGAAGAGGAGAAGCTGCGGCCTAGAGTTTCGGCGATCACGTCACCTCAGATCAGCGAACACCTTCCAGGAGACCCCCAGGTGCGTTTAACAACACCCGTAGAGCTTATTGAGACACACAGAGGTCCAGCGACACCCTGAGAAATAAGCTGAACAACAATCTTACAGCCTTCAACTCTGGAGTTGCTGCGGCCATTTAGACGAGCTCTGCGAGGTCGCTCACAAGGAGAGGTCTAGCATTCAGCTGGACGGTGAGAATTCAGCATACACTCTCTGTCTCAAAGTACCTTTCTAAGCTGAGCTTTCATTTAGAAGGCCGCTCACAAGGAGAGGTCTAGCATTCAGCTGGACGGTGAGAATTCAGCATACACTCTGTGTCTCAAAGTACCTTTCTAAGCTGCTCTTTCATTTAGAAGCATCATATATAAAATTCCCCCTGGACACTGCACTTAAATGGCCACAGACCCAATTTTTTCAGATCGGTTGTACTGACCGCTAACTTTCTTTCAATTCTGCAAACAGTATTTACAAGGATGTAATGCCGCCCTTAATCACATCTGGGGTTACCCACCAAACACTATGAAGTAAAACACTCCAGAGACGAAGAAGTGTATTAAGCTACATCAGGGGTATCGGATCACAGGCACTTTTGGTGAAGGTCGGCAGATATAAAGGCTTAAGCCAAGATCCACACAAACAACAAAGGAGATCATCCTTATCACAGTCCGACTTAGACGGTTACGTGATGAAAAAAACACGGTCTACTTCGGGGGCACCATCCTCTACCCCCAAAAGCTCAACACATCGTGAGAGAGCAAAGATGAGGACTCTGTTACCCATTTCTAGATGCTTTATATCTCAAGCACTGTCTAAAGCTTTAAACCCTGTCTTAGAGGAACTGTCCGAAATTAAAAAGGAGATGAAACAGATTGGACAAAGGGTCAAAGCTCTTGAGTCACACAGTCAGCATTAACTGTCTATACCAAGGAAAATACAAACGCGCTTGAAACATACCAACAGCATAGTAACTATCTTTATGACTACATTGAAGACTAAGACAATAGATGGAGACGTAATAACATACGTCTAAGAGGAATCTCTGAATCAGTGGCCATGGAAGCCATCCCGAGCAGTAGTTGAAATATGCCAATCGCTGTTAGGAGAATACTACCCAGATCCCTTCATCATTGAAAGAGCTCACCGCGCCTTACGCCCTAAGCCAAAACCTAATGAGCCACCATGTCATCTGTAAAGTATTGAACTTCGCACAAAAAGAGCAAGTGATGAAGAAAGCCAGAGATTGTGATAAAATAGAATACGAAGGCTCGACCACTCTGCTATTTCAAGATCTTTCCCCTGCAACTCTAAACAAGAGATGTTCTCTCAAGCCTCTGAAAGACTACCTGAGACAAAAGCGTATAGCCTTTCGCTGGCTGTTCCCCTTTGTAATGCTAATTTCTGGAAAGGATAAGAAATATATCATCAGAACACCAAAAGACCTCCCAGACGTCTTTGCGGCACTAGAGATAGAAGATGTGGACATTCCAGATTGGACAGCTACAACAGACATAAGCATACCTTCCGAAATTTCCCCCTTGACTCCATGGGAAACTGTGGGGTATAGCAAAGCCCAAAGAACGAAGAAGAAGTAGGAGAAACTGACACCGAGGCGCATCATTCTAGAGGAAGATTGATGTTTATTTGCCTCAATCTATTGATAGTGGGGCTCCACCCTAGCTACTACACAACCTAGTGGGTCAGTGTGATAGCACTCATGGCTTTTCCCTACGGCCCTTTCATCTGTAATATCTCGAGACCACCCTTTTTTTGGTCTCGGCCGCGGGGCATGTATGCCATCAGATACTGGCTACACACTTCATGGCAAGTTTGAGGCTTCTTAGTAGCAATGTTCACTTAACGCTGCTTTGAACTCTCACTCTATATTTAGCTCATAACACTTCTTTTGCACTCCATGTCTTTACAGCTGTTTATATAGCGAAAATTGAGGCACACAGATTTTAAGTGTTGCAATCAAACTTTTTATTTTTAGTTTTGCAGTAGTTTCATCCAATTGCCCAATATTTATCCTCAGTGTACAAACAGAGTATCTGGACCAGACGTTTGGGTCATTTCAGACCTTAATCAGTGGTCACATTTTTTTATCTGTAACAAATATATAGTACAAAATAAGTTGGGATGAAAAAAACACAGTAAATTTTTTTTATTTTTTTTGTTAAATACATATGTGTGATAATCCAATTCATTGCTGGATAAATAGGTAAATTGACACATAATAGAATAACCACAGACGTCATGGAGGGGAGTTAAATCATGCAGTGTTGATGAGAGTCAGGATATATAGAACAGAAAGTTCACGGAGGTATATCTATACAGAATATGATCAGATATATGTGGTCAGAAAATCCCACATGGTATATCTCCATAGGGTGTATCTATGACATCCATCTTGGTCGTAAGTGGGAACCATAAGTGTTTAGACTTCCAGCTTTGTATAAAAGTTTAGACCTAAATAGGTCACTTGTAGGGACTTTAAAGCCCCTTAGGTTCTCTAAAATGGAGGATTGTTTTACACTGTTGTTTACTTATACACTCACCTAAAGAATTATTAGGAACACCATACTAATACGGTCAGGGCTGGATTAACGTAGGGGCTGATGGAGCTGCAGCTCCAGGCCCCTACCATAAAATAGGCCCATCTGCCAGCCAAAAGGCCGTCGGGAGGGTTAAAAGTCCTCTGTTGTACACAGCGTCACATAGCAGCACACAGTCAATGCGGAGACGCTCACCTCATGCTGGCAGCAGGGAGCCTGAGGGCGGGACTCGGGAGGAGCGTAATATGATCCTAGAGTGGAAGCTGCTTCTGCCAGCCCCTCCCCTCCCCGCCCACCAACCAATCAGAGCTGAGGCAAGGCAAGCACTTCACAGGTCCTGTAAGGGAACTGCACAGTGTAAAGTGTAGTTCCCAGGTTAGAACAGTGCATCTGCCAGGACCTGTGATGACATCATCTTCAGCATCACAGGTCCTGCAGAATCTAGCAAAGGAACAGCACCAAAAATGGTGTAGTTCCTAGGTTTGAAAGGTACATCTGCCAGGACCTGTGATGACATCATCACAGGTCCTTCAACCCCTAACAGCAAGTATTAGAAGTTCACAATCAGCTCTGCATTGATCCATACAGACTGGAATGGAGTGGTAAGAGGAGGTCCTCCACTTTTCATCATTTACCCCCCCTCCATGCCCTGTTTTTACTCAATGCTCACTCATGTATAATACTTCAGACAGGTACAGTGACCACAACCTCATGTACTTCACACACACAGTGACTATAATGCATAACTGACCACATATTTCTATAAACACTGCATCTACAGTATTATACCTTGTATGCCTCACATCTATATGTATATACACACACACACACACACACACACACTCCATATATTAAACAGTATTATAGATGCAATATGTACAGATATATAATATATATCTCAGTGTACTGATATGTGAGGTACAAGGTATAATATATGCAGTGTGTATAGATATATTGTATATACAGCAGTGTACTGATATGTTAGGTACGAGGTATAATAGATGGTGTGTACAGGTATATTGTATATACAGTATTGGATTGATATGTGAGGTACGAGCTGTAATTTATACCTCATATATCAGTACACTGCTGTATATACTATATACCTGAACACACTGCATATATTATACCACGTTCCTCACATATCAGTACACTGCTGTATACACTATACATCTGTACACACTGTATCTATTATACCTCGTTTGTGTGCCAGGCCTGTTTTGTAATCCCAATCCGGCCCTGATGGCATAAATTATAAAACAGCAGCGAACATAGTTCATGGAACAAAGAGAGAGGCCTGGAATGGGTAGTGGGAGGGGCTATGAAAGGGGAATGGGGGCCCAATTTAGATTCTTGCTATGGGGCCCAGTGATTTCTATGTACGCCTTTGACAGGAGCAGAGAGATAAGAGAAGTGACAGATGACACAGTTTAGATTACAGGTTGAATTAACCCTTTAGGATCAAATTGGCTTCTCAGGAGATATATATGTTAAAGGCATCTCATTCAGTAGCTATATAACTAAGGGTGGGTTCACATCTCCTTTATGGATTCCATTAAGTGGGGACTGTGGGGACTATTTTATTATCAGCCAGTGACTGTGTTACTGTAATACTGTTATCAGTTCAGCACATAGTTTTCCCTGTGCATTCACATTTCACTTCACTTGGTTGGTTGCACTACTGTCAGTGTCAGACTGTTGTCACTGTGGGTAACAATGCACAACAGACAACAATGCACACCACAGTGACAGCTCATGAGTCCTCCTGTCCGGCGTCAGCCTCAGCTTCCCTTCACTATCACTATAATCAATCACTCTTCCTGATCCGGACTCACTCATTAGAGAGCTGAAGAGCCGACTGAGTCAGCAGCAGCAAGTGAATCGAATGGATAGCATCTGCGCATGCGCACCAGCACCTAGAGTCTTCGGTTCACTTGCGAGTCAGCTCAGCAGTCAGTGACTCAGCAAGTGAACCGAAGATCCGATTCATGAATCGGTTCATTTGAATGAGCTGATTCAAATGAACCGATTCATCTGAAAGATCCGAACTTCCTATCACTACTGAGGTCATATCCGGCGGGCCGCGGCATTACAGGAACAGCACCAGCTGCTCTGACGTCCTGCCGCCGGATATACGTCACAGGATATCCGGCGGCAGGACGTCAGAGCAGCTGGTGCAGTTCCTGTAATGCCAGCCCGCCGGATATGACCTCAGTGCGCCCGCGGTTATCCCTCCTGCACGCTGCGCTGTGTACAACCTACTCAGCAGTTTCGACCAGCACACGGCCCACAGCGCTCAGCCACACCAGCCCGTGAGACAGCAGGAGCTTCTGGAGCAGGGCAGGTATCAGATAAACTCATCCAGTTGGAAGGGAGGGCAATCATAGTGCTGTTAGGATTTATGGACACAGCTCTCAGCATGCTTAGCCAGCCTTCTATCTGGCTGTGCTTCTTGAGAGTCACAGTCCACAGGCTGTTTCTGAGCCTGTGGACTGTGACTCTCAAGAAGCACAGCCAGATAGAAGGCTGGCTAAGCATGCTGAGAGCGGTGTCCATAAATCATAACAGCACTATGAAAATTACTGACTGGCTAAGCATGCTGAGAGCTCAGTCTCTATAACATAACACATAAAGAAATTACTGTTTCTAGCTGCTAGTCCACAGTCCACAGTCCACAGCAGCTAGAAACAGTAATTTCTTTAAAGGGATTCTGTCACCAGGTTTGACCCCTGTCAGCTAAAAATATGCTGATGTTCAGGGCGTCTTCACAATTCCTAATGTGGGCTTATAAATGTCATCTGTGGGCTTATTTAGCTAAAAAACAGCTTTTACTAACCTGTCAGTCAAACAAATAAGGTGCCCAAGGGGATGTTAATGGGTGCAAGATGCCCGCCGCACCCACCGCCGTTCGTGCCCAGCGCCGCCTTTCTGGACTTCTGCACCGCCTCCTAATCCTCTGTGCCGCCTCTCGCTCTCCCTCCCTCCCCCCTCCTTCTGCTGTAAGATCTCGCGCTTGCGCACAGGGCTCTGCCTGATGCGCCCGTGCAGACTTCTCCATTTGGCTTCTTACAGCGAAGTGCACATGCGCCGGCACTTCGCTCAACCCCTGTATGCGCGAGATCTTACAGCAGGAGGAGGGGGGAGGGAGGGAGAGCGAGAGGCGGCACAGAGGATTAGGAGGCGGCGCAGAAGTCCGGAAAGGCGGCGCTGGGCACGAACGGCGGCGGGTGCGGCCGGCACCTTGCATTCATTAACATCCCCTTGGGCACCTTATTTGTTCGACTGACAGGTTAGTAAAAGCTGTTTTTTAGCTAAATAAGCCCACAGATGACATTTATAAGCCCACATCAGCTAGAAGCCCACATCATTTATAAGTCCACAGCAGCTAGAAAACAGTAATCTTCATAGTCATGTTAAATGATCACTATAGTGTCAGGAAAACAAAGCGGTTTTCCTGACACTATAGTGCCCTGAGGGTGCCCCACCCTCAGGGTCCCCCTCCCGTGGTCCCCCTCCATGTTGCCAAGATAGACGCCAAATGAAGGGGTAGTTGCAGGAACAAAATACTTTAATGGTATCGATAAAATATATATGTAATTAAGACACTGAGTGCAGTTCCATAAAAAGGCCCAGCAAAATCCTCAGCACCAGGCCCATGGTGCTCTTAATCCGGCCCTGAATACGGTGTTGGACCCCCTTTTGCCTTCAGAACTGCCTTAATTCTACGTGGCATTGATTCAACAAGGTGCTGATAGCATTCTTTAGAAATGTTGGCCCATATTGATAGGATAGCATCTTGCAGTTGATGGAGATTTGAGGGATGCACATCCAGGGCACGAAGCTCCCGTTCCACCACATCCCAAAGATGCTCTATTGGGTTGAGATCTGGTGACTGTGGGGGCCATTTTAGTACAGTGAACTCATTGTCATGTTCAAGAAACCAATTTGAAATGATTCGAGCTTTGTGACAAGGTGCATTATCCTGCTGGAAGTAGCCATCAGAGGATAGATACATGTTCTCATTCTGTTTACGCCAAATTCGGACTCTACCATTTGAATGTCTCAACAGAAATCTAGACTCATCAGACCAGGCAACATTTTTCCAGTCTTCAACAGTCCAATTTTGGTGAGCTCGTGCAAATTGTAGCCTCTTTTTCCTATTTGTAGTGGAGATGAGTGGTACCCGGTGGGGTCTTCTGCTGTTGTAGCCCATCCGCCTCAAGGTTGTGCGTGTTGTGGCTTCACAAATGCTTTGCTGCATACCTCGGCTGTAACGAGTGGTTATTTCAGTCAACGTTGCTCTTCTATCAGCTTGAATCAGTCGGCTAATTCTCCTCTGACCTCTAGCATCCACAAGGCATTTTTGCCCACAGGACTGCCGCATACTGGATGTTTTTCCCTTTTCACACCATTCTTTGTAAACCCTAGAAATGGTTGTGCGTGAAAATCCCAGTAACTGAGCAGATTGTGAAATAGTCAGACCGGCCCGTCTGGCACCAACAACCATGCCACGCTCAAAATTGCTTAAATCACCTTTCTTTCCCATTCTGACATTCAGTTTGGAGTTCAGGAGATTGTCTTGACCAGGACCACACCCCTAAATGCATTAAAGCAACTGCCATGTGATTGGTTGACTAGATAATTGCATTAATGAGAAATAGAACAGGTGTTCCTAATAATTCTTTAGGTGAGTGTATATTCTCTTTCTATCTTTGTAGTCTTTCCCTCCCCCCCCTTTCCCTTCCCTCTTATCCAATGTCTCCAAGCTATGGACGTACAGCTCCGTTTGCGTCTCTTGGTCATCAGGCGCGACCTCCTGGGGGTATGTACACGTGCTATTTCCACTTCATTTTTCTCATCATGGCAGGAATTAATATAGCTACATACAATGTGAGAGGTTCTAAGACCCCGGCAAAGAGATGTCAAATACTACATCACTTTCACATAGAGAAAATTCAGGTGTTATTTGCACAAGAAACTTATTTTAAACATAGTAGGATCCCGAATCTGACGAGATCCTATTATAACTTATGGTTCCATAGCTCCTCGGCACACTCCAATATGTCTGGTGTAAGCATAGGATTCCACAAGCATATTGATTTTTCACTAGTGGGAATAAAGGCAGATAATGAAGGGAGATTCCTTATGGTAAAAGGAACAATAAACTCTCAATTGTCCACATTTGCCAACCTCTATGCACCCAATGTAGCCCACAAACAATGGTTTGCCTGAATATGGCAAAAGCTTGAGTTTAGGGAAGGACTGTTGATAGTAGCAGGAGACTTTAATGTATCCATAAACCCACTATTAGATACTTCAACAGGTAGATCAAATATTCCCAAGAATACACTAAACTGTATAAAGAAACACATTCATAAAAGCACTCTGATAGACTCTTGGCGCACACTTAATCCCAATGAGAGAGATTATTCCTTCTTTTCATCTCCACATAACTCTTACCATAGGCTAGATTATATTCTATTTCCGTCCTCTCAGATACACTTATGTACAGAGGCTAAGATTGGCACAATGGTCCATTCTGACCATTTACCAGTATTTCTTACTTTCCTCACACCCGGGATCCCCCTTAAGACATTCACCTGGAAGCTAAATTAAACCATTTTAGATAATCCTCAGCTAAAGGAAAGAGTAGAGAACAAACTAAAATAATACTTCTCCATCAACACGTCACCTGACATTTTTCCTCATATAGTTTGGGAAGCTCACAAATCAGTCGTACGTGGGGAATTCATATCTCTAGCCTCCCACTTAAATAAAGACAGACGAGTTAAAATATTAGCTCTATATGATAAAATATTAAAGATGGAAGGTACACAAATGCACACAAAAAAAACAACGCCTCTTGGAACTGTCTATCGCAGGACTGAACTCAAAGAGATTCTAAACGCCCAGTCTGCAAAACTATACCTATCCTTGAAACAGAAGTTTTTTGCTCACGCTAATAAACCAACTAAATTTATGTTAGCCATCTTAAGACAGCAGAAGCGTAAATCAAGAATCCCGGCCATCCTAAACGAAAATAGAATACTACTAAGAGATGACCCAGCCATTGCAGCAGCATTCCAGAGCTTTTACTCAAAACTATATTGTAATGGGGTGCCGAAGGCGCACTCGGTCTCCCATCAGCCGCAGACCTGCTGCTTAGCTTCGGGAGCGAGGATCTGTGTTTGACCTCGTTCCCAGGGCGGCTTTGCTAGCTGGGAGGCTCCCTGCTCCTAGGTCTGCCTTGAGCGCCGAGCTGATCACTCGGTGCTCGACTGGTCGGTCTGTCGGTCATGTGACGCTGGCCACGTCACATGACCCTCACTCCCCACTATAAATACAGGCAGCCTGCTGGCCACAGGTTGCCTGTTAATTTAGGTTCCTGGCGTTTGTTGGATACCTGTATACTTACCTGATCCTGTTCCCTGACGATCCTTTGCCTGCTCCTCCTGTACTGCGCACTCCTCCTGGTATTTTGACCTCGGCTTCCACCTGACTATTCTTTGCGGACTCCTTTGGTACTTCTCGACTCTCCTGGTATTTATGACCCTGGCTTCTCCTGACCATTCTTTGCTTATCCCTCTGTACTGCGTTGTCCTCTTGGTTTTGACCCGGTCCGTTCACTATCCGTTATTTGTCTTGTCTGTCCTTCCCGCACGTATCCTAAGTTAGGGACTGCCGTCCAGTTGTCCCCTGTCATCAGGACTCGTGAGGCAAGTGGGCAGGGCCAGGGGTGAGGGTGGAGCGCAGTGGTCACTATGCTCCCTCCCCCCGTGTGTGTGTGTACGTGACCGCTACAGATTAACAGGCCTAATAACCACTGTATAATGAATCCTCTGGTGACCCTGACTGACCATGTCTCTAATCTGATGCAAATGGTGCAGGAGCTAGGGGAAAAACTCTGTTCTTTTGAGTTAGGGCAAGGTTCTTCCACTCCTCAGGCCTCCAGTCCGCATTTTGAGCCCCAGATTAAGCTCCCAGAACCCTTTTCTGGAGACCGGAAGAAGTTTCTCTCTTTTAAGGAGAGTTGCAGACTTTACTTTCGTTTGCGCCCCGTGTCCTCTGGCCCTGAGAGTAAACGCGTAGGCATTATCATTTCCCGATTACAGGGTGATCCCCAGGACTGGGTGTTCTCTTTACCTGCTGGCGCCAGTTGTTTAACTTCTGTGGAGGGGTTCTTTCAGGCCCTGGGTACCCTCTATGATGAACCAGACAGGGCTCTGGTAGCCGAGATGGCTCTAAAGGTACTGGTTCAGGGAAATCTACCTGCGGAGGATTATTGCACCCAATTCAGAAGGTGGTGTGTCCCCTCAGGATGGAAAGAACCAGCCCTGAAGAGTCAGTTCAGGTCAGGTCTGTCTGATAATTTAAAGGATCTTCTGGTCAGTTATCAACTTCCAGAGACCTTAGAGGAGATGATGACCCTTGTTGTCTGACTTGACCGACGGGTTAGAGAGAGACGACAGGAACAACAGTTCTCTTTCCAGATGGTGGTCCAACCAGAGGCCTATCCCAGAGACAACGCTGAGGTCTTCACCAAGGAACCCATGCAGGTTGGCATGACCCGAGGGAATCTTCGCCGCAGACGTGGAGAATGCTTTTACTGTGGAGATCCTGACCATTGGATCAACCAGTGTCCTAAGAAGGTCCTCTCTGTCAAGTCTCCTAAGGCAAGGCAACCTAAAGACCAGGTACACCCTGATTTTTCTAAATGTAAGCTTTTGGTACCCATTACAATTTCTCTGGGGGTAGATAAATGGCCGGGTAAGGCCTTTATTGATTCTGGCTCAGCGGCCAGCTTTATTGACTCTGAGTAGGCTGTAAGATTGGGTATTCCAATGTTTGCTTTACCAACTCCTATCCATGTCATGGCTATTGATGCTACTCCTCTTACTGGTGGTACGGTGAGCTCATGTACCTCAGAGATTTCTCTAACCGTGGGTGTGTGCCACTCAGAGAGATGTTCCCTTTTAGTCCTGGAGAACCTACCGGTTGAGGTGGTACTGGGGTTGCCTTGGCTCCAACTACATAACCCCACTATAGATTGGTCCAAGGGGGAGTTGGTGAGATGGGGGCCTAAGTGTGACTCGTGCTTGTCCGTGGTACAGGCTGGGGTCTCAGTAAAGTCTGATACTTTACCCACTGTTGTTAGGGAATATTCTGATGTATTCTCATCACCAACCCCGGAGGTTCTACCCCCCCATAGACCTTATGATTGTACTATAGAGCTAGTAGAGGCGGACAAGTTTCCTAAGGGGTGAATTTATAATCTTTCTAAGCCCGAACGCAAGGCCATGGAAGATTATATTAAGGAGAGCCTTGGTAAAGGGCATATTAGACCTTCTGTCTCTCCTATGGGCGCATGGTTTTTCTTTGTTAAGAAAAAAGATGGTGGTCTTAGGCCATGTATCGATTACCGGAGACTAAATAAAATCACTGTCCAGAATAGATACTCCCTCCCATTGATTCCGGATTTATTTAACCAGGTTCTGGGGGCAACCTGGTTTTCCAAGATTGACCTGAAAGAGGCATACAATCTAATCCGAATCAAGGAGGGAGACAAATGGAAGACGGCGTTCTATACTCCGGCAGGACACTTTGAATATCAGGTGATGCCTTTTGGACTCAGCAATGCCCCAGCTGTGTTCCAAAACTTTATGAATGACATTCTTAGGGAGTTCTTAGGTAAATTTGTTACTGTCTATCTTGACGACATTTTGATATTCTCTCCTGACTTCGAATCCCATGTGTCTCATGTTAAACAAGTATTAGAGGTGTTGAGGGAGAATCAGCTATCCGCTAAGCAAGAGAAATGTGTTTTTGGTGTACAGGAGATTCTGTTTCTAGGGCATGTTCTGACTCCTCACGCCTTCAAGATGGATCCTGGTAAGGTACTAGCAATTAAGGAATGGAATCCTTAAAGGCCTTACAACGGTTCTTAGGTTTCGCCAATTACTATCGTAAATTTATTATGAATTTTTCTGTAATTGCTAAACCGTTGACCGACCTTACTAAGAAAGGGGCGGATTTGGAGAATTGGTCTACTGAGGCCATTTCTTCATTTGAAAAATTAAAAAAGGCATTCAGTAGCGCTCCCATTCTGATCCAGCCTGATCAGGAGAGACCTTTTATTGTGGAGGTGGATGCGTCCGAGGATGGCGCATGAGCAGTCCTTTCACAAGGTCCTGCTAGCCTCACTAACCTGAGACCGTGTGCCTTCTTCTCCAGGAAATTCGACGACATAGGGAATAGGGAGCTGCTGGCCATTAAATGGGCATTTGAGGAGTGGAGGCATTTTCTGGAGGGGGCAAGGCATTGTGTAACTGTTGTCACTGACCATAAAAACCTTATGTTTCTCGAGTCTGCTAAGAGGTTGAATCCCCGTCAAGCCAGATGGGCTCTGTTTTTTACTCGTTTTGATTTTTCCATTACGTTCAGGCCGGGAAGTAAAAATGTGAAGGCGGACGCATTATCTCGGAGATTCCATGCTTTTCAACCTACTGAGGTACCACCTGAATCCATCCTACCAGCAAAAATCTTGGTATATCTCGGCTTGAATTGGGTTTGAACAACATCTGGCACCGGTATCCACCCCAACAGATAAGTTGTTTGTTCCCGTTCAATTTCGTCTCGAGCTGTTGGGTGAGTGTCACGATTCTGCCTTTTGTGGACATCCGGATGTTGAGGGCATTAAGGATCTGGTTTCTAGATCTTATTGGTGGCCCACTCTAACTAGGGATGTCAAGTCCTACGTGTCAGCCTGTGAGGTTTGTGCCAGGTCCAAGACACCTAGGACTCGCCCTGCTGGTAACCTTCGACCCCTACCCATTCCCAATAGACCCTGGTCCCATATCTCGATGGACTTTATAACTGACCTACCGCCGGCAGAGGGTAAGACTGTGGTTTGGGTAGTGGTCGATAGGTTTAGCAAGATGGTCCATTTCATTACCCTGTCTAAACTCCCGAATGCCAAAGCCCTGGAGTCTATTTTTGTGAAAGAAATAGTTCGATTGCATGGTATCCCGGAAAATATTGTTTCTGACAGGGGTGTGCAGTTTGTGTCCAAATTCTGGAGGGCCTTCTGTCAAAAATGTCAAATTTCATTGTCTTTTTCCTCTGCCTACCACCCTGAGAGTAATGGGCAGACTGAACGCCTTAATCAGTCTGTGGAACAATTCTTGAGGTTGTATGTTGCTGATGACCAGCAATTATGGGTTAAATTTCTTCCATTGGCTGAATTTACTTTGAATAACCGTGTCAATTCTTCTGCTAGGGTTTCACCTTTCTTTTGTAACCATGGTTTCCATCCCCGTTTTCATTCTGGGTCATCTGTCTCCTCCTCTAACCCTGAGGCGGATAGGCTCTCCTCTGAATTGTGCATAGTTTGGGCCCGAGTTCAATCGAATTTAGAAAAGGCTCAAAGTACTCAGAAACTCCAAGCCGATAGGAGACGTTCAAGGGGGGTGAATTTTCAGGTTGGGGATAAGGTATGGTTGTCCTCCAAGAATCTCTCTCTTAAGGTAGATTCTAAAAAGTTTGCTTCTCGTTTTATTGGACCATATAAGATCACAGAGGTGATTAACCCGGTATCATTTAGGTTGGAGCTGCCCGAGTCATTCCACATTTATAATGTCTTCCATAAATCTCTACCTAAAAAATATTTAGAACCGGTAGTACCATCGAAAGCCTCGCCTCTGCCGGTTCTTGTTAATGATGCTGTCGAGTATGTGGTGTCTAAAATAGTGGATGTCAGGAAGGTGCGTAATTCCTTGCAGTACCTGATTCACTGGAAGGGGTATGGACCTGAAGAGAGATCTTGGGTACCTGCCAGAGAGGTTCATGCTCCTAGACTTGTTCGAAAATTTCATTTAGAACACCCTGAAAGGCCATCGCCTGAAGTCTTGGGTCCGGTGGCAGGGGGGGTACTGTAACGGGGTGCCGAAGGCGCACTCGGTCTCCCACCAGCCGCAGACCTGCTGCTTAGCTTCGGGAGCGAGGATCTGTGTTTGACCTCGTTCCCAGGGCGGCTTTGCTAGCTGGGAGGCTCCCTGCTCCTAGGTCTGCCTTGAGGGCCGAGCTGATCACTCGGTGTTCGACTGGTCTAGGTCTACGTTTCATCCCCCCTCCCTGCTCTCTCTAGTTGTCTGCCTCATGACACCTTTACACTAAGGCTCAGGCCATTGTATAGGAGTATTCATAGTTTCAGGGCATGTCCTGATAGAGGTTTTACCCAACTATAGGAGGTCTTTCCTTTCCTATTTCGGTCTTAGGTGTAAGGGCTCTTTCCACCCACAGAGACCAGAATGGAGACGCCTATTGACATCCCCCTTCTCTTCCCTCCCTCTTTCCCTGCGTTTTCATCTATCCCACCTTTTTTTATTTTTTTATCTTCTTTCGTTTTTCATTGTTGTCTTCTTAAAAGTTAATTTGATTGTTGTTCTACCTGCATATGGTTTCTGAACTCTAGGTGATTTAGTACTTCAACATCTGCTAGATTTTGGCTTGCTTGACACCATCTAGTTGTTTAACTAGGGACAAATGCTTTATAGATTATATTGTAGTACGCAACTTAAATCTTACAGGACCAACTATTTTTGACTGCTCTTACTTTATGCTCACCGGAGAACTGTTCCAGGACAGTAGTCAAGCTCATATGTCACCAGGTTATATTATACTATTTGTTTATGTATCACTAATTTGCTGATATGCTGTTTATAATAACCTTGTAATCACCTTTCAACAACTCTCAAGGTTGTTTATGTTCATGTACGTTTTTAAAAGAAAAAGAAAGAAAACATGGTAGACATCCCTGAAAAACTTCTGTGTGTTTCGAACAACGCATATTGGGGGTGATTTAACAAAACTGGTGCAGGGGAAAACTATTAAGTTGCCCGTAACAGCCAATCAGAGGAGCTCTGAAAAAATGAAAGGTGGAATCTGATTGGTTGACTGTCCTTATTAATAGCCTCAGGAAAAAAAATGCTTCGTGTCAACATGTTTTCACACCATTTACAAGTTTTTCATCACTTTTTATTCACTTGGTTGGTGTGACAAAAGAAAAAAATTCTGACATTTTTCGTTATGCTATTCAATGTGCAGGATACTTTCTTATTACGGTACTCTGGATGCGGCCCCTTCCCTCTCTCTAACCACTCATCTGAAGGGCTAAGTGAACGGTCCCTGCGGGCGGGTGTCAGCTGTATAAGACAGTTGGTACTCACTGTGTATGGAAGGCGCTCAGTTCCTGAGCCCACCCCATACATGCCCCACGCGCACATGATGTACATCATTCTGCATTAAAAAATTTAAGGGATTGTCTGGGAGTTGTCTGTGAATAATGGAGACGCACCATATGCATAGAAATAAAATGGCAGGCTGACCGGCTGCATGTGAAGAGAGCTCTCCTCTCCATTGCCCTATAAAGTGGTTTATCTCGCACCCTAATCGCTCAAATATGGGAACAGTTGGCAATTATTTGCCCAAAGACAGACCTGAACCCCTCAAGCAAGACCGGAGGCCCTCCGACATGGAGAAGTACTTTAATAAGAGGACTACAGCTCCGGCATCAGAGCGACCCAAGATGGCGCCGGCAGACCCTGATGAAGGCATTGAAGACGCCGAAAGAGCTGATAGCCTGTATACTGAGGGTTCCCTGAGTTCACATGCTGATGCTCCGGAGCCTATTTCCAAGAAGTTCCTACAACAGGCTCTCTCATCGGTGTTGTTACCGGTGATGCAGGAGCTTAATGAAATGAAGGGGGACATTAAACATATCGGCCATAGAGTCGAACGGCTCGAACATACGCAAGGAGCCATTTTAGAACATGCCCGTGCACTGGGTGATAACTGCTCTGCTTACATGTCCTCCCTGGACCACGCATATGCCCTGATCGAAGATCAGGAGAATAGAAGCAGACGCAAGAATGTGCGCTTCAGGGGGCTGCTAGAGACGGTGTCTCATGAAGAGCTGCCTGCAGCAGTATCCGCCATTTTTACATTCCTGCTGGGCCCAGAATGCACTTCAGCGGTTACAATAGAGCGCATTCACCGCTCCTTGCGCCCTAAACCCAAGGATGGTGATCCCCCTCGTGATGTGGTCTGTGGATTTTTACGCTACACGGATACCGCTGCGATATTCAAGGCGGCCAGAGATCAGGGGGACTTACAGTATGATGGGACGAAGATCTTACTATTTCAAGACCTCGCGCCTTCAACATTAAGTAAGAGGAGAGCCCTGCGCTCAGTCAAAGAAATTCTACGGCTGAATAAAATACCGTTCAAGTGGCTTTTCCCCTTTGGTCTTACGTTCTCCAAAGAAGGCAGAAGGTGCACTATACGGATACCCAGTGACCTGCCGGCGGCGTGGGAGCTGCTCAACACTACGCCACAAGATATACCATCATGGCTGCCCTCGGCGGACACTGGCGTCCCGCTCCCAGAACTCCCTGAATGCTCCAGATGGTCCAGAGTGCCTCCAAGAAAAGGATCGGGATCCAAACAGAGAATCACCTGAACTGTCGCTACAGGTCGTATGCTGCTTACTACCTAAAAGGCCTCCTAAGTTGCGGTTTGAGTTATGCAAGGAGCGCCTCTGTTTTAAAGGACTGCAGCGTCCTCTATGAAAATGGTGCCCGTTAGCACTCATTTGGAGGTTTATCAGGCGGCTGCCATAGAGATCATTTAAGTGATGTATGATTTCATGTTCACACTAAAGGGTCGCAGTTAGTTCACCCAGGTTCTAATATATTTACATATAAGTACATCTTGGCTCATAACAGCGATCAGGAGAATCAGTAGGTCTGCTTATGTAATACTAGCACACTTTATAGGGGCAGGGAATCCTGATTTGTGGCTCTAGGAGTAGTATCGACTGACACTACCTATGTCAGTTTGCTCCCACCTAGCCACCGGTGGTTCCTATGCTCCAATATGGCGCTTTTTCATTCCATTTGGGCCACTCTTGTGTTTCATGCTATGCATTTTATCTATGTTGGTGATGTTGTACCAGAGGGGCTCATCTGCTTTTGAAAAGAGCCAGTTTTTTTCTTGGTTATTTACCCTGTCATGTTAACCCTGTTTACCTGTCCATGTTCACATGTATAATTGCTCACATATATGCGCGCATAATGATGTACCAATGGCTATAGTTAACTGCACCTCATTTAATGTACGGGGTTTTAACACCCCTCAGAAACGTTCGCAGGTAATTCGGCTCCTGAAGAAGCGGTGCACAGATATTTGTTTCTTTCAGGAATTGCATTTTAAGCTAGGCCATGTTCCTAAACTATCTCAGTCCTATTTTCAGCATTGGTTTGTTAGCACTCATGCTAAGGCTTCCAGGGGTGCGGGGATTGCTATAGCCAGGAGGGTCCCCTTTTCACTCACTTCATCTCTGGCTGATCCGGAGGGTCGATATATGTTTATAAAAGGCAAGCTGGGAACGGTTATGGTGACACTGGCAAGTTTGTATACCCCTAATAGGGGGCAGGGCCCGTGGCTGAAAGCAGCTCTGACTAAATTGGCATCATTTGCAAAGGGTGTAAGGCTGGTAGGGGGAGACCTCAATGTTGCCCTAAACCCCCTTGTAGATGCTTCAGATCAATCCTCCCAGTTGACCCATGCAGCTCTAGGTAGAATAAACAAGCATATAGCAGGGGCTCATTTGATAGACACATGGCGCCTGATTCATCCTACAGATTTGGATTATACATTTTTTTCAGCCCCACACAAGGTCTATTCCAGACTAGACTATGTTTTTATCTCTAGTAGCCATGCTGAACTAGTGCATAACTCCACCATAGACCCCATGACAGTGTCTGACCATGCTTCGGTCACGACATCCGTGGTGTTCTCTGATTTGCCTCAGCGTTCTAGACAGTGGAGATTAAATGAGACTCTGCTGGATGACGTAGAGGAGGTGAGGAACATAAAAATCAAGCTACAGCAATTTTTTACGGAGAACATCACGGATGACGTCTCTATTGCTACGGTCTGGGAGACACAGAAAGCCGTCATAAGGGGTGAACTGATTGCCCTGGGTAGTCGGAAAAAAAAAGAAAGACAAAAAACCTTCCATTCATTGCTGGAGAAGATTTCTGCCTTGGAGTCTTTGCATAAGAAGTCTAAGTCTGTAGAGGCCCAAGCAGATCTTAAACTCGCTAGAATAAAACTAAAAGATCACCTTAACTATCATCAGGCCAAATCTTACCACTATGCCCAGTTCCATTTTTATGCCCATGGCGATAAAGGCACAAGGCTCATGGCTTCGCTCCATAAACAGAAAAAAGACGCCTCCTATATTCACGGAATTAAAAATAAGAACGGTCAACTAATGCACAAAACCTTGGACATTGCAAAAGAATTCCAACAATTTTATAGTCAGCTCTATGGTCTGAGATGCCCAGACAATGACACGGAAACTGATGTAGCATTAGCGGCTGATGAATTCCTGTCAAACCTTAAACTGCCTACACTTAAGGCCGAAGATAGGGAACAGCTTCTTGCCCCAATCACAAAAGAGGAATTGACAGGTATATTAGGCTCTATGCCGATGGGAAAAAGTCCTGGGCCTGATGGGTTTTCAGTGGGGTATTATAAAAAACTTTCAACTATTCTAATCCCGCATATGACCACCTGGTGTAACTCACTACTAAATGGCTCTACCCTCCATAGACAATCCTTAGAGGCGACGGTCACAATTCTCCCAAAGGCAGGGAAAGACCCCAATGCGGCAGTTATAGGCCGATTTCACTCCTTAATGTGGATATAAAAATTTGGGCAAAGGTTTTGGCCTCCCGCCTTGCTCCCCTATTACCAAAACTGATTCATCCTGATCAGTCTGGGTTTGTTCCTGGGCGAGAGGGCAGCCAAAACTCTTGTAGAGTGGTTTCAGCGATGCAACTTGCCAAGAAAATGGGAGCCCCGTTGGTTCTCTTGGGTGTGGATGCGGAAAAGGCCTTCGACAGGGTGAGTTGGAGCTATATGAGAAAAACCCTTAATAAATTTGGCATTCCAGAACAATTCCAAACTGCCATTATGTCCCTTTATCACGAACCTAGTGCTTGTATAAGAGTGAATGGAACATTATCCCAACCATTTCCGATTACGAACGGGACCCGTCAGGGCTGTCCATTATCACCTACATTATACGTCATGGTTATGGAGACGCTATTACAAGCCATACGGGAACATCCTGGCATAAGAGGCATAAAGGTTAATGATAGCTCCCCTGAATTCATAAATGCTGCTTATGCGGATGATCTTCTGGTAATGCTCACCAACCCTGTCGAGGCCTTTCCTCATCTTCTATCCCTTTTTAAGCAATATGGGAGGATCTCTAATTTTAAGGCCAACTATACGAAATCGGAAGCAATGAATGTATCAGCACCAAACAAAACGATCTCCATATTGAAAGGTACGACACCGTTCATATGGCAGAGCTCACATCTTTCCTACTTGGGGATTAAGATACCTGCTAGGTTAGACCAAATTTTCTCTCTGAACTTTAAAGGCCTTTATCATGCCCAAAATCCTTTACGTGCTTCAGATGTTGCCTATTTTTCTCCCTGTGTCCTTCTTCTGTCAGATCAGGAGACTTTTCTTATGGAGTGGGAAAGGTGCCAGGATAGCCCATAATAGGCTGATACAGAGGAGGAACACAGGGGGTTTGGGATGCCAGATGCACATCTTTATTATCAGGCGATTCATCTGAAAAGATGGATACAACTACACGCCTCTAAGTACCAAACCTGGGGTAGTGAACTAGAACTGTCTCAACTCTCCTCAGTTCAGAAAGCGGGTCTTTGGGGCCTTAACACTTCAAATCTCAGGTCGCAAGTTTTACTCGGGGGAACTGCCTCAGTGATTCAGCAGTTAAATAAAACTCTTAATCTTCTGAATAACCCCTCCCCCCCATGCCAGCGGACCTATTACCCTTCGCTACACGCCCAAATGCCAAGCAAATTGCCCCGATTTGGCTTAAACTACGCAAATTTAAGACAGAGGAATTCCTACGGATGGCCTCTGGTGACCTCTCTAATGATCACCCACTTCATGCCCTTGTACAGTCATGTAATTTTCTAGAATTGATTGAGCTTAACTCAGTCTCTAAGCCTCTGATAAGAGATAACAGACATAAACCATCCCAGTCTTGGCTTGAGAAACTTTTGACATCTGAGACCATCCCTCACAAACTTATCTCCTTGTGCTACTTGCCTTTGGTTAGTCCCCGCTCTCCTGGAACGCCGCAATACTTGAGGCATTGGGCTGCTGAACTTGACATAGAGCTGAATGAGACTGATATTATGCGCATACACGCACATTCTCATGGTTTCTCTAGGTGCACCAGGATACAGGAACACACATACAAAGTCCTTACTCATTGGTACCGAACTCCGAAGCAAATGTTTAAGAGGTATGAGCAAAATAAGAGGTATGAGACAAGATGATAAATGCTGGAGGTGCTTAGATGCCACAGGTACCTTATCTCATATCTTCTGGTCTTGCCCGAAGATTCGCCCATTCTGGGAAGGAGTCTTATCCACTATTCAGAAAATTACGCATGTAACTGCATAAATACCCCCTACCCTTGTGCTCCTGTGGCTCCCAACTCCCTCTTTCTCGCTCTTCAGAAAGTGCTTGTTTACTCAATTACTCCAGGCTGCCAGATTGCTCATTCCACAGCATTGGCTGCGCACAGAACCCCCCACTGTAGAGGCATGGCTGAACAAAGGATCATGTATGTCGTATGGAGGAACTGGCGAGTTGGGAGGACAGGAATCACAATAAATACATGAAGCTCTGGACACCTTGGTTCATGTTCAGGGGTGATCAAACAAGCAAACACCCAACACAAGAGACCACCAACGTCACAGTGGAGTAAGCTTATCATCAGATCTGCTCAATATAAACTAATTATTTTATTACATGACACGGAGGCTCCTATTGCTATCTCTTTCTTTACTAAAATCATATAGCAGCAAAGAACAAACATATCCATCAAAATGGAAACCATGGCAACCAACTCCTCCCCACTGTGCCAATATAACAGTCCTGGTCTCTGCCAACTCCTCCTCTTTCATTGCTGCTCTTCTCACAGATAAGTACATTTCTCTCTTATTTCTGTGGGCAGAGCTTTACTTTTGTACAATTGTATTATTATATTGATTATCATATTATCGCTAGTGGGTTCTTGTTGTTTCCCTACGGTGTGGGTTTTTTCTCTCCCACCCCTCTTTTATTTTGGGGCTTATTCGTTTTTTCTCCTCAGGTATATTTTACCATAGGTGTCCTCTTTTACTCTAGCGCCGTTTACTTTACCTTATCTCCCCTTGTTCGGCCGTTTCGCCGCTTCCGCTGTGGCTTTTGCCTCTTACATCCCCTCTGGTCTGCACTGGTTGTCTCCTCTCCTTGGCGGCCGAGATCTCGCGGGATTTCGGCCGCCATTTCCTCAGTCAGACCTCCGGCGTTTTCGTGCCTTTTCTCCGCTGTCTCCTCTCTGAGCACGGCGAGATCTCGCGGTACTTTGTGAGATTTCGGCCGTTTTTCCCTCAGAGAGCTGCCGGAGTCTCCCTGCGTCCTGCTTGCACAGTATTGTCCCGCATTTGCCGGTTTATAGCTGGGGGTCTTTATTATAGCTTGTTTAAACTCTTGCTGGGTACATTAGGCGCAGTTTAGTACTGCTCATATTGTCACCATGTCCAAGGATAACATGCGTGGGGATCAGTCTGCCCATGAGATTATTGAAATGTCTGTTAATGCACAAGATGCAGGTGCCATGTCTGTGGAGGCACAGACTTCAGCTATCCAGAGATCTGTGGCTGCAGCAATCCAGGCTGCTATGGGCTCTATGTCCTCAGCCATATCTAGCTATATTTCTGAGGCCCTTATGGCTGGCCCTTCCTCCTCCAAACATACGGGGTCCCAACCCTCTGATAACTTATTATCTGCCTCCAGAACCATTATGACTGGTGGAAATGTAGCCACCCAGGATAGCGCGCCCCGTTCGCGCAAGAGAGCCTATGCCCGCCAGGCAGAAAAGGCGAGGCGATGGAAATGCGCTAGAGCGCAGCCTGATAGTGTTTCGGATTCTGAACTCGACTCAGATGAGGAGGCTCAGTATCGCTCTGTTGAGTTTGAGGACTTGCAGGAGGACGACCTTTTGGATTCGGACCCTCCGGGTCCATCCTCAAGATCTGTCGCGCCACAGTCTGCTTCCATTGAGGTTCCTTTGGAATCCTCCGCGATTTTGGATCCTGCGGGTGAGCCCCTATTTGACCCTGATGCATTACATCACCCCAGGTCTGCAGAGTGGCTCCCGTCCTCACATGTGGCAAAATATCTGGAAGCCTGAGTGCGTCAACCCCTTTCTAAGGAGGCGCGCAATAAGTTGAAGGCTGAGTGCCCCAGACCTATCATCCCCAACAAGGTCTGCGAAACGCCTATAGTTGACCCGAAAATGTGTCAATTTCTTTCTAAATCGGGCTGGAACCCAAAGAAGGGCCTTGAGTCGGCCTTGAAGTCCTGTCAGGACAAGCTTTTGGACCTATTGGGTCCACTGACAAAAAATTTCAAATTGGCTGAGACAGCCAGATCCCAGAATACGCTGGTAGATCCGGAGGAGCTCCGGGGATGGGTTCAGCGTGCAGTGTGCCTCACTGGCAACGTTAATACTTCGCTCTCTATTGAGATTTGTAGGAGCCTTCACTGCCCTTGACAAGGCTCAGACGTCTATGAAACGCGTCTTCCAGGGACGGGTCTCTAACAGGGCCGGCAGCTCTAGGGGCCGCCTGTCCGGCCGTTCATACTATCAGACCCGTGGTTCGGGTCGAGGCTCCTTCCCATATCGTTCCTCCACCCAGGAGTTCCGGCAGCCGCCCGCCATCTTCAACACCCGAGGATCTTCATGGCGTTCCCGTGGAACCAGAGGTTCATCTTCCCGTCGACCTTTTGGTAAGTCGACTTCCAGCATCTTCTTTGATTCCTTGTATAGGGGGCAGGCTCCGTCTTTTTTCCCATGTTTGGTCAACCATCACTGCCGACCCATGGGTTCTTTCTACGGTTCGGGGGTTCCACATAGATCTGATTTGTTCTCAGGTCCAGATTCCTCCGCCTCATCCTACAGTTCTCCCGGCCTCAGAGCGTCGGCTGTTACACCAGGAGTTGACAGCGCTATGCCAGAAGGGTGCCATAGAACGGGCTCCCGCTTCCAGGGAAGGTATCATAAGCAGTATGTTCCTAGTGGCCAAAAAAGGAGGCCAGATGCGACCCGTGATCAACCTCCGGGCTCTAAACGCCTTTGTGCAATACCGGCACTTCAAGATGGAGGGCATACACCTCCTCAGGGATTTGCTGCTCCAGGGGGACTGGATGATCAAATTGGACCTGAAAGATGCCTATCTGACAGTATCAGTGGCCGTGTCATCCAGGGATCTCCTTCGTTTCCTCTGGGGTCCGGAGGTGTGGAGGTTGACTTGTCTGCCTTTCGGACTTTCTTCGGCCCCTTGGTGCTTCACCAAGCTTCTGCGGCCGGTCATGTCATGTCTCCGCAGTCGAGGGATTCGTCTGATTATTTATCTGGACGATATCCTCATCATGGCCCAGTCCCCTTCCGTCCTACTTTCTCATCTGCGGTGTTCCATGGACCTTTTGTCGAGTTTGGGGTTTCTTCTCAATTTGGAGAAGTCGTCTCTTACTCCGGCCCAGTCCATAGAATTCTTGGGCTTCACAATCAATTCCTCCACGGAGACTCTCAGTCTCCCACCCTCCAAGGTACGAGCCATCCGCAAAGAGCTCCTTCACACCCTCTCTCTTCCGCAAGTCTCCGTACGTCACCTGGCCCGGATCATTGGCCTCCTCTCTTCGTCCATCCAGGCAGTGTTCCCAGCTCCTCTACATTACCGGGGCATGCAGCGGCTCAAGATTGCCCACCTCCAGTCGGGAGCATCCTACGCAGATTTGATCACCTTGGACGAAGACACCAGAGACGAGTTGACGTGGTGGATCCACAACTTGGTCGTGTGGAACGGGAAGGCGATTTTTCGCCCTCGTCCGGATATCACAATAGAGTCGGATGCCAGCCTTCTAGGCTGGGGAGCTTACTGCAACGAAGTGACTACGGGAGGTCGCTGGTCAGTGGAGGAGTCCGGTCTCCACATCAACGCCTTGGAGTTGCTGGCGGGGTCTTTTGCAGTTTGCAGTTTTGCGAACGACCTGGCCAAAGTTTGCATCAGACTGCGGATGGACAACATCTCTGCGGTCAGGTATGTCAATGCCATGGGAGGCACACATTCTATGACCTTATCCCACCTGGCGCGGGATTTCTAGACGTTCTGCCTTGCCAGAGAAATCACGGTGTCGGCGGAATATATTCCGGGCCTCCACAATACCCATGCAGACTGGAGCTCGCGTTTTCTGGCGGATTCCAGCGATTGGAGATTAGACAGCACGGTCTTCTCGTCCATATCCTCTCGTTGGGGTCCGTTTTGTGTAGACCTCTTCGCGTCTCGTCTGAACACCCAACTTCCGCGATTTTACAGCTGGCGTCCGGATCCAGAGGCAGAGGCGGTAGATGCATTTCTACAGGATTGTCCACATTTCTTACGCCTTTCCTCCATTTGCACTGATTCCTTGTGTCTTAACTCTAACCCGCCATCAGGGCGCGGAACTCGTCCTTATAGTCCCGTTTTGGACCACCCAGTCGAGGTTCCCTCAACTTCTGGAGTGTCTGATCCAATGCCCTCTACTTCTTCCGGTTTTCCCGGACCTCTTGTTAGACCCTTCAGGTCAGGGACACCCTCTCTTCCTCGAGGGCTCTCTCCAGCTTCTGGCGTGCAGAATTTCAGGGAACCCTGGGACGTCGCTGGAATTTCGGACTCAGCTAGACGCTTATTGGACGAGGCTTGGGCTCCTGGAACCAGACGGTCTTATCGGTCAGCCTGGAGATTTTGGGCTGATTGGTGCCTGGCTGGGCACCTGGATCCCGTATCAGCTCCTGTGACTGATGTGCTCCAGTTTCTTACTTCACTTTTTGAGAAAGGTAGGGCTTACCGTACCATCAACTTGTACCGTTCTGCCATTTCCGCTTTTCACCACGGATTTGGGGGGTGCCCGGCAGGTCAGCATCCTCTAGTTTGCCGTCTTCTCAGAGGTTTCCGTCTCTCCCATCCTCCCAGACCTCGTTTTTCGTCTACGTGGGATGTCTCCTCTGTGTTGTCCCTTTTTTCCTCATGGCCTTCAAATACCAATCTTCCTCTTCGCCAGCTTTCTGCTAAATTGGTTTCTTTATTTTGCTTAATCTCCTGCAAAAGGGTGTCTGATGTCCGCGCTTTGGATTATGACGCTCGTTCTTTCTCTCCGGATGGGGTCGTGTTTAACATCACACAACGCACAAAGACTAATATCCGGTCCGTTTCTTATCCGTGTTTTCTGGATTCTCCTGCCCTCTGCCCGGTGGCTTGCCTCCGGGAGTATGAGGTACGTACTCTCCCTCATCACTCTCCGGCTTGTTCCCGGCGCCCCTTCCATCCGGTCTCAACGATCACTTTGGCCCGCTGGGTGAAGTGGATTATGTCCTTGGCAGGTGTGGATACAGCGATTTTCACCGCCCATTCCACTAGAGGAGCCTCGACAACCTCCATGGCTGTGGCAGGTGCCCGTTTGGAGGACATTATGAGAATGGCGGATTGGTCACGAGTATCTACATTTCGGGAATTCTATTTCCGGCCTACGGTTCATGTTTTTTCCTCTGTGGTAAGTCAGCTTTAAACTCGCAATAGGAGCCTCCGTGTCATGTAATAAAATTGCATGATTTTCCTATTTTATGACGTAAAGTCATGATTTTATTAAAGACACGGAGGCGAGTATTGCCCCGCCCAATTTTTCTCCCCCCTAGATTTGGGACGTGATTATTGTGAATTTATATTATGTTGGTATTCACTTGTTATGTTACTATATGTACACTGCAATGCATTACTGAAGATTGTTTTGCTGCATTATTTGGGTGTTTTCTACCTTTTGTTTTGTTTTCTTTTCATAGGATAAATTTACAGTCTTCCTTCTACTAATGGCGTTTGAGTTTCCAGTTGCATTCTTCGGTTGAAGAGTCGTGTTTGGTTCGGTTGTATGGAATATTTGGTCGTCCTTCAGTTTTCCAGTGGACTATCGTTACCAAAGAAAGAGGAGGAGTTGGCAGAGACCAGGACTGTTATACTGGCACAGTGGGGAGGAGTTGGTTGCCATGGTTTCCATTTTGATGGATATGTTTGTTCTTTGCTGCTATATGTTTTTAGTAAAGAAAAAGATAGCAATACTCGCCTCCGTGTCTTTAATAAAATCATGACGTCATAAAATAGGAAAATCATGCAATTAATGTCAAGGATTAACTGTGTGTAACTATCACAAGTCCACCCGCGCTTAATGGTACATTTAATGCGCTCTTTTATACTTGATATGCCTATATGATTATGTGTCATGGATAGGTGATTGTTTTTTGTTCCCCTTCCCTATGTTCTTCCCTTTTCCCTTGTCCCCTACTTCTTCCGCTCCTTGTCCCTGTCCTTAAGTCCTTATACTCTCCTACCCCCCTCTTCCCTTGATTCTTATATTATTATACTTAACTGTCATACCACAATATTCTATTCATATTGAAACACACCTATATAGCCTGCGGATAGTGACAGATCAACGGATTCTGCTTAATTAACGCATGATTATACCAAGAGGGTATTTATGTTTTTTGCTATCTATATGCATCATTTATATATGAATATATGTCCCCAAGCTGTTAGACCAATGTGATATATTTTTGTGATGTATATCCTGTAATCCATTATCTGCATCATTGTAAACCGTTGTGGTATGCACTTTTGATGTGATTTTCAATAAAAAGAAAATTGTCAAAGAAATAAAATGGCAGAGATTTTTTTAATTAAGACCTCACACAAAGCTGCTTCACTTTCAGATGTATCTACAGAATTAACATAGTTGGTTGTGAGATTGTACCTGCCCTTTAAGTTCGATGGCTAATAAAAATTGTAAACCAACCATGTACACCTCTCAGTAATTATGGTCATCAATGACAAAATTCAACATTCAAACTTACTCCTTTATAAACTACTCAACTTTATATTCCACTTAGATACTAGAAAGTACAATCAAGGGGCGTGGCTGGCGAAGCATGTGAGCGGCTGTGCACGCATTGAGCTGCTTTGATATCCCGGCCATTTATCCTGATTTTAAACCGCTAAACAGCCTGAAAGATTGCTTACCCTGCTGAGCCCCTAGCTGAGAACAAGCGGGTACTTCTGGCCCCAGAATATTGGCGGAGATTCGCTGCTATGACGAGGAGAAAGGACGGGAGAGGCGCTGACAAGGAGTCACAAGATGGCACCGGCTCCGTCACACCGCATCGCAGAGACCGCGCGGCTGCTGTACAGCGGTAAGCTGCAGCGCGACTGGGTCAATATGCCAGATCAGCGACCCCTATCAGTAGGAAACAGCCCAGAGATAAGGGTGAGCCCAGAGTACTGGAGCAAGGCATGGACTCTGAATGTGAGGGGGCAGAGGCTGTAGCTGGGAAGCATCGGTCCTCTGCCTCTAACAAATATGAAGTCCTACAGCCAAATGAGGCTGATACTGAATCGGAGGACCAGGAATCTGAGTCTGAGGAGCCCACGCTTAAAGATGTCATGCAAGCAATCACTAAGTGTGGAAAATCGCTGAAAGCACTGACAATGCAAGTCGGGCAATAAAAGAGGATCTGTCCATAGTCCACCAGGATTTTAGAAAGCTAGCTGAGCGTACGACTGCCCTGGAGGAGAGAATGGGTGATGTGGAGGATGATATCTTACCCCTGAAGAGAAATAACACAGCACATGAGAGCAAGCTGGAATTAGGCCTCATGCACACGGACGTTTTTTTTCACGGTCCGCAAAAACGGGGTCCGTAGGTCCGTGATCCGTGACCGTTTTTTCGTCCGTGGGTCTTCCTTGATTTTTGGAGGATCCACGGACATGAAAAAAAAGTCGTTTTGGTGTCCGCCTGGCCGTGCGGAGCCAAACGGATCCGTCCTGAATTACAATGCAAGTCAATGGGGACGGATCCGTTTGACGTTGACACAATATGGTGCCATTTCAAACGGATCCGTCCCTATTGACTTTCAATGTAAAGTCTGGAGTCCCTTTTATACCATCGGATCAGAGTTTTCTCCAATCCGATGGTATATTTTAACTTGAAGCGTCCCCATCACCATGGGAACGCCTCTATGTTAGAATATACTGTCGGATATGAGTTAGATCGTGAAACCTCATTTCCGACAGTATATTCTAACACAGAGGCGTTCCCATGGTGATGGGGACGCTTCTACAGGGAGTGCAGAATTATTAGGCAAGTTGTATTTTTGAGGATTAATTTTATTATTGAACAACAACCATGTTCTCAATGAACCCAAAAAACTCATTAATATCAAAGCTGATTATTTTTGGCAGTAGTTTTTAGTTTGTTTTTAGTTTTAGCTATTTTAGGGGGATATCTGTGTGTGCAGGTAACTATTACTGTGCATTATTATTACGCAACTTAACAAAAAACAAATATATACCCATTTCAATTATTTATTTTTACCAGTGAAACCAATATAACATCTCAACATTCACAAATATACATTTCTGACATTCAAAAACAAAACAAAAACAAATCAGTGACCAATATAGCCACCTTTCTTTGCAAGGACACTCAAAAGCCTGCCATCCATGGATTCTGTCAGTGTTTTGATCTGTTCACCATCAACATTGCGTGCAGCAGCAACCACAGCCTCCCAGACACTGTTCAGAGAGGTGTACTGTTTTCCCTCCTTGTAAATCTCACATTTGATGATGGACCACAGGTTCTCAATGGGGTTCAGATCAGGTGAACAAGGAGGCCATGTCATTAGATTTTCTTCTTTTATACCCTTTCTTGCCAGCCACGCTGTGGAGTACTTGGACGCGTGTGATGGAGCATTGTCCTGCATGAAAATCATGTTTTTCTTGAAGGATGCAGACTTCTTCCTGTACCACTGCTTGAAGAAGGTGTCTTCCAGAAACTGGCAGTAGGACTGGGAGTGGAGCTTGACTCCATCCTCAACCCGAAAAGGCCCCACAAGCTCATCTTTGATGATACCAGCCCAAACCAGTACTCCACCTCCACCTTGCTGGCGTCTGAGTCGGACTGGAGCTCTCTGCCCTTTACCAATCCAGCCATGGGCCCATAAAGACTCACTCTCATTTCATCAGTCCATAAAACCTTAGAAAAATCAGTCTTGAGATATTTCTTGGCCCAGTCTTGACGTTTCAGCTTGTGTGTCTTGTTCAGTGGTGGTCATCTTTCAGCCTTTCTTACCTTGGCCATGTCTCTGAGTATTGCACACCTTGTGCTTTTGGGCACTCCAGTGATGTTGCAGCTCTGAAATATGGCCAAACTGGTGGCAAGTGGCATCTTGGCAGCTGCACGCTTGACTTTTCTCAGTTCATGGGCAGTTATTTTGCGCCTTGGTTTTTCCACACGCTTCTTGCGACCCTGTTGACTATTTTGAATGAAACGCTTGATTGTTCGATGATCACGCTTCAGAAGATTTGCAATTTTAAGAGTGCTGCATCCCTCTGCAAGATCTCTCACTATTTTTGACTTTTCTGAGCCTGTCAAGTCCTTCTTTTGACCCATTTTGCCAAAGGAAAGGAAGTTGCCTAATAATTATGTACACCTGATATAGGGTGTTGATGTCATTAGACCACACCCCTTCTCATTACATAGATGCACATCACCTAATATGCTTAATTGGTAGTAGGCTTTCGAGCCTATACAGCTTGGAGTAAGACAACATGCATAAAGAGGATGATGTGGTCAAAATACTCATTTGCCTAATAATTCTGTACAGGGTGTAGTTAGAATATACTACAAACTGTTTACATGACTGCCCCCTGCTGCCTAGCAGCATCCGATCTCTTACAGGGGGCCGTGATCAGCACAATTAACCCCTCAGGTGCCGCACCTGAAGGGGTTAATTGAACTATCATATCCCCCTGTAAGAGATCAGGGCTGCCAGGCAGCAGGGGGCAGACCCCCCCCTCCCCAGTTTGAATATCATTGGTGGCCAGTGCGCCCCCCCCCTTCCTCCCTCTATTGTAATAATTCGTTGGTGGCACAGTGTGCGCCCCCCCCCTCCCTTCCTCCCTCTATTGTAATAAATCGTTGGTGGCACAGTGTGCGCCCCCCTCCCTTCCTCCCTCTATTGCAATAAATCGTTGGTGGCACAGTGTGCGCCCCCCATCGGCCCCCTCCCTCTATAGCATTAACAACATTGGTGGCCAGTGTGCGGCCTCCCATCTCTCCCCCCCCCCCCCCCCGATCATTGGTGGCAGCGGGTTACTAGCAATAGTACAATAGTAAAAGATTCATACTTACCTGGGAGCTGCGATGTCTGTGTCCGGCCGGGAGCTCCTCCTACTGGTAAGTGACAGTTCATTTAGCAATGCGCCGCACAGACCTGTCACTTACCAGTAGGTGGAGCTCCCGGCCGGACACGAACATCGCAGCAGCCCGGAGCAGGTAAGTATGAATCTTCTACTATTGTACTATTGCTAAGTAACCATGGCAACCAGGACTGTAGTAGCGTCCTGGTTGCCATGGTTACCGATCGGAGCCCCAGCGATTAAACTGGGACTCCGATCGGAACTCCGCTGCCACCAATGATGGGGGGGGGGAGATGGGAGGCCGCACACTGGCCACCAATGTTGTTAATGCTATAGAGGGAGGGGGGGCCGATGGGGGGCGCACACTGTGCCACCAACGAATTATTACAATAGAGGGAGGGAGGGGGGGGCGCACACTGTGCCACGAACAAATTATTACAATAGAGGGAGGGGGGGGGCCGCACTGGCCACCAACCTATTATTACAATAGGGGGGGGGGGGGGGCCGCACTGGCCACCAATGATATTCAAACTAGGGAGGGGGGAAGGGTCTGCCCCCTGCAGCCCTGATCTCTTACAGGGGGATATGATAGTACAATTAACCCCTTCAGGTGCCGCACCTGAAGGGGTTAATTGTGCTGATCACGGCCCCCTGTAAGAGATCGGGTGCTGCCAGGCAGCAGGGGGCAGTCTTGTACACAGTTTGTAGTGTATTCTAACTAGAAGCGTCCCCATCACCATGGGAACGCTTCTGTGTTAGAATATACTGTCGGATCTGAGTTTTCACGAAGTGAAAACTTAGATCTGAAAAAGCTTTTATGCAGACGGATCTTTGGATCTGTCTGTATTAAAGTAACCTACGGCCACGGATCACGGACACGGATGCCAATCTTGTGTGCATCCGTGTTCTTTCACGGACCCATTGACTTGAATGGGTCCGTGAAACGTTGTCCGTCAAAAAAATAGGACAGGTCATATTTTTTTGACGGACAGGATACACGGATCACGGTCTCGGCTGCAAAACGGTGCATTTTACGATTTTTCCACGGACCCATTGAAAGTCAATGGGTCCGCGAAAAAAAACGGAAAACGGCACAACGGCCACGGATGCACACAACGGTCGTGTGCATGAGGCCTTACTTGCGGCCAAACAAGACGATCTGGAGAACCGTCTTAGAAGGAACAATGTAATTGGTGGGAGTACCAGAAAAGGTGGAAGGGGGCAACCCCACAGAATTCTTTGAGTCCTGGATAAAAGACAAGTTTGGCGCTGAGACTCTAACTCCACTTTTTGCGCTCGAACGTGCCCATAGGGTACCTACCCGACCATTACCTCCGGGTGCAGCTCCAAGACCTGTGCTTATGAAGGTACTCTATTGCAGAGATTGTGATATCATCCTTAGGAAGGCCAGAGAATTGCCAGAACTCTCCTTTAATGGCCACAAGGTGTCACTATTTCCTGACTACTCCATAGAAGTGCAGAAAAAAAGAGCAAAGTTTCTGGAAGTGAAATGTCGCTTGAGGGAATATGGAGTCTCCTATTCGATGATGTACCCAGCGAAGCTCAGGATAGTTGCCCTGGGATCCACCAGCTTCTTTGAGGATCCAAAGGAAACTTCAAGATGGCTGGACAGACACGACAGACAACTACGCGAAGATAGGCAGCCACCAGATTGAAGCTGCACCGACAGATCTGCTCGCAAGTATATGGGTCCTAATTAGAGCCATTGTGTGCCTGGGGGTGTGCATGTATTGAAGCTAAATTAGGTACTATATATGTTATGCTTTCTAAGTGTTCTTATCAAAGCGTACTTTAGATATATAATGGGCAATAAGGGTATTGCACTGTTTATTATATGTATACAAGCTGTAATTAATAACCGAGGAGCAGGAGGATGTGCTCCAAACATTCCAAGTAGGATTAATAGTACAGTTTTTGTTGTGGGTTGCTCTTGTTTTCTTTAGATCTCTAGTGGCCGGTTACCACCTCTCGCCATTCCGGGGGACTAGCTATCTAGCTACTGGCCTTGCGGACAGGCGGTTTGGTCTAGATCCCGAGGACCCCTAGCGGGGTGTATTTTGTCGGGGCCTGTTGGAAAGTCCAGCGCTTCTACATTTTCAGTTTAACTGTTATTAGCCTGCTTAAGGCTCAGTTTTTGAGGATACTAGGGGATACTATCACATGATCTGCAGGTATGGGGAAGAGGTCTATACAGGAACTGAATAGGTTAGCTGTGATGATAAATAATGATGATAAATAACTATTGGTCACTAGTACTCCCTCAAAGGGGGAAGCGTGTAGTTTCACATATTTCAACCTTAGACGACCATGACTAAGCCAACAGGTTTCTTAAGCTGGAATGTCAGAGGACTTAAGGAGGCTAATAAAAGAAAGGCTATAATGGAGACTCTGAAACTTCACCAGCCCCTGGTATGCTGTCTGCAGGAAACGCATTTAACGTTGGACCAGACCCAGTTACTTAAACCTCAATGGGCAAGTCACTGCCTTCATGCCACTTACTCCACCTATGCACGGGGCGTTAGCATACTCATTCATAAGAATATAGCCTTTCAACGTATATCTGATAAGATAGATGATAATGGGTGTTACGTCTGTATATATGTCACAATTCACAACACTCCCTGTGCTATAGTTGGGGTATATACAGTACAGACCAAAGGTTTGGACACACCTTCTCATTCAAAGAGTTTTCTTTATTTTCATGACTATGAAGGCATCAAAACTATGAATTAACACATGTGGAATTATATACATAACAAACAAGTGTGAAACAACTGAAAATATGTCATATTCTAGGTTCTTCAAAGTAGCCACCTTTTGCTTTGATTACTGCTTTGCACACTCTTGGCATTCTCTTGATGAGCTTCAAGAGGTAGTCCCCTGAATTTGTCTTCCAACAGTTTGAAGGAGTTCCCAGAGATGCTTAGCACTTGTTGGCCCTTTTGCCTTCACTCTGCGGTCCAGCTCACCCCAAACCATCTCGATTGGGTTCGGGTCCGGTGACTGTGGAGGCCAGGTCATCTAGCGCAGCACCCCATCACTCTCCTTCATGGTCAAATAGCCCTTACTTTCAAAGTTTTCCCAATTTTTCGGCTGACTGACTGACCTTCATTTCTTAAAGTAATGATGGCCACTTGTTTTTCTTTACTTAGAATTTGTATTATGGCAAGAAAAAAGCAGCTAACAGTCTATTCAGTAGGACTATCAGCTGTGTATCCGCCTGACTTCTCCTCAACGCAACTGATGGTCCCAACCCCATTTATAAGGCAAGAAATCCCACTTATTAAACCTGACAGGGCACACCTGTAAAGTGAAAACCATTTCAGGGGACTACCTCTTGAAGCTCATCAAGAGAATGCCAAGAGTGTGCAAAGCAGTAATCAAAGCAAAAGGTGGCTACTTTGAAGAACCTAGAATATGACATATTTTCAGTTGTTTCACACTTGTTTGTTATGTATATAATTCCACATGTGTTAATTCATAGTTTTGATGCCTTCAGTGGGAATCTACAATTTTCATAGTCATGAAAATAAAGAAAACTCTTTGAATGAGAAGGTGTGTCCAAACTTTTGGTCTGTACTGTATACCACCTCCGTACTCACCAGTGTCCATTAGGAAAGTGTTATCATTTCTTGCTGATATACCCACTGTTCCAACGATAATTATTGGGGATTTTAACAACGTGATAAGTCAGACATTAGACAAGATGGACAATTCCACCCATTCAATGTCAGAGGAGACTACATCATTTGGTAGACTTCTGAGTGAAGCTTCTCTGTTGGATTATTGGAGGCTGAGGAATCCATATACAAAACAATACTCCTGTTATTCCAGTACTTACGAATCGTTATCCAGGATAGATCTTATTCTAGGAAATGCTGAACTGGGCCACCTCATTGAGGATATACAATACTTACCTAGACGACTCTCTGACCACTCCCCAGTTTTAGCAACTGTTAATTTTCTTCCCCCAACATTGGTTAGAGGAAAATTATGGAAATTCAATTCGTTCTGGCTTTCTATTCTACCTGACCTGTCGGGAGTGGGAGAAAGGTTGAGGGAGTTTTTTCACTATAATCTACCTACAGTATCTAGGTTAATAGTGTGGGATACCATGAAGGCATACTTGAGAGGGCTGCTCATAGCGGAAGTCAATGCGAAGCGCAATGAAACTAGAGTAACCCTACGGAGGCTAGTGGTAGGGGTGGAAAAGGCAGAGGCAGAGTATGTGGAACAACCTTCTCTAGAGAACGCAATAAAATGGAAGGAAACGCAGCAAGTTCTCAATTAATGTTTGCTACGCAATGCAAAGAATAGACGCTTTTTTTTTTAAAAGCAGTCGTATTATGAGGAGGGGGAGAGGACGGGGAGGTTATTGGCACTTATAGCTAAGGCCCAACATCCATCAGCATACATTCCTGCTCTCCGTAATGCAGCCGGGGTAATGTGCACAGCAACAGATCAGATCCTAGAGGTAATGCACGAGTTTTATTCTTCATTATATAAATCAAAGATAGATGTTGCAGATGCAGAGATTAAAGGGTTTATAGATAGATTGCAACTCCCTACACTAATCGAGGAGCAGAAAACTTTCTTAGACGCCCCTATGACTATAAAGGAAATGGAAGATGCCCTGGGGACTATGTCAAATAATAAGGCACCGGGGGAGTGATGGGTTGCCGGTTGAAATATATAGGACTTATGCTTCTACACTATTGCCTCAAATGTTAGAGGTTTATAAGGAAGCGCAAAGACAGGGTACACTCCCTGGGTCTATGAATGAAGCTATTATTGTGTTTATCCCCAAACCAGGGAAAGATAGTGTGGAGGCAGAATCATCCTTGCTACAGGTAGATGTTAAAGTTCTAGCTAAAATATTGGCAAATAGATTAAACTTAGTGATAACCTCACTTATACATACTGATCAGGCAGGATTCATGCCTAATATGTCAACAGCTGTGAATATGTTTCTATGTTATTTCTCAGTATCCAGGGGTGTCAGGTCCACGCCTTGAATGCGGCGGTCGCATCTCTTGATGCGGCCAAAGCATTTGACAGTGTGGAGTGGCAATATTTATTTCTAGTATTCCAGAGAATGGGTATAGGACCAGTATTCGTTCAATGGATACAGTTAATGTATAATTCCCCCACAGCAAGAATTCAAATAAACGGCAGACTTTCTAAACCCTTTAAATTATTTAGAGGAACCAGGCAGGGATGTCCTCTGTCTCCGTTGCTGTTTGCAATAGAGATAGAGCCCCTAGCACAAGCCTTAAGGGATGCGGTGACAGTGAAGGGACTTAGGTATGGATCATTAACGGAAAGGGTAGCGCTATATGCCGATGACCTTCTCCTATTTTTGGATGACTGGAGTTCTTCTCTTCTAGAAGCCATGAACATTATAAATGGTTTTGGGAAGTTATCCGGTTTGACCATAAACTGGACAAAATCGGTATTGATGCCACTATCTAACAACAATGGAGAAACCTCCTCAATGCATGCAGCAGATTTGCAAATAGTCTCCTCTTTTAAATACCTTGGCATCCAAATCTCGAACAATGTGCACGAATATGAGAAACTTAACCTGACACCGTTGATACATAGGTTTAGACAAAAAGTTCAGGCTTGGAATCGCTTGCCCCTTACTATGATTGGGCGAACAAATCTACTCAAAATGATTTTCATGCCCCAACTTCTATATATGTTACATAATGCCCCAATTTGGATTCCCCTCCGATTTTTCTATACGGTGAATGCTATATTCAGAGACCTAATTTGGAAAAAGGGGATACCGCGTATAAAACTGGCTACTTTGTGTAGACCTAAAACCCAAGGAGGTTTGAGTGTCCCAGACCCATGGATCTACTATTTGGTGGCTCGGCTGCAGCATATCAGGGGCTGGGGGGTGGATGATGGCCTTAACGCATCTGGCAGGATTGTAAAACACTGGGCCAATAATAAAAACCTTTTGTCAGTTCTGGAAATTGGGAAACATGTTGGCTTACTCAACAATATACACAGGGTGTGGTGGAAGGCCAAAACGGTAGTGGGGCTCATTGGATATACTCAATTCACTCCCATTTGGCCCAACCATACGTATAAAGAATTGAATAAAATAGAAAACGCTCAGGTGTGGGAAAAATTTGGACTTAACCGCATGCATCAACTCTTCGAGAATGGATCTCTTAAAGAGTTTGCGCAGTTACAAAAAGAATATTCTCTACCCAAAAGTCAGTTCTATCTTTATTTGCAGCTCCGACACGCGATACAGACACAAGAGCAACATGAAAAGATAGCACCAGCTAATAAGCATTCAATTCTGGATCTTACTAGTTCACAAGGGAGTTCCAGTGGGGTCATCTCTCTACATTACAAAGTTCTGCTAGAAGTGCAACTTAAAAAATATCCTTTAGCGTTATATGATAAATGGAAGGAGGATATTCTCGAACTAACTGTAGAACAATGGGAAGTGGTACTGGAGGAGTTTACAGCAGTGGCGGCGAGTGAGTCCCCTAAGAGTGTCCCAGCTGTTCCTATTACACAGGGTCTATAGAACTCCTGTTTTATTGAAAAAAAATGGGATATAGGGAAGACGATAATTGTCCAAGATGTGGAACACCAAATGCTAATCTAATCCACCTTATGTGGAACTGTCCCAGACTCAGACGCTACTGGAATGAGATTGTTGATTTATTACGGCAGGTATTTGATATGTAGATAGGTCAGTCAGCAATTCTCTGTGTATTAGGGCATGTTAAAACGCTGCAAGGGTCTTCTGAAATTAAATTGGCCTTAACACGCATATTATACAAAGCTAGGAAACTGATCGCATATCATTGCATTAATCATCATCCTCCGAAAGTTTCGGAACTGGTAGAAAAGGTCCATACCTTGATTCGTATGGAAAGTTATGTTTACCAGAAAAGAAACAGTCAAAAAAAATTTGAGAAGATATGGAGGCCATGGGTACAGCATTATAACATTGCTCTATAAGGGCCGGGATAGTTCCTAAAAGAAATAAGGAGTAATCTAGAGGTACTAGTTTTTTCATGCCTAATTTAATCTATTACACTATGTGTGTGGATGTATGGTTGAATGTGTTAAAAGTGTACTGGCTCTGAGAAGACAGAAGCTACGCATAATGAATAAATACGATGTGACCAAATATATCGCAGACTTTATTTCACTCTACAACATTAATCATTAATGGACGCTAAGACTCTTACGGTTCATGACCGTTGACATGGACTCTAGTTGTGCCGCAGATCTGGGAGGGAGGGGAATTGGTACTATTTGTATCTGTGTTTTTCTTTTTTATTTCTTTCTTTCTTTAAAAAGCTATTAAAAAATATCTGATTTAAAAAAAAAGAAAAGTACAATCAATAACATAATTACATCGGAAATTTCAGATAATAGAGAGCAAGTCATGATTTCGCTATTCATATACCTAAGTGCTGTGAAATAAAGCCCAGCATGATCAAGGACACTGTTACAGGCAGAAAAGACCACGTACATGCAATCATGCACAATTATGTATACGTTTATTACAGCTTTATGCATCATGATCTTGCTCACAATCTATCCCAGCACACTTTGATAAATAATCTTTGTAACAATAATGCAAATTAAAGAGAACATAATACCCTCAGCAAAACATATTACACTACCGTATCACTGGCAAGCACTTTTTTGTACTGTAATCTGAAAGGGTTTTGCCCCACACCAGTAAAAAAAAAAAAAAATAATAATCCTATACTCATCCGTTTCTCATGTGACATTCTAAGCACCACACCTCCGGCCCTCCTTCTGCTCTTTGTATACAAGACTGCTGGGGCCAGTGACAGGTTGCAGCAGTCATATGGCGTATACCTCGATATCGCCACTGCAGCCTTGTAAAGCAAGAATAGGTGAGGCATTGGAGGAGCAGTGCTTAGAACATCACATAAGTGTAGGATTATTTTTTATTTTATACAATTTACTGGGATGGGGTGTAGTGGTAAAAAGCTCAACAAATCTTTTGAAAGGGGATGTCCCATCTGAACATTTATGGCATATCCATAAATAGCGAGTCTCAGACATGGGTAGGATACCGATCTCAAGAACAGCGCCCCATCCCACAATGGGAATGGTTAGATGCCTACGCATGAGTAACTCTCTACATTTACTATGGGACTTGAGAAAATAGTACGCTTACTCTGCTATTTGCAGAGGTCCCATAGAAATAAATAGAGAGAGAGCAAGTGTGGCCAACTCTCCATTCCGGCAGTTCGAGATGGGTACAGGTCTGAGGGGTGGGTTCTGAACCTACCAGATAAGTATGTTATATCTTGTTGATATCCAGATGTGAATACCCCTTTAATGTTTGGGATAAAGTCTGTTGTAAATTCTGTAGCTATCCCCTTTATGGTCTCTTTATCATGCTTGGCCAGATGGTGGATAAAAATCGGTGTGCTCTGACAAATGACATACTGTATCTGAGTACCGTAAATTAGGTTTTTGGTTCTGCAGATGTATAACAAACATGAAAAATGTGATCCAGTTTTGGACAACCTTCTCAAAATCAATGTTAAAAGGTTATTCCCTACACTATGCTGCTGCAGTGATATGGAGCTACACAAACAGTGCAGTACAGCACTGCGAGTTATGCTGTTTGAACAACTCAAAATAGTGTGGCTTCCTTTTACTTCTATGGGAGTTATGGAAGCAGGGTAGCACAGTTTACTGTGTGCTTAGGAAGGATATTCCATTCTCAACTGTAAAAGCCGAGACAGAATAACCCTTTTAAAAGGTTATTCTGACTATGTAAAGTTCTGGGACCCCACCAATCAAGGGAATGGAGCATCAGATCGGGCATGTGCGTGGCACCTCCATTCATTTCTATGGGAGTTTAGGAGACTGTACAGTGCTTGGATCTCTCCAGAACTCCCACAGAAATGAATGGAGAGGCCATCTGCATGTCCGACTGGCCGCTGTTTATTTCAGGGGGCTCCATTGGGTATAGGGCCCCCATTCTCGGGACTGGTGGAGATCCCAGCGGTAGGAACCCCATTGATCTGACAGTTATGTGGATAGGGGATAATTTTACATAAGCAGAATACCCCTTTAAGGTCAGAGGAACCTCTATTATTTACCACTCAATGATTTATTTAAGGCAAGAGCCATGTCAGACGATCACAATTCAATTATTACACATATAGAACTCCCCACCCCTATTTTCTATATAGCTAGAGACAGTCATTTCTGTTTTAGTCCATTAAATTATGTAACTGTACATATAATACATATTCAATGGCAAAGTAAATGGCAAAGTCAAATATGCCTATACAACTCACAACAAAACAATAATGCAACACTTGTTCCTGCCATCTTGCCAGGATTTGGTAATAAGCCAACAGAATAACTGACATATGCAATTATAAAATGACCTCTTTCATTCAAGAGAAACATAATTCAACATAGGTAAGCTACAACATGTAACGCAGCTGCAGAGTGGCAGTACTATAGAGGGACCGCCTTTAATATCCCCCTCATAACTTTGTAGCTGATCAGTTGTTGATTTTCTTTTGGGGGGTAACACGGTCCTCGTTCCATCACATAAGAGTAAGGGAATCGTAAAACCCATAATCCATCAGCTGGCAGAATAATGTCCTGCTTTTCGGGATAAAAAATAGGACAAGGAGGTGGTCCTGGCTGCACCTAGGAAAAAGAGCAAACGAAAGTTACTTCCCATTTACAGCAAACCTTATATCTGTCTACTTGAGATGATTTATAAAAATAAAAAAAAATTAAGTTCTACAAAATGTGCAAATTTCCTTTGCAGAAGTCATACAATTTTTTTAGTTGGGGTTCCTGTTACCAAGATGTCCTTTTAGTGCAGTTGTACCAATAAATATAAAATTTAGTGTTAAGATGTTTTCTGGTTTTATATAACTAAGGCTACTTTCACACTTGCGGCAGAGTGATCCAGCAAGCAGTTCCATCGCCAGAACTGCCTGCCGGATCTAGCAAAATGTATGCCAACTGATGGCATTAGTAAGACTGATCAGGATCCTGATCAGGATCCTGATCAGTCTTAAAAATGCCTGATCAGTCAGAAAAATGCATTGAAATGCCGGATCCGTCTTTCCGGTGTCATCCGGCATTTATTTATTTCACCTTATTTTCGGACTGCGCATGCGCAGACCGGAATGATGGATCCGGCATTCCGGTATTTGGAATGCCAGATCCGGCACTAATACATTCCTATGGAAAAAAATGCCGGATCATTCAGGCAAGTGTTCAGTTTTTTTCGCCGGAGATAAAACCGTAGCATGCTGCTGTTTTAGGGCTCTTTCACACTTGCGTTCTTGTCTTCCGGCATAGAGTTCCGTCGTCGGGGCTCTATGCCGGAAGAATCCTGATCAGGATTATCCTAATGCATTCTGAATGGAGAGAAATCCGTTCAGGATGCATCAGGATGTCTTCAGTTCCGGAACGGAACGTTTTTTGGCCGGAGAAAATACCGCAGCATGCTGCGCTTTTTGCTCCGGCCAAAAATCCGGAACACTTGCCGCAAGGCCGGATCCGGAATTAATGCCCATTGAAAGGCATTGATCCGGATCCGGCCTTAAGCTAAACGTCGTTTCGGCGCATTGCCGGAGCCGACATTTAGCTTTTTCAGAGTGGTTACCATGGCTGCCGGGACGCTAAAGTCCTGGCAGCCATGGTAAAGTGTAGCGGGGAGCGGGGGAGCAGTGTACTTACCGTCCGTGCGGCTCCCCGGGCGCTCCAGAGTGACGTCAGGGCGCCCCAAGCTCATGGATCATGTGATCACATGGATCACGTCATCCATGCGCATGGGGCGCTCTGACGTCATTCTGGAGCGCCCCGGGAGCCGCACGGACTGTAAGTATACCGCTCCCCCGCTCCCCGCTCCTACTATGGCAACCAGGACTTTAATAGCGTCCTGGGTGCCATAGTAACACTGAACGCATTTGGAAGACGTCTTCAAATGCTTTCAGTACACTTGCGTTTTTCCGGATCCGGCGTGTAATTCCGGCAAGTGGAGTACACGCCGGATCCGGACAACGCAAGTGTGAAAGAGGCCTTATCTTTTGCCTGATCAGTCAAAATGACTGAATGGAAGACATCCTGATGCATCCTGAACGGATTACTCTCCTTTCAGAATGCATGGGGATATACCTGATCAGTTATTTTCCGGCATTGAGCCCTTTTGACGGAACTATGCCGGAAAAGAAAAACGCTACTGTGAAAGTACCCTAAGGCCCCCTGCACAAAATGCGGGCCGCAATGCACGAACACAGTCCGTGGGGCAGCGGATCGCGGACATGTTATATCTTTTTGCGGAACGGAAGTACGGGACAAAACCCCACGGAAGCACTCCTGTGTATTGCGGATCCGCAAATGCGGTCCGCAATACAGCAACGGGAAGCACACGTTCGTGTGCAGGGTGCCTAAAGCTCAGTCACTGTATAACACACTACCATACTTTTTGTTTTAGTTGCCCACTATTTCAAGATCTGTTCACGATGTGCAAATTGGAAGTTGCATCCCTAGTGACAACAGAGCCCCCTCCCACTTCCCCAGTAGTCACAGCAGTGCCATCCCCAACTTTCTCAGTCACAGCAAATAACCCTCCTGCCCCAGCTCCTAGTTACAGCAATAAGCCTTCCATATCCCATGTATTCAGCTCGCACATGCTCCTGTTATGAAACCTCAGCAAGCACTAAGCTACATACAAGTAGCCCATTATACACAACACAAATTTTTATTCTCCAACCTGCTAGAAAGGTACATGATGTAATCTGTAGTGAAGAACATTTTCTTACCAGTGACTATTTGCGAGTTATAACCTCAGTTCTGATCCTTTGCTGGGTCATGTGACCAGCACTCTAATCTTCAACTGACACAGGACAGGAAGTCAGTTACTTCTCTATTCATTCCTATGAGACCGACATTGAGGCTCCCACAGGAATACAGAGAGAAACTGACTTCCTGTCCACACATAAGATGCTGTGTTATTTGGAAAGTTTGATTGCTGGTCACATGACACAGCTGAGGATCAGAAGAGAAGGGATAACTCACAAATACAGACACTGGTAAGAAGATTACCTTCACTACAGTTTACATCATGTACCTTTCTAACAGTTTAGAGAATACAAATTTTTTTGGGGAGTGCTTCTTTAGTGCTTTTATTTTATTGTATTTAAAGTATATTATAATAGTAAGTCTTCAACCCACAGTAGGGCCTGAGAACCCCCACAGGTGCACAATGGCCTAACAATCTGCATATAAAATAAAACTAAATACAATGTGTTAAAACATTATGCAACCACACAAAGTAAAACACCACAGGTACCCATCAATGTAATAAGTAAAGGAATACAAAAATGTATCAAATAAGAAGTAAGAAACAATAAATGAGCAGCGGCTCATTTATTATTTCTAGCGCAGGTTTATACATTTTTTGCATTTATTTTCTTATTACATACGTGGGTACCTGTGTTTTTTTGTTGTGTATGGTGACTGCATATTTTTGTGGTCCCTACTATGGGCTGGGTAGTAGCACTTGATATAGGAATATAGTGTTGTACTATTTGACAATGTGTGTTTATCCCCTCACGTTAATAAAGATGGTGCAGTCATATATGCACGGATCTATTTGTCTTTGTTTCTTTACATGCAGACTCTCACTATTTATACTTGTGGTGCTCACTGATTACTCCCACAGGATACAAAATCTATAGAATTTTGCACCACAAAGTAAAAACACATTTATGTCAAACATGTAAATTTCATGTAACCATCCAGTAAAAAAGTGTATAAGGTTTAGTTTTCTATATTTTTTTTTTTTTTAAAAGGGTCCGTTGGTTGACTCTATAGTAAATACTTGTATCCTCATGAAAAAACTATTCTGAAGCACTTTTTCTCAGAATTGCATTCCAACTGTCAAAGAGGTGTCTCCCTAGATAGCCTGCCGCTGTCAGCAGTGTATGGATAGTAAGAGACAGGGTAGCCCCCCCCCCCCCCCCAAGCATTAACACCCAGGTGTCAATATACTCATGAATGATTAACAGATGAAGGGGAGATTTATCAAACTGGTGTAAAGTAGAACTGGCTTAGCTGCCCATAGCAACCAGTCAGATTCCACCTTTCATTATCAAGAGCTCCTTTGGAAAATGAAAGGTGGAATCTGATTAGTTGCTATGGACAACTAAGCCAGTTCTACTTTACACCAGTTTAATCAAATCTCCCCCAAAATCTCTACGACACTGCTGGAAATAGACAAGAGATAAGACTCCAGATCTGCAGATACTTAACCCTTCATCTTGGCACAACCCCTTGAAATAGGACCCGTCACCTCTCCTAACATATCTTAGTAACTACTTGCATTCCCCATTTAATAGGGATTCTAGAGCATCTGGTCTTATGACTCTATGGTCTGCCATTCCTCTATTATTCCTAATACAAGTTTATTTATAATAAGGGTGATTTTTAAAACCTTACCTGAGGGGTCAATATAATTTGTAAAGGGGCATCAGGAACCACAATGAACAGTCTCATGAGCTGAGCATAATGAGGTTTAAGCCCTCGCCCTTGAGATGGCGACAACATGTACAGAGGCATGTCAGTGTTCAGGGCTTTAACTGCTGATTCCTTAGGTCCATTGCCTAGAACTTTCATTATTTTATCTGGCCCTGAGCACATAAACCTCCGCCCTCGTGAATCCTCATACTCAAAACCAACAAATGCTCTTGCAATATCATCCCTTCTACGACCTCTTCCGGGTATCGCTCCACTCCTTTTCCCAGGTATAGACTTATTTGGAGCTGGCCAAGAATTGGTGTCAAGGTCCCCTTCATCTTCTGGTTTCATACGGATGACAATGTCCCAAGGCATCAGATAGTTGGTCCCTGGGATAAATCCAAGTTGATCTAACCCTGTGTGGAAGTTATAAGATTTAGCAGAGCCAAGTTTTACTAGTGACCAGCTTGAAAATTTAGGAAGAAGGTCCTTTGGACAGTTTGAATGCATCATACCAGGGAGGTATTCAACAGTGGATGCTTGTCGATCCACTAAACTGGGCTTTTTTTCACCTTTTTCCTCCGTACCGTGTCCTGGAGCTTCAACATTATCTCCTCCAGCTTGTGGGTCAGCCGGGTACGTTCCCAGGCTATCAGTGGACTGGCCCAGACTTAGTGCAAGGCTCAGACTTGTACTTTCACCCTGTGTTTGAGGTTCCTTATCTTTCAACTTCTCCCCTTCCCCTTCCCCTTCTACATCCCCTTCTTGATAAGTAGACGGTGCCTCGTTCTTTGCGGGAGCAGGATCTGGTGTACTTGGCTCAAATACTGGAAAATTAATGTGTTCCATCTTTCCACAGCATTTCTCTTCGAGCATCTGTGAAAAATTACACAGAGAGGAATACATCATGAGTAAAAAACTATGTAATTCAACTGAATACTGAGCAGGGGTGTGGAATTCCTATCGCCCGACGCCCGGGACATGCAGTTCCGGGCGCCGGGCAAGTAGTTTGAACAGTTGTTTAGCCCTGTGCGGGCAAGTAGCAGGGACATGTCGGTTGCAGGGACATGTCGGTTGGGCAGTAATAGGAGCGGTCATATGCTAGCCGCGAGCTGACTGCTCCTACATCTATGTCAGCCTGCCCCTGCATCGTGCATATGAGTACCGTACATATCACTTCCTGCAGGCGGCCCCCGCTCCTCCCGGCTCCTGTATCCTCCCGGAGCCTGTCCACATCGCAGCTCCCGGCCTGACCTGCAAGCGCTGACTGGGGTCACATAGCATTATACTGATTTATGATGCTATGTAACCCTTACAGTTCTGGAATGTGTTGGATAACACTGACAGCATTATGTCAGTGTTATCCAATACATTCCAGAACTGTAAGGGTTACATAGCATCATAAATCAGTATAATGCTATGTGACCCCAGTCAGCGCTTGCAGGTCAGGCCGGGAGCTGCGATGTGGACAGGCTCCGGGAGGAACGCTCATCTGCAGGGGTGTCAGAAATAAAGGTTGTGCTGTCTGTCTTCTGAGGCTCTGGCCCTGCCTGCAATCTGCACTGCACGTGGCACTTGATAAACTATAATGTCTCCCTGTTGCCCCCATACAGTATAACGTCTCCTTGTGGCCCCCATACAGTATAACGTCTCCTTCTTGCCCCCATACAGTATAACGTCTCCTTCTTGCCCCCATAGAGTATAACGTCACCTTGGGGCTGCCCTAGTGCCCCATACAGTATAACGTCACCAAGCGGCTGCCCCCGCACAGTATAACGTCACCCTGTGGCCCCTGCCCCCATACAGTATAACGTCACCCTGTGGCCCCCGCCCCCATACAGTATAACGTCACCCTGTGGCCCCCACCCCCATACAGTATAACGTCACCCTGTGGCCCCCGCCCCCATACAATATAACGTCTCCCTGTGGCCCCCACCCCCACACAGTATAACATCCACAGCATAACGTCTCCTTGTGGCCCCCGCCCCATACAGCATGACATCTCCTTGTGGCCCTGCCCCCATACAGCATAACGTCTCCTTGTGGCCCCCGCCCCCATACAGCATAACTTCTGCTTGTGGCCCCCGCCCTCATACAGCATAATGTCTCCTTGTGGCCCTGCCCCCATACAGCATAACGTCTCCTTGTGGCCCCCGCCCGATACAGCATAATGTCTCCTTGTGGCCCCCGCCCCATACAGCATAACGTCTCCTTGTGGCCCCCGCCCCATACAGCATAACATCTCCTTGTGGCCCCCGCCCCATACAGTATAACATCGCCTTGTGGCCCCCGCCCCCATACAGTATAACGTTAGTATAAGTTCAGGACAAGTAGATGGTCATGAGGGACAAGTAGATTGAGCCCCCACTTTAGTCCTTCGACAAGTATTTTTTTTTTTTAATTTCCACACCCCTGCTGAGGCTAATTTAGAAGATTACCTTTCCCTATGATCACCCTTTAACTGCTGTAAAAGATGTAGGTTTGTTACATGTAACAACTACTCCTTCCTCACATTCTATTCAGGATTCTCAGAGGATCTACAAATGACCCATAACATTTGTAAGGCCTCATGCACACGACCGTTGTTTTGGTCCGCATCCGAGCAGCAGTATTTGCGACTTGGATGGGGACCCATTCACTTCAATGGGGCCGCAAAAGATGCAGACAGTACTCCGTGTGCTTTCCGCATCCGTTGCTCCGTTCCGTGGTCCTCAAAAAAATATAACCTGTCCTGTTCTTGTCCGTTTTGCGAACAAGAATAGGCAGTTATATTAATGGCTGTCTGCTCCGTTCTGCAAACTGCAGAATACACACGGACGCCATCTGTGTTTTGCAGATCCGCAATTTTGTGCATGAGGCCTAAAACAGAGGTTTTCAAGTATCTCGTCTTTCTTAGATCAATATGTTAAAAATACTTTGGGTAGACATATCCTAAGTGCAATCATATCCCAAGTGCGAGTTTAAGTCTACTTGAGCATTTACTCCATATTAAATTATGCCTGATCTCAGTGGCCCAATCTCTATTGTATGTGGCCCGGAGAGAGGGCGGCGCAGCTAATATGTCAGGCCCACTAACAATATTACACAGTGCTAGGTATGTCCACTGAAAGTTGTTATTGTACAATATCGGAAGATGTTTGAAATTTTTTTGAGTATATGGAAATATAACTTAATTTTAAAAAAATCTGATAAAAAAAATATATATATATTACACAGTACCTGGTAGAAATCATAATTCGCACTCTTGATGTCAAATGGATCCTCACGAGGTGCCTGCTTTCTTCCACAGTTGCAGTTCCCAGTAGACCGTGCTCGGCTGTTATGGTACAGAATAGGTGGATTTCTTTCTGGCTCAATTTTTTCACCTGAAATCATGACATGAAATAAAAATAAAAAAATCATAATAATAAAAGGTATGTTTTTTGTTTTTTAGTTTTCTTAAAGCACTATGACGGCAAATAACTGTCCGATTACATTTTTGTAGTGTCAAAGGTCCAACCATCCTCCAAGCTTCCAATGACTGAAAAAGCTTGAAGGGGGTACATTTTATCATGTGCTGCACTCCAGAACTTGTTTCAAAAAGTCACACAATAGCGCTTTGGCAACTTTTTTGGCTTCCTTGTGCAAAAAATGTAGCAAATTTTACACCATTCCCTTGAGTTTTAAAAAGTGGGTGGGAAAGTGGTTGTGGCTCGCTGTTAATTATTTTTATTTCAGATTTGTCAAATGAGTTGCAAATTCACTCCAACAGTAGGGTGGGCATTAAGGAAAAAAAGATAAAAGTACAATGGAGTGACTTCACAGGTGGTGCAAAAGTCTGCCAGAAAATACACAACATAAAGACTTCCCCATGTTAGGGCACGTTGTGTATTTTCTAAACCAGGATGTCTCCATTCATTTCAATGGAGGGATATAATCTGCACAGAAATCCGCAACTTGTAAAAATCCGCACCTGCGTATTTTCTGGCTGACTTTTCTGCCACATCTAAAGGCGCCCTTAGGTTTAAAGATGCTTCAAATGTCTAAATGTGCGAAATTTGATTAATATGGGGCAAAGTACACCAGCACAGACTTAAGCAAAACTGACTTCAAATATTACTCTCATGAAAAATTCCCCCCCCAAGTGAAGTTTAAAAAATTAGAGCAAAAAAAATATACATAAAGAAGCAGCACTGATGTCTACAGAAGTCATACTTATAATAATGGTATAAGGGTGCTGCTCCACTACATTTTTTAGCAAATTTTTGGGCTGGTAAAAAAACCTCATAAAAGTCACGTGGTGGTGTTTCTTAGTCACACGGCTTTTCTGTGGCTTTTTTTTGTCAGACATATTAGAAGAGACTAATATTTAAAGGGGTTGTCCGGGTTCAGAGCTGAACCAAAACAAAACGCCTTCTTCACCCAGGCAGACCCTTTGAGTAGAGCATTGGAACATTTTGTGCTCCGATGCTCTCCCTTGCTCTGCGCTGAATTGCGCAGGACAAGGGCTTTTTCAGCAGATCTAGCGACGTACTGGGTTTCTGTATGGGAATGCTAGGCGGAGGCTTCCACTTAGCAGTTAGCCCAGTAATGTCACCGGCACCAGTGGGCGGGCTTTAGTATATTACTGCATATGTTGAGAGCCATCTTTAGTCTGTGTAGGGAGTCAGAACTTTGTTGACCCATGCAGTACTTCTCTCTTAAAGGGGTTGTCCAGGTTCAGAGCTGAACCCGGACATAACCCCTTCTTCCCCCACTCAGCCCCTCTGATATGAGCATTGGAGAATTTCATGCTCAGATACTCTTCCCTTGTCCTGCACTGCATCACTTAGGGCGAAGACGGTTTTCCTTTTCACACTGCTAGGCAGAGCCTTCCGCCTAGCAGTGATCCCGGTGACATCACGGGCACTAATGAGCGGGCTTTAGCACTGCCATAGGCTGTTTTACAACAGAGGGGCTGAATGGGGAAGAAGGGGTTATGTCCGGTGTCAGCTCTGAACGTAAACAACCCCTTTAAAGGATTGGTGCCAAGTTTTAAATGTGTCCTCTATCCACAAGATAGAACATGAGTGACTGATTGGTGGAGGTCTAACTGCTGGGAACCCCTCTGGTCACGAGTACAGAGCTCGGCTATTTCTGGCAGTCCCATAGAGATGAACAAAATGGCATTGAGCAAGTTCGACTGTGCTCCATTCATATCAGTGGGGCCCCAGTTTAAAACTTGACACAACCCCTTTAAATATAAAGGAGCCACATCATGGAGGCTAGTTCTGTAAACTTGTAGGACATATCAATTAGGCCATGTTTAAAGTAAAAGCATTTACCTGCTTTTGGAAGTAAGTGGAATTTGTGGACACAGTGCTGATCAGTCAGGCTCCTTTCCTCACAAAGCTGGTGCCCGCTGCTCCAGAATTTGTAACAATCTTCATTGAGATGGATGGCATATTTCTGGAATGCAGGCCCACGGGCATGCTGACTGTACACCCTAAGTGCTTGTGCCAGCTGGTTCTTATGGACTGTGGTGGTGTAGTTATGGGGCAGGTTGGACTGGTAGGCACTGTGTGCCATTGGGAGAGCTTTCTGACATCTGTTTTCTGAAAATTTTGTATCTGCATCCAAATAACCTTCCAGCACTTTCATGTTAGCCAGCAGCTTTGGGGGATAGCCCCCTGGGAAGGCTGGAGGGTCATCATCCTTATTCTCTATGATCACCTCATACAGCTTCAGGGCCACATTGGCCCATTTCTGATAGGTGGGTAGCTCAAAGTGGGACGGTTGTGGGTTCCTGCCCACACTGTCATCAAAACCCTTCTTAGTGAGCACCAGCTCCACATGCTGGAAGAGAAATTCACGCAGGGTGCAGTCCACCAGCTGGCCAGAAAGCCCAGAGCTGCTCTCTGCTGTGAAGGACAGCTGCTGTCGGCTGTGCCTCATCATGTGGTAGCGCCGAGGCCCAGAGATGCCCACAGTGCTGGGCTCTGTGTCCCTTACAGTACAGTTTTGTCGCAGGCCATCCAGTAGCATACCCACTGGGTCGTCGTCCTGCTCTGCCACAATGTACACAAAGGCCTGGTTGGCAGGCACGGTGAACAAGCAGTTGATGCTCTGGTTGGTAAGGACACGGCTCTTGCGGAAGATGCGGTAGATCTGGTCCTCCAGTGCGTGCTGCAGCCTTCTTTTGGGTGAATGCTTCTTGGGCTTCTCCGTGGCCGTCTGACCAGCACCCCGGCTGGGCTCCACTCCCCGTAGGGCTCCATTTAGCTGGAAGACGAACAGCAGCCGCGGTGGGCAAGGTCGGGCATTTAGCTTCCACTCCAGCCCAACAGGGCACTCTTTAAGTGCCGGCTTGAGCGAGGGCAGAAGCTTCTGACGCACACTGTCCAGTGCCCGGAAGAGCTTTTCGTAGGCAATGTCGAAGCAACAGGCAGGGTGCAGGAGCAGCAGCAGGTGGCACACAGAGAAGAGGTAGAGCATGTGCATGCAGTGCAGCTTCTCCTCATCCTTCCACCACTCATGTGCCTCTGCATGGGACACCCCGCGCCCCAGCTCCTCGCATGCCCTTGCCAGCTGCCCCGTGTCGCTGATGCCAGTCAGCATCACATAGAGCACCCGAGACTCCTGCTCGTAGTACGTCTGGAAGACACTCCGCTCCCGGGCCTGCTCTGGCAGCTGCTGGAAGAGGGGGAAGACATGCCGGTCACACAGGGAGTTTACCAGGCAGCCTTTGTCCCAGCCCCCTTGCAGCAGAGCCGTCTTCCCGAACACCCCCACCACGCACACCTCATCCTCCTTCCACGCCGGCTCTGAGCTCAGCAGCTCCCGAAGGAGCGAAGGTCCGCTCGTCACCATCTTCATGGTCCCCGCTATCGGTAGCGACGGCTGGGGGACACAAATGGAAGGTGCACAATCATGGTGTTACCAATGCTAACGTCCGGCTGGGAACAAGAGCTCAGCACTAGCTTTCCATTAAGCGTCATTGACTGATTTGTGCAGAGCGCCCTCTGCCGACCGCCATCGGTCCTCACATGCAGTACAGTGGGCACTAATTTCAGCCATACGTCTGGGGTCGTCAGCGTCAACACCGTGCCCACTATTATATCACCACTGGTGCCAATGCTGCTTGTAGGGGCTCTTAATAGTATAGAAAACAGTATAGAAGTGTAGTGGCATGCTAACCGTACCCCAAATGCCTGGAAGCCATTCCCACAGCTTCCAAGTCTGCATCAGAAAACCTGACCGTGGCCATATCTAAATGTAGCATTTTTCTTCTAAAACCACCATTTCCACATCATCCAACCCTACAAATACACAAGAAACAATTATCAAGGGGCCATAAAAGGATCAAAGCCATATTAGAGCACATTTGATAACCTTGCCGTACAGGGGCGTAGCTAAAGGCTCATGGGCCCTGGTGCAAGAGTTCAGCTTGGGCCCCCGTCCCTCAGTGTTTGATCGCAAGGGGCAGGGGAGCACATAGCCTTCATGCTGCCTGAGACAGACATTGAAAGGGCACCCCCTCATGCCAAATTCTTGACCTAACCTCTTCCCTCTAGCCAGAGGTGTAAATTGACCAGTATGCACTTTCTATAATGCCAGTGTCTTATGTGGCACAAGGGTCTTTGGGCCCCCTCAGGCTCCTGGGCCGGGTAGCAACTGCTACCTCTGCACCCCCTATAGCTACGTCCCTGTTGCCGTACCAAGACAGGTCATCAAAAGTGGGGTCATGCAGTTAGGAAAAAAGGTAGCTTAGGGGAGACCCCAATGGACATTAGAGAGATCACCGTACACATAGATGGGGATTCTTTACTGTAAGGCAATGAGACAGTAAAGGGTAGTAGGGTTGCTGCGTTAACATGTTGTTTTGCAACTTTTATAGTCAAAGCCTGTGTAAGGAGTGCAGTGGTGGGTAGCACAAAGTGGGGAGAAGTCCCCACAGCCTCCATACTAGAGGAGGTGGCAAGCTGCCATCACCCTTTCTCACCATTGAGGATGCATGGCATGTGCTACCAGGAGACCCAGCTAGGAGAAGAGTATGGTATGGTATAAAATATACCCGATTGGAAGTACAGTCATGTGAAAAAATTAGGACACCCTTTGAAAGCATGTGGTTTTTTGTAACATTTTTAATAAATGGTTATTTCATCTCCGTTTCAACAATACAGAGAGATTAAAGTAATCCGACTAAACAAAGAAAACTGAAGAAAAGTCTTTTCAAGATCTTCTGTAAATGTCATTCTACAAAAATGCCTATTCTAACTGAGGAAAAAGATAGGACACCCTCACATGTATTCCCTCTTAAATTGGCTCAGATCTCACACAGGTATATCACACCAGGTGCACATAATTAGTAGATCGTTACTCTGCATGTTGAATGGGGCTTGCCCTATTTAAACCTCAGACATTTAGTTTGGTGTGCTCCTGACTGTTGAAGTGAGAGTGAGCACCATGGTGAGAGCAAAAGAGCTGTCAGAGGACTTCAGAAAAAAGATTGTAGCAGCCTATGAGTCTGGGAAGGGATTTAAAAAGATCTCAAAAGATTTTGAAATCAGCCATTCCACTGTCCGGAAGATAGTCTACAAGTGGAGGGCTTTCAAAACAACTGCCAACATGCCCAGGACTGGTCGCCCCAGCAAGTTCACCCCAAGAGCAGACCGCAAGATGCTAAAAGAGGTATCCAAAAACCCTAAAGTGTCATCTCGAGAACTACAGCAGGCTCTGGCTACTGTTGATGTAGAAGTACATGCCTCTACAATCAGAAAGAGACTGTACAAGTTTAACTTGCATGGGAGGTGTGCAAGGAGGAAACCTTTGCTTTCCAAGAGAAACATCGAGGCCAGACTGACATTTGCCAGCGATAAAGTTGACAAAGACCAGGACTTCTGGAATAATGTTCTTTGGACAGATGAGTCCAAAATTGAATTATTTGGACACAACAGCAGAGGACATGTTTGGCGTAAACCAAACACAGCATTCCAAGAAAAGAACCTCATACCAACTGTGAAGCATGGAGGTGGAAGTGTCATGGTTTGGGGCTGCTTTGCTGCAGCAGGACCTGGTCAGCTCACCATCATAGAATCCACGATGAATTCTACTGTGTATCAGAAGGTGCTTGAAGAACATGTGAGACCATCAGTTAGAAAATTAAAGCTGAAGCGGAACTGGACCATGCAACATGACAATGACCCAAAACATACTAGTAAATCAACCAAAGATTGGCTGAAAAAGAAGAAATGGAGAGTCCTGGAATGGCCAAGTCAAAGTCCAGATTTGAATCCCATTGAGATGCTGTGGGGTGACTTGAAAAGGGCTGTACGTGCAAGAAACCCCTCAAACATCTCACAGCTGAAAAAGTTCTGCATTGAGGAGTGGGGTAAAATTTCCTCAGACCGATGTCGAAGACTGGTAGATGGCTACAAGAACCGTCTCACTGCAGTTATTTCAGCCAAAGGAGGTAACACTCGCTATTAGGGGCAAGGGTGTCCTATCTTTTTCCTCAGTTAGAATAGGCATTTTTGTAGAATGACATTTACAGAAGATCTTGAAAAGACTTTTCTTCAGTTTTCTTTGTTTAGTCGGATTACTTTAATCTCTCTGTATTGTTGAAACGGAGATGAAATAACCATTTATTAAAAATGTTACAAAAAACCACATGCTTTCAAAGGGTGTCCTAATTTTTTCACATGACTGTAGTTCTGAGAGAGCGGTGTATGCGATAAACGCCGACATTGTGAGCATGTGCAGCAGTGACACGACGCTGGTCAGGAGCTGGGCCTTGGGAAAAGAAGGCGGCACAGAGTAGATACCAGGGTACTGTACTGAGTGCAAGTTGTATTCAGATGCCACTACTACTCCATACCTTGCATAGGCTGCTCCACAAGTCCTGTGCCTCTCCTACAAAGAGTTTGCCTACCTACAAGTTGACTGGTTGACGTTGCCAAGCAAAGATTGTGAGTAACTTTAAAGGGGTTTTGCCATTTCAACAAATGGCATATATCATGTAGAGAAAGTTAATACAAGGCACTTACTAATGTATTGTTATTATCCATACTGCCTCCTTTGCTGGCTGGATTCATTTTTCCATCACATTATACACTGCTCGTTTCCATGGTTATGACCACCCTGCAATCCATCAGTGGTGGCCATGCTTGCACTCGCATTGGATAGTTTGAAATCCGCAATGAAAATCTACAGCATAATTTGACATGATGCAGATTTCAAATCTGCATCACAAGTCAATTTCCGCTGCAGATATTTTTTCAGTTTATGGATGAGAATTGGTAAAAACTTACTTTGCTGGTACTGTAAAATGCTAAAGATATGCTGGATTAATATACACTCACCTAAAGAATTATTAGGAACACCATACTATAACGGTGTTGGACCCCCTTTTGCCTTCAGAACTGCCTTAATTCTACGTGGCATTGATTCAACAAGGTGCTGATAGCATTCTTTAGAAATGTTGGCCCATATTGATAGGATAGCATCTTGCAGTTGATGGAGATTTGAGGGATGCACATCCAGGGCACGAAGCTCCCGTTCCACCACATCCCAAAGATGCTCTATTGGGTTGAGATCTGGTGACTGTGGGGGCCATTTTAGTACAGTGAACTCATTGTCATATTCAAGAAACCAATTTGAAATGATTCGAGCTTTGTGACATGGTGCATTATCCTGCTGGAAGTAGCCATCAGAGGATGGATACATGTTCTCATTCTGTTTACGCCAAATTCGGACTCTACCATTTGAATGTCTCAACAGAAATCGAGACTCATCAGACCAGGCAATATTTTTCCAGTCTTCAACAGTCCAATTTTGGTGAGCTCGTGCAAATTGTAGCCTCTTTTTCCTATTTGTAGCGGAGATGAGTGGTACCCGGTGGGGTCTTCTGCTGTTGTAGCCCATCCGCCTCAAGGTTGTGCGTGTTGTGGCTTCACAAATGCTTTGCTGCATACCTCAGTTGTAACGAGTGGTTATTTCAGTCAACGTTGCTCTTCTATCAGTTGGCCCATTCTCCTCTGACCTCTAGCATCCACAAGGCATTTTTGCCCACAGGACTGCCGCATACTGGATGTTTTTCCCTTTTCACACCATTCTTTGTAAACCCTAGAAATGGTTGTGCGTGAAAATCCCAGTAACTGAGCAGATTGTGAAATACTCAGAGCGGCCCGTCTGGCACCAACAACCATGCCCTGCTCAAAATTGCTTAAATCACCTTTCTTTCCCATTCTGACATTCAGTTTGGAGTTCAGGAGATTGTCTTGACCAGGACCACACCCCTAAATGCATTGAAGCAACTGCCATGTGATTGGTTGACTAGATAATTGCATTAATGAGAAATAGAACAGGTGTTCCTAATTCTTTAGGGGAGTGTATATGCAGGTGCATATCCGCAGCATTTCAGTCATGTCTGCCGTATGCTTACTGTTGTCCCGATTAGCCACTCCTGCCATTCAAAGAACTTGTAAAACAGGCCAACCCTCCTGCTACAAGACTATGGAGTGGTCTTCCACAAGATGATTCACTGAAATAAGTAATAAAGGACCTTTAAAGTAATAATATCAAGTAGGGATCGACCGATATAGATTTTTTTTTAGGGCCGATACCGATCATTTGTGAACTTTCAGGCCGATAGCCGATAATTTATACCAATATTCTGGGAATTTTCATTTTAGAAAAAAAAATAAAAAATCTGCTGAAAATTAATATGTTTATTGTTAAAGTGTATTTATTTTTGTAAATTTTTTTTCATTTATACTTAGTATAAAAAAAAAATAAAAAAAAACAAACAAAAAAAACCCACAAATATATTAACTTTTAGCCCCCTTAGGGACTAGAACCCTTGTCCTATTCACCCTGATAGATCTCTATCAAGGTGAATAGGATCTCACACTGTCCCTGCTGCTCTGTGCTTTGTGCACACAGCAGCATGGAGCTTACCATGGCAGCCAGGGCTTCAGTAGCGTCCTGGCTGCCATGGTAACCGATCGGAGCCCCAGGATTACACAGCTGGGGCTCCAATCGGAGGAGCAGGGGAGAGGGGATCCTGTGGCCACTGCCACCAACGTTTTTAATACTGGGATGGGGGTGGGGGGCGCACTGCGCCACCAATGATTAATACTGGGGGGCTTTGGGGGGGGCGCACTGTGCCACCAATGAAGAGAAATCTCTCATTAATTCATATACAGGAGGCGGGAGCTGGGTGCAGAATAACTTAGCCGGCTCCCGACCTCTATGAGCGGTAGCTGCGATCCGCGGCACCTAAGGGGTTAACTACCGCGGATCGCAGCTACCGCTCATAGAGGTCGGGAACCTGCTATGTAATTCTGCAGCCAGCTCCCGCCTCCTGTATATGAATTAATAAAAGACTTATCTTCATTGGTGGAGCGGTGGCCACAGCCCCTCCCCTTCTTTTGTCCTCTCTCCTCTAATTGGCGGCAGCAGCATCACAGGGGGAGGGAGACACTGCTTCCTTCTCCCCTGTGCTGCTGAGGGAACACGGAGAGCGCTGGGAGCAGCGCGTTCTGTGTTCCCAATACGTTATCGGTATATCGGCAAAATAGATGCCGATAACTGTCAAAATCCTGAATATCGGTCGATAATATCGGTAAAACCGATAATCGGTCGATCCTTAATATCAAGTTATAGGTACTACATCCTCCGTGTTGTTATCTTCTTGAATTTGATGATCACTTCTTGTGTGATAATTAAATGCCAGCTGATCTATATTTTCAAGCAGGAACAATTAACTTTCCAGTAAATTTGTCTTTGATGTTTTTAAGTGCATAATAAACCAATTATTTTTTACAGGTGATCTCTACTAAAGGGGTTCTGCAGTGGGTTAATATTGATGACCATCATCGATATCAGATCAGCAGAGGTCTGACTCCAGACAACCCTGTGGATCAGCTGTTTATAGAGGTAGCGGCACTCATGTATATCTGTGTCTCTGTGGTAACAGACTACAAACAAACCCTGTGTAGTCCGATCCCGATGTCATGCGTTACTCCTTTCCCTCGGCAAATGTTATTTTTGCAGTAACAGCCCAATAAATGTAGTGATTTTTCACTAAATAATTAAAGGGGTTGTGGGTTAATATTGATGACCTACGCTCAGAATAGGTCATCCATATCAGATCAGCGGGGATCCGACTCTTCCACCAATCAGCTGTATGAAGAGAAAGCAGTGCTCCTCTTCAATATTACTGCATGTCAGCTCCTTTGTAGAGATGGTTCAGTGCAATTACAACTCCGTCCCATTCATGTGAATGCATTGTAATTACACTGCGCCGCGTCTACAACGGAGATGACACGGGTAATTTTGAATAAGTAGTGCTCGCACGAGTGCTGCTAGATCTTCAAAACAGCTGATCGACAGGGGTGTCAGGAGTCGGACCCCTGCTGATCTGATCTTGATGACCTATCCTATGGATATGCCATCAATATTAACCCACAGCATAACTTCTTTAATTATTTGGTGAAAAATCACTACATTTTTGGGGTTATTACAGCAAAAATAACATTTGCCAGTACTTTTAGACTGTCTATTAGTGGCCGACATAATAGAGCGAGCAGTGGCACATAACATCAGGATCAGACTACACAGTGTTCGTTTGTAGTCTGTAACCATGGAAACACACACACACATGCATTGGGGCTGTAGATATACAAAAGAAGACTTTGTACCGCTAGAAGAGAAAAATAAAAATGCACAAAACATTTACATTTTTTAAAATGCTTTATTTAAATATATAAAATGCCATATTTTAAATTACATTTGAATATACAGTATCTGCAGTTATGAATATACACAGTATTTCTTTCTTTTAATAGTGCACTGAAAAGCATAAACAGCAAATAAGCTTTTAAAAAAGCAGTTGTGTCTGAGAGGCAGAAAAGTAATGCGACACTGTAGAGCTTAGTTCCAGAGTGCCTTGACAGTTCAGTGTCCCAAACCATTTCTAGATGCTGTCAGATTAGAACATAGGCGTATAGAAGGTTTTGAGCTTTTATGTATTACTTGTAGGACATAAAACCTTGAAAAATATTACAGCAACAGAAAGCAAAAGATTGATGCATGTACTCGGCTGGCTAACATAAGTACACAAATTTGTTAAATATTAAGGGTGCGGATTACGCCTAGTTTTTCTGTGCAGAGAAAAAAAGACCAAAGCGTATATGATTAGACAAATCTCATGTACATTTTGCAGAAATTGACCTGCTGTGCAGATTTTAAAACCCGCAGCATGTCAATTGTTGTTTCTTTTTTGTGTGTGCGGATTTCACCCTTTTCAATGGAAGGGCGAGATCTCTGGAAAGCCGCACAAAAAAAATGCACAAAAAATGCACACAAATCTGCACTGTATGCAGGCACCCTAAAAGGTCTTCTCCACTTCGGACAATCCATACTTAGAAAGGACTTCACAATAAACGAAAGTTTCTATATGCGGTCAGCCCAGGGATCAGCTGTAATCTGTGGGAAAACCAAGCAGCAAGTGTCCAATTTCCCTGTAGCACCAAAGTGAAGAATTACACAGTACCCATAGGATCAAAGGACTCTGAAATGCAGGGAGACCAGTCTGCTCTCTGCTCAAGAGTCAGGGATCCTGAAAAGGGGAACCCCTACTTCTATTAATTCAGACTTTCCTAATAGGATATATGTAAATTGGGTTTTCTAAACTAGACACCCCCATTGACGGTACATTTCAGTCATTCCTCACCTTAAAAAATAATCACTAGTAGATATGTTTTCGACTAATCTGTCAGGATGTTAATAAAGTCTGTTCAAATATCTTGCTATAACTGCTTCTGGGAAATCTGGGTGACAACCAATATGACCTCCAATGCAGCTCAATGGAGCACCCACCCAGCAGTCCAAGACTCCAGAAAATGTAAACTTACCTAGATATGTAGGATAGTGGGGATCACTGCATTACTAGGCATGTTTGCCATCAAAATCCTACATTAGAGTTTAAAATGGACCTTTCACGTGATTTGACTTTTCAAAATCAGTACCTGGCACTGTAGCTGATGTTTTCTACATGAGATAGGGCACATTTTTTTCAGATCCGTTACTCCGTTTTTCTGCTGTGCCCGGCGTTCTGTTTGAAGTCCCGTATGCTAATCAATAGCATCGGTACAGCAGCATTTCTCAGGGGGAGTCTCCTTCTCCATGGCTGTGGCGCACTCCAATCACAGTGGACCACGTCACAGCCATTGAGAAAAAACATCAACTGTGATTGGACAGCTCACAGCCAGGGAGAAGGAGACGCCCCCTGAGAAGCGTTGGCGTGTCCTCCTCCCTGTACCGATGCTATTGATTAGCATACGGGGTGCCAAACAGAACACCAGGCACAGCGGCGAAACGGAGCAGCCATATATCCTTTAGTAAACATCGGCTACAGTGCCAGGTACTGATTTTGAGAAGTCAAATCACATGAAAGGTCCTCTTTAAATGTAGAAAAAGCGGCACAATAGTAGCAGGGCAGAACAGCTGACAGGTAGCAGGCTGAAAAGCACAAGGCTCTGTTCACATATCGTTGTGTGAACAGATTTGTTATGTGCACCAAGAAAGCTCTCGCAGCATATGCTGAAAATAGCCATAGGTGCCCACTGACCCAAGGGAGGCCAAAGCAGTGGCCTCCGTTCGGATGGTATGCTGTACAGACAATTCGTTCCTATACAATGGGCCATGGCAAATTAAAAGAATACTTCAAGGTAAACATTTATTTTTTGTACCATTGTGCCCAATGGTTGAGGTATGCAATTGTATGGCTATACAATGACATATGAAGGAGGTATATGTTGGGAAACCCTCTCAATGTGTTCCCCAAACAGGAGGTAAAGAGTGCCTAAGTGTTGCTACTATTTCCACCCTCAAAAATTAAGGATTTAGGTACCAACAGTCCTTATTTTCACAGGACGAAGTAGTGGTTTTTAAAAAGGGTGTTGTCAAGTATTAGATTTAATATCCATATTGCACCATGATAGGGCAGCTAAACATAAAGTGCCCATTTCTAAAGGATGGCAGAAGAACACCATTGTGGTATTTTACATTCACACTGTCAAACAACAAAGAAATACGGCACAGATAAAATGAACATAAAAACACAGAAGCTTGTAGATTAAGAACAACGTCCCCACCAGTATTTGGCATCCGCTCATCACAGCAGGGTCTGAAACAATCTGTGCATTTATTTGTTAAAATAGAAACATAAATTTCATTGGATTACTTGTACCAAATTTAAATCCTTATCATTTGCTGTGTATCTTTTATAAAACTGACTGATGTATAACAGAAAAGTCATGTAATGGATGATGATAACAGTACGTAACGGAGAGCCAGCTCCATTATACAGTTACATGCAATACATCACCTAAATAACTTAGTCAATTTATAAAAAAACAAAAACACCAACCTGTTCATCTGCACAAGCAGAACAGAGTAAACGAAACATGGTGTCACATAAATCAGTGGTTTCTTCCAATCATATTTCCAGCTTAAAGTGGTTTTTATCATCTCATATCAATGGGATATGCCACCAATGTCAGATAGGAGAGAGAGTCGCACCCATCTCCAGAACGGGCTCCCGAAAATGAAGGAGAGCACAACGTTCATGCACTCCATTAATTTCTATGGGAGTTTCAAAAATAGCCGGCTATTTCGGAAATTCCATAGAAATGGATGGATAGTGCACTGCTCAAGCATAGCCACTGCTCCATTAACCACCTTGGAACTGCTGGAGACAGCAGAGCCAGCACGTGGCTATTTTCAGAACTCCAATGAAGGGTGGGTGGCCATGCGTGCCCGGCTGCCCTCTTTTCACTTCAGGGGTCCTGTTCTGGAAACAGGAGCGGGTCCCATAGGTGGGACACGCACCAAATGATATTGGTGGCATATTCTAGAGACATGCCACCAATGTCTGTGTTGAGACCACGTGTCATTCTAAAAAGTTGGGAAAACAATTATGCACTTTATTTTGACTTCATCATTTAGATGTATACACAGTGGCGTGGTATTACAGACTCCATTTACGACTGTGTACTACTAGCGTGCTTAATCAAGACCATGGGTTACTGGAGACCTCCTCAGCGGTGATGGACTTTTTGGGTGAGCGAGCTGCAAGTCAAATAATAGAAGAATGAAGTAAACCAAAGGTAAACTAATGCGTCTCAATATCAACCATTTCAGGCTTGGGAAAAGATGACTTTTCTAGAATGGCCTACTGACCAGAACATTTGAGAAGTTTCCGACCCCATTGGGTGGTCCCAGAAGTATAGCTAAAGTAGCATATTTAGTGTTACCATTTTATTTTGGGCTTTCTTGAAGGTCAGATACTCATACAGTTTATTATCTGAACAGTCCCATCATCCAGACTACCTGATAATCCGGTATCTATCAGGACCTTTTGATGCTGTTCAAAAGAAAACCCATCATGTTGAAAATGTAGTCCAATTTGTGAGCAGCACGAGATGAGCAGATTGATATACCGTAGTCTTACAGGAAATGATTCAGTAGAACTAGAAATGTATTTATTCAAACCTCTGCTTATTTCAGGATAAGAAGTCCAGTGGGTGGTCCTGTCAGTGATTGACAGCTATCTTTGTATGTACAATCATATAGGGAACTTTCTCGATCACCAATAGAACCGCCCACTGGACTCCTAAGCCTAGAATGAGCAGAGGTTTGAATGAATACATTTCTAGTTCTACTGAAACTTTTACCACTAAACTATATGTCAATCTGCTCAGTTCCTCCTCCTCTATAGCTAACTGTGTACAAACTGGATTTCAATTTCAAGGTGGCGGTTTTATTTAAAAGGAATTTTTTTTGTATAGGTAATAATTGCAAACAAAATAAAATATGAGTAATGATGTATTCCAATCTGAAGATAAAGCAAATGCCATCACTGCCTGCTCATGGAAGTCTGACTTCATAGTTCTCAAAATAAATCTTCCTCTATTGCGCTGCAGCTACTTCACAATTCTTCACTGCACACTGGCATCTTGTCAACCCCCATTCAATTCAGGAACTGTTGTAGTGCTGTGCAGAGAAAATGCTTATTCTAGCGACATGACATAACATTTTATTAGGGTGTACCACTATAAGGGTTGCCGAAACTGCCTGCCGGATCCGGAAAGCCGTATGCAAAACAGATATAATTTGTTTCCAGATCCGGATCCGTCTGACAAATGCATTGCAATACCGGATCAGTCTCTCCAGTGTCATCTGGAAAAACAGATCCGATATTTCTCACAGATTTAAAGGTCTGCGCATGCGCAGACCGGGAAACCAGATCCGTTTTTCCGGAACACTTGGTACCGGATCCGTCATTAATACATTTAAATGGCAAGTATTCCGGAATTTTGGCCAGAGAAAATACTGCAGCATGCTGCGTTTTTTTCTCCGGCCAAATACCGTAAGGGACGGAACGGAAGATATCCTGATGCATACTGAACGGATTGCTTACCATTCAGAATGCACTGGGACAAAACTGAAGCGTTTTTTTCCAGTATTGAGCCCCTATGACGGAACTCAATACCGGAAAACTTTAACGCTAGTGTGAAAGTAGCCTAATTTGCCAGAAAATATTTTGTGAATTACCAGCTTCTAAAACAGCAAATTAAGAATTTTTGTGAAAACTAACATATTTATACAGTCACGGCAGAGAAAAGTGTAGGGATCAAAACACTGTCATTGGTAATGAAATACAAGTTCATGTCTACTACATCTGTTACTTCAACTACAAACTTACCTGGAATTTCCGCCTTAAAATCTTTACTCCAATTCCATTCTCTTTGTTTTCTCTGTCGTATAGCGGGGTTCCTCCTGGACTCCTGAATAAAAATATGAAGTTGTGACAATCAAAAGTAGAGACAAGAGAGGGCATTTCAAGATTAAATTAAATCAAGTATCCCCCCAAGCATCACGTCACTGGGTCATCTGCCACTTGGGGGACACCTCACCACTGCAGCCAGTCACTGGTTGCAGAAGCACACGAGACACCCGTCCATGCCAGAAGTTTACAAGCATGGACTGGACGGCAGTGGATGCAGTGTGGACTGAAGAAGCTGGAACAGAGCTTTAGGGAGCAGGTAGATGTCCTTCCCTCCACAGGGCCAGTAGATGTACAAAAAAGCTGGCCACCCCTTTAGCACGGCTTTAAGAATGTTTTTTTTTTAAATAATCTGCATTAGTTACCCCCTGTCAGTAAAAACAAAGGCTTACCTTTCCATGTGGACCTTTCTAAGACGTTGCCTGACATCCTGTGGGCTATGAAGCTTTTCTCTGTATTAATAAAATACAACATTAGCAGCAATAAATGTCTGTCTATAATTCAGCTTTAACAAAGTCCAATTCAGCAACTTACTTAGAAACATTTGTGAGACGCCTTGGTGGCATTCTGGAAGCCATCTTCAGTTTAACATCGTCCAGTTCGGATACGGTGATCAGTGGAGAAAAAAGCCTTCTGTTTAATACCTTCTAAAAAAAAATAATACAGAACATAAGTCAAAAAACACTAATAAATAGGATATAAAATAAGGAAATAAAAAGGTATCACAGGCTATTATGACAACTCCTAACACTGATCTCAATATCAGTAAGGCTGGTCACATGAATTAGATAGGAGTCATGCAATTTGAATGAGTTAATTTTAAAGCTCCTCTTTAAGCCTACATTAAAAGAATAAAACCCATTTCATAGATAAAATTATGTTACCAAGTCCATATGGTGTATGGTTGTGCATCACACAAGTAATGGAGCTTGCCGAAATGGAACAAACATTTAAAGGACTGCACATTCAACATATTACAAGCTATATTATAGCAAACCACATAAAATGTAGATATGTAAATGTAGATTTCAGCTTCTACTTCTAAGGATGGGTCTGTATGTATTTATACTACTGAAATGTAACAGCACACATGGAATGAACTCTCTATGGAACATACTTTTTGTCTGTCTATGCCGTCTTTGGTCTTTCTCAATTTGACATTCAGAAGATCTTTCAGGGTTATCTGAATGGGACCTTCTTGCTTTACCGTTGGTGCCTGTAAAAAAATTAAAAAAATAAAGTCAAGATTTTATTCTTGATTACAAAATGAAAATACACACACACACACACAAAAATCTTAGCGATAGGAAATTAGAGGGAGATTTATTAAAACTAGTGCAAAGCTTTCCTCTGCACTAGTTTTTATAGATCTTCCCCTTACTATTTAAAAGGGGTAGTGCAGGCAGTATATATTGATAGGATAGGTCATCAATATCTGATTGGCACGGGTCTGACACCGGGCACCCCCGCCAATCAGTCATTTGGCACGGGTCTGACACCGGGCACCCCCGCCAATCAGTCGTTTGAAGAGGAGTCGGCTCTCCATGCGAGTGCTGCTTCCTCTTCATTACACTGCACTTCATCTCCCTTGCAGGGGTGTTGTAGTGTTCTTACAGATACTCGCTCCATTTAAATGAATGGAGAGAGTGTACTTGTAATTACGCTGCACTTCTGAAACTTGTGAGATGATGGGAGTTTACTGAAGCAGCCCCTCTTCAAACAGCTGATTGGCGGGGGTGTCAGACCTCCGCCGATCAGAAATGTATGACCTATCCATAAATAAATAATATAATTATATATATATATATATATATATATATATATATATATATATATATACATATACATATACACACACACATACACTTCTATACAATTTTGAATATCCTTAATTTTAATGATTTTTAACTTAATTTAAAAATGTATCCAACCTTTGGTGGTTGAGTGCTTGCCACTTTCTTCAACAGTGGCAGACGTTTTTCAAGTGGAAAGCTCGGTGGTGGACCTGGTGGTGGAGGAGGAGGCGGGGGTGGAGGAGGAGGAGGCGGTAGAGAAGGCAAGAGACCTGCTCCTGCTGCTTCCACCTTAGACTCTTTTATAGAAGGTAGGGTCTTGGCTTGCTGACAACTACAGCAGCAGACACTTCCCGATACACTTGATTTGGTGTCTTTAGTCTGAAAGAATTATCAGAAAATAGTAAACGACATTTCAAACTCCAGTTTTGTCACCAACACCGGCACACATTTGACTTTTGTAAAGGTCTTGTACTTATCCTCCAGTTGCAGAATCGGTGACATCAGTGCTCACCTGAAGTGTTAGCTGCATCTTTAGAAACTCCACTTCAAGTTTATGCAAGCGTCGTTTCAATGTGCGTTGTTGAAGATGGTAGGTTAAAGGTGGAGCAATGATATTTTTTACAAAAATAAATCGCTGGAAAGAAAAGTTTTAAAATAAATGACAAGAATCAGTTGGTTGTACTGCAGTGCCTAGAATTCTAAAATGCAACCCATCTAAAAGTATGATTGATAAATAGATATATAATACTATTCAAAAACAACATCAACCTGTCTTGTAGATATCGGGCCTTACAAACGTCCATGGCTGAGTAAGATACTCAACTACCGAGGCCTGACGACAGTCACAGGCTTATGCGAGAATGGCCAGAAGCTTAGAGGAGTTATCCTACAAATACATATCAGTGTTCTTCAATCTGTGGGCCTCCAACTGTTATAAAACTACAACTCCCAACAAGTTTGTCAAGCTGAAAGTAGCAGTTTTGCACCAGTTGGGAAGGCACAGGATTGGACACCAATATAGGTTCCCTCTATTTGATGGGATTATACAGCTGGTCATATACACTGCTCAAAAAAATAAAGGGAACACTTAAACAACACAATGTAACTCCAAGTCAATCACACTTCTGTGAAATCAAACTGTCCACTTAGGAAGCAACACTGAGTGACAATCAATTTCACATGCTGTTGTGCAAATGGGATAGAGAACAGGTGGAAATTAAAGGCAATTAGCAAGACACCCCCAATAAAGGAGTGGTTCTGCAGGTGGTGACCACAGACCACTTCTCAGTTCCTATGCTTCCTGGCTGATGTTTTGGTCACTTTTGAATGCTGGCAGTGCTTTCACTCTAGTGGTAGCATGAGACGGAGTCTACAACCCACACAAGTGGCTCAGGTAGTGCAGCTTATCCAGGATGGCACATCAATGCGAGCTGTGGCAAGAAGGTTTGCTGTGTCTGTCAGCGTAGTATCCAGAGCATGGAGGCGCTACCAGGAGACAGGCCAGTACATCAGGAGACGTGGAGGAGGCCGTAGGAGGGCAACAACCCAGCAGCAGGACCGCTACCTCCGCCTTTGTGCAAGGAGGAACAGGAGGAGCACTGCCAGAGCCCTGCAAAATGACCTCCAGCAGGCTACAAATGTGCATGTGTCTGCTCAAACGGTCAGAAACAGACTCCATGAGGATGATATGAGGGCCCGACGTCCACAGATGGGGGTTGTGCTTACAGCCCAACACCGTGCAGGACGTTTGGCATTTGCCAGAGAACACAAAGATTGGCAAATTCGCCACTGGCGCCCTGTGCTCTTCACAGATGAAAGCAGGTTCACACTGAGCACATGTGACAGACGTGACAGAGTCTGGAGACGCCGTGGAGAACGTTCTGCTGCCTGCAACATCCTCCAGCATGACCGGTTTGGCATTGGGTCAGTAATGGTGTGGGGTGGCATTTCTTTGGAGGGCTGCACAGCCCTCCATGTGCTCGCCAGAGGTAGCCTGACTGCCATTAGGTACCGAGATGAGATCCTCAGACCCCTTGTGAGACCATATGCTGGTGCGGTTGGCCCTGGGTTCCTCCTAATGCAAGACAATGCTAGACCTCATGTGGCTGGAGTGTGTCAGCAGTTCCTGCAAGACGAAGACATTGATGCTATGGACTGGCCCGCCCGTTCCCCAGACCTGAATCCAATTGAGCACATCTGGGACATCAGGTCTCGCTCTATCCACCAACGTCACGTTGCACCACAGACTGTCCAGGAGTTGGCAGATGCTTTAGTCCAGGTCTGGGAGGAGATCCCTCAGGAGACCGTCCGCCACCTCATCAGGAGCATGCACAGGCGTTGTAGGGAGGTCATATAGGCACGTGGAGGCCACACACACTACTGAGCCTCATTTTGACTTGTTTTAAGGACATTACATCAAAGTTGGATCAGCCTGTAGTGTGTTTTTCCACTTTAATTTTGAGTGTGACTCCAAATCCAGACCTCCATGGGTTAAAAAATTTGATTTCCATTTTTTTATTTTTGTGTGATTTTGTTGTCAGCACATTCAACTATGTAAAGAACAAAGTATTTCAGAAGAATATTTAATTAATTCAGATCTAGGATGTGTTATTTTTGTGTTCCCTTTATTTTTTTGAGCAGTGTATATTAGATATTAACGGAAAATGCAAATGTGATCGCACACTGCATCCAGCACTCTGCCCTCCATGCTGGATGAGACATTGGTTTATATTTTGGCCAAAGCATAGTAAGCCACTCACCGCGTCAAGGCCGTCTCAATTGAGTGGTCCCTAACTCTTGTTCCTACCTGTTTATGGGCCATGACAGCCACATAAAATGTACTTGGCTTGCATGCTGACCTGCATTCCCTGGATTTTATGTGGCTCTCATGGCCCATAAACAGGTAGGAACAAGAGTTAGGGACCACTCAATTGAGACGGCCTTGACGCAGTGAGTGGCTTACTATGCTTTGGCCAAAATATAAACCAATGTCTCATCCAGCATGGAGGGCAGAGTGCTGGATGTAGTGTGCGATCACATTTGCATTTTCCGTTTGTATATGTATTTCGCCATAGTGATCTGCACCTACAGGCAGGTTGTGCTGACTCAACCCCCTATTTTTTTCTTTGTAGTATATATTAGATATTGGTTGGTGGTTTCTGGTGATTTTGATGAGATTCACAGACAATCTCATGTAATGGTAAAAGTCAAAGTATAAGTTACGTAAAATGTCAGGGGAAAGTCATACTAGTCAGATTTTTTTTTATTTCCCCAGGAGATGAGGTTTATTAACCCCTTCACCCCCCCCCCCCCCTCTCCTCTCCTTAGGAAAGCTCATCAATATTGGATTGGTGGAGATAGATCGAACTCCTGACACCCCCACCGATCTGCTGTTTCAAGAGGCCATGGTGCTCCGGCAAGTGCAGCAGCCTCCTCACGTATTACCAAATTACCAAGTACAGCACCGTACATTGTATAGCGTCTGTGCCTGGTACTGCCGATCAGGCTCATTCATTTCAATAGTATCATGCTACATATTGGCCTGGAACGGGACAGCAGCAGCAGAATATCGGTGAGGCGAGTTATGATGGCTTGATATTTTACTCCACTTTGACCTAATAATTAATTCCACCGATAACTGATAATTTACATACCTTTTTCACACTGTTATGGCTCCACAAGCATAATGATATGAAGGCTTCCACGACGGAACTCACTACATATCTAATACTGGACAATCTAAGCCATAAAAAATGGACCAGACTGAAATACCATGGTTGCTTTGCCTCTATCTGTTCTGTTACCCTGCAAACATGAATTATATGTGGTAAGTAGGAGACCCCACACTTAGACAGTACTGGTACATAGTAGATAACACACTTACACAGCATTAACACTGGGCACTTTTGTCTTTCTTAATGTCCATTGTTTCGGCTTCTTCTGTTTTCCTGGTCTTCTGCGGGCTTGCAGGAACTTTGCCATAGCCTCTGTTGAGATATTTCTGTGAACATTAAACCTGACAAAATAAGCCTCGTCATATTGCATGAGTTTTACTTGTAATTGAATGGTTATATTGTTAGCAAGTTATATCCTTTTATCGACTGCCATTTTGGGCCCTCATATTTAGGTGGAACTTTGGAAGTTAAAGGGGTTGTCCGGGTTCAGAGCTGAACCCGGACATACCCTTATTTTCACCCAGGCAGCCCCCCTGAGGCTACCATCTGAGCATCTCATGCTCCCATGCGCTCCCTTGCCCTGCGCTAGATCGCGCAGGGCACAGACTCTTTTGTTTTCAATAACACAATGCCGGGCGGAAACTTCCACCCGCCAGTGTGTTCCGTGACGTCACCGGCTGTGATGGGCGGGCTTTAGCTCAGTCTTAGCCGTCACCAGGGTTCCTGGCAGCCCCATGGAGAGCCCCGGTACGTCACTGGATCTCAAAAAAATGCTTTTGCCGTGCGTGATTTAGCGCAGGGCAAAGGAGAGCATCGGAACATGAACTGCTCTGATGCTCCTGTCAGGGAGGCTGCCGGGGTGAAAATGGAGAGATGTCCGGGTTCAGCTCTAAACCCGGACAACCCCTTTAATGAAATATTCTGTTCTCAGAATAGCTGGAAATGGCGGGTCTGAAAAAGCATAAGAGTACATGAGATGGATACAGTCTGGTTTTACCATCATGGATTTGTGTAAATTGAACTGTGGTGCAGATTTTAAATTCACAGCATGTCAATTTATACTGCAGACTTTCACAGCGGACTTCAAGCTTTGCAACGCATATGGTGAAATCCACATCATATCCGGCAAAAATTCCTTCCAGTGTGGATGTACTATTAAAAGGGGTTGTCCGGGTTCAGCTCTGAACCCGGACATACCCAAATTTCACCCAGGCAGCACCCCTGATGTTCGCATCGGAGCATTTCATGGACCAATGCGCTCCCCTGCCCTGCGCTGGATCGCGCAGGGCAAGCGATCTTTTATTTACAGTAACACCCTGCCAGGCGGAGGCTTCCGCCCAGCAGTGTGTTCGGTGACGTCACCAGCCCTGATGGGCGGGCTTTAGCGCTGCCCTAGCCATTTTACAGGCTAGGGCAGCGCTAAAACCCGCCCATCAGTGCCGGTGACGTTACTGGGCTTCCTGGCAGCCCTATGGAGAGCCCGGTTCGTCACTGGAACTCCAGAAAATGTCTTCGCCCTGCACAATTTGGCGCAGGGCAAAGGAGAGCATCAGAGCATGAACTGCTCTGATGCTCTTGTCAGGGGGGCTGCCGGGGTGAAAATGGGGGTATGTCTGGGTTCAGTTTTCCTGACTCCTGATATTGATGAACTTTCTTCAGAATATGTCATCAATATCTGAGTGGTGGGATCCAATACCCGCATCTTCCACCAATTACCCGCTACCTCCAGGCTCCAATTCCAGACCTAGCACAGAACAGGAAGCACAGCTCCTTTGAAAGTGTAGTGGCCATACTTCTAGCAAGGCTTGTCCCCATCGCGGCCTGCTATTGGCTGCCCCATCGCCAGATGTTTTGATCCGTGACAGGAAGATGCAGCGGCGCCCGTGTGGGCATCAGAAGCAATGCGGTGTGGGGGTGTAAGTACAACCTCTGTGAGGGGCCCAGGCATTAGAGGGGGCATTATAGGATTTGGATAAACCCTTTAAAGGGGTATTTCAGATATATTGTGTTATGTCCACAACTATTAGATAGGTGGGGGTCCAATCATTAGGATCCCGATCAATCATGAGAATGGGGTCATCGTACCCCACGAGGACCCCTGAAACAAAAGAAGCGGCAAATAAAGCATGTGCACTGCTACTCCATTCATCTCTATGGGACTGCTGGTCAAATACAGTGTTTTGCTAATGTGCATGCTCTACTTGCCCCTTAATTTGTTGTGGGGGGGACCCCCTGCCATCATGATCTGTGGCAGGGGGTTCTGTGCCCTGCCAATGTGAACAAAGCTTTTCTGCAACTGAAAATCTGTTCCATAAAAATTTGAGGTTGTAGATTTCTTCGAGCCCCATTCAGAGGTATGGAACAGTTGCAGAAATGCCAGTAACAAACTTGCCACATTTGAATATACCCCAGGGGTGAGTATCCTGTTGCAGAAGCTAAAATACATATTCTCTGGGACACAGCTGTATAGTACACACTGCAGCTGCTGAAGAACCGCATGCCAGTCAGTCAATCAGTGGTTGACAGAGTATGGAACGTCCTGCAATAATAATGTGTGACAGGCCTCTCATGTAGAAAGAGATAAGGAGCGTCCATGTAGCACCGCTCATCTCTGGATGTAGACAATCATAGTGCTCTATACATGTGACTAATGGGGCTAAGGAATTGACATGCAGTACAATGAAAAATATATGTAATGATAGGGATCAGGGAGTTTACATTCATTACAATGAAAAAATATAAACCATATAAGATGGGGGATCAGGCTGTTACATTCATTACAATGTTAAAATATATACCTCCTGTATATGATGGGGATCGGGGTGTTACATATAGAGTTTACCTTCATAACAATGGAAAACACATGTATGACAGATCCGGGCGTTCCATTCATCACAGTGTTATGTATGATAGGGATCAGGGCGTTTACTGTGAATGATTCTGACTGGAAGCCCCGGCTGGCACCACGCCCGCAGTGATGCTGAGCTGGCAGTAACAAGGCATGCCAGCTATGTGGCAGAGGTGCTCACCGTGCTCCTGATGAGAGGCGCCCGCTCCCGCAGTCCTCGGCTGCAGCCGGACAAATCTGCACACAACGCTTCTACATTCAAAATAACAGGGCAGGGCCCGGCAGCCAATCACCAGCCTCGGCTATAGCGTGCCCGCCCCCGGCCGTTAGCTCCCTGAAGAGGCGGCCAATAAGATGTCGCTCTGCAATACCTGCAGCCTTCGTACAGAACGTGGGAGGTGTCCACTCACCAGCTAATCGTCTCTCAGGATTCCCATCTCGCCACCCACATTCATCTATTAATGGGTTAAATTCGCAGAACTGCTAAACAACCAATGAGAGATCACTTCGAGAAGACTGTAGCCAATAGCCTGCCGGCACTGTATTCTCAGCCAATCACACTCTGGAAGCCCTGATGCGGTTTACATTGAGCTCTAACCAATGAGCCGATAGCCATCGTCTCCGGCTGACCAATCAGGACCCTGCTTGAAGTGACAGCTGGCCAATGAGCGGCGCCAACAGTCTGCGCCCAGTGAGTGTTGCACAAGCAGGGCTCCTCCTTTGTACCCTCCCCCGCTCGTATTCCCGGGTCCGCCTGAGGAATGTAAACTATTCAACATGGAGACAGCAGTCAATAAGCTGGAGGCTCTGGTAAGAGGGCGGCGGGGGTGTGTGCACCGGGGAAGACGGGTGAAGGATGGGCAGCACGTTCTGTCACCTGGCGGCCTCAGGCTGCGGGCACACCGATGGACAGGAGGAAGGGGCGGCTCAGCGCGCGGTCTAGAGGAAGCCGAGGAGCGGGCCTGGGCTGAGAAATGGCGGGAGCAGGAGACGCCTCTGCATCCTGTGTGCTGAGCGGGCATGGCCGGTGCTCCATCATCTGCGGCCAGCTCCATGCTGCTCCTCCCTCTGCCCTTCGCTCGTCACTCACAGCAGCCACCTGAAGACGTTACCTGCCCCCAGGGCTCCATTTTCTCCCACAATTCCTCCCCCCTCCTTATCTGCACCTCGCCCCGCCCACTACCTTTCTTTGCTGGTCCTGCCACCTCAAATGAAGTGGTGAACTTCAGTAGATGAGCCCACCATGAATGCCTTGAAATCCACACCCCTTAGGCCCCTGTTCACACAGTGTGATTTCCCCCAGTGATGGTAAGCACAGAACAGGAGCAGATCACACACATAATGTATGGCTGCTCGATCCAGGCACCTTCTGATGTCTCTGTCAAGTCCACGCTCCACTAAATGCTGGTTGCCATTGGAAACAGAAGCAGTTTGTGCCCTGAAGTTGGACGTGACCAAAAAGTTCTGACAGTGACCATAGCAGATAAATGACAGATGCTGATTTCAGCGTGAGGGCATGGTCCAGACGGTGACAGGTTCCCTTTAAAGCAACTTATAGATGGACTGATATAAAAAGGCCCTTTTTATGACCACTTGCCGGCCTCCCTTAGACTTTAATCATCCAGGCGGTCAGCATATTAGGGTACTACCACATGGAGCCATCGTGTGGCACTTACCATGTTCTACCACATGGCCATTACCAAAACTCATTAGTCTAATTAGAGCAGTGCATGAATGCAGCACAGTCGCATCGCAAGCGCCACATGAGCGCTCAGTGTGGTCGCACCCTAATGTTCCTGAATTTCCTTGTGCACGCTGTATACACAGAGCTCAGTGAGCGTAGTATCTATAGATCAGGAGCTATACACAGAGTTCAGTGAGCGCAGTATCTACAGATCAGGAGCTATACACAGAGCTCAGTGAGCGCAGTATCTACAGATCAGGAGCTATACACACAGAGCTCAGTGAGCGCAGTATCTACAGATCAGGAGCAGGGAGCCCGCTGTATACACAGAGCTCAGTGAGTGCAGGATCTACAGATCAGGAGCAGGGAGCCCGCTGTATACACAGAGCTCAGTGAGCGCAGTATCTACAGATCAGGAGCAGGGAGCCCGCTGTATACACAGAGCTCAGTGAGCGCAGTATCTACAGATCAGGAGCAGGGAGCCCGCTGTATACACAGAGCTCAGTGAGCGCAGTATCTACAGATCAGGAGCAGGGAGCCCGCTGTATACACAGAGCTCAGTGAGTGCAGGATCTACAGATCAGGAGCAGGGAGCTCGCTGTATACACAGAGCTCAGTGAGCGCAGTATCTACAGATCAGGAGCAGGGAGCCCGCTGTATACACAGAGCTCAGTGAGTGCAGGATCTACAGATCAGGAGCAGGGAACTCGCTGTATACACAGAGCTCAGTGAGCGCAGTATCTACAGATCAGGAGCAGGGAGCCCGCTGTATACACAGAGCTCAGTGAGTGCAGGATCTACAGATCAGGAGCAGGGAGCCCGCTGTATACACAGAGCTCAGCGAGCGCAGTATCTACAGATCAGGAGCAGGGAGCCCGCTGTATACACAGAGCTCAGTGAGTGCAGGATCTACAGATCAGGAGCAGGGAGCCCGCTGTATACACAGAGCTCAGTGAGTGCAGGATCTACAGATCAGGAGCAGGGAGCCCGCTGTATACACAGAGCTCAGTGAGCGCAGTATCTACAGATCAGGAGCAGGGAGCCCGCTGTATACACAGAGCTCAGCGAGCGCAGTATCTACAGATCAGGAGCAGGGAGCCCGCTGTATACACAGAGCTCAGCGAGCGCAGTATCTACAGATCAGGAGCAGGGAGCCTGCTGTATACACAGAGCTCAGCGAGAGCAGTATCTACAGATCAGGAGCAGGGAGCCCGTTTTATACACAGTACTCAGTGAGCGCAGTATCTACAGATCAGGAGCAGGTAGCCCGCTGTATACACAGAGCTCAGTGAGGGCAGTATCTACAGATCAGGAGCAGGGAGCCCGCTGTATACACAGAGCTCAGTGAGGGCAGTATCTACAGATCAGGAGCAGGGAGCCCGCTGTATACACAGAGCTCAGTATCTACAGATCAGGAGCAGGGAGCCCGCTGTATACACAGAGCTCAGTATCTACAGATCAGGAGCAGGGAGCCCGCTGTATACACAGAGCTCAGTATCTACAGATCAGGAGCAGGGAGCCCGCTGTATAGACAGAGCTCAGCGAGGGCAGTATCTACAGATCAGGAGCAGGGAGCCCGCTGTATACACAGAGCTCAGCGAGCGCAGTATCTACAGATCAGGAGCAGGGAGCCCGTTTTATACACAGAGCTCAGTATCTACAGATCAGGAGCAGGGAGCCTGCTGTATATACAGAGCTCAGTGAGGTCAGTATCTACAGATCAGGAGCAGGGAGCCTGCTGTATACACAGAGCTCAGCATCTACAGATCAGGAGCAGGGAGCCCGTTTTATACACAGAGCTCAGCGAGCACAGTATCTACAGATGAGGAGCAGGGAGCCCGCTGTATACACAGAGCTCAGTGAGCGCAGTATCTACAGATCAGGAGCAGGGGCCCGCTGTATAGACAGAGCTCAGCGAGCACAGTATCTACAGATCAGGATCAGGGAGCCCGCTGTATACACAGAGCTCAGCGAGCACAGTATCTACAGATCAGGAGCAGGGAGCCCGCTGTATACACAGAGCTCAGTGAGCGCAGTATCTACAGATCAGGAGCAGGGAGCCCGCTGTATACACAGAGCTCAGTGAGCGCAGTATCTACAGATCAGGAGCAGGGGCCCGCTGTATAGACAGAGCTCAGCGAGCACAGTATATACAGATCAGGAGCCGAAAATCTGCTTCCTGCTCCAGACCCAGTGATCATGGAGGCTGGGAGTATTAGTAGACCCAGATCAGCTCTGCAGTGAGGCCAGCAGCCTCCTTCTGTAACTGGGGCCAATAGTTCCAGATACAAGAGAAATGAGCATCTGTCAGCAGACTTGTACCTATGACACTGGCTGACCTGTTACATGTGCACTTGGCAGGTGAAGGCATCTGTGTTGGTCCCATGTTCATATGTGCCCGCATTGCTGAGAAAAATCATGTTGTAATATATGCAAATGAGCCTCTAGGAGCAACGGAGGCATTATGGTTGCACCAAGCGACTCCACCTTCTCTGCAACTGCCTCGCCCTCTCCACTTTGACAGGACTAGACGTGATGATGTTTTCACTGCCTGGCCCAGTCAATCAAAGTGGAGAGGGTGAAGCATTTGCAGAGAAGGTGGAGCCTGTAGGTGTAATGGCATGGGGGGTTGCTCTGAGTGGCACACATGTAACAGGTCAGCCAGGTTCATGGGTACAAGTCTGCTGACATTTGTATGACCTTATGGAGGCACAAAGTGTAAAATAATAATAAGAAAATAGACAATAAAAATAAAAAAAACTGCCACACCATAGCTTTTATCCCACAACAATAACCCATACATCCCCCTATAGCACAAGTTTGGAAAAGAGACATAACTATTTAAAAACGTATTTTAGTTGCACTTTGTGCTATTAAAAAGAGGAAAAACAGATTGTTTTCCCCACTTTTTTTTTCTGGGTATAAAAAAAATACTTAAAATGAATCCTAAATCACTGGAAAAACTAAAAAAAAAAATATTTAAAATACTTAAAAAAAAAAGTTAAAGGGGTTTTCTCACATTTTTATACTGATGACCTAGATAGGTCATCAGTATCTGATTGGTGGGGGTCCGACACCCGGGACCCCCTCTGATCAGCTGTGAGCACTTCCTAGATGGAGTGATGACTTGGTAATGTATCCACTTAAGTGCCTGACTACTTTATACCTCTTATGAGGATTCTTTTTATTTTATATGGTGATATAGTGTTAAAATGTGCAATAAACAATGTTTAAGGACCCCCTAACCTTGCATTTTTAATGTTAATGAGTGAAATGATTTATTTTGTTAATCCGCTCCTCATTCCTTTAAGAATCCTGTCCGGGGCCCTTTTTATGTTGTACTACTAGTGGCCTGGCACAAAAAGCAGTGCAATGTTAAAAGGGCATTGGCCAGCGACCCAAGCCACGTTCTGGATGTCCACGAGAGCTGCTTTCCAGTCTGGGGATGGTCCTCTGTCGTCCAGCTCTTCTTGAACGGTGAAGATTTTTCTGCTAATAATTGCTCTGACTTTATTGCACTACTGTACTATACAGCTAGCAGTGCAATAGTATTGTCAAAGCATTTAGGAGCAGAGCACCCCTTTATACAGCAAGCACGTTTGGAGAACTGCAATGTCTGGATGGAGGTGGTAACACGGTGGTGGTTGTTCATAACATTTGCCTTATGATAACACGTGATATTTTCTGAAAATCTGAATTTCAGTTTCAAAAAGCTGAGTCTGACTTGGATTACATTGAGCAAAAATTGGAGTTTGAAATGAGGAAGAGCCTCCCGGAAGGATCGGCACAGGTATCTGCATCCTCAGACGTACTATACCTATGAGCATGATTGTTCAGTTTGGACCAGTCTGTAGCTACTTTACACCCAGTTCACGCACACACATATAGACACACCACAGATTTCTGCCACTGTACTAATCTTATTAAACTGCTTTTCCTTGACTGTCCTCAGGATAGGTCATCGAGATCTGATCGGTGGAGGTGCAGTGGCCCCTTCAAACAGCTGATTGGTAGGGGTTGCCGGGAGTTGGACCCCCACTGATCAGATATCGATGACTTGGGGCCCTTGCACACGACCGTATGCCCTCAGAGATATACAGTCCGTGAGCGGGCCATATCTCCCTGAGCGGCATTGATTGTGCGCATGGGAGCACACAGCATCATAGATTACAATGATGCTGTGCACGTCGGGCCGCCCGCGGGACATAAGGTCATATGAGTGCGGGACAGTAGCCCCGTGGGCGGCCCGACATCCACAGCATCATTGTAATCTATGATGCTGTGTGCTCCTGTGCGCACGATCAATGCCACTCCGGGACATATGGCCCGCTCACGGACTCGGAGGGCTTGCAGTCGTGTGCAAGGGCCCTTATACTAAGGAAGTCTTCAGTATTTTATTCCAGAAAACCCCTTTAATGAGGTTTGTAGAAATAATCCTAGTCAGACGCGTAGAACTGATTTTCAGTTGCAAAAATTCCTGCCATGTGAGCATATATTTTTACAGAGCAACACACAGGCTATTTACTTGAATGGGACTGAGCCTGCAGTAGCTTTGCTGGCCACCACATGTTGTAGGGAGCTGTTCTGGTTCTGGTGGGCCTGAGCTTCTTTTATCCGCTGTCTGGAGTCTGACCCACTTGATCTGATATCAATGACTTATCTTAAAAGGCATCTGTCAGCAGATTTGCACCTATGAAACTGGCTGACCTGTTACATGTGCACTTGGCAGCTGAAGGCATCTGTGTTGGTCCTATGTTCATATGTGCCCGCAGTGCTGAGAAAATGTTTTAATATATGCAAATGAGCCTCTAGGAGTAATGGGGGCGTTACCACTACACCTGGAGGCTCTGCTCTCTCTGCAACTGTCACTCAAAGTGGAGAGGGCGCGGCAGTTGCAGAGAGAGACAGCAGAGCCTCAAGGTGTAATAGCAACGCCCCGGTTGCTCCTAGGGCAGGGACCAGCAACCTCCGGCACTCCAGCTGTTCTGAAACTACAACTCTCAGAATGCTTCATTCACTTCTGTGGGAGTTAGAAGAACAGCCAAGCATGCTTGCACTCTGGGAGTTGTAGTTTCACAGCAGCTGGAGTGCTGAAGGTTGCTGATCCCTGTCCTAGAAGCTTATATGAAAGCATCATTTTTCTCAGCATGCAGGCACATATGAACATGGGACCAACACAGATGCCTTCAGCTGCCAAGCGCACATGTAACAGGTCAGCCAGTTTCATAGGTACAAATCTGCTGACAGATACCCTTTAAGGCCTCTTTCCCACGGGCGTGTGCACCCTGTTGCCGTATTGCGGACCACATTTGCGGATCCGCAATACACGGGTGCCGTTCCGTGGGCATTCCGCATCACGGATGCGGACCCATTCACTTCAATGGGTCCGGAGATGCGGAACGGAAGCACAGAATCCTACGGAATGCTTCCGTGGGGTTTCGTCCCGTACTTCCATTCCGCAAAAAGATAGGACATGTTCTATCTTTTTGCGGAACAGCCGGATCGCGGACCCATTCAAGTGAATAAGTCCGCTGCGGCTGCCCCACGGACTGTGCTTGTACATTGTGGGCCGCAGCATGACCAAGGGGCGCACACGCCCGTGGGAAAGAGGGCTAAGGCTGGGTTCACACGGGCGTTGCGGATTGGGGCCGGATGCGTTCAGAGTGCGTTCAGTGAAACTCGCACTATTTTGCAAGCAAGTTCAGTCAGTTTTGTCTGCGGTTGCGTTTAGTTGTTCAGTTTTTTCCGCCCGGGTGCCATTTCGTTTTTCACATGCGTGATAAAAAAACGGAATGTTTACAAACAACATCTCTTAGCAACCATCGGTGAAAAACGCATCACACCCGCACTTGCTTGCGGATGCAATGCGTTTTTCACGCAGCCCCATTCACTTCTATTGGGCCAGGGCTGCAGAATATAGAACATGCTGCGATTTTCACGCAACGCAGAACTGATGCGTGAAAAACAACGCTCATGTACACAGACCCATTGAAATGAATGGGTCAGGATTCAGTGCGGGTGCTATGCGTTCACGTCACGCATTGCACCTGCGCGGAAAACTCACTCGTGTGAGTCTGTCCTCTCCGTACTTCATGTCTCATGAACTCCATTCCTACAGAGACTCAGCTGAAGATCTTATCAGCTGTATTCAGGATCATAATCCCTGACAAGTAGAGCAGAGAGGACGATGAGGCAGCTCTTTACCTCCGTGTTGTAAAGTAACTTGTCCTCATGTGTGATCAGGACAGGTTTTGTGTGTACTGATAGGACGGCGGCCATTTTATTTCGCCTAATGCTTGCTCCCTAGATAAAAGGAGCCATTATAACTAATGAACGGTATTTGGGAATGTATTTATGATAAAGTAATATTTAAGCATTTTCATTTTCTTAATTCCCAGAGAACCACTTTAAGGATAGGTCATTAATATTTAAATTCTAAAAAACCCCGTTAATAGGAACTGTTTTAGCTGTGAGGAGTATCTTCATACTGATGAAACCTTTCATTTTAGGAAAACCCCACCAAATTGCTGGAACAGTTGGCCAGTGTGAAGTCTCGCTTTAAGAGTTTGTCTTCCCAGCTGGATAAGATTGCTGCCGACCAGCAAAAGTCAGTGGAAGATATTCAGACAACAATAGCAAACACGTTGAAAATGGTGCAGCATTTACAACAGCAGACAGATCTTCAGGTACCACTGAGAGATTGTATATGATTGGACCTAGGTAACTACATGTGTGGAAGTAAGCCAATCATGCTGGTCTGTTAGTTCTTTCTACCACAGCCTAGGGTTGGACGATATCAAAAATATTCAGACGATAACGATATTAAAAAATGTATCGCGATAACGATATATATCGCGATAAATACCCGTTTTAAAGAAAAAAAACACAAGGAGACATTATACTGTATGGGGGGCCACAAGGAGACATTATACTGTATGGGGGCAGCCACAAGGAGACGTTATACTGTATGGGGGCAGCCACAAGGAGACGTTATACTGTATGGGGGCAGCCACAAGGAGACATTATACTGTATGGGGGCAGCCACAAGGAGACGTTATACTGTATGGGGGCAGCCACAAGGAGACGTTATACTGTATGGGGGGCCACAAGGAGACATTATACTGTATGGGGGCAGCCACAAGGAGACGTTATACTGTATGGGGGCAGCCACAAGGAGACGTTATACTGTATGGGGGCAGCCACAAGGAGACGTTATACTGTATGGGGGCAGCCACAAGGAGACGTTATACTGTATGGGGGCAGCCACAAGGAGACGTTATACTGTATGGGGGCAGCCACAAGGAGACGTTATACTGTATGGGGGCAGCCACAAGGAGACGTTATACTGTATGGGGGCAGCCACAAGGAGACGTTATACTGTATGGGGGCAGCCACAAGGAGACGTTATACTGTATGGGGGCAGCCACAAGGAGACGTTATACTGTATGGGGGCAGCCACAAGGAGACGTTATACTGTATGGGGGCAGCCACAAGGAGACGTTATACTGTATGGGGGCAGCCACAAGGAGACGTTATACTGTATGGGGGCAGCCACAAGGAGACGTTATACTGTATGGGGGCAGCCACAAGGAGACGTTATACTGTATGGGGGCAGCCACAAGGAGACGTTATACTGTATGGGGGCAGCCACAAGGAGACGTTATACTGTATGGGGGCAGCCACAAGGAGACGTTATACTGTATGGGGGCAGCCACAAGGAGACGTTATACTGTATGGGGGCAGCCACAAGGAGACGTTATACTGTATGGGGGCAGCCACAAGGAGACGTTATACTGTATGGGGGCAGCCACAAGGAGACGTTATACTGTATGGGGGCAGCCACAAGGAGACGTTATACTGTATGGGGGCAGCCACAAGGAGACGTTATACTGTATGGGGGCAGCCACAAGGAGACGTTATACTGTATGGGGGCAGCCACAAGGAGACGTTATACTGTATGGGGGCAGCCACAAGGAGACGTTATACTGTATGGGGGCAGCCACAAGGAGACGTTATACTGTATGGGGGCAGCCACAAGGAGACGTTATACTGTATGGGGGCAGCCACAAGGAGACGTTATACTGTATGGGGGCAGCCACAAGGAGACGTTATACTGTATGGGGGCAGCCACAAGGAGACGTTATACTGTATGGGGGCAGCCACAAGGAGACGTTATACTGTATGGGGGCAGCCACAAGGAGACGTTATACTGTATGGGGGCAGCCACAAGGAGACGTTATACTGTATGGGGGCAGCCACAAGGAGACGTTATACTGTATGGGGGCAGCCACAAGGAGACGTTATACTGTATGGGGGCAGCCACAAGGAGACGTTATACTGTATGGGGGCAGCCACAAGGAGACGTTATACTGTATGGGGGCAGCCACAAGGAGACGTTATACTGTATGGGGGCAGCCACAAGGAGACGTTATACTGTATGGGGGCAGCCACAAGGAGACGTTATACTGTATGGGGGCAGCCACAAGGAGACGTTATACTGTATGGGGGCAGCCACAAGGAGACGTTATACTGTATGGGGGCAGCCACAAGGAGACGTTATACTGTATGGGGGCAGCCACAAGGAGACGTTATACTGTATGGGGGCAGCCACAAGGAGACGTTATACTGTATGGGGGCAGCCACAAGGAGACGTTATACTGTATGGGGGCAGCCACAAGGAGACGTTATACTGTATGGGGGCAGCCACAAGGAGACGTTATACTGTATGGGGGCAGCCACAAGGAGACATTATACTGTATGGGGGCAGCCACAAGGAGACGTTATACTGTATGGGGGCAGCCACAAGGAGACGTTATACTGTATGGGGGCAGCCACAAGGAGACGTTATACTGTAGGGGGGCAGCCACAAGGAGACGTTATACTGTAGGGGGGGCCGCAAGGAGACATTACATACAGTATGGGGGCAGCTGCGCCTGCAGCAGCCACAAAAGGAGACATTACTTAGAGTATGGGGCTGGGGGGCAGCAGCTGCCCCCCCCCCCCCCCCCCCCATGTCTTATGGCCACTTGTGTGACTGTGACTTGTCACCTGCCTGCCAGGCTGCCACCACCATAATTCTTTCTTGTTGGTCATGCTCATCATGTCATGGGGGAGCCGGGAGGTACTGGAGGGAGTCGAGGGACTCATGATGGCTCACTGCGGAGCATGCAGCCACTGGCAGGCATGAAGGACTGAGTGGGCTGTGGGCTAAGACATATAACTGGGGTAATAGGCAGAGTGGACTGGAGTGACATTACAAACCTTTTACCACTCGCTGCTGTAGTCTGTATGTACTGCGCTGCTCTAGTCTCAGCCTGGGGGCGTCACCTGATTCCGACGTTAGACGTCGGTCGGTGGGCGGAGACAGTCACAGCACATTCAGAGCAAGCAGGAGGAGCCGCTGGTAGATATAGATAATGATGGGGGAGGGCAGCGGCGCCGCGGACTCAGTTTTTAAAGCTGTGACGTCACGAAATATACCGCGGTATTAGGAAACGGCGTTATCGCCATATCGCCGTTTTTTTAATATCGCGGTATATCGAAAAACCGGTATATAGCCCAACCCTACCACAGCCTGGTCACCAGGAAATGCACAATGTCTTGTAGCTGAGCTGAATGTAATGAAACTTTCTTGTGGCAATCTATTGCTTCACTCTGGATAAAAAGTAATATGCAAATGAGTAGTTTAGTGTGCTGAGGGCGGGTCCAAGCCACTCTGTGCACCTTTGCCAAACCCTCTTTCTCTTTCTTGATTGACAGGGCCAGGTTCCTGCATAGTCTTCTTTCCTGGCCCTGTCAATCAAGGAGAGGGAGCGGCTGGTGGCGGAAGCAGCAGGAACAAGTGTGCCCATTCAGCTGAGCTAACCCTACAAGATTGGTGCAAAAGAAAAGTGGAGAATTGACTTAGTTGCCCATGGCAACCAATCTGATTCCACTTGTCCACCCGTCTTGATGATAAGTTTCTACAATTGTATCTGGTTTAACAGTGAATTTTCTGGTTATATATTCCATTTAAAGGGGTATTTCCACCTGGGGCATATCCACATATGTCCAATAGGCCTATGGGACCTGCATATAACTAAACAGGGCCCCATCATGCACCGCCAGGAATTGAGAGGAGACTGTGCATGCACGACTCTCTTTATTCACTATTATATGACTTCTGCAAATAGCGAAGTAAGTGGTGGGACCTGCACCTACTGGACATATGGCATATACGTAGGATTGGTCCAGTAGGTGAAACCCTTCTAATCTAAGGCTTTGTAATCCTGTATCAATAAAAATAAGTTCTCTGAGGATAACGGTAGATAGTAACTGGGTATGTTGAACGTGAACACTCCTTACAAGGAACTCGTGAGGAACTACAATATGCCTTAACATTATGTGTATACAGGTACCCCCATTGTCAGAGGAAGAACTTCGAGCTCTCCAGCAGTTTGAGACTCTAGCGTTGAAGGGCATGAACCTGAAATAAACAGGTAATGTTTTTTATTATTCAGTTGTAACTACAGCAAAGCTGCTTGTTATACAAAAAATTGGCAAAAAATAGTTTAAAAAATTGCTCAAATAGTAGCTTAAACGGAGAACTTTGAAATGCCCAACAATGTGTTGTCAGCTTATTTAGCTTTCTAGGTTATCTTTAGTGTACATGTCTCACAAGGTCAATGTCCCAGTTAGCCGATGGTTAAAGTACAACTGGCATTATCTGTAGAAAATACTATATCATTTGGGTACAAGTTGTCATTTTGAAGGGTGCCCCTCACAGACCTTGTTCTTGGACCACGTGGTTACAGTTTGTTGATGTTGGCACACAATGCAGGCTTCAGACACCAATTTGTAGACTTCTGGCTGTGCTTCTTGTGTGCCAGTCATTATCTACTGAAGCTCCTAACTAGTCAGAGAAAAAAACTTGATGGGAAAAATAGGAAATAAAATCAGCAGTAAAAGGGCTCTTGCATACAAATTTATCACAGTGTTTTACAAGATGTGTGGCATATGTAAGGCTATACGCTGAAACGTGTAGACTGCTTGATTGTTCCCTGTTGGATTTCTTTATCATTTTGGGGAAGATTTATTTTTATTTTTTTATTCATTACCATAATAGTGCTGGAATCTTTCTATTTTTGTATGATTCTTCTGAGCCACCCTATTGTACTTCCATATGCCTCAGATTTCATGCAGAGTTCCACCGATCGCAAGAAGGGGGGACCCAGTTTCTTGGTGGAGTGCCCCTGCCCCTCTCCCCAAATGAACGGAGCAGCTGGCCGGGCATGAACGCAGCCGCTCCATTTATTTCTATGGATCCATTTTGGGTGCTTCAAGGGGTATGCGGTCCCCGTTTCATGATCCGTGGGGGTCCCAGTGGTAAGACCCCCACCAATCTAATAGTTATCCCCTCTGTGGTTAGAGCAGTGATGGCGAACCCTTTAGGCCCCTTTAACATTTCCACGCAAGTGCAATGCGTAATGTGAACGCATTGCACCCGCACTGAATCCTGACCCATTCATTTCAATGGGGCTTTGTACATGAGCAATGTTTTTCACGCAACGCAGGCCCCATAGAAGTGAATGGGGCTGCATGAAAATCAAGCAAGTGCGTATGCAACGCGATTTTCACGGATGGTTGCGAAGGAGATGATGATAAATAGGGATAAGCCCCAGGACCCCATTAAAGTCTATTTACTTTATTATTTTCCATTATAACATGGTTATAATGGAAAATAACAGCATTCTTTAATACAGAATGCTTAGTAAAATGTCCATTGAGGGTTAAAAAATAATAAAATCACTCGCCTCATCCACTTGATCGCGCAGCCGTTATTGTCTTCTTTCTTCTTCTTGCAGGACCTGCAAAAGGACTTGCAAGAAGAAAGAAGACGATAACAGCTGCGCGATCAAGTGAATGAGGTGAGTAATTTTATTATTTTTTAACCCTCAATGGACATTTTACTATGCATTCTGTATTAAAGAATGCTGTTATTTTCCCTTATAACCATGTTATAATGGAAAATAATAATATCTACAGAACAACAAACCCGAACTTGAAGAAGTTCGGGTCTGGGTGCCAACATTCAGTTTTTTATCACGCGTGTGCAAAACGCATAAAAACGCTTTAAACTCGCGTGGAAAAAACTGAACAACGCAATCGCAGACAAACTCGCGCGGGTTTCCCTGAACTCGCCTGCAACGCATCCGGACTAAATCCAGCACGCTCGTCTGCAAGGGGCCTTACAGACCGAGTGCCCAAACTGCAACCCAAAACCCACTTGTTTATCGCAAAGTGCCAACACAGCAATTTACCCTGAATACTACAGTCCAATATAGTATATCTTCCATGTACTTTATCATGTAGCTATAATAGCCTGCCTACATCCAATGCGCTGCCTGTGCTGTTCATAGTGCGCCCTGCGCTGATGAATGGCAGGAAAAGTCTGAGGCATATTGATGGACCATAGACTTTTTCCAGGGTGCGGGTGCCCAAAGAGAGGGCTCTGAGTGCCGCCTCTGGCACCCATGCCATAGTTTCGCCACCACTGGGATAGAGGGTAACTTCACATAACTGGAATACCTCTTTTTAGCCACAATGTGATTGTCCAGGCAATTCTCTAGCATTTTATTAGATGCATACAACACCTCTGACTAACATTTCCTCTTTATTTTCTAGTGTTTTCAAAGCATGAAGAAATGGAAAAGATAGCGTGAGACAACAAAACTGTGTAATGCTGAGTAGCTGTCAGCACAAGCTTGGTGACTCCCAATGATACATCTAACTGCAGGACACCCACCTATTTATTTCAAAGAAGGAAAACCCTGCACATGAATATTTTATGTTAAATAGGGATGAGCGAATTTCATATTTTGAAATTTGTTTTTGGTTCGGGTTGTGGTATAATGTGAATTGCGTTATGGATTCCGTTACCATGGACTATAACGGAATACCTTTTAGAGGCATTCTATTATTTATTCCGTCATAATAGAAGTCTATGGCCTGCATAACGGATCTGTCCCGTTTTCATTATGCTAGAGTTCTCTCCTGCATAACGAAAAAGGGACGGATCCATTATGCAGCCCAAAGACTTCTATTATGACGGAATGCCTTTAAAGGCATTCGGTTATGCATTCCGTCATAACGCATTTCACATTATACCACAATCCGAAGCGAAAACAAATTTCAAATATGAAATTCGCTCATCCCTAATGTTAAACGCTGGTTATTGGCGTGCAACTAAAATAATGTAACATGTGGAAAACATTTTCTGTAAATGACAGCTGTTATTTTGTATTGGTTTATCTTATGAATTATTGCTGCAGGTTAAGGCCTTATTCACACACACAACTGTGCATTCCAATTTTTTCTCCCTTCTATAGACTTGAATGGGAGAGTCTCGTCTGCAAAGACTGATCAGGCAGGACATGCACGCAGTTTTTCTGATGGGGCATACGGATTTGTGCTGTTGACTTGTATGGGTCCATGTACTGTCTGCAGCACAAGGAAGAGAAAACTGGTCGTGTGAATAAGGCTAGGGCTAGACGACGACATTTGTCGTGCGCCAATTTTTATAATGGTAGTCTATGGTGTCGCTCTGTGACACGCTGCGACAAGACAGTCGCAAAAAACCCATCCAAAATGGATTTTTCTGCGACTGTTGTGCGACACATGTTGCAGTGTAGTTGTGCCCTATGTGTCGCGCGACTTGTCGTCGTGCAGCCCTAGCCTAAGCCCTTTGCTGCTTGTTCTGATGAAAGTAGCAGGGAATTCTTGGAGGATTGTATCTTCTGGTTTCCATTTGCTCACGTAACTGTTATTGATTTTTTTTTTTGTAATATAAAATGTATATAGTTTTATATTAAAGACTGTTTTTTGTGTGCATGTTCATGCTCTTTATAGTGGTATTTAATTTCCTTGTGCCACAAATTGCTTCTGTAGCTCATGAAAAGCCCACCACCATCTCTCTCATGTTGCAGCTGTCTGCATATCAAATTTTTGATTGTGGGTGAATGGCAAATACAGTCCAGAGGCAAGCAAGGGAATAGCAGACAAACCATAGTAATATTTTAGTTTGATGGAATTGTGAAATAGATATTTTTAACACATTTATTAAAGGGATATTCCCATTTTAGAAGTATTGCTAGGGTATGCCATTTTGATTGACCTCTGATCCTAAAAATGTATGGTATACAGCACTATATCTGATCATAATCAGATGGGTTATCCACTTTACACTATGGGAATATCCCTTTTATGTGCTTGAATCATGCAAACTAATCCAAGTTTGCACCAGTTTTAAAAGAGAGATGCTTAGGCTTGTTGACACTGCATTTGCTATGTACACTGAGGCCCAGATTTACTAATGTGTCTGCGCACAAAACCCCTCTAAAAAGTGGTGCAATTTGGCGCATCTATTTTTTGTACACTTTTTTTTTTTTTTCTGAGATGCCGGAAAGGGAGTGGGGCCTAAGATGTGCTAAAATTACACCACAATTCTGGCGTAAAAATTTGCCTAAAATAAGCTAACCAATAAATAGTATAGAGTCAGAGAAAAGGGGTCTCTCCCTGCAACTCATTTATCCTCCAGCCTGAGGCCCTGTGATAAATCTTGTGCAGGGCTAGACAGCCGGTCTAAGCTTACCCCATCTATAGGATTAGTAAATCTGGGCCTATATGTTATATATATATATATATATATATATATATATATCTCACATGTTGACTCTCATTCTTTAAAAAAAAAAGCTGTCAAAGCTGACAATGGTCAGAAGAGAAGTGGTACATGAGCCAACATTCATCCGTTGTGTCCTGTGCATTATCAGAGTGCCGTGATTACATTTTTACATGATGAAATGGAGACGACAAAAAAATAACCACTTTGGGTCGCAGAGAAAATTTGAGAAAGTGAGATAAGAATACAGGCCATTTCCATTATACTTGAGGGCCAGGAACTCTAATATCATTATTATTCCTGTACCTGACCCAAATATCCCTGCATCAAGTGCAGTCTTAATTTTCTTTTACTCTGTAATGTTCCTCTCACTGTGAATCTGTTCACCCCCTTTTCGAAACGCTTAGCACCCCATACCACGTATTTACACCAATGATTTCCCCCCACCACCACCCTGCTGCTTGCTAGGTGCTCCAAATTAAATTCAACAATCCTAAATATGGGTACTTTCACACTAGCGTTTTTCTTTTCCGGCGCTGAGTTCCGTCCTAGGGGCTCAAATCCGGAAAAGAACTGATCAGTTTTATCCTAATGCACTCTGAATGCAGAGTAATCCGTTCAGGATGTCTTCAGTTCAGTCTTTTTGACTGATCAGGCTTTTCAGAAAACCATAGCATGTTGTATTTTTACCTCCGGCCAAAAATCCTGAACACTTTGACTGAACGCCGAATCCGGTCTTTTTCCCATTGACTTGCATTAACGCCGGATCCGGCGCCGTGTGTTCAGTCAAACCGGATTCGGCTTTTGCATGTTAAACCCGAAAAATGTGGGGGAAAAAAGTTAAAGTCCTTAAATGGCGGATCTGTTTTTTCCAATGCATTTTTTCATTGTGATCAAAATCCTGATCAGGATTCAAATGTAATCCGTTTTCACACATTTTTCCGGATCCGGCAGGCAGTTACGGTGTCGGAATTGAACGCCGGATTTAAACAACGCTAGTGTGAAAGTAGCCTTAGTCCTGGAGTATAATCCACCTTTGCAGATCTCTAAAATCTCAAAATGGCTTGTGCCAGTTCTCTTTGGCATGGGATCCGCACAGGCTTCAGTCGTGGCCTAGTAGAAGACTGTTGGTATTCAGGTTAGTAAAATATTGGGGAGTTATAAGACTTCCATAGGACTGGCCAAAAGCTGAACTTTCAGTCTTTTAAAGAAACATGGCAGAACATAAGTACAGTACAGAGAAGCTAAAAGCATTTTACAAGGTACAGCATAAGTGCATTAGTATGCCCACCTAGGTAATAATAGAAGAGATCCGTATTAGATGGAATAACACTATTTACAGCTAGTTTTACAGGGTGCGTCTCCCCTAAAAGGGGTTGTCTCGCTTCTGCAAATGGCATTTATCGTGTAGAAAAAGTTAATACAAGGCACTTGCTAATTTGTTGTCATTGTCCATATTGCCTCCTTTGCTGGCTGGTATCATTTTTCCATCACATTATACACTGCTCATGCATGCATGTGTAGGGGCCCGGGGGCAGGTTGGAAGTAGGGCTAGGCAATTAGTCAAATTGACTTGATTGTCATTTTAGTTGAAATTGATTCTGATTTTAATAAAATTGTAACATCAATATTAGCCCTGCTGCTACAGGTGGGACTAATATTGATTTTATTGCAACAGGAGGCTCTCATTGTGCAGAAACTTTCTTTTACTACTCCCATAGCAGCAAGAATTATTACAACAGGTGTATGAAAAGTTTTTTTTTAAAACAGGTAATCAGTAATGTAAATGAGGAATACAGGTAACTAATCAGTGTGCGTCTCAGTGGATATAAGGTGAAGCGAGCCTAGACCCCGCCTCTTTTTTGCTGCTCCCAACTAAGGATACGTATAGATTTCTCTGATATTGTCATTGATATTTGTGAATTTATTACTACTTGCTACTCTTATAATTCTTAACTCTTTCACTTTCTCCCCTCTCTGCTGCCGATATTCCACTTATAACAACCATCTACTTACTTTTATCGCTTTGTGAGTCCCCCAGTTCATTTCCCGCCCCGTTCGGTGGCACCATCTTAAGCAGAGCGCCGTAGTCTCGGATATTGCGAGACTTCGGGCACTCCTCTAAAACTGTGAGGTGATTTGCGCGGGCTGCCGCATCTCTCCTCAGTGCTCAGCTAATTACCTCACAGTGTACCTGTTCCGCTCATCTCTCCCTACGGTGTACTCACGACATTACTTGCTTTCTTATACATATATAGTTATATCTTTTTCTCCCATCTTCCTTACATTTTACCATTCCTTTGTAAGTATAGCAAATTTACTGTGGATATACAGTACAGACCAAAAGTTTGGACACACCTTCTCATTCAAAGAGTTTTCTTTATTTTCATGACTATGAAGGCATCAAAACTATGAATTAACACATGTGGAATTATATACATAACAAACAAGTGTGAAACAACTGAAAATATGTCATATTCTAGGTTCTTCAAAGTAGCCACCTTTTGCTTTGATTACTGCTTTGCACACTCTTGGCATTCTCTTGATGAACTTCAAGAGGTAGTCCCCTGAAATGGTCTTCCAACAGTCTTGAAGGAGTTCCCAGAGATGCTTAGCACTTGTTGGCCCTTTTGCCTTCACTCTGCGGTCCAGCTCACCCCAAACCATCTCGATTGGGTTCAGGTCCGGTGACTGTGGAGGCCAGGTCATCTGGCGCAGCACCCATTCACTCTCCTTCATGGTCAAATAGCCCTTACTTTCAAAGTTTTCCCAATTTTTCGGCTGACTGACTGACTGACCTTCATTTCTTAAAGTAATGATGGCCACTCGTTTTTCTTTACTTAGCTGCTTTTTTCTTGCCATAATACAAATTCTAACAGACTATTCAGTAGGACTATAAGCTGTGTATCCACCTGACTTCTCCTCAACACCACTGATGGTCCCAACCCCATTTATAAGGCAAGAAATCCCACTTATTAAACCTGACAGGACACACCTGTGAAGTGAAAACCATTTCAGGGGACTACCTCTTGAAGCTCATCAATAGAATGCCAAGAGTGTGCAAAGCAGTAATTAAAGCAAAAGGTGGCTACTTTGAAGAACCTAGAATATGACATATTTTCAGTTGTTTCACACTTGTTTGTTATGTATATAATTCCACATGTGTTAATTCATAGTTTTGATGCCTTCAGTGTGAATCTACAATTTTCATAGTCATGAAAATAAAGAAAACTCTTTGAATGAGAAGGTGTGTCCAAACTTTTGGTCTGTACTGTATATATATTTACCTAAATACAAATAATATATGTATATACATAACTATTGTTTTAATTACACAATTCCATTTTCATTCATCTCCTATATTTTCTCTACCTTACCCATACACACATACAGTCAGGGTATCCCCTTTTTCAGCCCTGACCAAATAAAACATCCCAGATCTGGGAGTGGGTTTCCCACCCTCAAATCTCAAAAATGTTCTCTCTATGGGTGAACAAATCCTCCAGAAACAAATGGAAAGCAGAGTGTCCGAGGCTTACCCTGCCTCAGAAAGTATCTCAAACTCCGGAACTAGATCCTATTATCACTAAATACTTAAATTAAACTGGGAAAAAATCCCAAAAGAGGCCTTGATAGATCATTAAGATTGTGTCCGTATAAACTCCTAGACCTACTAGGGCCTCTCACAAAAATATTGGACTTATTCGAACAAGCTGCTGCTACAAACCAACCCGTAGACACATCAGTACGCTGATCCGCAGCTGGGCCCAAAGGGCCATATGTCTCTTTGGAAATATTAACTCTGCTCTCAGCACGGAAAGAAGACTTAATGTAATGAAATTGGACCCACAGCTCACTCACCTGGCCAACTGAGAGCCTTATCCCTCTGCTGAGGGTCTTTTCGGAGACACCCTCATCAAGGAAATAGGAAAGTTTTTGTAGGAGTGTTTACCTCTCTTGACAAAGCTAAAACACGCTTCAGACAGTTTTAGCAGGCCCCCTACCACACAGACAGACCTACCACCTCTACATCATCTGCCATACCTACACCATTCTCCCCTATCAGAGGACGTCCATGGAGAGTTTGAGGTCATCAAGGTTTCCCTAGATCTAGACCATTGTCAGGTAAGTCTTTCTAGGTTTCAATATCAAGACTGTCATCTCTGCTGAGTCTTCCTACCAGGAAACTTTCCCTGATTCGGAAGGAAATCTGATCAATGTTAAAGGGATTCTGTCATCAGATTTAACCCCTCTAACCTAAACATATGCTCATGTCCAGACTAATAAGAAGAATCCTAAGCTGGCCTTATTAAACCTCACTGTGGATCTATTTGCCCAAAAAACTGGTTTTTATAACCTGTCAATCACTTACTTAAGGTGCCCAAGGGGAGGTCCGTTAATACAGGGTGCCCAGCCGCACCCAGCGCCGCCTCCGCGATCCTCCCCATCCCTCTGCCAGATCCTGCGCACTAGGCTGAGAGGTTGGCGCCAATCTGCAGGTCATATCAGGGTTGAGCGAAGTGCGCATCAGGCCGGCGCATGCTCACTTCGCTCAACGAAGCCGCTGCCAGGAGTCCGCACGGGCGCATCAGGCTGAGCCTAGTGCGCAGGCGCGGGATCTGGCAGAGGGATGGGGAGGATTGCGGAGGCGGCGCTGAGCTGTAGAAGGCGGCTCTAGGTCCACCATTATCAAGCTGTGCGATCCTGTCAGAGGAGCAGGGTTCAGAATGGGAACTCTCACTGCACTGAACTCACTCGTGTGTGTCTGGCCTTAAGGGGAAAGAGATGCAGCATAAAGTGCACGCCCCCCTGAGCTGCTAGTTTGAAATAAATCTAGAGCAACTGGAGTAAATGAATGGGAAGATCTCTGGATTCATGTGAGGTACAGGGCTGGTTCTAGCTTTGTTAGAGAGTGTCATGTATTATATGATGTCTGATTTTAATTCTGTACATTAATCATAGGATAAACCGTTTGTCTCACATAGTTAGTTTTTTTGGCATTTTTAAGGGGTTTTGTGCTTCTTTTTTTAACAAATCTCTTTTTATTGTATAAGTATAGCAAATACATATATGTTTAAGCATAGAGTAGTTACATAAAAACATGTGAAGCAGAATCTAACAAATTGATCTACAAGTCAGTTTACATGTTAATTACCTATTGTAATATGACATAGTTGCTAAAATAGAAGATCTCAGACCCTTGTGAGGGGGAAAGGAAAGAATGGGGGGAAGGGTGGACAGGGAAAGGATTGAGTAGGGAGAAGAGATGAGCCATGGATGGGACAAAATCTCCATGAAGCATATGATTACATATCTGTTAGAATTGGTTAGCGACCAGTCCCTAAACTTACGTTAAATAAAGTTAGAGAACTCTAAAAACGTTTGTACTCTAACCAAATGTGACCGAGCTTTTGAATAGCTTTATGGGTAGATAATCAACAGGCCCAAACCGTAATAGAGTAAGAGAATGAAAGGCCTGAAAGTGGCAAACAGCTGTTTTGCTGACCCAATGACTAGAGGTAAAAGCTCTGTTATGATATCGCTTTAAGGAGCAACATTTTTCCCCAAGTGCTCCGTTTGGAACTCTTTGCATGGATTCCACAACCGTAAAAATCTAGCATGCCATCTGGTGGCCTAACTTGCCAATTCCTCCATCAGGAAAATCTGGTCAACTTTATCATACCAGTCCTCAATAGAGGGAGGAGAAGTCTGAAGCCAATTCATGGGAATTAATAACCTAGCTGCCTGAATTAGGAGGGTCGACCATTGACGGCTGCCACATCCTTGACGGTAGCCATAGTAGTACCGATTGAGGGGAAAGCTCAATCGAGGTTTTACATATCACATTTATTTGACGTTCAATTTTATCCCAAAAAGGGCGGATAAGTGGACAGAACCACATAATATGGCCTAAAGTGCATCTCCAGCATAAGTCGTTGATCATAAAACCCATTTTGAAGAGTTTAACCGGGTCATTATACCAGCGAGTTATAGTTTTAAAGGAATGTTCCTGTGTTTTGATACATCTAGAGAAGCCGTGAGACCTTAAGAAAATCTGAGATATGTCTTGTGCTGTGAAAGATCTATCTAGGTCCACTTCCCACTCTCTTATAAAAGCCGGAGTTACATTACCCCTCTTGGAAAGTAACCATTGATATAGAAGTGATATACTATGTCTCGGCAATACCTCATGGGAAGTAAGCTGTTCAAACCAAGTAAGTGTCGGGACTACCGTGTACTTGGCGACCAGTTTTTAACAGACACTTTGTAACTCCTGTCTAGCAAAGTAGTTTTTATCTCCTACCAGTCTGGAACAAAGGGATGCAATATCTTCCTTAGATTTCAAGTGAGTTAGGAGAGATGCCAAGAAAGTGCCTGCCAGCAATTTCCAAAATTGTGAGACAGAGGGCATCTCTGGGTTCAAAAAGAAGGGGACAGCTTCAGCTGGTAAGCTACCAGGGGGCTCTGAAAAAAGTGTCACTGTCTGTTTGATCTTACTAATAGATAAATAGATGCCTCTAGATAATCCTAATGGTGTAGGTACCCGGGTAGCAACCCCCCACAACCCAGCATATTGTTTCTCAGTCAGTAGGGCAAGTTCTATATCAGAGCCCGGAGGTCTATAAGCCGGGGTACACAGAAGCAGCCACCTCTTTAATTGTATTGCTTTATAATAATAGTTTAGGTCTGGCAGTCCAAAACCTCCTTGCGAGCGGGTGCTACGGTAATTATTCTATCATAAGCTAACCTAGGCTTCTTATTTTTCCAGAGGAAGGAAGTAAACATCTGCCTGACCCTTCTAAAGAATGTGTGCGGGAGATGAATGGGGACCATTTGTAGGAGGTACAACAACTTCGGGACTATATACGTCTGAAGCACATTTTTACGGCCCAACCATGATACCCACGGGAGCGTGAGAGACTGTAGTTGATTTAGAATTTTCTTCAGAAGGGGTAAATAGTTAAAGCTATATAGTCTAGAGGGGTCACTAGTGAGTTCAACACCCAGATATGTAAGAGAGTCCACAGACCATTTAAAGGGGTATGCTGACTTTAGGGAACGTAGTGTAATCGCTGGGATTTCTATACCCATCGCTACTGGTTTAGAGTAGTTTATCTTAAAATGAGATAGATTCCCAAAAGTGGTAAAGAGGTCCAGAATAAGAGGGAAGGCTTGCTTGGGGTTCGTTAGTAAGAGTACAAGTCGTCTGCAAAAGCCGCACATTTATGCACCACGGCATTAATAATTAAGCCCCGAATCATAGTATTATTCCTAAACGCCTGTAATAAAGACTCCATCACTATTATGAACAAGGATGGGGACAGGAGGCACCCCTGCCGAGTTCCGTTGGTAATGTTGAAAGACCTTGATAAAACACCATTAACCCTCACTCTGGCGCTGGGGGCATGACTCCAAACCTGTGTAAAGTGCACTGCATAAACAGCCAATCTACTCGGTCGAAAGCCTTCTCAGCGTCCGTGCTTAATAGCACCAGAGGCTGCAATTTAGACCTCGACCAAGAGATAGCATTGAGGCGACAGGATTGGAAATTCCCCTCTCTGCCCAATACAAACCCCGCCTGTTCTCTATTAATATGGGGTGAGAGTGTTTAGCCTTAATGGTAAGAGCTTGGCCCATATTTTAATATCTAAGTTAAGTAGCGAAATAGGCCTATAATTGCCGCACTCTCTGGTGTCTTTACCTTCCTTAGGAATGATGGTGATTGTTGCCTCCAGCGCTTGTTTTGGAGGGGGTTCATCGCTCGCAAGAGCTTGACACCACTTAGTCAGATAAGGCGACAAAGTAGGAAGCAACTTCCTATAATACCCTATCGGCAATCTATCTGGACCTGGGGCCTTACCCAAAGGCATACCTCAAATAACTTTTTGTATTTCATCCTCATTAAAGGGTTCTAATAAAGAGGAGCAGTCCTCAGGACTGATTGTGGCGAGCTTTAGGGCCTCCAAAAATGAGTCTATACATTGAAGTCTCTCAGACTCAGGGAGCATCCTCGAGGGCAATTTGGGGGTGGCGTCTAGATTATACAAGATTTTGTAGAAGGAGCAGAACTCCTCCACTATGTCAGAAATAAAAGAAACATAATTTCCTCTTTGAGACCTAATGGTGGAGACAAATTGGGCATCTTTCCTCTGTTTAATCTGATGAGTCATAAGTTTGTTTCCCTTATAACCATGCATATATTGCTAAGAGTATTGATTAGAGATGGCCCGAACTATCCGACGGCGAACAGTTCCCGGCGAACATAGCTTGTTCGCGTTCGCCTCTGCCGGGCGAACACATGCGATGTTCGGTCCGCCCCCTATACATCATCATTGAGCAAACTTTGACCCTGTACCTCACAGTCAGCAGACACATTCCAGCCAATCAGCAGCATACCCTCCCTCCCAGACCCTCCCACCTCCTGCACAGCATCCATTTTAGATTCATTCTGAAGCTGCAGTCTTAGTGAGAGGAGGGAGACTGTAACTGCTGCTGATTTAATTGGGAAATCGATAGCTAGGCTAGTGAATTCAGTGTCCACTCCAGTCCTGAAAGACTCATCTGATCTCTGCTGTAAGGACAGCGTCCTGACAGCACCCCAAAAAGCCCTTTTTAGGGCTGCAACATTAGTCTGCTTTTTTTTTTTCCTTTATATACATATTGCAGTTGCCTGGCCTGCCTGTGTGTGAGGAGCTGCAGGCCCACAGACTGTAGTGTGCCCACTGCCAGTGCTCACCCCTGTCATTCCGTGTGGCACAGGACTTTGCTTAAAAAAAGGCACTTAATTTTTACACTTTAATCTAAGGTTAGTTGCCTGCCAGTGTGTGTCAGGCTGACTTCCACTGACTGTAGTGTGCCCACTGCCAGTGCCCACCACTCATACCGGCTGGCACAGGACTTTGCATAAAAAAGGCATTTAATTTTTACACTTTAGTGTAATTTCAGCTGCTTGCCTGCTGCTAGTGTGTGTCAGGCCGACTTCAACTGACTGTAGTGTGCCCACTGCCAGTGCCCACCCCTGTCATCCCGTGTGGCACAGGACTTTGCTTAAAAAAAAGGCACTTCATTTTTACACTTTAATCTAAGGTTAGTTGCCTGCCAGTGTGTGTCAGGCCGACTTCAACTGACTGTAGTGTGCCCACTGCCAGTGCCCACCCCTGTCATACCGAGTGGCACAGGACTTTGCTTAAAAAATAGGCACTTAATTTTTACACTTTAATCTAAGGTTAGTTGCCTGCCAGTGTGTGTCAGGCTGACTTCCACTGACTGTAGTGTGCCCACTGCCAGTGCCCACCACTCATACCGGCTGGCACAGGACTTTGCTTAAAAAAGGCATTTAATTTTTACACTTTAATGTAATTTCAGCTGCTTGCCTGCTGCTAGTGTGTGTCAGGCCGACTTCAACTGACTGTAGTGTGCCCACTGCCAGTGCCCACCCCTGTCATACCGAGTGGCACAGGACTTTGCTTAAAAAATAGGCACTTAATTTTTACACTTTAATCTAAGGTTAGTTGCCTGCCAGTGTGTGTCAGGCTGACTTCCACTGACTGTAGTGTGCCCACTGCCAGTGCCCACCACTCATACCGGCTGGCACAGGACTTTGCTTAAAAAAGGCATTTAATTTTTACACTTTAATGTAATTTCAGCTGCTTGCCTGCTGCTAGTGTGTGTCAGGCCGACTTCAACTGACTGTAGTGTGCCCACTGCCAGTGCCCACCCCTGTCATACCGAGTGGCACAGGACTTTGCTTAAAAAATAGGCACTTAATTTTTACACTTTAATCTAAGGTTAGTTGCCTGCCAGTGTGTGTCAGGCTGACTTCCACTGACTGTAGTGTGCCCACTGCCAGTGCCCACCACTCATACCGGCTGGCACAGGACTTTGCATAAAAAAGGCATTTAATTTTTACACTTTAGTGTAATTTCAGCTGCTTGCCTGCTGCTAGTGTGTGTCAGGCCGACTTCAACTGACTGTAGTGTGCCCACTGCCAGTGCCCACCCCTGTCATACCGAGTGGCACAGGACTTTGCTTAAAAAATAGGCACTTAATTTTTACACTTTAATCTAAGGTTAGTTGCCTGCCAGTGTGTGTCAGGCTGACTTCCACTGACTGTAGTGTGCCCACTGCCAGTGCCCACCACTCATACCGGCTGGCACAGGACTTTGCTTAAAAAAGGCATTTAATTTTTACACTTTAATGTAATTTCAGCTGCTTGCCTGCTGCTAGTGTGTGTCAGGCCGACTTCAACTGACTGTAGTGTGCCCACTGCCAGTGCCCACCCCTGTCATACCGAGTGGCACAGGACTTTGCTTAAAAAATAGGCACTTAATTTTTACACTTTAATCTAAGGTTAGTTGCCTGCCAGTGTGTGTCAGGCTGACTTCCACTGACTGTAGTGTGCCCACTGCCAGTGCCCACCACTCATACCGGCTGGCACAGGACTTTGCATAAAAAAGGCATTTAATTTTTACACTTTAGTGTAATTTCAGCTGCTTGCCTGCTGCTAGTGTGTGTCAGGCCGACTTCAACTGACTGTAGTGTGCCCACTGCCAGTGCCAACCACTGATACCGGGTGGCACAGTAGCTTGCCGATAAATAAGGCATTTAATTTTTAGACAGTAGTCTAAATTCAGTTGCTTGCCTGCTGCCAGTGTGTGTCAGGCCCGCTTCCACTGACTGTAGTGTGCCCACTGCCAGTGCCAACCACTGATACCGGGTGGCACAGTAGCTTGCCGATAAATAAGGCATTTAATTTTTAGACAGTAGTCTAAATTCAGTTGCTTGCCTGCTGCCAGTGTGTGTCAGGCCCTCTTCCACTGACTGTAGTGTGCCCACTGCCAGTGCCAACCACTGATACCGGGTGGCACAGTAGCTTGCCGATAAATAAGGCATTTAATTTTTACACTTTAGTGTAATTTCAGTTGCTTGCCTGCTGCCAGTGTGTGTCAGGCCCGCTTCCACTGACTGTAGTGTGCCCACTGCCAGTGCCAACCACTGATACCGGGTGGCACAGTAGCTTGCCGATAAATAAGGCATTTAATTTTTAGACAGTAGTCTAAATTCAGTTGCTTGCCTGCTGCCAGTCAGTGTGTCAGGCCCTCTTCCACTGACTGTAGTGTGCCCACTGCCAGTGCCAACCACTCATACCGGGTGGCACAGTAGCTTGCCGATAAATAAGGCATTTAATTTTTACACTTTAGTGTAATTTCAGTTGCTTGCCTGCTGCCAGTGTGTGTCAGGCCCGCTTCCACTGACTGTAGTGTGCCCACTGCCAGTGCCAACCACTGATACCGGGTGGCACAGTAGCTTGCCGATAAATAAGGCATTTAATTTTTAGACAGTAGTCTAAATTCAGTTGCTTGCCTGCTGCCAGTCAGTGTGTCAGGCCCTCTTCCACTGACTGTAGTGTGCCCACTGCCAGTGCCAACCACTCATACCGGGTGGCACAGTAGCTTGCCGATAAATAAGGCATTTAATTTTTACACTTTAGTGTAATTTCAGTTGCTTGCCTGCTGCCAGTGTGTGTCAGGCCCGCTTCTACTGACTGTAGTGTGCCCACTGCCAGTGCCAACCACTGATACCGGGTGGCACAGTAGCTTGCCGATAAATAAGGCATTTAATTTTTACACTTTAGTGTAATTTCAGTTGCTTGCCTGCTGCCAGTGTGTGTCAGGCCCGCTTCCACTGACTGTAGTGTGCCCACTGCCAGTGCCAACCACTGATACCGGGTGGCACAGTAGCTTGCCGATAAATAAGGCATTTAATTTTTAGACAGTAGTCTAAATTCAGTTGCTTGCCTGCTGCCAGTCAGTGTGTCAGGCCCTCTTCCACTGACTGTAGTGTGCCCACTGCCAGTGCCAACCACTCATACCGGGTGGCACAGTAGCTTGCCGATAAATAAGGCATTTAATTTTTACACTTTAGTGTAATTTCAGTTGCTTGCCTGCTGCCAGTGTGTGTCAGGCCCGCTTCTACTGACTGTAGTGTGCCCACTGCCAGTGCCAACCACTCATACCGGGTGGCACAGTAGCTTGCCGATAAATAAGGCATTTAATTTTTACACTTTAGTGTAATTTCAGTTGCTTGCCTGCTGCCAGTGTGTGTCAGGCCCGCTTCTACTGACTGTAGTGTGCCCACTGCCAGTGCCAACCACTGATACCGGGTGGCACAGTAGCTTGCCGATAAATAAGGCATTTAATTTTTAGACAGTAGTCTAAATTCAGTTGCTTGCCTGCTGCCAGTGTGTGTCAGGCCCGCTTCCACTGACTGTAGTGTGCCCACTGCCAGTGCCAACCACTGATACCGGGTGGCACAGTAGCTTGTCGATAAATAAGGCATTTAATTTTTACACTTTAGTGTAATTTCAGTTGCTTGCCTGCTGCCAGTGTGTGTCAGGCCCGCTTCCACTGACTGTAGTGTGCCCACTGCCAGTGCCAACCACTGATACCGGGTGGCACAGTAGCTTGCCGATAAATAAGGCATTTAATTTTTAGACAGTAGTCTAAATTCAGTTGCTTGCCTGCTGCCAGTCAGTGTGTCAGGCCCTCTTCCACTGACTGTAGTGTGCCCACTGCCAGTGCCAACCACTCATACCGGGTGGCACAGTAGCTTGCCGATAAATAAGGCATTTAATTTTTACACTTTAGTGTAATTTCAGTTGCTTGCCTGCTGCCAGTGTGTGTCAGGCCCGCTTCCACTGACTGTAGTGTGCCCACTGCCAGTGCCAACCACTGATACCGGGTGGCACAGTAGCTTGCCGATAAATAAGGCATTTAATTTTTAGACAGTAGTCTAAATTCAGTTGCTTGCCTGCTGCCAGTCAGTGTGTCAGGCCCTCTTCCACTGACTGTAGTGTGCCCACTGCCAGTGCCAACCACTCATACCGGGTGGCACAGTAGCTTGCCGATAAATAAGGCATTTAATTTTTACACTTTAGTGTAATTTCAGTTGCTTGCCTGCTGCCAGTGTGTGTCAGGCCCGCTTCTACTGACTGTAGTGTGCCCACTGCCAGTGCCAACCACTCATACCGGGTGGCACAGTAGCTTGCCGATAAATAAGGCATTTAATTTTTACACTTTAGTGTAATTTCAGTTGCTTGCCTGCTGCCAGTGTGTGTCAGGCCCGCTTCTACTGACTGTAGTGTGCCCACTGCCAGTGCCAACCACTGATACCGGGTGGCACAGTAGCTTGCCGATAAATAAGGCATTTAATTTTTAGACAGTAGTCTAAATTCAGTTGCTTGCCTGCTGCCAGTGTGTGTCAGGCCCGCTTCCACTGACTGTAGTGTGCCCACTGCCAGTGCCAACCACTGATACCGGGTGGCACAGTAGCTTGCCGATAAATAAGGCATTTAATTTTTAGACAGTAGTCTAAATTCAGTTGCTTGCCTGCTGCCAGTGTGTGTCAGGCCCTCTTCCACTGACTGTAGTGTGCCCACTGCCAGTGCCAACCATTCATACCGGGTGGCACAGTAGCTTGCCGATAAATAAGGCATTTAATTTTTACACTTTAGTGTAATTTCAGTTGCTTGCCTGCTGCCAGTGTGTGTCAGGCCCTCTTCCACTGACTGTAGTGTGCCCACTGCCAGTGCCAACCACTGATACCGGGTGGCACAGTAGCTTGCCGATAAATAAGGCATTTAATTTTTAGACAGTAGTCTAAATTCAGTTGCTTGCCTGCTGCCAGTGTGTGTCAGGCCCACTTCCACAGACTGTAGTGTGCCCACTGCCAGTGCCAACCACTCATACCGGGTGGCACAGTACCTAGCACGCGTAGTACCACTTATCTAAAAAAAAAATGACAGGCAGAGGCAGGCCACCCCGCAGGGGCCGTCGTGGTCGTGGTGCTGTGATTTCCACTGTCCCTGGAATAATGCCCAGTTTTCAGAGGCCACGTACCCTGAACCCGAAAAATTCAGAGGACGTAGTTGACTGGCTTAGACAGGACACCCAATCTTCAACAGCTTCCGCTAAGAACCTTGACGCACCATCCTCCTCCAACTCAGCTTCGGTCACCTGCTCTCAAGTTACCACGCACCCGCCCGTCGCCACTACCACCACAGCCACCACAGCCGCTTCACTTGATCCGTCAGAGGAGTTATTTACACATCAGTTGGATGCAATTAGTGATGCGCAACCATTATTGCCAGATGATGTAGATTACGGGGATATGTCTCAGTCAGGCAGGATTACACACATGGACGTACAGTGTGATGATGATGATGTTGTACCCGCTGCTGCTTCCTTTGCTGAGGTGTCAGATACAAGTGAAGCGGTTGATGATGACGATGTGTCCACGGATGCCACGTGGGTGCCTGCTCGAAGAGAAGAAGAGGGGGAAAGTTCTGAAGGGGAGACAGAGAGAATGAGGAGACGAGTTGGAAGCAGGGGGAGGTCGTCGCAAGGAGTTAGTGGCACAGTCAGACAGCATGTATCGGCACCTGGGGTCAGCCAGACAGCACGCCAGTCAACGCATGCTGTTGCCACCACTAGAATGCCGTCATTGCAAAGCTCAGCAGTGTGGCATTTTTTTTGTGTGTCTGCCTCTGATAAAAGCAATGCCATTTGCAACCTGTGCCAAAAGAAACTGAGTCGTGGGAAGTCCAACACCCACCTTGGTACAACTGCTTTGCGAAGGCACATGATCTCACATCACAAACGCCTATGGGATCAACACATGAGTACAAGCAGCACACAAACTCAAAGCCACCATGCTCCTCCTGGTCCTGCATCTTCAGCCACGTCAACCACTGCTGTCCTCCCTGCCCCCTCTCAACCACCCGCCACTCCATCTCTCACCTTCAGCAGTTCCTGCTCATCTGCCCACAGTCAGGTGTCTGTCAAGGACATGTTTGAGCATAAGAAGCCAATGTCACAAAGTCACCCCCTTGCCCGGCGACTGACAGCTGGCTTGACGGAACTCTTAGCCCGCCAGCTTTTACCATACCAGCTGGTAGAGTCTGAGGCCTTCAAAAAATTTGTCGCTATTGGGACACCACAGTGGAAGGTACCCGGACGAAATTTTTTTTCAAAAAAGGCAATCCCAAACCTCTACCATGTCATTGAAAAGGAAGTCATGGCATCTCTGGCATACAGTGTTGGGGCAAGGGTCCATCTGACCACTGATACCTGGTCTGCAAAGCACGGTCAGGGCAGGTATATCACGTATACTGCGCATTGGGTCAACCTGCTGACGGCTGACAAGCATGGAATGCGTGGCTCTGCAGCGGAGTTGGTGACACCACCACGACTTGCAGGCAGACCTACTGCCACCTCCTCTACTCCTACTCCATCCTCTTTAATTTCCTCCTCGGCTGAGTCCTCTTCTGCTGCGGCGTCTGGCTGCACATCAACTGATTCCCCCCAGCTCCCCAGGGGCTATTCCACATCCCGGATACGACAGTGTAACGCTATCTTGGGGTTGACTTGCCTGAAAGCAGAGAGCCACACAGGACCAGCACTCCTGTCCGCCCTGAACGCACAGGTGGATCAGTGGCTGACCCCGCACCAACTGGAGATCGGCAAAGTGGTGTGTGACAATGGAAGCAATCTGTTGGCGGCATTAAATTTGGGCAAGTTGTCACATGTGCCGTGCATGGCACATGTGTTGAATCTCATCGTACAACGTTTTGTGTCTAAGTACCCAGGCTTACAGGACGTCCTCAAGCAGGCCAGGAAGGTGTGTGGCCATTTCAGGCGTTCCTACACGGCCATGGCGCACTTTTCCGATATTCAGCGGCGAAACAACATGCCAGTGAGGCGCTTGATATGCGACAGCCCGACACGTTGGAATTCAACACTCCTAATGTTCGACCGCCTGCTCCAACAAGAAAAAGCCGTCAACGAGTATTTGTATGACCGGGGTGCTAGGACAGCCTCTGCGGAGCTGGGAATCTTTTTGCCACGTTACTGGACACTCATGCGCAATGCCTGTAGGCTTATGCGTCCTTTTGAGGAGGTGACAAACCTAGTCAGTCGCACCGAAGCCACCATCAGCGACCTCATCCCATTTGTTTTCTTCCTGGAGCGTGCCCTGCGAAGAGTTCTGGATCAGGCTGTAGATGAGCGTGAAGAGGAAGAGGAAGAGTTGTGGTCACCATCACCACCAGAAACAGCCTTGTCATCATCGCTTGCCGGACCTGCAGCAACGCTGGAAGAGGAGTATGAGGAAGAGGAGTCAGAGGAGGAATGTGGCGGCTTTGAGGAGGAGGAAGACCAACCACAGCAGGCACCCCAGGGTGCTCGTTGTTGTCACCTATCTGGGACCCATGGTGTTGTACGTGGCTGGGGGGAAGAACAGACCGTCAATGACATCAGTGAGGACGAGGAACGGGAAATGAGAAGCTCTGCATCCAACCTTGTTCAAATGGGGTCTTTCATGCTGTCATGTCTGTTGAGGGACCCACGTATAAAAAGGATAAAGGAGAACGATCTGTACTGGGTGACCACGCTACTAGACCCCCGGTATAAGCAGAAAGTGGCAGAAATGTTACAAAATTACCGAAAGTCGGAAAGGATGCAGCAGTTCAAAACCAAACTAAAAAATATGCTTTACACAGCTTATAAGGGAGATGTCACAGCACAACGGGAATCTAACAGGGGAAGAGGTGAGTGTAATCCTCCTCCTACCACGGCGGCAAGGACTGGACGATTTACAGATGTGTTGTTGATGGAGGACATGCGGAGCTTTTTCAGTCCTACTCATCGCCACAGCCCTTCGGGATCCAGCCTTAGAGAACGACTCGACCGACAGGTAGCAGACTACCTCGCCTTAACAGCAGATATCGACACTCTGAGGAGCAATGAACCCCTTCACTACTGGGTGTGCAGGCTTGACCTGTGGCCTGAGCTATCCCAGTTTGCGATAGAACTTCTGGCCTGCCCTGCTTCAAGTGTCCTGTCAGAAAGGAGCTTCAGTGCAGCAGGAGGCATTGTCACTGACAAGAGAAGTCGCCTCGGTCAAAAAAGTGTTGATTACCTCACCTTCATAAAGATGAATGAGGCATGGATCCCGAAGGGACTGACAGTGGGGGATACGTTTGACTAACAAAAGGCCTGATTACATGCCTTGGCCTCAAAATGGTCCCCACGCTGCTGTATTTAATGTCTGCATACCGGATGACTTTCGTGAATTCTCCACCACCAACTAGGGTTCAAGCCGTAATGTTTTAGTCACTTTTCTGCCTGGAAAACATAAATTTTTCCGGCCGCTGCTACAATAGCGTCTGCAACAGTGCCATTATTTTTCAGGCATGTGTACATGCCTAATTTTTCTGTCCTATGGTGCAGCACTGTGGCTGCAAAAACAAACCAAAAAAAAAAGGCACATACAAGTGTCAATTCCCCTTCGTGATCGTTACCTTGTTGTGGTGAAGGGGCTTGCGTATCACAATGAAGCAATCATCATCACCTCTATAAAAGTGTGTTGGCAATGTTGCCACACCCCAGATGATAAGGCCGTTGCTTCATTATGGTCAGACCAAAAGCGATCGGGTGGCCACGCTACTAGACCCCCGGTATAAGCAGAAAGTGGCAGAAATGTTACCAAATTACCAAAAGTCGGAAAGGATGCAGCAGTTCAAAACCAAACTAAAAAATATGCTTTACACAGCTTATAAGGGGGATGTCAATGGGGGATTCGACAATGGTTAATCAATTCGACCGGATAGGGTCCGTAACAGGGATTAAACTGATAGCAATAGTACTAGTTAAGACACCACTCATATAGGGTGTCACAGCACATTGCTCTGTGCACGCGCAGTGCCCCAATTTGGGAGTAAGAGGACCGACCAAGCTGCTTTTTCCATCTCCCGGTTCCTGAAATCAATTCAGTTTAGTGTATGAGAGTTTGGTCTGTCACTGTGAAGGCAGTCGAAGGTACCCGGCCTAAATTTTTTTTCATAAAAGGCAATTCCTGATATGGGACGTAACAGGGATTAAACTGATGAGAATAATACTACAGAAAATACCACTCATATCGGTGGAGGGAGCCAGCGTTTTTTTAACCATCTCCCCGTTCAAAAAATCTATTTAATAAATGGCCCCCAGATTGGGGATGTTAGAGGGATTAAACTGATGAGAATAGTACTACAGAAAATACCACTCATATCGGGTGTGACAGTAAATTGCACGGCGCAGATGCAGTCACCGTGGTTTAAAACAGAGTGGAGGGAGCCAGCGTTTTTTTAACCATCTCCCCGTTCGAAAAATCTATTCAATAAATGGCACCCAGATTGGGGACGTTAGAGGGATTAAACTGATGAGAATAGTACTACAGAAAATACCACTCATATCGGGTGTGACAGTAAATTGCACGGCGCAGACGCAGTCACCGTGGTTTAAAACAGAGTGGAGGGAGCCAGGTTTTTTTTAACCATCTCCCCGTTCGAAAAATCTATTCAATAAATGGCACCCAGATTGGGGACGTTAGAGGGATTAAACTGATGAGAATAGTACTACAGAAAATACCACTCATATCGGGTGTGACAGTAAATTGCACGGCGCAGACGCAGTCACCGTGGATTAAAACAGAGTGGAGGGAGCCAGCGTTTTTTTAACCATCTCCCCGTCCGAAAAATCTGTTTAATAAATGGCCCCCAGATTGGGGAGTCGGGGACGTTAGAGGGATTAAACTGATGAGAATAGTACTACAGAAAATACCACTCATATCGGGTGTGACAGTAAATTGCACGGCGCAGACGCAGTCACCGTGGATAAAAACAAAGGGGAGGGAGCCAGCGTTTTTTTAACCATCTCCCCGTTCGAAAAATCAATTCAATTGACCTTTCGGGGACCCTTGGTGTTGTACGTGGCTGGGTGGAGGAAGAAACCTTCAATGACATCACCGGGACGTGGCTAGCTTGGTATCCAACCTTGTGCAAATGGGGAGTTTGCGGTTGTGCAAATGAACTGTTTGCGGTGCATTAAAAGGGGAGTTTGGTCTGTCAATGTCTGTGATGCGGGCGTAACCCTTACACTACCTGATCGATACAACATCATACCTGATCGTATACACACACTGGATGTTTTAAAGCACGTTATTCCAAACAATTTAGGAATGTTAGTTGATTTATGCCCTTTATGGATTAAAACCCGACTCTGCGTCCACTACGTAATTTTCCATGGGAGTTTTGCCATAGATCCCCCTCCGGCATGCCACAGTCCAGGTGTTAGACCCCTTGAAACAACTTTCTCATCACTATTGTGGCCAGAAAGAGTCCCTGTGGGTTTTAAAATTCGCCTGTCTATTGAAGTCTATGGCGGTTCGCCCGGTTCGCCAGTTCGCGAACATTTGCGGAAGTTCGCGTTCGCTGTTCGCGAACTGAAAATTTTATGTTCGCGACATCACTAGTATTGATAAGCCTTTGCACACTTAATATTAAGAAGTTCCTTTAGTTGTCTCCGTAAGGATTTAAAGGGAGTCTGTCACCACAATTTGCCCTTATAGACCACTTACATAGCACTATAGCATAACTATAGATTAGTCAAATGATACCTTTGTCTTTTTGTTTGGATGTTCACCAGGGGCAAAAACTGAGTTTTATTCATATGTAAATGAGGGCTCGCAAGTGCCCAGGGGCGGCGTTTGGGCTGTAAGTGCCCAGGCCGCTCTTCCTTCTTCTCACATAACCCCTCCCCATCCTGTTGCTTGGCCCGCCCTGTAAGCCTCTTACGTCATCCAGTGTACTGGCCGATATCCAGCCGGCGCATGCGCACTGTGATGACCATTGTGGGCAGCAGCATCATTCCATGCAGTGCGCATGCGCGGGTGGGACATCGGCCAGTACACTGGATGACGTAAGAGGCTTACAGGGCGGGCCAAGCAACAGGCTGGGGAGGAGTTGTGTGAGAAGAAGGAACAGCGGCCTGGAAACTTAAAGCCCGAACGCCGCCCCTGGGCACCTGCGAGCCCTCATTTACATATGAATAATGGGGGTCACTCTAACAGTGCTCTTAATAGAGACACTATGGCTGTTATTGGGGTGTGGCTTGTACTAATGGGTGGGGTCTCCTTGTACTATGTGCATAGACCTGTACTACATAAATAAAAAGGAACCAAAGAACTTAGAAAAGCCACAAAGATTTTATTAACTGAGTTCATTAATAATATAGAAATGCTGGAAATGTTAGTGGAGCTGTGCATCATGGGATATCTGGCAGAATGGTGGTCCTCTGCATCATGGGATGTCTGGCAGAATGGTGGACCTCTGCATCGTGGGGTATATGGCAGAATGGTGGTCCTCTGCATCATGGGGTATATGGCAGAATGGTGGTCATCTGCATCATGAGATATCTGACAGAATGGTGGTCCTCTGCATCAATGGGTATATGGCAGAATGGTGGTCCTCTGCATCATGGGATATCTGGCAGGATGATGGTCCTCTGCATCATGGGATAATTGGAAGAATGGTGGTCATCTGCATCATGGGATATCTGGCAGGATGGTGGTCCTCTGCATGATGGTGTTTCTCAGGTATGATTAGCTAATTGAATCAGATAGAAACATAGAATGTGTCGGCAGATAAGAACCATTTGGACCATCTAGTCTGCCCAATATACTGAATCCTATGAATGGCCCCTGGCCCTATCTTATATGAAGGATGGCCTTATGCCTATCTCATGCATGCTTAAACTCCTCCACTGTATTTGCAGCTACCACTTCTGCAGGAAGGCTATTCCATGTATCCACTACTCTCTCAGTAAAGTAATACTTCCTGATATTACTTTTAAACCTTTGCCCCTCTAATTTAAAACTATGTCCTCTTGTAGCAGTTTTTCTTCTTTTAAATATTCTCTCCTCTTTTACCTTGTTGATTCCCTTTATGTATTTAAAGGTTTCTATCATATCCCCTCTGTCTCGTCTTTCTTCCAAGCTATACATGTTAAGGTCCTTTAATCTTTCCTGGTAAGTTTTATCCTGCGATCCATGTACCAGTTTAGTAGCTCTTCTCTGAACTCTCTCCAAAGTATCAATATCCTTCTGGAGATATGGTCTCCAGTACTGCGCACAATACTCCAAATGAGGTCTCACTAGTGCTCTTTAGAGCTGCATGAGCACCTCCCTCTTTCTACTGGTAATGCCTCTCCCTATACACCCAAGCATTCTGCTAGCATTTCCTGCTGCTCTATGACATTGTCTGCCTACCTTTAAGTCTTCTGAAATAATGTCCCCTAAATCCCTTTCCTCAGATACTGAGGTTAGGACTGTATCACTGATTTTATATTCTGCTCTTGGGTTTTTACGCCCCAGGTGCATTATCGTGCACTTATCAACATTAAATTTTAGTTGCCAAATTTTTGACCATTCCTCTAGTTTTCGTAAATCCTTTTCCATTTGGTGTATCCCTCTAGGAACATCAACCCTGTTACAAATCTTTGTGTCATCCGCAAATAGACACACCTTACCATCGAGGCCTTATGCAATTTCGCTGATAAAGATATTAAACAATACGGGTCCCAGAACAGATCCCTGAGGTACCCCACTGGTAACAAGACCATGGTCTGAATATACTCCATTGACTACAACCCTCTGTTGTCTGTCCCTCAGCCACTGCCTAATCCATTCAACAATATGGGAGTCCAAGCCCAATGACTGCAATTTATTGATAAGCCTTCTATGTGGGACAGTATCAAAAGCCTTACTAAAGTCTAGATAAGCGATGTCTACTGCACCTCCTCCATCTATTATTTTAGTCACCCAATCAAAAAAATCAATAAGACATGATCTCCCTGAAGTAAACCCATGCTGTTTTTTATCTTTCAATCCATGGGATTTTAGATGTTCCACAATCCTCTCCTTAAGTATGGTTTCCATTAATTTCCCCACTACTGATGTCAGGCTTACTGGCCTATAGTTGCCCGATTCCTCCCTACTACCTTTTTTGTGAATGGGCACAACATTTGCTAATTTCCAATCTTCTGGGACGACTCCTGTTGCCAGTGATTGGTTAAATAAATCTGTTAATGGTTTTGCTAGTTCACCGCTGAGCTCTTTTAATAGCTTTGGATGTATCCCATCAGGCCCCTGTGACTTATTTGTATTAATTTTAGACAGCTGACTTAGAACCTCTTCCTCTGTAAAGACACATGCATCAAAAGATTCATTAGTCTTCTTTCCTAACTGAGGTCCTTTTCTTTCATTTTCCTTTGTAAAAACTGAGCAGAAGTATTCATTGAGGCAGTCAGCTAGTTCTTTATCTTCTTCCATATACCTTCCTTCTTTTGTTTTTAATTTGGTAATTCCTTGTTTTAGTTTCCTTTTTTTTATTTATGTATCTGAAGAATGCCTTATCGCCTTTTTTCCTTGACTGAGTGGCCACTTCTGCTGAGTACCACTTTTACTGACAAGCCTAATGCAATTTTCTGTTGCCTTCAATAGTGCCACTTTTAAGTAGTCCCATTTCTCCTGGACTCCAATGAAACTGTTCCAATCTGATAGGGACTTGTATACCACTAATCTAATTTTAGAAAAGTCAGTTTTTCTAAAATCTAAAACTTTTGTTTTTGTGTGGTGTGAATCAGTCACTGTACTGATAGTAAACCACACTGACTGGTGATCACTAGATCCCAAGCTTTCCCCTACAGTAATATCATATACAAAATTCCCATTTGTGAATACTAAATCTAAAATGGCCTCCTTCCGGGTTGGCTCCTCAACTACTTGCTGTAGAGATAATCCCAGTAGGGAATTTAGAATATCTGTACTCCTGGCTGAACTAGCTATTTTGGTTTTCCAGTTTACATCTGGAAGATTGAAGTCTCCCATAATGATAACTTCCCCCTTCAATGTCATTTTAGCTATTTCCTCAACTAGTAGATCATCTAATTCTTTGACTTGGCTAGGTGGTCTATATATCACACCTACACGAGTTACCTTATGATTATCAAGCTGCAAGGTTACCCAAACTGACTATAAATTTTTCTCGCTAACTTGTATCAAATTAGATTTTATGTTATCTTTCACATACAGGGCCATCCCTCCCCCCTTCTTGCCTTCTCTGTCTTTCCTGTATAGAGAGAACCCTGGTATTGATATATCCCAGTCATTACTCCCCTTGAACCATGTCTCAGTAACAGCCACTACATCTATATTCTCAGATGCCATTATAGCCTCAAGTTCATCAATCTTATTCCTTAAACTGCGAGCATTTGTAGACAAGAATCTGAGCTTGTCATTTCTTAACCTTTGTGCTACTGGCATCTTCTGGCATTGTTCCGGGGGCAGTTGGACTGCTGGATTATCACTCTTTTGCCCCCCTTTCCTAGTTTAAATGCTCCTTAGTAAATACTTGGAACATTCGTTCCCTTGAGAGAAAGATGCAAACCATCTTTCTTGTACAGTTCTTTTCCATTCCAACAAGAGCTAACATGAGACACAAAGCCAAACCCTTGGTTCAGACACTATTCACCAAGCCATACATTGAATTCCTTAATGCGCATCTGCCTGTCATGCTGAAGATTATGCACAGGCAAAACTGCAGAGAATGAAACAGTTGATGCAACCTCCCGTATATCCTTTCCAAGTGTGTGAAAAGCTTCTTTCACCTTTGAAACCTCATTGCAAGCCAGATCGTTAGTCCCAAGATGGACAATAACATCCACTTCCCTTTCCTGCTTTGCTTGCCTAACAATATTAAGGATCCGTCGTCTATCCCTGCTAGCGGTATCCCCAGGGAGACATCTCACAACACCATTCTCCTCAAACTTCACACCTCTTATGATGGAATTGCCCACCAACAGCTGCTTACTATAAGTCCTCACCTTCTCCTTTTTGTCTTTGGCTGCAGTCTTGCATACTTTAGGCATGGTGTTCCTCATCCACTTGACAGGGTCTTGGGGTTTTAGGAAGATTAGATTTAGTGAAGCCGGAAACTCAAGCGTAGAGTCTTGAGCACATGAGATAGGATTCTCAAGGTCTCAAGGGGGAAAAGGCCATAGCCTGTCTGAGAAGGCTACAGGAATAAATAACGATGCGCATGTAAAAGATGAAAAGGCATCTGGTAGGTAGGGACTTTAGGGACATGCAACAAGTAACTGTGTTTATGTAACTAACTATTGTCTAAGTATTTTTATGTAAATTGTTTATTTTGCCTGTACTGTATGTAAGTTGTCTATTTTGTATGTCTAAGTGTTGCAAAAGTAAGAGTTAAGGGTACTTTCACACTAGCGTTATTCTGATCAGTAATGAATTCTGAATGGAGAGCATTCTGTTCAGTATGCATCAGTTCAGTCCCTCTTACGGTATTTTCTCCGGCCAAAATTTCAGAACACTTGCCAGAATGCTAATACATTGAAATATATTAGTGCCGGATCCGGCACTAATTGCCGCATTGACAGATCCGGTCTTCCGGTCTGTGCATGCGCAGACCTTTAAAAATTTTAAACAAATAAATACCGGATCCGTTTTTCCGGATGACATCGGAGAGACGGATCCGGTATTTCAATGCATTTGTCAGACGGATACGCATCTGGATCCGTCTACTAATGATATCTGTTTGCATACGGATTTCCGGATCTAGCAGGCAGTTTTGGTGACGGAACTGCCTACTGGATCCTCACAATGCAAGTGTGAAAGTACCCTTAGACAGTCTCTTACAAATACCAGTCATGGTCACCTCGGGTGAGCGACATTACTGTCTGAGGACTGTATTTAGACTAGCGGCTCTGGGCGTCCAGAGTGCGGCGAACATTACAGTCCCAGGAGGGTAACGTTTAAGAAAGCGGCTTTGATTCTGGTCCGAAACATAGTGCGGCGAGCACTGTTACTCACGACTCTTTGAGTCATCCCACCTGGCCATAAAATATATGTTTTGTGTATACTAATGAAACTCCTTGAGTGATTTGTGTGAATGTATGAGGGTTAAATAAATAAAACCCTGAATGGATAAAGGAGTTCAATTAGGTGTAGTCTGAGGTCATTGTTTGGACTAAAGACAAAACGATAGGTAGAAAACTATAAAAAAAAAAACACATCCAGGCACATTTCCCAAATAATAACACCCATCCTATGTCAAAGTGTCTACCATTGTGTAACGAATGTTGTGAAAAGTTGTTCTATAACCTTGATTGAGAAACCTTCAGGTCAAATATATATATATATATATATATATATATATATGTCAGATCTGTGAGTAACCAAATTCTCCATAAACCCTTAAGGCCCCTTTCACACAAGCGAGTTTTCCGTGCGGGTGCAATGTGTGATATGAACGCATAGCACCCGCACTGAATCCTGACCCATTCATTTCAATGGGTCTGTGTACATGAGCGTCTTTTTTCACGCATCACTTGTGTGTTGTGTGAAAAATGCAGCATGTTCTATATTCTGCGTTTTTCTTTCAAATATCTTTTTATTAAGCAAAAATAAGATATATGACAAGGCATACATTTAACAATGCACATCATAGAAGAGTCCATAAGTACAATAAGTCAGCATAATTCTTGTTATGAGAGAATAGACCTCGTATGATATAAATCCCAGCAAAGACAGTTTGATGCATATTTACTAGGGCATAGATATGCTGAGGGACACATAGGCTCTTAAGGATGATCCAACTTTGATGTAATGTCCTTAAAACAAGTCAAAATGAGGCTCAGCAGTGTGTGTGGCCTCCACGTGCCTGTATGACCTCCCTACAACGCCTGTGCATGCTCCTGATGAGGTGGCGGACGGTCTCCTGAGGGATCTCCTCCCAGACCTGGACTAAAGCATCTGCCAACTCCTGGACAGTCTGTGGTGCAACGTGACGTTGGTGGATAGAGCGAGACATGATGTCCCAGATGTGCTCAATTGGATTCAGGTCTGGGGAACGGGCGGGCCAGTCCATAGCATCAATGCCTTCGTCTTGCAGGAACTGCTGACACACTCCAGCCACATGAGGTCTATCATTGTCTTGCATTAGGAGGAACCCAGGGCCAACCGCACCAGCATATGGTCTCACAAGGGGTCTGAGGATCTCATCTCGGTACCTAATGGCAGTCAGGCTACCTCTGGTGAGCACATGGAGGGCTGTGCGGCCCTCCAAAGAAATGCCACCCCACACCATTACTGACCCAATGCCAAACCGATCTTGCTGGAGGATGTTGCAGGCAGCAGAACGTTCTCCACGGCGTCTCCAGACTCTGTCACGTCTGTCACATGTGCTCAGTGTGAACCTGCTTTCATCTGTGAAGAGCACAGGGCGCCAGTGGCGAATTTGCCAATCTTGGTGTTCTCTGGCAAATGCGGAACGTCCTGCACGGTGTTGGGCTGTAAGCACAACCCCCACCTGTGGACGTCGGTGTCATGGTCTTACCTTCTTGCTGTTCTCCTTCGTTTGACATGTGCTGGCGGCCATCTTGGTTTCTGGGTTTCTTGTAGCCTTCCACCCTGCGGCTCCTCCTTCCCACTGGGAGGAGCTGGATGCCTAGCTCATATATATAGGAGGTCTGTGGCTTCAGTTCCTTGCTTGGTCCTCCTGTGTTCACATGCTTCTTAGACTGCTGCTGCTTCTGGTTCCTGATCCTGGCTTCGTCTGACTACCCTGCTGGTTCCTGATCCTGGCTTCGTCTGACTACCCTTCTGGTTCCTGATCTCTGGCCTCTCAAGGACTCTGCTTCGGTTTCACCATTCGTTTGGACTTTTGCTTTACAGCTTTATTTTCAATAAAGCCTTCTTATTTTCACTTATCTCTTGTTGTACGTCTGGTTCATGGTTCCGTGACATTAGGACCAAGCCATGAGTTCTGACGGTACAGGGCCATCCTCGCTACCCATGCTGGTTGCCAGACTTGATCAGCAGGATCACCTGTTGGGTCGGTTCGCTGTGGCGTTGCAAACCCTGCTTGAACGCACGGCTCATTTCGCTCCCGTTGCCGATGGGTCGGTTGTCGCTCCTACTGCCGCTCCGGTTGTTGCGCCAGAGTCTACCCCGACACCTGTTGTTGCGCCTGCGGTGCTTCGGGGTATGACCGGTTCTGCCCCTCTTCCACAGCGCTTTGGGGGAGAGCCAACTCAGTGCCGAGGTTTCCTTAACCAGGTGGGCATTTATTTCGAGTTGCTGCCACATGCCTTTCCTACTGAGAGATCAAAGGTGGGCTTCTTGATCTCGCTGCTCTCGGACAAGGCCTTGGCCTGGGCCAGCCCTTTATGGGAGAACAACAATCCGGTGGTTGCCGAGTTTTCCGGTTTTGTTGCTTCTCTTCGGAAGGTATTCGATGTGCCGGCTCGTGCTGCCTCTGCTGCGAAGCTCCTTATGTCCATCAGACAGGGTCCACGATCCGTAGCTGAATACGCCATTGAGTTTCGTACCCTGGCAGCAGAGGTGGGCTGGAATAATGAGGCTCTGGTCGCTGCTTTCTCTCATGGTCTCTCGGATGCCTTGAAGGATGAGGTTGCAGCTAAGGACCTACCAGTGGAGCTCGAGTCTCTTATTTCTTTCCTGATTTTGATTGACACCAGACTCAGGGAGAGACCTTCCTTTAAGGAGAGCCTGCGGAGGTCTTCTAACAGATTGGCGCCTACGTTTGCTGTCCCACCCGTGCCTCCCTCTCCTCCCACGCCTCCTGGGGATGACTTGTCTGGGGGTGAACCCATGCAGCTGGGGTTTGCTCGCCTGTCCGAGGGGGAGAGGGTACTCCGGAGACGCGAGGGTCGATGCATGTACTGTGGTCTCGGTGGGCATTTTCGGTTGACATGTCCGAACCGTCCGGGAAACGCTCGTACCTGAGATCCTGTCGGGGGCAGATCTTGGGTGGAGTCTCCTCGTCCCCGGTTTCCCGTGTTGACAAACCACTGATCACTGTTGTCCTTTCCTGGGTCGGGGGCTCGGTGACGACCCAGGCGTTGGTGGACTCTGGTGCTGGTGGTTTGTTTATTGATAGTGTGTTCGCTGCCGCCAATTCCATTCCTCTGCAGGCTCGAGGTTCCCCACTGGCTCTCGAGGCGATAGACGGCAGACCCCTTCTGTCGTCACACGTGACTCATGAGACCCTTCCAGTGGGGATAGCCATTGGTGCCGTTCACAGAGAGTCGGTCTGTCTCCAGGTTATTTCGTCTCCACACTACTAGGTGGTCTTGGGGTACCCCTGGCTCCAGAAGCATAACCCGACTTTCGATTGGAGATCGGCCGAGATCCTCTCGTGGTCACCGCAGTGTGGGGCTAGTTGCATCCATGGGTCTGTCAAGTTACTGTGTACTTCCTCGGACTCTCTGTTGCCTCCTGAATACGAGGAGTACCGGGATGTATTCGATAAGGTGCGTGCGGTTGCCCTACCTCCGCGCCGCCCATACGATTGTGCCATAGAGTTACAACCTGGTGCCGTTCCTCCTCGTGGCAAAGTCTATCCACTGTCGGTAGCGGAGAATGAGGCCATGGAGGAGTACGTGAGGGAGGCGCTTTCACGCGGACACATTCGCAAATCCTCGTCCCCGGCAGGGGCTGGATTTTTCTTTGTGAAAAAGAAGGGCGGTGAGTTGAGGCCTTGCATCGATTACAGGGGTCTCAATCGCATCACGATCAAGAACACTTACCCGATACCCTTGATTTCCGAGCTGTTCGATCGCCTTAAAGGGGCCACGGTCTTTACCAAACTCGACCTGAGGGCGGCATATAACCTGGTAAGGATCAAGGCGGGCGATGAGTGGAAGACCGCGTTTAACACCAGGACCGGTCATTATGAATCCTTGGTTATGCCCTTTGGGTTGTGCAATGCGCCCGCAGTCTTTCAGGAATTCATTAACGATGTTTTCCGTGACCTGTTGCAGCAGTGTGTGGTGGTCTATTTGGATGACATCTTGGTATATTCTGAATCCATGGAGGCCCACATTCTGGATGTCAGACAAGTGTTGCAACGGTTACGAGAGAACAAGCTGTTCGGTAAGCTTGAGAAATGCGAATTTCACCGATCCCAGGTAACCTTCTTAGGTTACATCATTTCCGCTGAGGGGTTCTCCATGGATCCTGAGAAGGTTTCGGCTGTCTTACAGTGGCCCCAGCCCAGTGGTCTTCGTTCCCTGCAGCGCTTTTTGGGCTTCGCCAATTATTATCGGAAGTTCATCAGGGACTTTTCCATGCTGGCCAAGCCTCTCACGGATCTGACCAGGAAGGGCAGTAATTCCCAGGTCTGGCCGCTCGAGGCCATCCGAGCTTTTGAGGCCCTAAAGTCCGCTTTTGTGTCGGCTCCGATTCTGTCGCATCCCAACCCTGGGTTGCCCTTTGTCCTCGAGGTGGACGCGTCTGAGACGGGAGTAGGCGCCCTTCTGTCTCAGCGTAGAACACCAGAGGGTCCTCTGCTTCCTTGTGGGTTTTACTCCCGGAAACTGTCTTCCGCGGAGTGCAACTATCAGATTGGTGACAGGGAGTTATTGGCCATCGTGCAGGCCCTTAAAGAATGGAGGCACTTGCTCGAGGGTTCGGTGGTTCCGGTTCTCATCCTGACGGACCATAAGAATCTGACCTACCTTTCTGAGGCCAAGAGATTGACACCACGTCAGGCCAGATGGGCTCTGTTCTTGTCACGTTTTAATTACGTGGTCTCCTACCTACCCGGTTCCAAGAACATCAGGGCGGATGCCCTATCACGGCAGTACTCCGAGCTGTCCAGGGAGGAGTCGATTCCGACTTCGGTCATACCTCCGAATCAGATCCTGGCCGCCATTCGCACCAGCCTGACCTCTCCCCTGGGTGAGCAGATTTTGGCGGCTCAATCTGGTGCTCCCTCTGGGAGACCCAACGGCAGATGTTTTGTGCCTGAGGAGTTGCGCACTCGGTTGTTGCGAACCTACCATAACTCCAAGACCGCGGGGCATCCTGGAAAGAATCAGCTGTCCTGGGCTGTTTCACGTCTGTTCTGGTGGCCTTCCCTACGTTCCGACATCGCCGCATATGTAGCGGCATGCTCCGTTTGTGCCCAGAGTAAGTCCCCTCGGCACCTTCCGTTGGGCCTTCTGCAACCCATAGCCACCGGGGAGCGCCCATGGTCACACCTGGGGATGGATTTCATTGTGGACCTCCCTGCATCCCGAGGCCATACGGTCATTCTCATGATTGTGGATCGGTTTTCCAAAATGTGCCACTGTGTTCCTCTCAAGAAGTTACCCTCTGCACAAGAGTTGGCCACGATTTTTGCCAGGGAGGTCTTCCGGTTGCACGGTTTGCCCAAGGAGATTGTGTCGGATCGGGGGAGTCAGTTTGTGTCCAGGTTCTGGCGCGCCTTTTGCTCCCAGTTGGGGATTCATCTCTCCTTCTCCTCGGCCTACCACCCTCAGTCCAATGGGGCCGCAGAACGATCCAATCAGGCCTTGGAGCAATTTCTTCGTTGCTATGTCTCCGATCACCAAGACAATTGGGTTGACCTTCTGCCTTGGGCTGAGTTTGCCAGGAACACGGCGGTGAACTCTTCCTCTGGGACGTCTCCCTTCATGGCCAATTATGGGTTCCAACCTGCCGTGTTACCGGAGGTATTCTCTCCCCAGGATATTCCGGCGGTGGAGGATCACCTTTCCGTCCTACGTGCTTCTTGGGTACAGATCCAGAAGTCCCTTGAGGCCTCTGCGCAGCGCCAGAGACTCCAGGCTGATCGCAGACGAGCGCCTGCTCCTTCCTACCAGGTCGGAGACCGTGTATGGTTGTCCACCCGCAACCTCAACCTTCGAGTGCCCACTCCCAAGCTGGCGCCTCGCTTTGTTGGTCCCTTCCGAGTGCTTCGCAGGGTAAACCCGGTAGCCTATGCCCTTGCGCTTCCTCCTGGCATGCGGATCTCTAACGTGTTTCATGTCTCCCTGTTGAAGCCACTGGTGTGTAATCGTTTCACTTCCTCGGTTCCTCGGCCTCGTCCGGTCCGAGTGGGCAATCATGAGGAGTATGAGGTGAGCAATATCCTGGACTCACGCCTGGTCCGCGGTCGGTGCAGTTTTTGGTCCATTGGCGTGGTTATGGTCCAGAGGAGCGTTCCTGGGTTCCCTCCGCAGATGTCCATGCTCCTGCCTTGCTCCGAGCCTTCCACGCACGCTTCCCTCAGAAACCGTTTTTTGCTCCGCGGAGGAGGGGCCCTTGAGGGGGAGGTACTGTCATGGTCTTACCTTCTTGCTGTTCTCCTTCGTTTGACATGTGCTGGCGGCCATCTTGGTTTCTGGGTTTCTTGTAGCCTTCCACCCTGCGGCTCCTCCTTCCCACTGGGAGGAGCTGGATGCCTAGCTCATATATATAGGAGGTCTGTGGCTTCAGTTCCTTGCTTGGTCCTCCTGTGTTCACATGCTTCTTAGACTGCTGCTGCTTCTGGTTCCTGATCCTGGCTTCGTCTGACTACCCTGCTGGTTCCTGATCCTGGCTTCGTCTGACTACCCTTCTGGTTCCTGATCTCTGGCCTCTCAAGGACTCTGCTTCGGTTTCACCATTCGTTTGGACTTTTGCTTTACAGCTTTATTTTCAATAAAGCCTTCTTATTTTCACTTATCTCTTGTTGTACGTCTGGTTCATGGTTCCGTGACAGTCGGGCCCTCATATCACCCTCATAGAGTCTGTTTCTGACCGTTTGAGCAGACACATGCACATTTGTGGCCTGCTGGAGGTCATTTTGCAGGGCTCTGGCAGTGCTCCTCCTGTTCCTCCTTGCACAAAGGCGGAGGTAGCGGTCCTGCTGCTGGGTTGTTGCCCTCCTACGGCCTCCTCCACGTCTCCTGATGTACTTGCCTGTCTCCTGGTAGCGCCTCCATGCTCTGGACACTACGCTGACAGACACAGCAAACCTTCTTGGCACAGCTCACATTGATGTGCCATGCTGGATAAGCTGCACTACCTGAGCCACTTGTGTGGGTTGTAGACTCTGTCTCATGCTACCACTAGAGTGAAAGCACCGCCAGCATTCAAAAGTGACCAAAACATCAGCCAGGAAGCATAGGAACTGAGAAATGGTCTGTGGTCACCAGCTGCAGAACCACTCCTTTATTGGGGGTGTCTTGCTAATTGCCTATAATTTCCATCTGTCTATCCCATTTGTACAACAGCATGTGAAATTGATTGTCACTCAGTGTTGCTTCCTAAGTGGACAGTTTGATTTCACAGAAGTGTGATTGACTTGGAGTTACATTGTGTTGTTTAAGTGTTCCCTTTATTTTTTTGAGCAGTGTATATGCAAAGGAAATGACATCACATTATTACAATAAACTCCTCCCACAGCTAAGTGTCTGCAGAGTGTGTAAATCAACTTAATCTCACAGGTGAAAAGTGTTATCCGAAACATCTCGTTTCGCTATCGAAAAAAACAGAAAGGAAACATCGTACAGATAATCGCATCACATGAAACTACTGACATTGTAATCTCAATTTAGGCCTTTCGGATCCATGGTTTGTAACCGATGGATCCAATATGCCTCTCTTTTTAAGAGTAATTTATTTCTATCACCACCGCGTCGAGGTAATGTAACACCTTCTATGACCTGATAGCGTAGTTGTGATATAGTGTGTCCCTTTTGGTGAAAGTGGTATGGTAGTGGGAGTAACAGATTCTCCTTTCTAATTGTCGATTTATGCTTACTCAATCGATCTTTTATTCTCATGGAGGTTTCCCCCACATATAATAGACCGCAGGGGCATTTGAGGATATACACTACAAACCGACTATCGCAGGTAAAAACCCCTCTGATAGGGATTTGTTCGCCAGAATGCGGGTGTGAGAAATAACCACCCTTGATTACACTCAAACAATTCACACAATTCAAGCATGGGAATGTGCCTTGTCTCGGGGTGGATAATGTAGTCTGTCTAGGGCTAATCTTGCTGCTACCTATATCTGCTCTAACAATCTTATCGCGCAGATTGTCTGCTCTTTTAAAACACATCATCGGGGGTCTCTGAAATTCATCGATTTGGGTATAGGATCTCGAAACTATCTGCCAATGTTTATTGACTATGCTTTTAACCCTTTGGATCCAAGGGTGATATTTAACCACCAGTGGGATCCGAAATGGTTTAATGGTTTTAATTTCTTGTAGACCTGCCAGTTTATTCCTCTGTTCATCCAGTAGTTGTCTGGGGTAACCCCTCTCTAGAAATTTCTTCTAATCGTGTTGTCAGGGTCTCCGGATTACTAACAATCCGTTTGACCCGCTGATATTGTGAAAAGGGAATGGATTTTTTTGTAGACTCTGGATGACTGCTGGTGAAGGAAAGTAGACTGTTCCGATCAGTGTTTTTAATGAAAAGGTCAGTTTGAATACGCCCATCTTCCCCTAGTAAGACCCAGGTATCTAGGAATGAGATCTTGTTCTTATCAAAGTGTATAGTGAACTGTAGTTCCTCCCAAATGGAATTCAGATATGTGCTGAAAACCATGAAGGATCGATTGAGTAAGCATAAATCGACAATTAGAAAGGAGAATCTGTTACTCCCACTACCATACCACTTTAACCAAAAGGGACACACTATATCACAACTACGCTATCAGGTCATAGAAGGTGTTACTTTACCTCAACGCGGTGGTGATAAAAATAAATTACTCTTAAAAAGAGAGCCATATTGGATCCATCGGTTACAAACCATGGATCCGAAAGGTCTAAATCGAGATTACAATGTCAGTAGTTTCATGTGATGCGATTATCTGTACGATGTTTCCTTTCTGTTTTTTTCGATAGCGAAACTAGATGTTTCGGATAACACTTTTCACCTGCGAGATTAAGTTGATTTACACACTCCACAAACACTTAGCTGTGGGAGGAGTTTATTGTAATAATGTGATGTCATTTCCTTTGCATATATATTAGAGCTAGTGGTAAGATGTATACACATGTCTGATGAAAGCACATAGTTGCTGAAACGCGTCACTATGATGAAATATGTGACTGAATAAATCTACAAGATTATTCATCAAGCTAGTGCCGGTCTTATTCTTCACGAATTATCTATTGGGATTCCTGCCCGCAGACACGTGCACCGCCAAACTCTGCAGAGCAGTGCCGAACTTATTTGGATTACAGAATCAAGTTAGTCTTCCCCGCAACTGGGCGAGAAAAGGCAAGGAGGGGTAGCCTAAGAGAAATCGACCCTGAACATCACGATTCTTTAGAGACGGAAGAGTCATTAGCTCTATAGTGGAGCCAAGGTGACCACATGCGGAGGAATTTCTCATGTTCTCTGTCCTCCCAGCTGGCAAGTTCCTCTAATCGACATAGTTGATCAGCCCTGTCTAACCATTGGCTGACCGTGGGAGGGTCCTCGCTCAACCAGTTCAGAGGTATGAGGAGTCTAGCCGCTAGTATTAAGTGAGCTGCAAGATTCCTTTTAGAGGGTCACCAGGAGGCAGATGGGAGCCAGAGGAGCACCATTTCTGGAGTAAAGGAAAGAGGACGTGGCGTTAAGTTATTTATTATTCTCAATACCTGTGACCAAAAGGGTTTTATCCTCTCACATGTCCACATGATGTGATATAAGGAGCCTGTTTCAGTTTTACATCTCCAACATAAGTCTGAATCTTGGAGACCTCTAATAAACTGCTGTTTGGGAGTTTTGTACCATTGTGTAAGCACTTTGTAAGAGTGCTCCTGCACTTTGACGCATCGTGAAAACCCATGGGAATTTGCATGCATCCTCATGATATCAGTCTCTGAGAACTCCCTACCCAGTTCAGATGCCCATGTTCTGACATAGTGAGGTGTGACCTTGTTTCTCGGGGCCAAAATTGCTACATAGAGGTGAGAGACTGGCTTTCGGGGCATAGTTTCAGAAGACATTAATTTTTCAAGTCACGTCCTCTCCTTCGTAGTTCCCATGCTGTTTTTAAAAAGTGTGCCTGTCGAGTTGAGCTCCGCTAAGTCTAGGAAAGACCCAGATGTGAGATGGCAGTTAATGAGGTGTGAGGCATCTATGGATTTAGACATGCCTCCCAAGAATTCCTCAGCCGTATAATTTTTAAACTTTCCCGAAATAGGTGGTGAATCTACAGCTGTGGGTCTTATTTATATAGGTATCAGGTCCGCTGGCATGCGCGGAGAGGGGATATTGAGCAGATTATAGTCAGAGTTTAGACCTCTGAGTACCGAGGCCGTGCCCTTAAGTAGTGGGTGATTAGCAAGAGAGACAGTGTTCATACCCCATAAACCAGCCCTCTGTAGTGGGGTGAGGAGTGCTAGTTCTAAATCATTGTCCAGAGTCCTATAGGCCGGCGTGTGAATCTGCAACCACCTTTTTAGGTGAATAGCTTTATAGTAGCATCTCGTATCTTTACAGCATAGACGATTGCCTTCAGATGATACGAGATGTGCAGTACCTGAAACTATGGATACTGGAAGCCTGTGCTAGCATTTCTCCTGCGGTGTTGCTATCAGTATGTGAAGAGTGGGAGAAGAGGGTTGCATTGACAATCCAACACAATGGGCAGCACATTGAACACATTTTATAAGTGGTCAGAAACTTGTAAATAACTCATGAAAGAATAAAGTTACGTCAAAACCAAGCACACTATTGTTTTTCTTGTGAAATTCACAATAAGTTTGATGTGTCACATGACCCTCTTCCTATTGAAAAAACAAAAGTTGGATTCAAAATGGCCGACTTCAAAATGGGCACCATGGTCACCACCCATCTTGAAAAGTTTCCCCCCTCACATATACTAATGTGCCACAAACAGGAAGTTAATATCACCAACCATTCCCATTTTATTAAGGTGTATCCATATAAATGGCCCACCCTGTACTTGAGAGGAGACATCACTGGATGTTAGGCTACTTTCACATCTGCGCTTTCTCTTTCTGCTATTGAGATCCGTCACAGAATTTCAATAGCGGGGAAAAACGCTTTAGTTTTGTGCCCATTCATTGTCAATGGGGACAAAACTGAACTGAAGAGAATGGAGTGCACCAGAATGCATTCCGTTCTGTTTCATTACATTCACATGACACACACAAAAGCGCTGCAAGCAGCGTTTCTGAGTGCGTCCTGGGATTCGGAGCAAGACGTATACGTCATGACTCACAATCAGGGGCGGATTGGCCATAGACCTTACAGGGAAATTTCCAGGTGGGCCGATGCCCAGGGGGCCGGCCAGTGGAAGTTTTTGGGGATGTATTTTGTGCTGCTGGCAGTATTTTGTGATGGACTGTGGTATTTGGCTCTGTTGGGGTGGTATAATGTCCCACAACATGGTATTGCTGGCCCTGCCTTCCATCAATTTGGACCTAACTACAAAACAAGGCCACTTTTAGCATTTTTTCCAGGGCTGCTTTAAGTTCCCAGTCTGCCCCTGCTCACAATGTAAGTCAATGGTGACAGATCCGTTTTCTTTGACACAAAAGAAAACGGATTCGCCCCCCGTTGGCCTACAATGGTTTTAGTGACGGATCCGTCATGGCTATTTTAGAGATAATACAACCGAATCTGTTCATAACGGATGCAGACGGTTGTATTATCATGATGGAAGCGTTTTTGCTGATCCATGACGGATCCAGCAAAAACGCAGATGTGAAAGTATCCTAAGAGGTATGTGGTGCTGTATTACCCTGTATGTTTTGTAGCGCTATATGTAATGTTTTCAAAGTACGGTATGTGTTTAACAGTACGGCTGGAAGGAAGGGGTTAAGTTAAGAAATTGGCATGGAGGGGGGCACCGTTTCAGTTTTTGTCTCAGGGAGCAGACAGGCTGGGTGCACCCCTGCGTGTGCCACATTACAGCTGCAACATGTGGCAGCACCCTCAGTGAGGTGGATGCACCTCACGCAGATGACCGCACAATGTACATAGGCACTTATGATAAGCATGCTATACTGGTCAAAAATACCATCCCTAAATATTGGGATTTATTACATGATCGAAAATATGGAAAATTATTTAGAGATAAACCTAGATTTAACACTAGTCATACACCGGCGCTTGCACTTACATAGACTGACGCAGCAGTACCGCAACGGTATCGCCACCGTTGAGAATCAAGTAAATGATGTATGCAATATATGTATTAGGTACTGCGCGACATGTACCCCCTCTATTTTCCCTGCCTGTCGGCACTTTGAAGGTCCGCAGTATACAATAATACAGAAACTCACAGATTTTAGAATACCTTATCCTGGGTGTTCATCTGTGAGGGCTGTTTCTCCTGCGTCTTTCTGGGTTTTTCTTTTTTCTTATTTCTTAGGTGCCGTCCGGGATGAGGAAAGGTGTAGGGGGCTAGACCCTAATGATTTTTTGTAATTTTTTGTAAAATACAGAGCTTGCCCTGGCCGGTGGCACAGCTCGTTGTTTGAAAAAGCCGCTTCTTCGCGCTCGCACGGAGCGCCGCGTGACGTCACGGCAGAAGCTACGGTGGACTAGGAGGACCAGAGTTACTCCAACGCGTTTCGATTAGTGCGCTAATCTTCATCAGGGAAAATAGAGGGGGTACATGTCGCGCAGTACCTAACACATATAAACCTAGATTTGTATATCTTAAAGGTAAAACACTTGGTAACATTTTAATTAAGGGTGATTTAAGGACAAAAAAGAAAGACAGACTTTTCTAGCCACTAGAAAGAGAGAGACGTACCCATTACTATATTGTATGAATTGTAAATCTATCATGAAAGAAAATGTAATTAATCAGCCTAGGCAAGGATATACAGGGAGTGCAGAATTATTAGGCAAGTTGTATTTTTGAGGATTAATTTTATTATTGAACAACAACCATGTTCTCAATGAACCCAAAAAACTCATTAATATCAAAGCTGAATATTTTTGGAAGTAGTTTTTAGTTTGTTTTTAGTTTTAGCTATTTTAGGGGGATATCTGTGTGTGCAGGTGACTATTACTGTGCATAATTATTAGGCAACTTAACAAAAAACAAATATATACCCATTTCAATTATTTATTTTTACCAGTGAAACCAATATAACATCTCAACATTCACAAATATACATTTCTGACATTCAAAAACAAAACAAAAACAAATCAGTGACCAATATAGCCACCTTTCTTTGCAAGGACACTCAAAAGCCTGCCATCCATGGATTCTGTCAGTGTTTTGATCTGTTCACCATCAACATTGCGTGCAGCAGCAACCACAGCCTCCCAGACACTGTTCAGAGAGGTGTACTGTTTTCCCTCCTTGTAAATCTCACATTTGATGATGGACCACAGGTTCTCAATGGGGTTCAGATCAGGTGAACAAGGAGGCCATGTCATTAGATTTTCTTCTTTTATACCCTTTCTTGCCAGCCACGCTGTGGAGTACTTGGACGCGTGTGATGGAGCATTGTCCTGCATGAAAATCATGTTTTTCTTGAAAGATGCAGACTTCTTCCTGTACCACTGCTTGAAGAAGGTGTCTTCCAGAAACTGGCAGTAGGACTAGGAGTTGAGCTTGACTCCATCCTCAACCCGAAAAGGCCCCACAAGCTCATCTTTGATGATACCAGCCCAAACCAGTACTCCACCTCCACCTTGCTGGCGTCTGAGTCGGACTGGAGCTCTCTGCCCTTTACCAATCCAGCCACGGGCCCATCCATCTGGCCCATCAAGACTCAGTCTCATTTCATCAGTCCATAAAACCTTAGAAAAATCAGTCTTGAGATATTTCTTGGCCCAGTCTTGACGTTTCAGCTTGTGTGTCTTGTTCAGTGGTGGTCGTCTTTCAGCCTTTCTTACCTTGGCCATGTCTCTGAGTATTGCACACCTTGTGCTTTTGGGCACTCCAGTGATGTTGCAGCTCTGAAATATGGCCAAACTGGTGGCAAGTGGCATCTTGGCAGCTACACGCTTGACTTTTCTCAGTTCATGGGCAGTTATTTTGCGCCTTGGTTTTTCCACACGCTTCTTGCGACCCTGTTGACTATTTTGAATGAAACGCTTGATTGTTCGATGATCACGCTTCAGAAGCTTTGCAATTTTAAGAGTGCTGCATCCCTCTGCAAGATATCTCACTATTTTTGACTTTTCTGAGCCTGTCAAGTCCTTCTTTTGACCCATTTTGCCAAAGGAAAGGAAGTTGCCTAATAATTATGCACACCTAATATAGGGTGTTGATGTCATTAGACCACACCCCTTCTCATTACAGAGATGCACATCACCTAATATGCTTAATTGGTAGTAGGCTTTCGAGCCTATACAGCTTGGAGTAAGACAACATGCATAAAGAGGATGATGTGGTCAAAATACTCATTTGCCTAATAATTCTGCACACAGTGTAATATCCCTATGCGCCACTATGCTACCTGTGCTACCAAAAATGTAATCTATGGCATTAGGTGCCCATGTAGCATTCGTTTAAATGAGCATAGATCAATTATTAAACGTTATTGTGAAGCACAATCTAAAGGAATGAAAGCAAAAGAAAATAAGCAGAATGAAGTGACATTGTTTTATTATGGGACATAAATATAATGAATTAGGGTGGATAATATTAGAATATGTCATGAAACAGAGAAAGATAATAAATGGAAACTGTTGCAACATAAAACTAGATAGATTATTAAAATGGAAACAGTAAAACCAAAGGGGTTAAACGAAATATGTAGCTCCAAAGAGTAACTAACCTTTATTATTGGACTTTATTTATAGATTTTGCATTTTTACTAAAGATATTCCCCCCTAAAGCGAAGATTTCCTGCGCGCTTTGAATTCACTATTCTCCACATTGCTGACTTTTCACCGGTGTACAGAGTACGGATTGTGCACTTTATCAATGGGTGCGCGGAGAATGGAGTATAGGCAGGAGCACACATTGCTGCTCCTGCCTGTGCCCTCTGAAGTTTACTAAATGCTGGCATAGCACATGGGTACTCTGTAACCATGTGCTATGCCAGGATTAGCTGAGCGGAGAGGCCCCTGCCTGTGCCTGCTTCGCTAAGCTAAAAGCTTACATGTAGGACTCTTAAAAATGCTAAATCAATAAAGTACGTTAGAAAAATTATTTTTAGGGCATTTGGGACATTTAAAAAAAACTTGATTAAAGGTTTAGTTACTCTATGGTATTTGTATACATTTGTTTCTTTGTTTCTATGCCGGTATGTATGTATGTTATGTATGGCAATATTTAAACGCCAATAGAGCAACGCAACGTGCTGTGCAGATTTAAGGAACAGGGTCACATCCCACTAGTACGCATGAATATGTGGGCGTGACACCTGAAACGTTGCGCAGTACGGCATAGGAACCAGCTCCACGTTCTCAATGAAATGAGGCCTGCGAGTCGATGCTGCCTGGATATATAATAAATAAGTGGCTGGTATTGGTTGAGGAACCCCCTGAACTATAGGGACATTACCTTTAGTGAGGACCACCATATCCTCACACACCAACGAGCAGAGGAACATCTATCCCTCTGCAGCACGGCAATCCTGCACCACGGATGTCAGTTTTTAGGCTCTCACTCCAATCTTTTGAGCCTGTCTTTTTGTAACCATATGACTGCAGTGTTTGCCTACTTGTTACCTGCGGTTACATATGGTGCATATTGTCTTTTCCTACATGTACTGATTTCCCCTGAGGAGTCGACACAACAGAAACGTGCCACGTCGGGAGGTCTGTAGTATCTGCATGTTTAATAGACTAGTGATCAGGTCCATAACTAGGGACAGGTATCCTGACGGGGTCGCCCTTTCCAGGGCGAGTGCACTGTGTAGACAGGCAGTATGGGAGCAGCCCCCTTCCCCCAAGTTTCTAGGGTGAGATAGGGCACAGCATCACCACTCCCGTGACTGCACGTCTACTCTAGACTCCGTCTGACCTAGGCATTACCGTTGCCACGCTGATCCTAGTCACCTGGTTGGTCAGGTAAGACTGTCTGCGTCCACACAGGCGCAGCAGTTTCTTTACTTACCCTTGTTCTACCAGCAGTGGGGTATCTATTACAGAACCCCTCATTTGTTTATATGTTTGTAATGTTGATGCATCCTCTGGTGTATATTTTATTGCATATCTTATAAAAGTTATATTTTAATAAGGATATTTCCCCACATTTTCTCTGTTGGGCCTCTGGCAACTTTGAATCTTGAAATATCAGTGAGACTTCTGTAACTATTAGTCCCACTCAGGTACTGGATATATAATCGTTAATTATCGTTAGAAATTAACGATTCCCTTACGTCCTCAACAGCAGCACAGATGGGGAGATAGCAAGAAGAATCCCCTAGGGAGGGTCCTCATGCCTGGCAGAACTAAGAACAGTCTGCCCAAAAGCCGAAAACTCTGCCATCCTAGCATCTATCCTATAATGGGAGATGAAGGTTGACTCAGAGCTCCAGGAGGCCGCCTTACAGATCAACTCTAAGGGGAGGAGTCTTCTCTCCGCAACCGAGGTGGAGACCGCCCTAGTAGAATGGGCTCTCACAAACTCAGGAGGATCTAAGGATTGGGAGACGAAAGCTTCCATAATGGCCTCCTTGATCCAGCGACTAATGGTGGCTTTAGACGCTTTACGGCCTTTAGACTTATCGGCAAACAGGATAAGAAGATTCTCATCTATCCTGAACTCACTAGATCTATCCACATAGATCTGGAGGCATCTTGAAATATCCAGCGGGTCTCTAGCTGGAGTATAAGAGGAGGAGGCTGTAAACAAAACTGGTAAAGATATTACCTGATTGATGTTCTGGAAAGTAGGCACCTTAGGCCTGAAGTAAGGTAAAAACTTCAGGAGTACTCTATCCTATAGAAAAATAATGTACGGGTGAATTGCGGAGAAAGCCTGCAATTCAGAAACTCTTTTGGCTGAAGCTATAGCCAGAAAAAAGACCATCTTTAAAGTCAAAAATTTAAAATTTACCTCCTCCAAGGGCTCGAAGGGGGGAGATGCTAGCCCCCTGAGCACTACTGAAAGATCCCACTGGGGGATAGGTTTCAGTATAGTAGGCTTTAGTCTTTCAGCTCCCTTCAGGAAGCGTTTGATGAGTGGGTCCCGAGAATGTGGCCTGTTGAGACAGGCCGAGATGGCATAAACCTGTACCTTCAAGGTAGCTGGAGATAGGCCTCTATCTAATCCATCCTGAAGAAATTGAAGTATCGCAGGAAGGGGCGGATCTGCAGACGCCACCTGTCTGGAATCACACCATGCCTCGAAGATTCTCATGATCCTGGAGTAGGCCTTCTTTGTAGACTCTGCTCGGGAATGCGACAAAGTTCTCAGGACCGACTCGGAAAGCCCTTCTATGTTGGGAAGGGACTGATCAACCTCCAGGCTGTCAGGTTGAACCTGTGCAGATCTAGGCAGAGGTGAGTGTCCCACGACACCAGGGTCTGCTCCGGGGGGAGTCTCCAGTATTGTCCCCGACTCATCTGAATGAGCTGGGTAAACCAGGATCTTCTGGGCCAAAACGGTATGATGGCTATTACCGAGGCCTGATCCTGACGGATTTTCATCAATACCCTCGGTATCATGGAAAAGGGAGGGAAGATGTAAGCCAGCCTGAACCTCCACGGTATTGACAGAGCATCTATCGCCAGGGGGTTGTCTTCCCTGTAGAGGGAACAGAACCTCATCACCTTGGCGTTGAACCTGGTTGCCATGAGATCCACTTCTGGCATACCCCATCTGTGAACTAGCTGCCTGAAGATCTCCGGATGCAGAGACCACTCCATGGTCGGTAATCCTCGACTTAAGCGGTCCGCTATCATATTGAGGGAGCCTCGAATATGAACGGCAGATAGATGGGAAAGGTTCAGCTCTGCCCACCGAAGAATTACCCCGATCTCTGACAGAAGGGGCAATGATCTTGTGCCTCCCTGTTTGTTTATATAGAGAACTGCAGTCATATTGTCTGACTGGACTTTCACTGCTTTGCCCCGGATCTGAGGCGCAAAGTGAAGGAGGGCTAGCCGGATAGCTCGCATCTCGCGAAGATTGGAGGAAAGATGCCGCTCCAGAGGAGACCAAGATCCCTGAATTGGGGATCCGTCCAGGTGAGCGCCCCAGCCTACAAGGGACGCGTCTGTAGTCAATATGACCCAAGCTGGTTGGGTCATAGACTTCCCTGCTGGTAGCTGAAACCACCATCTGACGGAATTTCGGGTTTGACCGGACAGGGAGCACAGGGAATCTAGCCCCGCAGGGCTGCCGTTCCATAGGTGTAAGACCTCCGACTGAAGAGGACGGAGGTGCCATAGCGCCCAAGGGACCGCATCCGCAGCCGCTGACATGAGCCCCAGCATCTTCATGAGAGTCCGGATAGAGACTCGACGAGGGACATAAAGGACCTTTGCCAGGTCCTGAAACCACGCTCTCCTTTCTGGAGTCAACCAGAGGGACATCTCCACAGAGTCGACCACGAATCCTAAGTAATGGATTGAAGTCGATGGGCTCACATTCGACTTCTGCCAGTTGATAATCCAGCCTAGGCGGAAGAGAAAAGAGATTGCGACCTGAAGATGGTGGGTAAGGATCGGAACTGAAGAGGCTATGAAAAGCCAATCGTCCAGATAAGGAATAATAGTCAGTCCTTGGAGTCTCAAAGCTGCCACCACCGAAACCACCACCTTGGTGAAGATAAGGGGGGCAGAAGAGATTCCGAAGGGAAGCACGGCGAACTGAAAGTGCCTGCAAACCCCTGAAATCTGGACCGCGATCCTGAGGAGTTTCCGGGAAGCGGAATGGATCGGAATGTGAAGGTACGCATCCTTGAGGTCCAGAGTAGCCATGACGTCCCCAGGATTGAGGATATGTCTGACTGGCCTTATGGTTTCCATGCGAAACCTTGTTTTCCTTATAAATCGATTGAGGAATCTCAAATCGATGATCATCCGGTGATCTCCTGTCTTCTTGGGAACCAAGAACACTGGTGAATAAATCCCTAGGCCCCTCTCCCCTGCCGGTACCTCCTCTAGGGCTCCCTTGGAAATATAGTCCTGAATGTAAGATTCTAGGACCACCTGTTTGGCAGACCCGAAGTTTCGTGTGGCGATGAATCTCTCTGGGGGGAGAGAGATAAGATCTACCCGGTACCCGGCGGAAACTATGTCCTGGACCCAGGGGTCTGCAATCAACCGGCTCCAAGAGTCTTTGAAATGGGTAAGACGGCCCCCCACGGGAATCTGGGGGAGGGGTACGGGAAAATCTAGAGGAGACACTGCAGGGGCAGCAGGGCTTATCCAAGAGCCTCGAGGAGGCCCATAGTCAGGAGGGTTTTGCCTCCCTGGTGGGTTTGCGGGGGCGTCTCGGATATTTACGAGACGCCCCCCTCCAATCTCTGCGCCTAGACTGCTGCCCAGGACGATCTCCGCCCTTCTTTTCCTGTCTGGGGCGTCCCCGAAAGGGCTGCTGGGGGAGGCTCTTCCCTTTTTTATCGGAGAGCCCCTCCATTATTTTGTCCAATTCGGACCCGAATAACCTATCTGGTTCGAAGGGGAGCCCACAAAGGTTAAACTTGGATGCGTTATCCGCGATCCACGGTTTCAGCCAGAGTGGTCTGCGGGCAGCTGAAACTAGGGCCATAGTTTTGGCGGCCAGCTTCAGCTGCATCTGGGAGGAATCAACTAAAAAGTCCATAGCCAGGTTGGCTGACTTGAAGGCTGCCAGGATGTCGTCTCTTGATACGCTCTGGTCCACATCCGTCTGGATTTGATTAAGCCTAGAGCGTAGATAGGTGGCTACCTCAGTGGCCGCAATGGAAGTAGATGCGGAGGCAGCGGCCGCCGCGTAACCCCTCCTAAGGGTGCACTCTGCCCTCCGGTCTAGAGGGTCCTGCAGGCTAGACCCATCGTCTGCAGGGACTAGAGTGCGCCGGGACAACTTGGCTATAGCCATGTCCACCTTGGGAACGGAACCCCACGATTCCACCAAGGGTTTAGCCATCGGGTACATGAGTCTGAATTTTCTGGTAAGCACTGGACCCTTCTCAGGCTTTTTCCACTCTGTGCGCATCACAGAGAGGAGGGTCTCATCCGCTCTAAAGACACGCTGTGTCCGACCGGCGGGATCGGAGGACTCCCCCATGTCAACATCCTGGTCCCCCGACCTGATGGACTTGAGTAACTTCTGCGTCTTTTCTGGAGGGAAAAAGCAAGAAGTAGATTCTTCTTCCTCAGAAGAAGAAGACCCCACTGAACAGGGGGTAGGTCTTTCGACCGGTGCGACCACCTCCATGGGAGTCTGAGAGGGACCTGGTAGCCTCTCATTAAGCAGCTGAACTACTCCCTTGATGGAATCATCCACGTATGTCTTGGTCCATTGGAACATCTCCTTCCGTGGATGCCGTGCGACAACTCTCACATCTGGAGTAAGGACAGCTGTCATCTAGGGGTGTGTTACATTCGTAACATGCCAAATGCTTCCTCTTGGCCCCAGCCTTCCGCTAATCCTGCTCCTTAGGGGAAGCCATAGTCTGTAATGGAAGAAACAAAACAGGTCATAACACCTACAATATCAGGAGGTGGAGAAAACCAGACCTTAAGGGGGCCCACCAGCACTAGAAGAAATAGAGCTGAAAGAAGAGGAAGTACAAAACCCAAGCAAAGCAATACTGCAGGAATATCACAAAGCACAGGAGAGCTCTGGAGCTAACTTGTGAAAGCAACGCAACCAGAGCACTGACTGATGGGCTCTGGGCGCTTAAAAGGAGGAAGCCCGCCCCATCGGCGGGTTCCTGAAACGAGATCAGCACCACTCCCTTTTTTTTTTTTTTTTTTCCTTGTAGAAAAACCAGAGCCTATACTGGCTCTACCTATACGAAAATTGTCTCCCCAGACTAATCCTAAGTCCAGGATGTCTTTCTAGGGAGCCAGTTTAAAAGAAAGGTGAGTTTTATACATCACCGCAACGCTTCGGAAAACCGGAAGTGACGTAGCGCACCTAGGGCGCGTCACTTCCGGAAAATGGCGGCGCCCATAGCGCCGCACACATGCGGTAACGGAGGGACGGAGCACCGTCTACAGATGATGAGAGAAGAGGGGAGGGGACGCCCCCCTCCCCGACGGTACCCCAAACTGTGACACGTCTTGCTTGTTATATTGTGATTGTGAAGTGGAGTGAAGTGAGGCTCTGAAAGCAGACAGTGATTACCACTCCACTTGGGAGCCACATATACACTACTCACAAAAAGTTAGGGATGTTTGGCTTGTGGGAAAAATTTCAGGATAAACCTAAAATGTAAGGTTTATGATGGTTATACGATGAGGCATCAGACCTCCAACCCGTGAATATTTCCCTTTGCAGTGAATATCCTATTTGCACTAGCCAGGAGAAATCAGCTACCCAGACTCAACTCAGGTAGCCAATATCTTAAGTCTTAAGCACATACTTATAGGACATTGGGAGTGGGAATATCAAAATTACTGGAGTGCGTGACATGTTACAGTTGAAACTTCGTTAAACAATACTGGTATCTGCTATATACAATACATGAAAGGGTTATTTTACATATTGCCCAAGGTTAATCGAAATGCTAACAAGTTGAATGACTTGTCATAGTTTGCTGTCATTATATGTGAGATGTGATTTTAAATAGCCTTGTGTTACGGGAGGAAGGTGCTATTGTGTTTCCAAGTGATCGTAATTTGGAGTACTGCATTCCACAGGAAATGAGGTCTAGTAGGACTTGTATATTTAAAGCAAGGGACAATCCATGATCTCTATATAGTAAAATTATGAAAAATGCCTTTTAGTACTCTAACCTTTACAGGTGAACTTAATGTGACCTTCTCTAAAATTTTGATTGCAAATGTTCCACTGTTCAGTGTTTCAGTACTTTTTATACATATTGCTGTTCTCTAACAAGGAGCTTAACTTCAAAATACAGGTGTTTGATCCATTAATCGCCCAATAAATTCCCTGGTTCAATTAGAATTGGCATTTAAACAGGCCTCCTCATCATGCTGTTCATATTTTGACATCATGAGACCAAGACGACACCTACAGTCAGGTCCATAAATATTGGGATATTGACAGAAATCTAAAAATTTTGGCTCTATACACCACCACAATGGATTTGAAATGAAACAAACAAGATGTGCTTTAACTGCAGACTGTCAGCTTTAATTTGAGGGTATTTACATCCAAATCAGGTGAATGGTGCAGGAATTACAACAGTTTGCATATGTGCCTCCCACTTGTTAAGGAACCAAAAGTAATGGGACAGAATAATAATCATAAATCAAACTTTAACTTTTTAATACTTGGTTGTAAATCCTTTGCAGTCAATACAGCCTGAATTTTGGAACACATAGACATCACCAGACGCTGGGTTTCATCCCTGGTGATGCTCTGCCAGGCCTCTACTGCAGCTGTCTTCAGTTCCTGCTTGTTCTTGGGGCATTTTCCCTTCAGTTTTGTCTTCAGCAAGTGAAATGCATGCTCAATCGGATTCAGGTCAGGTGATTAACTTGGCCATTGCATAACATTCCACTTCTTTACCTTAAAAAACTCTTTGGTTGCTTTTTCACTATGCTTTGGGTCATTGTCCATCTGCACTGTGAATCGCCGTCCAATGAGTTCTGAAGCATTTGGCTATATATGAGCAGATAATATTGCCCGAAACACTTCAGAATTCCTCCTGCTGCTTTTGTCAGCAGTCACATCATCAATAAATACAAGAGAACCAGTTCCATTGGCAGCCATACATGCACACGCCATGACACTACCACCACCTTCACTGATGAGGTAATATGCTTAGGATCATGAGCAGTTCCTTTCCTTCTCCATACTCTTCTCTTCCCATCACTTTGGTACAAGTTGATCTTGGTCTTATCTGTCCATAGGATGTTGTTCCAGAACTGTGAAGGCTTTTTTAGATCTCGTTTGGCAAACTCTAATCTAGCCTTTCTGTTTTTGAGGCTCACAATGGTTTACATCTTGTGATGAACCCTCTGTATTCACTCTGGTGAAGTCTTCTCTTGATTGTTGACTTTGACACACATACACCTACCATCTGGAGAGTGTTTTTGATCTGGCCAACTGTTGTGAAGGGTGTTTTCTTCACCAGGGAAAGAATTCTTCGGTCATCCCCCACAGTTGTTTTCTGTGGTCTTGCGATACTTCTTTTTAAGAATGTTCCAAACAGTTGTTTTGGCCACGCCTAATGTTTTTGCTATCTCTCTGATGGGTTTGTTTGTTTTTTTCAGCCTAATGATGGCTTGCTTCACTGATAGTGACAGCTCTTTGGATCTCATCTTGAGAGTTGGCAGCAACAGATTCCAAATGCAAATAGCACACTTGAAATGAACTCTGGACCTTTTATCTGCTCATTGTAATTGGGATAATGAGGGAATAACACAGACCTGGCCATGGAACAGCTGAGAAGCCAATTGTCCCATTACTTTTGGTCCCTTAACAAGTGGGAGGCACATATGCAAACTGTTGTAATTCCTACACCGTTCACCTGATTTGGATGTAAATACTCTCAAATTAAAGCTGACAGTCTGCAGTTAAAGCACATCTTGTTTGTTTTATTTCAAATCCATTGTGGTGGTGTGAAGAGCCAAAAATCTTAGAATTGTGTCGATGTCCCAATATTTGTGGACCTGACTGTAACAATTGATCAACAGTACCTCGCTATTTCGAGGCTTCAAGCAGGATGTTCTCAGACAGAAGTGGCCACTGAGCTTAGAGTGTCACAGAGTGTCATCAGCAGGTTGCAAAAGAGATACAGAGAGACTGGAAGAGTCACAGAAAGGCATAGAAGTATACCTCCTTTGGCCACATCCCACACTGATGACCACTTCATTATGATCAATGCCCTGTGGAACCGGATGATGAATGCCACACAACTCCAGGCACATTTAAGGGAGGTGAGAGGCACCCAAGTATCACGTCAGACCATTCGAAACAGTTTACATCACCGTGTTCTGTGTGCTAGATGACCAGCAAGGGTCCCTGACCACAGGCATCATCTTCTTGCATGGGCCAGGGAGCATCTAAGCTGGATGAGGTACCAGTGGGCCTCAGTGCTGTTCACTGATGAAAGTCTATTCATGCTGAGCAGAAATGATGGCCACCAATCCACTGAACTGTAATATTCCTATTTCTGTATAGGATAATGGAGAAAATTCCATTATTCAATACAAAGCATGCATCTCCGCTGCTCTATTAACCACTTCACATCGGGGCCATTTGCCCGCTTCCTGACCAGGCCTAATTTTGCAAATCTGACATATCTCACTTTGTGTGGTAATAACTTTGGAACACTTTTACTTATCCAAGCCATTCAGAGATTGTTTTCTCGTGACACATTGTACTTCATGACCTTCATAAATTTGCAATTTTCAAAACTTCAATTTCTCTGCTTTTAAAACAGAAAGTGATACCTCATAAAATATTTATTTCCCCATATGTCTACTTTATGTTGGCAACATTTTGGAAATGTCATTTTATTTTTTTAGGACGTTAGAAGGCTTAGAATTTTAGAAGCAATTTTTAAAATTTCTAAGAAAATTGCCAAAACCCACTTTTTAAGGACCAGTTCAGGTCTGAAGTCACTTTGTGGGGCTTATATAGTGAATACCCCCATAAATGACCACATTGTAGAAACTACACCCCTCAAGTTACTTAAAACAGATTTTACAAACTTTGTTAACCCTTTAGGTTAACAAAGTTAATTAAAGGAAAATTAAGATCAAATTTTAAAATTTCACTTTTTTGGCAGATTTTTCCATTTTAATAAATTTTTTTCTTTAACACATCGAGGGTTAACAGCCAAACAAAACTCAATATTTATTACTCTGATTCTGCGGTTTATAGAAACACCCCACATATGGTCATAAACTGCTGTATGGGCACACGGCAGGGCGCAGAAGAAAAGGAGCACCACATGGTTTTTGGAAGGCAGATTTTGCTGAACTGGTTTTTAGATGCCCCCCCGATGCACCCTTACAGTAGAAACTCCCAAAAAGTGACCCCATTTTGGAAACTAGGTGATAAGTTGCCAGTTTTATTGGTACTATCTTTGGGTACATATGCTTTTTTGATCATTCATTATAACACTTTATGGAGCAAGGTGACCAAAGAATTGGTTGTTTTAGCACAGTTTTTATTTATTTATTTTTACAGCATTCACCTGAGGGGTTAGGTCATGTGACATTTTTATAGAGCAGATCGTTGCGGATGTGGCGATACCTAAAATGTATACTTTTTCTTATTTTTTTTAAAGTTTTACACAATAATATCATTTTTGAAACAAAAAAATTATGTTTTATTTTGTCCATGTTTTGAGAGCTATAGTTTTTTTATTTTTTTGCGGGATGAGATGACGGTTTTATTGGTACCATTTTGTGGGACATACGCCTTTTTGATCACTTGGTGTTGCACGTTTTGTGATGTAAGGTGACAAAATGGCATTTTTTTGCACAATTTTTATTTATTTATTTTTCACCCGAGGGGTTAGGTCATGTGATATTTTTATAGAGCTTGTTGTTATGGACGCGGCGATACCTAATATGTATACTTTTTTTTAAAATTCACTTTAACACAATAATAGCATTTTTAAAACCCAAAAATTATGTTTTAACGTGGTTTTTTTATTTTTTTAATGATTTTCTTACGTAGGGGCTCATTTTATGCGGAATGAGGTGATGGTTTTATTGGTTCCATTTTGTGGGACATACGCCTTGTCTGATCACTTGGTGTTGCACGGTGAGCTCTGTGTATACAGCGATCTAGAAGGCAGGGACACCTGGGAACTGTCCCTGCCTTCTCTAAGGGTTGCCCTGCTGTTACTGACAGCGGGCAAGCCGATCTGCAGCTGCACGATTAGCATGCAGCTGCAGCAATCTCTGAATGGATGTTTTTAGTCAACGTGCGGACGGGAGGCGGTTAAACTCTGTGGGACTGCGAGAGAGATCTCCGGTAGTCTGATAGAGTTGAATGGATCAGCAGACATGCATGCTACTCAATTCAAAGATTGGAAAACAGCCAATCCCCATAATAATCTACTATCCTGTGGACAGGGGATAAGTTCTTCTAATGGGACAATTAATTAAAGGGGTTGTCTGGCCTAGGAGTCAACAACCCCAATAGTCCTAGTATGTGAAGAAAATAACACACCTGTTTGCAGTCCTACTCTCTGTTTGCGGCCACTTCCAGCCCTTGCTGGACCAGTAGTGGTTTGATCCCGGCCCTTTGTAGTCAATCACTGGTTTCGGTGGTCACATGTGCTAGAGTGGCACGTCACTGCTAGTTATGTGCTAGTGACATGACGTTCTTGCACATGTGACCACTGAGGCCAGTGATTGGTCACAGAAGTCACTGGCCAAGCCACTTCTAGTCCGAGGGGGACTGGAATGAGGCAGCGAAGTTGTGTGTATCGAGCACTCTGGAACCTGGTTGGAAATCCTGCAAACTCCAACATTTCAGTCAGAATACCAAGTTTCTGGTGTATAGGTGGGCACTTCACTTCTGCACATCAGGACAGTGGAGGTAATGTGGGCCAGAACTATTTGTTTCCCTGGAGCACTCACAAACTCCTGAATCCACTTTATCTGTGCATGCACCAGGGAGATGGTCAGTTCTAGCCTTGTCTACAGAAGCTCCCCCATCATGGCCTGTAGAAGTGATGTGCTCTTCTATGTACCAATGATTAGAAAATGCAGGTTACATAAACACAAGGACAAATGTCCACCCACACTGAATGATGGGCAGCGTTCACAGCCCCTCAAAGAAGCCAGCTCAACAACTAAACAAACCTACACAATAAGGCACTGAGTCTCAAATGGCTGTAAAAATGATAATCTTTATAAAATACATATAATCAATATATTAAAAACATCACCATAAAAGTGCGGCATACGACTGAGGGACAGAGTAGAAGTGCTTTCAATGAAGAGGGGAATATGGTCACTATATAGCATTCAATTACCAACTAGTAGGCAGAGATGAAGGTGTTCACCGAAACGCGTGTCGGGGGGTGTGCGGGCCTTCTGAAGTGACTCCTCCACTTATGGGTATGTAATTTTATATCAGGACACGGAGGCTCCTATTGCTATCCCTTTCTTTACTGAAACTACCATAGCAGCAAAGAAAAAACATTGAGATACAACAGTAACCATGGCAACAGCCCCTCCCCTCAGTCCCAGTATATATGGACCCTTCCAACTGGGATCCTCCTCTTTCTTTGCTGCTACCAGATAAGTACACCTTGTCTTTGGATAGTTCCTTGTTTTATCTGACCCCATTTTGTCTTCCAACAGGGTCCTCAGGCACCTCTTGGTCCTGGGGATGCTGTCTGAGGATTTACAAGTGTATATCACTCAAAACGGTTTTTTAACACAATAAAAGCGCAGAGAGCTATGGGACCTGGGTACTGCAGATGTGCTACTGGCCATCTAGCAGCCCATGTCCCCAGCTCTATGCGCAAAATCATGGTGACAGGTTCGCTTTAAACTAATAACACACAAAGAATTAAATGTTACCATGTTTTTATTGAACACACCATGTAAACATTCACAGTGCAGGTGGAAAAAGTATGTGAACCCCTAGACTAATGACATCTCCAAGAGCTAATTGGAGTGAGGTGTCAGCCAACTAGAGTCCAATCAATGAGATGAGATTGGAGGTGTTGGTTACAGCTGCCCTGCCCTATAAAAAACACACACCAGTTCTGGGTTTGCTTTTCTCAAGAAGCATTGCCTGATGTGAATGATGCCTCGCACAAAAGAGCTCTCAGAAGACCTACGATTAAGAATTGTTGACTTGCATAAAGCTGGAAAGGGTTACAAAAGTATCTCCAAAAGCCTTGCTGTTCCTCAGTCCATGGTAAGACAAATGGTCTATAAATGGAGAAAGTTCAGCACTGCTGCTACTCTCCCTAGGAGTGGCCGTCCTGTAAAGATGACTGCTAGAGCACAGCGCAGACTGCTCAATGAGGTGAAGAAGAATCCTGAGTGTTAGCTAAAGACTTACAAAAGTCTCTGGCATATGCTAACATCTCTGTTAGCGAATCTACGATACGTAAAACACTAAACAAGAATGGATTTCATGAGAGGATACCACAGAGGAAGTCACTGCTGTCCAAAAAAAACATTGCTGCACGTTTACAGTTTGCACAAGAGCACCTGGATGTTCCACAGCAGTACTGGCAAAATATTCTGTGGACAGATGAAACCAAAGTTGAGTTGTTTGGAAGAAACACACAACACTATGTGTGGAGAAAAAGAGGCACAGCACACCAACATCAAAACCTCATCCCAACTGTGAAGTATGGTGGTGGGGGCATTATGGTTTGGGGCTGCTTTGCCGCGTCAGGGCCTGGACGGATTGCTTATCGAAGGAAAAATGAATTCCCAAGTTTATCAAGACATTTTGCAGGAGAACTTGAGGCCATCTGTCCACCAGCTGAAGCTTAACAGAAGATGGGTGTTGCAACAGGACAACGACCCAAAGCATAGAAGTAAATCAACAACAGAATGGCTTAAACAGAAGAAAATACACCTTCTGGAGTGGCCCAATCAGAGTCCTGACCCCAACCCGATTGAGATGCTGTGGTATGACCTCAAGAAAGCAATTCACACCAGACATCCCAAGAATATTGCTTAACTGAAACAGTTCTGTAAAGAGGAATGGTCAAGAATTACTCCTGACCGTTGTGCACGTCTGATCTGCAACTACAGGAAACGTTTGGTTAAAGTTATTGCTGCCAAAGGAGGTTCAACCAGTTATTAAATCCAAGGGTTCACATACTTTTTCCACCTGCTCTGGGAATGTTTACATGGTGTGTTCAATAAAAACATGGTAACATTTAATTATTTGTGTGTTATTAGTTTAAGCAGACTGTGATTGTCTATTGTTGTGACTTAGACGAAGATCAAATCACATTTTATGACCAATTTGTGCAGAAATCCATATCATTCCAAAGGGTTCACATACTTTTTCTTGCAACTGTATATGGTATAAGTTTAAGTTTTTTCCTTCTGCCTCAAGGGTTTTCCCCTTAGAAACCTTCACCCATTTTTTTGTTCAGTCTTACTCCCCTGTTCTCCTGGCTTAGCCCCTGGCGTTGGTGGACTAAGGGCTAATGACTCACATCTCTGCATTTCTTACCTACGCTGCCAGAGCCGGGCGCCATTTTCCGCTCCTCTTTTCGTGCGCCTGGGGCCGCTGCTAGTTTCTCCTCTTGCACGTTTTCCTCCCCAGGTCTCGGATGCCATCTTCTTGAAACCGGCCGGCATTTTTCCCTGCTCCCCTCAGACCCAAGATCTCGCAAAATCATGCGGGATCTCGGAAACTTCTGTGCGCCGGTTCTCGGGAGATTTCGGACGCAGTTCCCCTCCGGCCCTGCGGACCAACGGTAGCGCCTGCTCCTGTCTCCTGCTCCCAGGTTATTTTAGCAAAAAATATCAATTTGGGGGGTCATTTTTTTCTATACCTCTAGGCTATTCCTGCTCTGGCTTGGGGTGACATACTCCCGCCACTACTAGTTCCTACGATGTCCAACCAACCTACAAGTAATACATCCCCCCCTGAATTACTTTTGCAGGACAATCCTTCCGGGGGCCATGTGTCCCTGTCCCCCAGGAGAGTTGTAGGACCCTCTGCCTCAGAAGCCCAAGCCTTGGCTCTTCAACAATCTATTTTGAATGCTATAATGACGGCTATGGGCTTTATGTCCTCCGTCCTCACTCACTCTATCTCACAAGTTTTGGTAGCCCAGCCTCAGGGGTTAAATCTACCCCCATTACCACCTCCTTCTGCCTCCAGAATTCATATGACTGATGGTTTTACTCCATCCCATGATAACGCGCCTGGATCGCGTAAGAGAGCCTGTCCGCGCCAGGCAGAATGTGCACGGCTATGGAAATCGGCCCGGTCACAGCCCAAGTCCGAGGAGGAGGCACATTTGCAACCTATACAAGGCTCAGAGGAGGAACTGGTAGATATTGTGGTGGATCCTTCTACACAGGGCGATCCCTCACCGAGCCTGCAGCCTACTGGCGCATACCCAGACATAGCTTCAGGATCTGCCGTTTCCCTTATGGATCCGGCAGGGGACCCATATTTTGATCCTGACACGTTACACCACCCCCGTTCCTCAGAATGGCTCTCGGCCACACACGTGGCGCAATATTTGGAGGCTATGATACGTAAACCTCTCAGTAAAGAATCTCGAAGTAAGCCACGGCCACTAATCCCGCACAAAATTTGTGAAACACCTGTGGTGGATCCAAAAATGGTGCAATTTTTAGCAAAGACGGGATTCAACCCTCGCAAGGGTTTGGATTCCGCCCTGAGGGCATGTCAGGACAAACTACTTGATATAACGGGCCCTTTGGCAAAGATTTTTGATATGGCAGAAGCCGCCAAAGCAGACAGAAAACAGGAGCTCAGGGGATGGATTCAGAGGGCCATCTGTATCGCGGGAAATGTTAATACATCTCTCGCCATAGAAAGACACAAAGCAATACTCATGAAGATAGAACCCAAACTGGCCAACTTGGCTCTAACTGAGTCGGGCAAAGATGCCCAAGGGCTCTTATTTGGAGACTCCTTTATTAAGGAACTGGGTAAGTACGTGGGTGCCTTTACGGCCATTGACAAGGCGGAGACATCCATGCGCAAAGTTTTTCAGAACCGTTTTTTCCGCTAGGGCTGGCAGTTCTCGGGGCCGTCTGTCTGGCCGCTCCTCTTTCCATACCCGAGGTTCGGGTAGAGGCTCCTTTGCGCACAGGGCATCTCTACAAGACCCAAGACACCAACCCGCTTTCTTCCCGTCCCGAGGCGGATCAGGCCGATCCAGAGGTTTCCGAGGACATCCAGGTTCCAGACGCCCATATGGTGAGTCTCCGTCCTCTTCTGAATTCTTCTGTTGTTTGTGTCGGGGGCAGACTCCGTCTTTTTTCACATGCTTGGTCAAGGGTCACCTCCGACCCATGGGTCTTGTCCACCGTTAAAGGGTTCAAGATAGAGCTCGTGGCCACCCCGGTAAGCTTGCCTCCTCCGCACCCCATGCTATTATCCGATCCAGCACGCTGTCTCGTCCACGTGGAGTTAACAGCATTATACCAGAAAGGGGCAATAGAACAAGCCCCCACAAGCCACTCGGGAGTCCTCAGCAACATTTTCTTAGTTCAAAAGAAGGGAAGCCAAATGCGCCCCGTTATCAACCTCAAAACTTTAAACACGTTTGTTCGACACCGTCACTTCAAAATGGAGGGCATCCACCTCCTGAGAGACATGCTTCTCCCAGGGGATTGGATGGTCAAACTGGACCTCAAGGATGCCTACCTGACGGTCTCGGTGGCACCCAGTTCCAGGGACTTACTACGCTTTCGCTGGAACGATCAAATATGGCGTTTCACGTGCCTGCCTTTCGGCCTCTTGTCCGCTCCATGGTGCTTCACCAAGCTGATGCGCCCAGTAGTGCCTTGGCTTCGCAGCCGGGGAGTACGATTAATAATTTATCGGGACGATATCCTGTTCATGGCCCAAAGTCCTTCCGTCCTTCAGGAACACTTGGAGATGTCCACGACGCTCATCTCCAGCCTTGGTTTCATCATCAACCAAGAGAAATCTTGCCTAAACCCCTCCACGTCCATGGAGTTTTTGGGCTTCACCATAGATTCCATCGGTCAGACGCTCAGCCTTCCCCAATCAAAGGTCCGAGCTATTCGCAAGGAGATACGACACTCCCTTGCACTCCCCCAAGTGTTCCTTCGGCATTTGGCGCGGATAATCGGTCTCTTGGCATCGTTCATTCAGGCAATTTTCCCGGCCCCTCTGCACTATCGGGCTTTGCAGTGCCTCAAGATTGCACATCTGCGGGCAGGGGCGTCTTATGCCGACACTCTCACCTTAGACATGGAAACCAGACACGAGTTAATGTGGTGGATCCACAATCTCTCGGTATGGAATGGCAGTGCGATCTTCGGTCCCCAGCCGGATCTAGTGGTAGAATCGGATGGCAGTCTACACGGTTGGGGAGCTCATTGCAACGGTGTCTCCACCGGATGCCCCTGGTCCCCGGACGAGTCACGACTCTACATCAACGCCTTGGAACTCCTTGCGGGGTCTTTGTCACGGAACCATGAACCAGACGTACAACAAGAGATAAGTGAAAATAAGAAGGCTTTATTGAAAATAAAGCTGTAAAGCAAAAGTCCAAACGGATGGTGAAACCGAGCAGAGTCTTTGCGAAGCCAGAGGTCAGGAACCAGAAGGGTAGTCAGACGAAGCCAGGATCAGGAACCAGCAGGGTAGTCAGACGAAGCCAGGATCAGGAACCAGCAGGGTAGTCAGACGAAGCCAGGATCAGGAACCAGCAGGGTAGTCAGACGAAGCCAGGATCAGGAACCAGCAGGGTAGTCAGACGAAGCCAGGATCAGGAACCAGAAGCAGCAGCAGTCTTAGAAGCATGTGAACACAAGAGGACCAAGCAAGGAACTGAAGCCACAGACCTCCTATATATATGAGCTAGGCATCCAGCTCCTCCCAGGGGAAGGAGGAGCCGCAGGGTGGAAGGCTACAAGAAACCCAGGACCCAAGATGGCCGCCAGCACATGTCAAACGAAGGAGAGCAGCAAGCAGGTAAGACCATGACAGTACCTCCCCCTCAAGGGCCCCTCCTCCGCGGAGCACAAAACGGTTTCTGAGGGAAGCGTGCGTGGAAGGCTCGGAGCAAGGCAGGAGCATGGACATCTGCGGAGGGAACCCAGGAACGCTCCTCTGGACCATAACCACGCCAATGGACCAAAAACTGCAACCGACCGCGGACCTGGCGTGAGTCCAGGATATTGCTCACCTCATATTCCTCACGATTGCCCACTTGGACCGGACGAGGCCGAGGAACCGAGGAAGTGAAACGATTACACACCAGTGGCTTCAACAGGGAGACATGAAACACGTTGGAGATCCGCATGCCAGGAGGAAGCGCAAGGGCATAGGCTACCGGGTTTACCCTGCGAAGCACTCGGAAGGGACCAACAAAGCGAGGCGCCAGCTTGGGAGTGGGCACTCGAAGGTTGAGGTTGCGGGTGGACAACCATACACGGTCTCCGACCTGGTAGGAAGGAGCAGGCGCTCGTCTGCGATCAGCCTGGAATCTCTGGCGCTGCGCAGAGACCTCAAGGGACTTCTGGATCTGTACCCAAGAAGCACGTAGGACGGAAAGGTGATCCTCCACAGCCGGAATATCCTGGGGAGAGAATACCTCCGGTAACACGGCAGGTTGGAACCCATAATTGGCCATGAAGGGAGACGTCCCAGAGGAAGAGTTCACCGCCGTGTTCCTGGCAAACTCAGCCCAAGGCAGGAGGTCAACCCAATTGTCTTGGTGATCGGAGACATAGCAACGAAGGAATTGCTCCAAGGCCTGATTGGATCGTTCTGCGGCCCCATTGGACTGAGGGTGGTAGGCCGAGGAGAAGGAGAGATGAATCCCCAACTGGGAGCAAAAGGCGCGCCAGAACCTGGACACAAACTGACTCCCCCGATCCGACACAATCTCCTTGGGCAAACCGTGCAACCGGAAGACCTCCCTGGCAAAAATCGTGGCCAACTCTTGTGCAGAGGGTAACTTCTTGAGAGGAACACAGTGGCACATTTTGGAAAACCGATCCACAATCATGAGAATGACCGTATGGCCTCGGGATGCAGGGAGGTCCACAATGAAATCCATCCCCAGGTGTGACCATGGGCGCTCCCCGTGGCTATGGGTTGCAGAAGGCCCAACGGAAGGTGCCGAGGGGACTTACTCTGGGCACAAACGGAGCATGCCGCTACATATGCGGCGATGTCGGAACGTAGGGAAGGCCACCAGAACAGACGTGAAACAGCCCAGGACAGCTGATTCTTTCCAGGATGCCCCGCGGTCTTGGAGTTATGGTAGGTTCGCAACAACCGAGTGCGCAACTCCTCAGGCACAAAACATCTGCCGTTGGGTCTCCCAGAGGGAGCACCAGATTGAGCCGCCAAAATCTGCTCACCCAGGGGAGAGGTCAGGCTGGTGCGAATGGCGGCCAGGATCTGATTCGGAGGTATGACCGAAGTCGGAATCGACTCCTCCCTGGACAGCTCGGAGTACTGCCGTGATAAGGCATCCGCCCTGATGTTCTTGGAACCGGGTAGGTAGGAGACCACGTAATGAAACCGAGACAAGAACAGAGCCCATCTGGCCTGACGTGGTGTCAATCTCTTGGCCTCAGAAAGGTAGGTCAGATTCTTGTGGTCCGTCAGGATGAGAACCGGAACCACCGAACCCTCGAGCAAGTGCCTCCATTCTTTAAGGGCCTGCACGATGGCCAATAACTCCCTGTCACCAATCTGATAGTTGCACTCCGCGGAAGACAGTTTCCGGGAGTAAAACCCACAAGGAAGCAGAGGACCCTCTGGTGTTCTACGCTGAGACAGAAGGGCGCCTACTCCCGTCTCAGACGCGTCCACCTCGAGGACAAAGGGCAACCCAGGGTTGGGATGCGACAGAATCGGAGCCGACACAAAGGCGGACTTTAGGGCCTCAAAAGCTCGGATGGCCTCGAGCGGCCAGACCTGGGAATTACTGCCCCTCCTGGTCAGATCCGTGAGAGGCTTGGCCAGCATGGAAAAGTCCCTGATGAACTTCCGATAATAATTGGCGAAGCCCAAAAAGCGCTGCAGGGAACGAAGACCACTGGGCTGGGGCCACTGTAAGACAGCCGAAACCTTCTCAGGATCCATGGAGAACCCCTCAGCGGAAATGATGTAACCTAAGAAGGTTACCTGGGATCGGTGAAATTCGCATTTCTCAAGCTTACCGAACAGCTTGTTCTCTCGTAACCGTTGCAACACTCGTCTGACATCCAGAATGTGGGCCTCCATGGATTCAGAATATACCAAGATGTCATCCAAATAGACTACCACACACTGCTGCAACAGGTCACGGAAAACATTGTTGATGAATTCCTGAAAGACTGCGGGCGCATTGCACAACCCAAAGGGCATAACCAAGGATTCGTAATGACCGGTCCTGGTGTTAAACGCGGTCTTCCACTCATCGCCCGCCTTGATCCTTACCAGGTTATATGCCGCCCTCAGGTCGAGTTTGGTAAAGACCGTGGCCCCTTTAAGGCGATCGAACAGCTCGGAAATCAAGGGTATCGGGTAAGCGTTCTTGATCGTGATGCGATTGAGACCCCTGTAATCGATGCAAGGCCTCAACTCACCGCCCTTCTTTTTCACAAAGAAAAATCCAGCCCCTGCCGGGGACGAAGATTTGCGAATGTGTCCGCGTGAAAGCGCCTCCCTCACGTACTCCTCCATGGCCTCATTCTCTGCTACCGACAGTGGATAGACTTTGCCACGAGGAGGAACGGCACCAGATTGTAACTCTATGGCACAATCGTATGGGCGGTGCGGAGGTAGGGCAACCGCGCGCACCTTATCGAATACATCCCGGTACTCCTCGTATTCAGGAGGCAACAGAGAGTCCGAGGAAGTACACAGCAACTTGACAGACCCATGGATGCAACTAGCCCCACACTGCGGTGACCACGAGAGGATCTCGACCGATCTCCAATCGAAAGTCGGATTATGCTTCTGGAGCCAGGGGTACCCCAAGACCACCGAGTAGTGTGGAGACAAAATAACCTGGAGGCAGACCGACTCTCTGTGAACGGCACCAATGGCTATCCCCACTGGAAGGGTCTCATGAGTCACGTGTGGCGGCAGAAGGGGTCTGCCGTCTATCGCCTCAAGAGCCAGTGGGGAACCTCGAGCCTGCAGAGGAATGGAATTGGCGGCAGCGAACACACTATCAATGAACAAACCACCAGCACCAGAGTCCACCAACGCCTGGGTCGTCACCGAGCCCCCGACCCAGGAGAGGACAACAGTGATCAGTGGTTTGTCAACACGGGAAACCGGGGACGAGGAGACTCCACCCAAGATCTGCCCCCGACAGGATCTCAGGGTACGAGCGTTTCCCGGACGGTTCGGACATGCCAACCGAAAATGCCCACCGAGACCACAGTACATGCATCGGCCCTCGCGTCTCCGGAGTGCCCTCTCCCCCTCGGACAGGCGAGCAAACCCCAGCTGCATGGGTTCACCCCCAGACAAGTCATCCCCAGGAGGCGTGGGAGGAGAGGGAGGCACGGGTGGGACAGCAAACGTAGGCACCAATCTGTTAGAAGACCTCCGCAGGTTCTCCTTAAAGGAAGGTCTCTCCCTGAGTCTGGTGTCAATCAAAATCAGGAAAGAAATAAGAGACTCGAGCTCAACTGGTAGGTCCTTAGCTGCAACCTCATCCTTCAAGGCATCCGAGAGACCATGAGAGAAAGCAGCGACCAGAGCCTCATTATTCCAGCCCACCTCTGCTGCCAGGGTACGAAACTCAATGGCGTATTCAGCTACGGATCGTGAACCCTGTCTGATGGACATAAGGAGCTTCGCAGCAGAGGCAGCACGAGCCGGCACATCGAATACCTTCCGAAGAGAAGCAACAAAACCGGAAAACTCGGCAACCACCGGATTGTTGTTCTCCCATAAAGGGCTGGCCCAGGCCAAGGCCTTGTCCGAGAGCAGCGAGATCAAGAAGCCCACCTTTGATCTCTCAGTAGGAAAGGCATGTGGCAGCAACTCGAAATAAATGCCCACCTGGTTAAGGAAACCTCGGCACTGAGTTGGCTCTCCCCCAAAGCGCTGTGGAAGAGGGGCAGAACCGGTCATACCCCGAAACACCGCAGGCGCAACAACAGGTGTCGGGGTAGACTCTGGCGCAACAACCGGAGCGGCAGTAGGAGCGAGCCCAGGAGCGACAACCGACCCGAAATGAGCCGTGCGTTCAAGCAGGGTTTGCAACGCCACAGCGAACCGACCCAACAGGTGATCCTGCTGATCAAGTCTGGCAACCAGCGTGGGTAGCGAGGATGGCCCTGTACCGTCAGAATTCATGGCTTGGTCCTAATGTCACGGAACCATGAACCAGACGTACAACAAGAGATAAGTGAAAATAAGAAGGCTTTATTGAAAATAAAGCTGTAAAGCAAAAGTCCAAACGGATGGTGAAACCGAGCAGAGTCTTTGCGAAGCCAGAGGTCAGGAACCAGAAGGGTAGTCAGACGAAGCCAGGATCAGGAACCAGCAGGGTAGTCAGACGAAGCCAGGATCAGGAACCAGCAGGGTAGTCAGACGAAGCCAGGATCAGGAACCAGCAGGGTAGTCAGACGAAGCCAGGATCAGGAACCAGCAGGGTAGTCAGACGAAGCCAGGATCAGGAACCAGAAGCAGCAGCAGTCTTAGAAGCATGTGAACACAAGAGGACCAAGCAAGGAACTGAAGCCACAGACCTCCTATATATATGAGCTAGGCATCCAGCTCCTCCCAGGGGAAGGAGGAGCCGCAGGGTGGAAGGCTACAAGAAACCCAGGACACAAGATGGCCGCCAGCACATGTCAAACGAAGGAGAGCAGCAAGCAGGTAAGACCATGACAGTCTTTGGCAATACAGAGTTTTGTCAACGGCACAGTCAGGGCCTGTATCCGTATGGATAATGTGTCGGCTGTCCGATATTTCAACTGCATGGGCGGCACGCGTTCCACCGTTTTGACACACTTAGCGAAAGATTTCTGGTATTACTGTTTGGCCAGGGACATCACTGTGGTGGCGGAGTACCTCCCAGGCCTCCACAATACTCTAGCAGACTGGAGCTGACGTTACATTTCCGATTCCAGCGATTAGAAGTTAGACGGGACAATTTTCTCTGCCGTATCATCTCTTTGGGGCCCCTTCTCCATCGACCTATTCGTGTCACGGTTGAACGCGCAACTTCCCAGATTTTTCAGCTGGCGACCAGACCCGGAGGCAGAAGCGGTGGACGCTTTCTTCCAGCAGTAGACAGGGGCCCTCATGTATGCGTTTCCGCCGTTCGCACTGATTCCGCGAGTACCACTCCAGATTCGTCGTCAATCAGCCGAACTAGATGAGCCTATCGAGCAGCCTGGGACACCTGGGCTCATTGGTGCTTCGTTCAGGATTTGGATCCCGTTGAGGCACCTGTAAGGGCTCTTTCACACCTGCGTTCTTGTCTTCCGGCATAGAGTTCTGTCGTCGGGGCTCTATGCCGGAAGAATCCTGATCAGGATTATCCCAATGCATTCTGAATGGAGTGAAATCCGTTCAGGATGCATCAGGATGTCTTCAGTTCCGGAAAGGAACGTTTTTTGGCCGGAGAAAATACCGCAGCATGCTGCGCTTTTTGCTCCGGCCAAAAATCCGGAACACTTGCCGCAATGCCGGATCCGGAATTAATGCCCATTGAAAGGCATTGATCCGGATCCGGCCTTAAGCTAAACGTCGTTTCGGCGCATTGCCGGAGCCGACATTTCGCTTTTTCTGAATGGTTACCATGGCTGCCGGGACGCTAAAGTCCTGGCAGCCATGGTAAAGTGTAGCGGGGAGCGGGGGAGCAGCATACTTACCGTCCGTGCGGCTCCCGGGGCGCTCCAGAGTGACGTCAGGGCGCCCCAAGCGCATGGATCATGTGATCGCATTGGACACGTCATCCATGCGCATGGGGCGCCCAGACGTCATTCTGGAGCGCCCCGGGAGCCGCACGGACTGTAAGTATACCGCTCCCCCGCTCCTACTATGGCAACCAGGACTTTAATAGCGTCCTGGCTGCCATAGTAACACTGAAAGCATTTTGAAGACGGTTCCGTCTTCAAATGCTTTCAGTACACTTGCGTTTTTCCGGATCCGGAGTGTAATTCCGGCAAGTGGAGTACATGCCGGATCCGGACAACGCAAGTGTGAAAGAGCCCTAACTTCAGTGTTGCTTTTTCTGACGTCTCTGTTCGAAGAAGGTAAGGCTTACCGCACCATTAATCTTTACAGATCCGCAATTTCTTCCAGACATAATGGTTTTGATGGATGTCCAGCAGGGCAACACCCTCTGGTGTGTAGACTGCTTCGAGGCTCTCGGCTCTCCCGACCACCGAGGCCTCATTTTTCCGCGACGTGTCATCTGTCCTAAATTTTTTCTCCAACTGGCCGTCTAACGGGCAATTGTCGTTGCGCCAATTATCAGCGAAGCTGGTCATCTTGTTTTGCCTGATTTCTTGCAAAAGGGTGTCGGATGTACGTGCTTTGGACCACGATGCCCGTTCATTTACTCCGGAGGGGGTTACGTTTAACATTTCCCGTCGTACAAAAACCAACATCCGTTCAGTGTCTTATCCAGTTTTTCCCTCTTCTCCACAGCTGTGTCCAGTAGCCTGCCTGCAAGAATATGAATCGCGCACGTCGAATTTACGTTCTTCGGTTTTCCCTCACCTTTTTATTTCATTCCGCAGGCCTTTCGCCCCAGTTGCCAGCGTTACGCTCTCATGGTGGTTTAAGTGGATCCTGTCCCTTTCGGGGGTTGATACATCCATCTTCACCGCACACTCAGTTCGGAGTGCTGCGGCCACCTCCATGACAGTGGCAGGAGCTTGTTTAGAAGATGTCATGAAATTAGCGGACTGGTCTAAAGTTTCCACCTTCCAGGAATTCTATTTTCGTGCAACGTCTCATGCTTTCTCTTCGGTTGTGGCTCAACTTTAAACTTGCAATAGGAGCCTCCGTGTCCTGATATAAAATTACATGATTTTCCTATTTTATGACGTAAAGTCATGATTTTATGAAGGACACGGAGGCGAGTATTGCCCCGCCCTTTGTTTTTCACCTCCCGGTGTTGATGGTTTGTTGTTCACTATGATCCATGTTATTACTACGCCTGTTTTATATTCTCTTTTTTGACCTGTGACAATTATTTACTGTCAGTTATGATGGTCCCTGACGGTTTCTCAATGTCTTTTTATCAAACATTTTTCCATAGGTTGAAGATGACACGCCTTGGAGAACGTACTTCAGCGGTCTTTTGATTCCGAGACCCTGTTTTCCTCGCAGACGATGTTCCAGTTCCAGTTAAAGAGTTCAAGGGCGAGAGTTTTTCAGTCGTTCGTGTTTTTGCCAGGAAGATTGTCGTTCAGCAAGTGTTTCTCGGATCCAGCTGATGGCAGTGCACAAAGAAAGAGGAGGATCCCAGTTGGAAGGGTCTATATATACTGGGACTGAGGGGAGGGGCTGTTGTCATGGTTACTGTTGTAGCTCAATGTTTTTTCTTTGCTGCTATGCTAGTTTCAGTAAAGAAAGGGATAGCAATACTCGCCTCCGTGTCCTTAATAAAATCATGACTTTACGTCATAAAATAGGAAAATCATGTAATTATTTGTTTTGTATTTGCAGTCTCTTTGTGAGACGGTCCAATGTTTTTTGTTTCGATAGACGTGTCTTGACGGTTACATAATATCTTCCGTATGTGCCTTCTATTTGGTGACTGAATGATATATAGTGACCATATTCCCCTCTTCATTGAAAGCACTTCTACTCTGTCCCTCAGTCGTATGCCGTATGGTGATGTTTTCCATCTCTTTTTAATATATTGATTATATGTATTCAATAAGGATTATTATCATTTTTACAGCCATTTGAGACTCAGCGTCTTATTGTGTAGGTTTCTTCTATGTACCAGCCTGGAAATCTGGTATTCTGACTGAAGAAGGTGAAGTTTGGCATTTGTATGATTTCTAATTGGGTTCCAGAGTAGCCATCGGAAACTTTCTTCTTGCAGGTAAGGTAGGATTAAAGGGAATCTGTCACCAGTTTTGTGATGTCCAAGCTAAGAGAAACATAAACTACCTACAGATCCCCATAGCAAAACCCTGGGTCCATTTTTTTCATTGACTCATTTTGTAAAATTCTTGTATTGAACAGTTCCGATGCATAATGATGAGTCCTGAATATTCACGAGCTCCTGCTGTCAAGGCTTCATGCACACGGCCATTGGGCGGCCGTATTGCGGCCTGCAAACGGTGGGTAAGTAATCCACGACCACCGGCAGTGTGCACCATGCATCACGGATGCTGACATTCACTTGAATGGGTCCGCAATTCCGGAAATGCGGAACGGAGTCACAGAACGGAACACCGGAAGCACTACGGAGTGCTTTTGTGGTGTTTCTTTCCGTTGTTCTGCACCGCAAATAAATAGGACATGTTGTATTTTTTGGCGGTGCGGACAGACTACGGACCCATTCAAGAATGGGTCCGGCCCGCTGCACGGATGTTGCCCGTGCATTGGGGAGCTGAAATTGCGGTCCCCAATGCACCGAACTGCCGTGTGCATGAGGCCTAATTCAGTTGGGAAAAAACTGTCAATCAGTGTCAGGAGGTGGAGAAAGCCAGGAGATCATGAATATCAGGACTCACCGGCATGCGCTGGAGCTGTTAGAACCTAGAGGCGTAAGACTGGTGACACATTGCCTTTAAGGTGGGCTGATGGGTCCATTTAAGAATATTGACCCTAGGCCTATAGAAAATGGACAGTGGAGAGGTTTACCACTAAGGAGACTATAGGAATGGCTGACTAGAATTCTATGCACTTCACAGCCGAAGGTCCTGCATTTTCTAGGAGACATAATTAAAGGGGTTTTGCACATGAGGCACCCGGCCGCCATGATGTGACATGCACTCCCACAGTCATCTCCTAGGGGCGGGGCGGTCTGGTCGCCGGCGGGCTGACGTCACGGGACCGCCCCTTCCACTGCTCCCTCGGCGTCGCTCGTCTCTCAGTAACCAGCCGCGGTTCAACATGGCGGCCGGCGTCTGGACGTGCTGAACGGCAGCGCTGTTGTTTTCCTCCTCCCTCCGCCATTCTCAGCGCACACGGCGGCAGGGAGCGTTTACTGTGCCTCCACGACCCCCTGACGCTCCCCTTCCCCGGCTGCTGCATGTCTGCAGCTGAAAGGGGGCGTTTTACTGATAATTTCTTCACCTGTCTCTGCAGCACCATCAAGTACCTGACCTATTTCAGGTCCAGGAAGAAATCTCTTCAGTACTGCAAGATCAAAGACCCCAAACTGGAGGAGATGGACGAGCAGAGCGTGGAGGTGAGAGGGGGAGGGGCGGGGATTGACAGGTGTCAGTCCATGTGATGTGTGCAGGACCATGGATGCAGCAGGACTGGGCCATGGCCTCACTGGGTGGTAGGATTTGGATGCCCAGGGGGCACACAGAGCCCTGCATGTCAGATGCCAACTAGGTGCCAAGTCAGATCCTAGGCAGGTTTTTGACTTGGCGCATTGTATGAAGTAGTTCTTAGAACAACCTCCTTGGAAAATCTTTTTGCATGAGCAGACTGGGATTTAGAATTTTGCTATGCTGAGCACTGCTGAGATTAAAGGGGTTATCCAAAGTCCCGCCCGATGCCCAGGCCCCTCATATAGCTACTTACCCCGCTCCCCAGCACCGGCGTTGCTCCTGATCACCGCACGGCCACCACTGCATCTTGCTGGCTGTGCGAAGATCAGGAGCAACACGGGTGCCAGGGAGCTGGGTAAGTATAATCTTTGAGGGGTCCGGGCATTGGGGGTCATGTTTTAGACTTTGGATAACCCCGTCAAGGCCTCATGCACACAACCATATGTATTTTGCTGTCTTTTTTTTTTGGGGGGGGGGGGGGGGGGTTCATTGCCTTCAGTGGGTCCGTGGTCCACATTTTGCGGCCAAGAATAGGACATGTTTTATCTTTCTACAAAGGGGATACAGATGCCCGCAGCACATGGATGACATCTGGATGCTGACCATATTTTATGAAGACCTATAACTATGAATGGGTCCGCAAAAAAGGCGGATTGGACACGGATGCAAAGTACAGTTGTGTGTATGAGGCTTAATAGGAAAAAACTCTGCAGCCAATAGGGAATGTTTATGGGAGCATGGCATCCATAGAGGAAATGCCCCCGGAGCTAGTAATGGCAGATATTGAGGGTAAACGTTTTTGTGTCTTTTTTGGTGTAAAATAGTTGCATGACAACTTTTTTTTGCGACTTTTTAAACGCCCTTGCGCGATATTTGTTGTATGGGCGTTTTTAGGCCAAGTTCAACACATAGGCGAGGTACGGTCAGGAGCCTGGCCCCGGCAAATTTACTAATTTATGACAGGTAAAAAGCCCAAAATCTATGCCAGTCAGTGGCTGGCATACATTTTCTAGCAAGTGCAAGGACTGCCAACGATGCACCAATGGATGCTTATAATCTACAGTTAATGATGTGTAAGGTCTCATGCACACAAACGTGTGCTGGCCATTTCGTGCATTGGAGACCGCAATCTGTGGTCCCCAATGCACGGGCATCATCTGTGCGGCTGCCGCAGATGGCTGCAGACCATTCAACTTGATATGTTCTATTTTTTATATATAATTATTATTTTTTTTAGTACAGAGAAACGGACAGAAACCCCACGGAAGCACTCCGTGCCTCCATTCTGTGATGCGGTGCCCATGTATTGCGGACCTGTTGTTTGCAGGCTGCAATAGGGGCACAGCCGGGGAATGGCCGTGTGCACGAGCCCTAAGGCTAAGACTACATGGCGCAATACAGGCCGCAGCGGGCTGTAATTAAACCAAAGAAGACCACTCTGTTTAGTCAGTCTGCATGGTATTGAAGGTGCCGTGCGGCCATTAATGATGGTGACTGCGGTGATGATGATGCCATCTTCATTAGTTTAATTAGCGCCTGTACGTCCGCACAGTGCTCGACCGTAGTGTGGTGACGTTGCAACCGCGACCCGACTGCCGTGTGGTCGTACCATAGTTGATCTGAGGTTGGATTTGTTGGACCTTTGTCCTTTTCTCATCCTGTGTGACTATAACCTGAAAATCGCATGCTTTTCCTGGCATCACTATAATGGCACTGGGATGTTGCTTTGAATTACCGCAGCAGCCAACATTTGGCTAAAGTGAGTGGCTGGTCTGAAATGGGCATTGCAGAGAGCACCCTGGTTTAGGGGCCTATGTGCCCATACATGGGGTTTCCCCCTCTTCCTTCGCCACACTGCTGTGCAGGGTTCGGTATGTCCCTGTATTACTTGCTCATCCATCAGTAGAGTCGATCTATCTATAATGTCTAAGGCTACTTTCACACTAGCGTTAATATTTTCCGGTTTTAAGATCCGTCATAGGGTCTCAATACCGGAAAAAAACACTTCCGTTTTGTCCCTATTCATTGTCAGTGGGGACAAAACGTAACTGAACAGAACGGAATGCTCCAAAATGCATTCAGTTCTCATACCGGAGAGCGAACCGCAGCATGCCATGGTTTGCTTTCCGTCCTGGGATGCGGAGCAAAACTGATCCGTCATGACCCACAATGCAAGTCAATAAGGACGGATCCGTTTTCTGACACAATAGAAAATGGATCCGTTCCCCATTGACTTTCAATGGAGTTCATGACGGATCCGTCTTGGCAATGTTACAGATAATACAACCGGATCCGTTCATAACAGATGCAGATGGTTGTATTAGCAGTAACGGAAACGTTTTTGCTGAACCCTGCCGGATCCAGCAAAAACGCTAGCGTGAAAGTAGCCTTAATTTGTAAAATGACACGTGGCATGATATATGTGGCAATTTTATACATGTACTACTATTTGGAGGGAAAAAATTATAGGTGTACACATTTTTGAAGGGGTGTCTGAGGGAAAAAAATTTGGAATGGCCGGGCTTGGTGTGAGAATACAGAATAAAAAACCTAACCTATCTTTGTCTGGCCATCCCTGTTCCTGCCCGGCTAGAAGTGTGATGTGCCGTCACCTTGCACGTCTGTGGTAATATGTGCAGGAGCGGCACATGACCGCTGGCACCACTCGTGAATCCCCCACAAATTCCCAACAGAGCTTGCTGAGTTCTGGACGATCAGTCAGAAGTTTTCAACAGTGTGAACTGGTGTGACAGATGTATCAGACCAGTGGTGTAAATGGCAGTGCTTTTCTACCTAGTGCAGTCACCATGGCTTGGCGTTAAAGGGGTTATCCCACGATTAATGTAAAAAATGAAATTTTTCCATCTTTCTAGCAAAGCCAGAACCAGCCCTGCACCTCACATGGATCCAGAGATTTCCCCATTCATTGCTCTGCTAGATTTATATGAAGCTGAAAGCTCGAGGGGAGTGTCTTTTCTGCCGCTGTTAAGGGGGCGTGTCCATGCGCTCCCTATCACAGCTCAGGGGGCGTGTCCATGCGCTCCCTATCACAGCTCAGGGGGCGTGTCCATGCGCTCCCTATCACAGCTCAGGGGGCGTGTCCATGCGCTCCCTATCACAGCTCAGGGGGCGTGTCCATGCGCTCCCTATCACAGCTCAGGGGGCGTGTCCATGCGCTCCCTATCACAGCTCAGGGGGCGTGTCCATGCGCTCCCTATCACAGCTCAGGGGGCGTGTCCATGCGCTCCCTATCACAGCTCAGGGGGCGTGTCCATGCGCTCCCTATCACAGCTCAGGGGGCGTGTCCATGCGCTCCCTATCACAGCTCAGGGGGCGTGTCCATGCGCTCCCTATCACAGCTCAGGGGGCGTGTCCATGCGCTCCCTATCACAGCTCAGGGGGCGTGTCCATGCGCTCCCTATCACAGCTCAGGGGGCGTGTCCATGCGCTCCCTATCACAGCTCAGGGGGCGTGTCCATGCGCTCCCTATCACAGCTCAGGGGGCGTGTCCATGCGCTCCCTATCACAGCTCAGGGGGCGTGTCCATGCGCTCCCTATCACAGCTCAGGGGGCGTGTCCATGCTCTCCCTATCACAGCTCAGGGGGCGTGTCCATGCGCTCCCTATCACAGCTCAGGGGGCGTGTCCATGCGCTCCCTATCACAGCTCAGGGGGGCGTGTCCATGCGCTCCCTATCACAGCTCAGGGGGCGTGTCCATGCGCTCCCTATCACAGCTCAGGGGGCGTGTCCATGCGCTCCCTATCACAGCTCAGGGGGCGTGTCCATGCGCTCCCTATCTCAGCTCAGGGGGCGTGTCCATGCGCTCCCTATCTCAGCTCAGGGGGCGTGTCCATGCGCTCCCTATCTCAGCTCAGGGGGCGTGTCCATGCGCTCCCTCTCTCAGCTCAGGGGGCGTGTCCATGCGCTCCCTATCGCTGCTCAGGGGGCAGTTGAAAGATGAAACTTAGCATGTGCGGCCTTCTCAGCGAGCAGGTGAAAGAAATTAAGTGCCACTATACAGATGTCATTGACTAACTCAGTAGCTATAATGTAATTGCATTTTTATTACATGCAATTACAAAAGGATTCAGATCCAGGTGCTGGTTTGAAAACTGTAGAATATTTTTCATGGGACAACCCCTTTAACCGCCTCCGGACCGCCTAACGCAGGATTGCGGTCCGGAGGCGGCAGCCCTGCGCTCAGCGACGCATATACGCGCCATCTCGCGTGAGCCGAGATTTCCTGTGAACCCGCGCACACAGGCGCGCGCGTTCACAGGATCGGAAGGTAAGAGAGTGGATCTCCAGCCTGCCAGCGGCGATCGTTCGCTGGCAGGCTGGAGATGCGATTTTTTTTTTTTTAACCCCTAACAGGTATATTAGACGCTGTTTTGATAACGGCGTCTAATATACCTGCTACCTGGTCCTCTGGTGGTCCCTTTTGCTTGGATCGACCACCAGAGGACACAGTTAGCTCAGTAAAGTAGCACCAAACCCCACTACACTATACCCCCCCCCCCCGTCACTTATTAACCCCTTACGAACCCCTGATCACCCCATATAGACTCCCTGATCACCCCCCTGTCATTGATCACCCCCTTGTAAGGCTCCATTCAGACGTCCGTATGATTTTTACGGATCCACTGATACATGGATCGGATCCGCAAAACGCATACGGACGTCTGAATGGAGCCTTACAGGGGGGTGATCAATGACAGGGGGGTGATCACCCCATATAGACTCCCTGATCACCCCCCCTGTCATTGATCACCCCCCCCCTGTCATTGATCACCCCCCCTGTAAGGCTGCATTCAGATGTCCGTATGTTTTTTACGGATCCACTGATACATGGATCGGATCCGGTCAAAAAATTAAAATCTCGCATGAACTCACCATACCCCTCACGGAATCCAAATTAGGGATCGACCGATATTGATTTTTTAGGGCCGATACCGATAATTTGTGAACTTTCAGGCCGATAGCCGATAATTTATACCGATATTCTGGGAATTTTCATTTTTGAGAAAAAAAAAAAATTCCTACACAAATCTGATGAAAATTTATATGTTTATTGTTAATGTGTATTTTTTTTGTTTATTGTTAATGTGTATTTTTTTTTTTATAAATCTTTTTCATTTATACTTAATATTTTTGTGGTTTTTTTTACAAACTTTTAACCCCCTTAGGGACTAGAACCTTTGTCCTATTCACCCTGATAGATCTCTATCAGGGTGAATAGGATCTCACACTGTCCCTGCTGCTCTGTGCATAGTGCACACAGCAGCATGGAGCTGAACATGGCAGCCAGGGCTTCAATAGCGTCCTGGCTGCCATGGTAACCGATCGGAGCCCCAGGCTTACACAGCTGGGGCTCCGATCGGAGGAGCAGGGGAGAGGGGATCCTGTGGCCACTGCCACCAATGATTAATACTGGGTGGTGGGGGGGGAAGGCGCACTGCGCCACCAATGTTTTTACTATTGGCCGGGATTGGGATGGGGGTGGGGGGCGCACTGCGCCACCAATGATTAATACTGGGGGGCTTGGGGGGCGCACTGCGCCACCAATGAAGATAAGTCTCTCGATCATTCATATACAGGAGGCGGGAGATGGCTGCAGAATCACATAGCCGGCTCCCGACCTCTATCAGCGGTAGCTGCGATCCGCGGCACCTGAGGAGTTAACTACCGCGGACCGCAGCTATTGCTCATAGAGGTCGGGAGCCGGCTATGTGATTCTGCAGCCAGCTCCCGCCTCCTGTATATGAATGAATGAGAGGCTTATCTTCATTGGTGGCGCAGCGGCCACAGCCCCTCCCCTCCTCTTATGTTCTATCCCCTCATTGGCGGCAGCGGCAGCAGCAGCACAGGGGGAGGAGACACTGCTTCCTTCTCCCCTGTGCTGCGGAGGGAACACAGAGAGCGCTGAGAGCAGCGCGATCTGTGTTCCCCATACGTTATCGGTATATCGGCAAAATAGATGCCGATATCGATAACGTTCAAAATCCTCAATATCGGCCGATAATATCGGCCAAACCGATAATCGGTCGATCCCTAATCCAAATGCGAAATTTTTTTAGACATTTATATTCCAGACTTCTTCTCACGCTTTAGGGCCCCTAGAATGCCAGGGCAGTATAAATACCCCACATGTGACCCCATTTTGGAAAAAAGACACCCCAAGGTATTCGCTGAGGGGCATATTGAGTCCATGAAAGATTGAAATTTTTGTCCCAAGTTAGCGGAAAGGGAGACTTTGTGAGAAAAAATAAAATAAAAAATCAATTTCTGCTAACTTGTGGCAAAAAAAAAAATTTCTATGAACTCGCCATGCCCCTCATTGAATACCTTGGTGTGTCTTCTTTCCAAAATGGGGTCACATGTGGGGTATTTATACTGCCCTGGCTTTTTAGGGGCCCTAAAGCGTGAGAAGAAGTCTGGGATCCAAATGTCTAAAAATGCCCTCATAAAAGGAATGTGAGCCCCTTTGCGCATCTAGGCTGCAAAAAAGTGTCACACATCTGGTATCGCCGTACTCGGGAGAAGTTGGGCAATGTGTTTTGGGGTGTCATTTTATATATACCCATGCTGGGTGAGATAAATATCTTGGTCAAATGCCAACTTTGTATAAAAAATGGGAAAAGTTGTCGTTTGCCGAGATATTTCTCTCACCCAGCATGAGTATATGTAAAATGACACCCCAAAACACATTCCCCAACTTCTCCTGAATACGGCGATACCACATGTGTGACACTTTTTTGCAGCCTAGGTGGGCAAAGGGGCCCACATTCCAAAGAGCACCTTTCGGATTTCACAGGTCATTTACCTACTTACCACACATTAGGGCCCCTAGAATGCCAGGGCAGTATAACTACCCCACAAGTGACCCCATTTTGGAAAGAAGACACCCCAAGGTATTCCGTGAGGGGCATGGCGAGTTCCTAGAATTTTTTTTGTCACAAGTTAGCGGAAAATGCTGATTTTTATTTTTATTTTTTTTATTTTTTTTTCTTACAAAGTCTCATATTCCACTAACTTGTGACAAAAAATAAAAACTTCCATGAACTCACTATGCCCATCAGCGAATACCTTGGGGTGTCTTCTTTCCAAAATGGGGTCACTTGTGGGGTAGTTATACTGCCCTGGGATTCTGTAAAAAATGGCCGGTGAAATCCGAAAGGTGCTCTTTGGAATGTGGGCCCCTTTGCCCACCTAGGCTGCAAAAAAGTGTCACACATGTGGTATCTCCGTACTCAGGAAAAGTTGGGCAATGTGTTTTGGGGTGTCATTTTACATATACCCATGCTGGGTGAGATAAATATCTTGGTCAAATGCCAACTTTGTATAAAAAAATTGGAAAAGTTGTCTTTTGCCAAGATATTTCTCTCACCCAGCATGGGTATATGTAAAATGACACCCCAAAACACATTGCCCAACTTCTCCTGAGTACGGAGATACCACATGTGTGACACTTTTTTGCAGCCTAGGTGGGCAAAGGGGCCCACATTCCAAAGAGCACCTTTCGGATTTCACAGGTCATTTACCTACTTACCACACATTTGGGCCCCTAGAATCCCAGGGCAGTATAACTACCCCACAAGTGACCCCATTTTGGAAAGACACCCCAAGGTATTCGCTGATGGGCATAGTGAGTTCATGGAAGTTTTTATTTTTTGTCACAAGTTAGTGGAATATGAGACTTTGTAAGAAAAAAAATAAATATATAAAAATCATCATTTTCTGCTAACTTGTGACAAAAAATAAAAAGTTCTATGAACTCACTATGCCCATCAGCGAATACCTTAGGGTGTCTACTTTCCGAAATGGGGTCATTTGTGGGGTGTTTGTACTGTCTGGCCAGTGTAGAACCTCAGGAAACATGACCGGTGCTCAGAAAGTCAGAGCTGCTTCAAAAAGCAGAAATTCACATTTTTGTACCATAGTTTGTAAACGCTATAACTTTTACCCAAACCATATTTTTTTTTTTATCAAAGACATGTAGAACAATAAATTTAGAGAAAAATTTATATATGGAAGTCGTTTTTTTTTGCAAAATTTTACAACTGAAAGTGAAAAAGAAATCGTTAAATTTTCATTAATAACAAAAAAAGTAAAAATGTCAGCAGCAATGAAATACCACCAAATGAAAGCTCTATTAGTGATAAGAAAAGGAGGTAAAATTCATTTGGGTGGTAAGTTGCATGACCGAGCAATAAACGGTGAAAGTAGTGTAGGTCAGAAGTGTAAAAAGTGGCCTGGTCATTAAGGGTGTTTAAGCACTGAGGGCTGAGGTGGTTAAAAACAGCATTCTGTATTCATAGTGCCAATGCTCCCGTTTTTTCTAGATGCTTTCTGCAGGTTTCAGGCCATTTTCCGGGGCATGACTCTATTACTCATATTTTTAAATCACTAATGCCGACACAGACTTCAGATGATAAGTCAGTTCCACAAGTTCCAATATTAATTGGTTCTGGGACGAGCGTTGTAAATTAAAACTACTTGAGAGTGTAAAGTATGGAAATCTAGTCATTGGGTCACAAGCCCCCAAAATGTCACCCAGTTTGCAGTGTACGAACAGACTCTAAGGCAGCGGTTCTCAACCTAGGGGTCGCGACCCCTTTGGGGGGTCGATCGGCCCTTTCCGGGGGGTCGCCCGAGGCTTCCTATTGTGGGTCGCCCGCACAGCAGCAGCGGCCCCTTATCCTCGCGCACAGGAAGTGATGTCCTATCACTGCCTGTGCTTGAAGGAGCCTGACGTCTGGATGGGTAAGTCGGGCCAACTGTCTGCTGAGGTCCGAGTTTTTTCGTTATTGACACCGCCGCTGAGCACCACTGCCACCAATGATTTAATTGAGCCTGGCTAATTTTATTTTAATTATTTGGCTGAGCAAGGCTTAATTTATTTTGGGGGGGACTTGAAGCACCACTGATTTATTTATTTGGGGGGGACTTGAAGCACCACTGATTTATTTATTTGAGCGGTACCCTGAGCACCACTGATTTATATTATTTTTTTTGGGGGGGGGGTACTGTGCGCACCACTGATTTATTTTTTAGGGGGTATTTGTTGTTTATTATTTATTTTAAAGTTATTTATTTGGTTTACAAATATTTTGTATTTATGCTAAAGTTCTGTGGTTATGAATGAATAATTGTGTATTTGAATTAACATTTGGTGTATTGGTGTCTGTGCGTGTTTTTGGTGGGTCATCATAACAGTAGCAAAATTAGTTATGACGTAGCAAGGAAAAAAATTTAATGGTTGGGGGTCACCACAACATGAGGAACTGTATTAAGGGGTCACGGCTTTAGAAAGGTTGAGAACCACTGCTCTAAGGGCTCATTCACACGAATGTAAGGGCTCAGTGCCCGTATTACGGACAGCCAACAAACCCCTAGACTTGAATGGGTCCACGATCCTCAAAATACAGCAAAACACAGGACTTGTGCTATCTTTTGCAGAGCGGAGGTACGGATCGGAAGCCTACAAAAACAAGTGCTTCCGTGGGTTTTTAGGTCCCTGCTTCTGCACTGCAGAAGATATGACATGGCCTGTATTTTGAGGATCTTGGACCCATTCAAGTCAATGCGTCCACATTCACAGCACGGAGTGGACATGGCCGGTGCCCGTTTATTGTGGACCTCCTATTTGTGCTCCTCAGCATGGGCACAGAGCCCTTAATTAACTTGAATTTCTTGACTGTCATGTCATGGCAGTTTGCAATGTGACCTCCTTTGCTTTCATTAGTTATTCGCATTATACACTTTTTGTTTCCATGGTTATGACCACTGTGCAATCCATCAGCGGTGGTCGTGCTTGCACACTATAGGAAAAAGTGCCAGCCTCTCTGGCGACCATGACCGCGGGAGCTCACGTAGGCCGGTGCTTTTTCCTGTAGTGTGCAAGCACGACGACCGTTGATGGAATGCAGGGTGGTTGTAACCATGGAAACGACGAGTGTATAATGTGTTTGATAAATGAATCCAGCCAGCAAGGGAAGCAATATGGACAATCACAGTACATTAGTAAGTGGCTTGTATTAACTTTCTCTACATGATAAATGCCATTTACTGAAGTGAGAGGACCCCTTTAGTGAGTCCTGTTTTACAGTCCATGATGGATCTGTTTGTGTAGTGGTTTGAACCATCAGGTTTTCATAAATCATTATGATGTCGCTTGCTGACTTCACAGGAGCAATGTTCGGTCCAGGAAATGTAACGCTCAGCGATATGACCTATGGGTTGCCAAGTTGGACAATAGCTATGTGCTGCATTGTAAACACACATGTGGCAACCAGAGCCCAGTGACTTGTACACACGAGGATGTGAACATGTAGGCGCAGTGACTGTTGGACTGCTCCCTGCGCCGAATACAGAAGCACACGGCGCAGGCGCGAGTAGGCTGTCAATCTAGAGGAGAGGGGCGGGCTGGAGCGCGCTGGGCGGCAGAAATAGTGAGTGGACGGAGCCTCTAGGTGCTGAAAAGACGCCCCCATAGCACCTAGAGGCTCATTAGCATAGCAATAAAACTACGTTTTTTAGGGTAAACGCTGCAGAGAGAGGAATTACAATAGCATGGTTAGGTAGAGCAGACACAAGCAGATCGCTAGTGTCTGACAGCTAATTAGGTCAAAATGTGGTGGTAGGAACCCTTTCACTATGCGAGCGCTTCTCTCTCTCCTCGTTCTAGTGATCGATCAAGGTCTCAGCACTGATTGAAATCTTTGCTATGTTGCTATGGCTCATCACGTTTTGTGAAAGCTCATTCACACTTGAAAGTTTCTAGTAATGTAGAAAACTACATAGAAAGCATTTTGGTTTGTGCTGCTTTTTTAGGTCTGTTTTTTTTTTTTCTTCCAAAAATGCATCATGGGTATTGCATGTTTTGTTGTTAGAAGAAGGGGTACTAGCTGCTCCCAGACCCTGCATGTCCCTCTGTCCACTGTATCTGCGCCCTGTTGAATAGTGGTGAAGTGGGCAGCATCATTTACTGCGCAGCGTGCACCTGCGCATTGGGATGTGCTGACCAAGCCCTTTTGTGTTCCCCTTGTATTTACTGCACGGGTGGCACTAAGGTGGCATTTTGTTGTGAGGCGATTCACTAAGGGGCATCATACTGTGTGGGGAGGCCCTAACGGGGCATCATACTCTGGGAGGGGGGTACTAAAGGGAATTCATTACTATCTAGGGGGCACTAAGGGACATCACTATTGTGTAGTGATACTAAGGGGGATTGTGTAGGATTAAAGCCGTACACTGGTCTTGTACCTCATTACATTGCTTTATTTTTTTTGTGTGGCTTTGACCATCACCCAACGGCAGACCCAGGTATGTGGACCTTTTAAAAAGTACTTGAGTACCCCTGTGCTATGATGTTCTCGCACATTCAAGAGTACTGATTACTCCTTCCTATGCCTGCTTCTAATGAGCTAGTGGAGGGTTCGTGTCCATGTCCTGAGTGAGGTCCCCATGTTCTCTCAGCCTAGGTTCATTCCTAATCACAATCAGCTCACAAGCGAGTATATGATCTTTGATACAGGGATAAAAATTATCCTTTTTTAGTAGAAAATTCCCACTTGTAAACAATGTACTTGGTGAGATGAGGGTTTTGAATGAACAATCGCAAGAATGATTGTTTGTTCAAACCCCTCTCAATAAGTGAAAATGGAAGTACGGTAGACAACCCTCGGTTGACATACTATTTACTTTGATTGTTACTCGTTATGGTCCATTCGTCGACTCTACCCAATCGGTTGGGGCTACAAGGTGACGTGTCGGACAATATTGCGTCAAATTTCAGCCATTTGTTTAAATGGGAAAATGTAAAATTGCCGCTGCTCTTAGACTGCTAATGGCAGGGTCCTCAAACTTGGCACAGTTGGTCACTGGAGGACTGGGATTAAAATTCTGAAAAGTGGGCGGGGCCAAAAACAACCAATCAGATTTATTTGATTGATTTAAATGGGAAAAACTAAAAATGCTGCCTTTCTCACATTATTGATGTCATGGACCTCAAATATCACAAATGTGGTCACTGGGTGTTTCCACTTTAAAGTTAGAAAAAGTGGGCGGAGCCACCAACAACCAATCAAATTTCATTTATTGATTTTGAATAGAAAACAATAAAACTGCTGCCATTTTTACACGTTAAATGCCATAGTTCCCAAACCTTAAAGTGTTAGTCACTGGGTGACTGTGGTTCACAATTAGGAAAAAAAGGGGCCGGGCAGCAAAAGCCAATCAGATTTCAGCCTTTGACCTTAATGAAAAGCAGATAAGCTGCTGCTATTATCACAGTTTAAATGCCTGGTGTCCCAAACTTAGCACTATTACTCACTGGGTGACTGCGGTCAAAATTTAGGAAAAGTGGGTGGAGCCCAAAACAGCCAATCAGATTTTACTTATTGACTTCAATGTAAAATGTTCAAATACTGCCATTCTCACAGTTTTAAAGCCAGAGGCCCCAATCTTGGCACAGACTGTGACTGGGCTTAAAATTCAAAAAACTGGGTGGAGCTTAAAACAGCCAATCAAATATTACCTAGTGCTATTCAAAGGGAATATTTAAATTGCTGCCATTCTTACACTGTTAATCGCAGGGTCTTTAAACTTGGTACATTCGGTTACTGGGTGACGGGAATTCAAATTTAAAAAGTGGGCGAAGCCACAAACAACCAATCAGATTTTCCCTATTGACTTCAGTGAGAAATTGTAAAAAGTTATTAGTCTTACAATATGAAAGCCAGATTCCCCAAACTGGCACCATGGGTCACTGGGTGAGTGTGGTTAGAATTTAGGAAAAGTGGGTGGAGCCTTTTAACCGCCAATTACATTTCAGCCATTCGTTTTATATGGGAAAATTTAAATTACTACCGCTCTTTGACTGTTAATGGCAGGGTCCTCAAATTTGGCACAGTCAATCATTGGGTGACTTGGGTTCAAATTTTAATAAACGAGGTTAAACAGACTTTGCTTATATCTCTAGCGTTTTCAAGTCAACATCATATGGTTTCTTCAGAAACAACACCATCTACTTTCTTTAATGTTGATAATTATGGCTTACAGCTAATAAAAACCCAGTATCTCAGAAAATTTGAATATTGTGAACAAGTTCAATAATGTAGACTCATGGTGTCACACTCGGTGCTTCAGACTCAGAAAAAAAGAAATACATAGGAGCCATTGGCTGCTAAACTGAAAAATTTAGGAGCCAAATTAAATTTTTAGTCGCCAAATTAAAAATACCGTACATATGATAGTAATAAGAAAAAGACTTCAAGGAGGAGGTGAGATGCAGGTCACGGTAGTGTGCCAGCTGTTCATACAGCAAACTGCCAGCACTACGAAATATATAGCAGATTACATCACCACATACATCCAGTGACGTCTCCTGTGATGTAGACTTTCTCTTTCCTCATCTGCTCCATTTGACCCAGACCGCCATGACAAATTTTTCTTGTCTCTGCAGAGTTTTAGACATGTTAGATTTCTCAATTTTTCAATCAACCTACCCACCTTTTCAACACAAACTCCCCATCCTGGTGTCTCAACAATGTCATCCTGCTGCCACCCCCAATGCCTCCAAATTCTACACTGCTGAAAAAATTGTGACCCCGGTAATAATAATGTCCACTAAAATGCCCCCAGTATAATATTAACCCTACATTTTGATTCCCCCCCCTAGTAATAATTCCCCTGTACAAAAAATCCTGCTATAGTGCCCCAGTAATGCCCCCTAGAGTGCCTCAGTATTAAGTTTCCAGTTCCTATGGTAGTAATGCCCCATCAGTAGTAATGTGCCCCCTGCAGTGCTCTCCTTCCTGCTAATAATGTACCCCATGTGGGCATAACCCCCCCCCCCCCCAAAAAAAAACAAAAAAACAAACTAATACCGATGTCTCGATCGCCAACGTTCACGATGTGGACCGCAACCTCTTCTGGTCTACGGCCTAGGATGGTGAGTCGCAGGTGGCTAGACTCACACACGTCACTGTGCTGTGTCCCGGCAAAGGCAGGCGTGATGTCGTCGCACCCATCTGCACCCATTTTGGTCGCCATCTGGAGCACTGACACTGTAATCAACTAGTCAACACAGAACACCTGAAAATGTTTCCCAAGCCTTTAAATGGTTCCTCGGTCTGGTTCAGTAGGCTACACAATCATGGGGAAGACTGCTGACTGGACAGTTATCCAGCAGACTGTCATTGACACCCTCCACAAGGAGGGTAAGCCACAAAAAGACATTGCTGAAGAATCTGGCTGTTCACTGAGTGCTGTATCCAAGCATATTAATGAAAAGTTGAACAGAAGGAAAAAGTATGGTAGAAAATAGTGCACAAGCAACAGGGATAACCACAGCCTTTAAAGGGAACCTGTCACCTCTACTATGCTACCCTCACTGAGCGTTTCTAAATGTTCATTGTGTTACCCTAAACATATAAATTACACTTTTCATTTCATTTGCAGACAAATTCAATAAGTATAATGCATTTTTGTACTTCCCGCCTTTTATGCAAATTAACATAAGAGTCATATCTTACTTGTGTGACCAGAGAAGAGTCATATTTTCAAGCTCTGACCTCAGGTTAATTTGCATATGTATCAAATCGCTTTCTTTACACAATAAAAGCACACAGAACTATGGGGACTGGGTATTGCGGATGTGCTAGCGGCCATCTAGCAACCCATGTCCTCAGCTCTATACCCAAAATCCCAGTGACGGGTTCCCTTTAAAGGATTTTCAAGAGAAGGCCATTCAAGAATTTGTGGGAGATTCACAAAGAGTGGAATGTGGTTGGAATCGGTGCTTGAAGAGCCACCACACACAAATGTATCCAGGACATGGGCTATAAACTGTTGCATACCTTGTGTCAAGCCACTCATGACCCATATACTACGTCAGAAGCGTCTTACCTGGGCTATGGAGATACTCAATGACAAGTGAGTGGTAACCCAGCACGGCCACTACACTCTGAGCAGATCTGAGCTAAAGGCTCCATTCAAAGTGGTAGTTTCGGCAAGTACAGGGAACAGCTCATCAGTGGGGGGGTACCTGGTGTTGATTACAAATGTATTATGTTTGCACACATAATTAATTAATGGAGAAAATGCAAATCTTCATAGTAACCTATCCTCTCTAACAAGTCCAACTAAATATGATCTGCTGACGTTTCTTTTTTAATTTTGTTTTATATAGGGTATAGCGGAGGTTTTCAGATGTTTCATCTGTATGGAAAAGCTAAGAGATGCCCGCCTCTGTCCACACTGCTCCAAACTCTGCTGCTTTAGCTGTATTCGGGTAAGTACTACCTATTACCGGGTTATCCTACACTTCCAGTTTGTTTTTCTTATTCTCATATTTCAAATTATATTACAGATACTATGCTTTTTTTTTAACCCATTTTCACTCCCTGCCTTCCCGGAGCAAGAACCTTTTTTTTATTTTTCCATTTACCTAAACGTATGAGGGCTTGTTTTTCATCAGGACAAGTTGCACTTATTAATGGCACCATTTAATATTGCATACAATGTAGTGGGAAGCTGTAAAAAATAAATAAAAAAAGGGGTGAAATTGAAAAAAAAATGCAATTCTGACATACTTTTATGGTTTTTGTTTTTACAGCGTTCCCTATGTGGTAAAACTGACCTGTTACTTCCATTGTCTGGCTCAAAATGATTGCTGCAATACCACATTTATATAGTTTTTCTTGTGTTTAATATTTCCTAATGGGTAAAGGCGTTGTACCATAAACTACTTTTTATTAGAAATTAGATTTTCATCAGTTACTCTGTCTAGATCCTATTTCTTCTTGGATACTTTTTTTCCCCCAGATTTACCTCATTTGCAGTTTTCTCTTATCCCCCATGCTTGAATTCTAGTTTCGGATTTGTCATGTGTCTGCAGTCCCATCATGCCTTAGAGCAGTGAGACGTGTCCTGACCTCAGCAGGACATCACGCCCCTTGTTCTTACCAATGACGCTTGTGAGTCCTACATTGCAAGGCTCCAATGCAGGACGTAATCTACAGCAACTAAATATTAGAACAGATTTGCCACAGGGTGTGATGGTAGGCTAATTACTTCACAATGAGGCAGTTTTGGCAAATGGTAGTATTTGGGAAAAGTGATATAACAGTGGGATATCTGTTTGGTGGGATACATTTATATTACTGGTACAACCCCTTTTTAATTCCAAACCTGTTGAAACATTTTTTTAGCCATTGATTTAAAAGTTGTAAATCTTAACCTTCTCCTTTTTTTTTCTCTACAGAGATGGCTTACTGAACAGAGAGCTCAGTGCCCCCACTGCAGGTATATAATGATATGTGTTACTCACTCAAATATTGTTCACCGAACCCTTATGTCTGCTCCGTTTAACCCCTTCCTGTCGCAACGATTTTCCATTTTTGCGTTTGTTTTTTCGTTTCCTGCCTTCCCAGAGCCATAACTTTTTTATTTTTCCATTCACATAGCCATATGGGGACTTTTATTTATTTTTATTTTGTGGGAACAAATTGTACTTTCTAAAGGCCCATTTCATATTGCACAAAATGTAGTGGGAAGCTGGATTGAAAAAAAAAAAAAAAAATCCTAATGGGGTGGAATACATCACTATGTACCTACAACACATGTATGATACTCATAAGGAGCTTAGCAAACATAATAAATCTTCCTTACTAAAATCTAACTTTTATTAAATATGCATTAAAAAATGAGACTTTATTTTATTTAGCATCAAGGAGCATGTCATATAGTATACCATCCACATAGGGTCTGGGCAGTAGACAGGTTAATCAGATGTAGGATCTAAACTGTGTACCAGTATATCAAGAGGTGGGACACCAGATGTCCTTCTTTACTCACGGTTTGTTGTCACAGGATATCATGAGATGGTGGGATTGTTGATAAATTCTGATATTCTTTTCTCTTTTGATGCTTGATATATCCAGAGAGAGATCTTCTCAAATTCAGATGTTATTGGGAATAACATACCGTATATACTACAGGCAAAGCACCCGCCCCGAAAGGGGCAAAGCCACCTCTTGGTGGCTAAACCCTTTCAGTGGCTGCCATTGCCCTAAAAACAAATGTTATTTCTAAACAAAAAAAAACTGAAAAGTAGATATGGAAAAAATTCAGGGCAGTCCCAAGAGAAACATTCAAAAGATATAGTCCCGTTCCAGTGGATCTCAAGGGACACACAACAAACAAACAAAATCCCCAATGCTGCGTTTTCCCAGTACTTTCACCGGTTCTTCAGGGGGTAGTATAATATACGGGAGTCAGTCCAAAAGGATCAAAAAATTCAATTCCTCGTCCTGATATCTCCTCCAGACGATATCCCTGTGGTTTGGGAAATAGGCCCTACGTGTGGGTTCCATGTAAGTGGCATCTATGTGCTAGTCAAATTTTTTGATCCTTTTGGACTGACCCCCATATATTCTGGATAACATCCTCGTCAAGGCAGCGACCTTCGGTCAGAACGAGGACAGTCTGCACATCACCATGGACGCCCTGGCACACTTTGGCTGGCTGGTGAATTTCCAGAAGTCATCCCTGGATCCCAGCAGGCAGATTACCTTCCTCGGCACGGCCGCGGCGTCAGTCCGCCTCCCTCCGGACAATCGGCTAACCCTTCAGTGGTCGGTTTGTCTTCTCCTCCAGCACAGACATCCAACAATCTGATTTTGCATGCGGGCGTTGGGTATGATGGTCGCTTCTTCAAGGCGCTTCAATTTGCGCAATTCCACACCCGTCCTCTCCAACGGGCGATCCTGTCATCCTGGGACAAGACACCAGGTTCTTTGAACCATACCATCAACCTTCCCCCGCGTGTGCGGTCGGCCCTCAGGTGGTGGCTCTCAGCTCCAGCCTTGGACTCTGGCAAATCCTTTCTCCCTGTCTCATGGACGGTCATCGCCACCGATGCCAGCCTCCACGGATGGGGCGGAGTCTTCCCACCTCAGACAGTCCAAGGCAAATGGTCTCAGTTGGAATCCAGATTGCCCATCAACATCCTTGAACTTCGGGCCAACCATTTGTCCCTGCTTCATTGGACTCCCCTCCTGAGGGGCCTGCCGGTCCGGATCCAGTCGGACAGCGCCACGTCGGTGGCATACATCAATCATTAGGGAGGAACCCGCAGTCAAGCGGTAATGGAGGAGTTGGCCAAGATTCAACAGTGGGTGGAGGAACATGTACCAGCTCTATCTGCAGTCTACATTCCAGGAGTGGAGAATTGGACGGCAGAATGTGGACCGGGGCGAGTGGTCTCTGCACCCAGAGGTGTTCAACTCGATCTGTCTCCGTTGGGCCATCCGGAGGTGGATTTGATGGCATCCAGGCTCGACCACAAGCTTTCCACCTTCATCTCTTGGACAAGAGACCCCCGGGAATGCGCAGTGGACGCGCTGGTGGCCCCATGGGACGTCTTCCCTTCTCTTCCTCTCCTACCCCGGGTCCTTTGCATAATCAAGAGGGAGGGCATCCAGACGATTCTCATTGCCTCCGTCGTGCCTGGTACACCGATCTAATCCTTCTTCTAGGAGACACTCCATGGCCTCTTTTGCTCAGCGACGACCTTCTCTCTCAGGGACCTGTCTTCCACCAGCATTTAAAATCGCTAAGTTTGACGGCGTAGCTATTGAAACCGCCATTCTAAAGTGGCGGGGGTTCTCCGACTAAGGCCAGGAAGCCAGTGTCATCCCAAATTTATCATAGGACTTGGAAATCTTTCCTTTGCTTCTGTGCGGACCATAGCCTCCCTCCGCTCCGTTTTTTCCCTTCCCACAATCCTCTCCTTCTTGCAATCTGGTCTGGATTTGGGTCTCGGTCTTAGTTCCCTATAAGGGCAGGTGTCAGCACTATCAAACTTTTTCCAGCGGCATCTAACACAAAAGACCCCGGTTAAGACCTTTCCCCAAGGGGTGGCTCACACCGTCCCCCGTCCCCCCCTTTATACCCTTTGGTTTTGAACCTTGTGCTTGTTTCTCTCCAATCGGCTCCCTTCAAACCTCTCGAGACAGTTTCTCTCTGTCTTTTTTTTTCCTGGAAAGTGGTCTTCCTTGTGGCGATCACCTCCATCAGACGTGTTTTGGAATTGGCGGCACTCTCCTGTAGGGAGCCCTTTCTTATTCTGCACCAAGATAAGGCGGTGCTCCGCCCTGTGCCCTTTTTTCTGCCAAAGGTAGTCTCTGCCTTCCATGTCAATGAAGACATCGTTCTCCCCTTGTTCTGTCCCTCACCTTCACATCCTAACGAACGGGTCCTACACCAGCTAGACGTGGTTCGTGCCCCCTGGATTTACTTATCCGCTTCGGAGTAGTTTCGACGTACGGACTCTGTTCCTGAAGGTCCTTGCAAGGGTCTGGCAGCCTCCAAGGTAACGATTGCTAGGTGGATTCGCTTGGCCATTGTCGAGGCGTATCGCTCCCGGGGCAAGTCGCCGCCCCTCCGTATCACGGCTCACTCAGCCAGGGCGGTGGGTGCTTCCTGGGCTCGTTTCCACCAGGCTTCCGCTTTGCAGCTGTGTAAGGCAGCAACCTGGTCTTCCTTGCACACGTTTACCAAGTTCTACCAGGTGTATACCTTTACGTTGGTAGACGCCAATCTGGGTCGCAAGGTCTTGCAGGCTTCGGTGTCTTAGGCTCCCGTGACACTGACTTCCATGGGCGTGTGGTTTCTTCACTCCCCGTGGACTGCTTTGGAACGTCCCACAATCCTGTGTCCCCCAATGACACGAGCGAGAAAACAAGATTTTGTGGACTCTCCTGTAAAATCTTTCTCGCTGAGTTCATTGGGGGACACCGCTCCCACCCATTGTTTGTTCTCTAATTTTGCCGTAGGTGACGGCGGTTGATTGACTGGTGGGGTCATCAGTTCTGGGTTCAGACCCACTGGTTATGTTTTTCATTCCTGTGTTCTTTTATTTCTACTGCTTGTGCACAAACTGATAGCTCCTCCTGCCGGCTATACTATATTTTGATTTTGGGGAAAGAGGGGTGATTTGAAATGTAGCTTTTTTTTAGGTCCCCTAGTGGACCATAACATGCAATCAGATTGCAATTTGTATAGAATAATGGAATTTTCTCCATTATCCTATACAAAAATAGCTATATTACAAATCAGTTCTGCCACCCTCTGGCCTGAATTGCAATATACAAGTAATGAGCCTGGAAGCCTAGTTCAGGCTCATTACTCAAATGGAATGCCTTCCCTTATCTCCACCGGAGGCGTACGCTTCTTAGTTTATGGCCTCTCAAATGCCGTGGTCACTTATGAGATATAGAAAATGGTGCAGAATTTCAACAAAGACTATATTAGTAAGTGGCATATAATCATCTCGCAAACACATTGGTCAACAGTAACCAGAAAGTGGCCAACCCCTTTAAAATTACACTGTACTTCTGAAAAACTTATGTCACTATGACATATCAAAAGTTTTGATCGGTGGGGGTCCGAGTGCTTAGACCCTTACCAATCACTAGAATGAGGAGAGAGAAACCTTCACATAGTACACGGCAGACAGAATCAAGGCGGCCCCATTGACTTTCTACTGAGTCTGTCTAGCCGCCGTCACCTGCAGTGAGGAGAGCGAGTTGCACTATTTGAGTGCTTCGCTCACCTATTTCTAGTGGTCAGTCGGGTTGTCTGCACTCAGAACTCCACAGATCAAAAATGTTGATGTCGCTATGACATTAAAAGTTTTCCTAAAGTACAGTGCCACTTTACATTCAGCCTAGCTTTTTGATCTGTTACAGATTTGCATTGCAAGGGTGAACATCCTCTGCAAAATGGCAAGATAATGAGTTGCTGCAGAATTAAAAATGTACAGCATGCCCTGAAGTCTACTAGATTATTTTTTTTTATATACAGATGAATATAGGGTTTTAAAAACGCCATCCACATGTATTGTACTGTAATTTGGTGTAGATTTTTGGTGCAGAATATTCACCAAATTTCCAATGTCTGAACATGGTAGAGGTCCTGGGGACTCGCACATGCCTGATTTGATCATTCCGCACATAGATTGCGAATGCGTGTTCTCTAAAACCCATAATATGTCCTTGAATGTAGGATGTAAAACTGAATAGATTTTGGTTCTTGTTTATTATAGTGTTCTGGTTATAAGAAGTTATCCACTATCCACAGAACTCCCACCGTTCATGAGAAAAGTGGCCCCGCACCCTGAAATGAATGGAGAGGCTGGTCATGCATGTGCCTTGGTGCTCCATAAATTCTCTATGGGAGTGCTAAATAGAGTCTACAACAGCGTTTGTCTATTTCCGGTGGTCCCTAGAAAATGAGTTAAGCAACGTGGCTCATTCTCGACCAGCCCCTTCATAAATTTCCAGGTCCTCCATTTTTGTGATACTGTAGATAGGGAACAACCAGAATACCACTTTAAATTGTAGATACTTTGCTCGTATATTGTTATTGGTATGGGCTCCAAACATTCTGCGGTTCAGTCGCGCTAAGAATATTGCGCTATGTTGTAGATGTCCCACACACTCTACAGATAACTAATGTCCATTGACTCAACAGACCAAAGTTATCAACAGAGTTTTTTTTTTTTTTTTTTTTTTTTCAGAGCTCCCTTGCAACTCAGGGAGTTGGTTAATTGCCGATGGGCCGAAGAAGTTACACAACGTCTTGACACACTACAGTTATGCAGCCTTAACAAGCATGAGGAAAATGAGAAGGACAAGTAAGTGAAAGGATATATATATATTTTTTTATTTTTTACATATTTCTCAGTTTCTTTTTGATTGACATGTGGTGTGTTGCTACCCTCCTATATGCCATAGGACATCTTATCTATTTGTTCACAAATCAATTAGCGGCATCGTAGACAACATCAACATTTATAGTCTGTAAAGAGAATTGATAGGTTGTCATTAGGGATGAGCGAACCTGTGAAAGTTCGGGTTCGCCGGATTCAGCCGAACCTCAGTCAAAGTTTCGCTTTGGGACCCGAACTTGAAGTCAATGAGGACCCGAACTTCACTTTTATTATTTTCCGTTATAACATGGTTATAGCAGAAAATAGGATTCTTAAGACAGAATGCAAAAGAATATGGCCATTTAGGGGTAACCCCCCCCCCCCCCAAAAAAAAAACAAGAACTCACCTTATCCACTTGATCGCGCTGCCGCAGTGTCTTCTATCTTCTTTCAGCAGGACCTGCCAAAAGACCTGCAATGATGTCACTGCGCTCACCACTTCATTGCAGGTCCTTTGGCAGGTCCTGTTGAATGAAAATAGAAGGACCTGCAATGACGTCACCGTGTTCCCCACGTGGTGAGTGCAGCGTCATCATCGCAGGTCCTTTCACCTGAACATCAGTGAAAAAGTCCGGGTATCCGAACTCGCAAAGTTCAATATGAACCCGAACTTTGCAGTTTGGGTTTGCTCATCCCTGGTTGTCATTTATAGCATTACCAGTCAGCGTTTTCACTTTTTGCATGTCACTGTATTCTACTATACGTTAAACAGAAAAAAAAAGTTAAAAAAATAATAAATAAAAAAATCCAGGTGAAAATTGACATTTTATTTACGTAGTATGGCGCCACCTGCTGTTCGAAGTGTATAGCGATGTGTAAGTCTATCTACTGAGTTGTGTGCTGCTGGTCATGCATGCTCAGTCACTCTCCCCACAGGCAGGTGTATGTATAGTGATCCACTGTTCACTGCAGCTAATAGAAATAGCTTTCTGCGGGGAAGAGAGCCATTTTATTGGCTCCCATGCAGTGTGCACAGGGAAGAAAGCTATTACTATTTTCTGCTCTACAGAGGTTTTCTGTACAGAGACTCTGCTGTGGAGTGCGACTGAGAATGTGTCCACTGGCATTCAGCTCATCAGATGGACGTAGGGCTGCAGTAAACGATTATTTCAGTAATCGAGTATTCTACCGATTATTTTCCGATTAATCGAGTACTCTAAGAAGAAACAATGAATTAATAGACTGTTTTCCTTTATAAAAACACATCAGACCCCTGCCATAAGTCCCCAAAACCCTTAGTTTCCCCCGGTGCCATCAGCCCCCCCCCCCCCCCCCCCCCCCCCTCCCAGTGCCTTCAGCTCCGTAACAGTGACAACCCTATGACAGCAGCTAGGGCCCCCACAGCCCCAGTAATGTACAGCGCACTAACCTGAAAACGCTACACTTCCCGGCTGCGCTAAGCCCCGCCCCCAATCCATTTATAGCCAATCAGCATTTGTCTTACCACTAACCAATCAGTGGACCCGTTATGGCTGTTCTCACATGAGGTGTACATGAGAGAAGCACTGGGATTGGCTGGGAGCAGCTGCCTGAGAGATTGTCATACTGGTATGGAGAGTGCCGGTGTTCTGCCAAATCTCTATACCTTGCCAAAAGTCTATACCGGAAGTGACGAGGCCGCCAAGCAATCAGCTGGAGCAGGGTGTGAGCGGCGCTGCGCAAGCGCACATCCACCGGCTTAGCAAAGAGTTATTGCAGTGCCGCGATAGAAGTACTTCGTACACCGCGCGTGCGCACTTAGGGGGTATAGAGATTTTGCAGCGCAAAATGTTTCATCAGATCTCCCTACCCCTGAGTGCGCACGCACCCACAAATCATCAGTTGCAGTTCATCCTTACCGCAGAGCTGAGTGCTGGATACCGAGCTCACCACATTGTAGAGCTGAACTGCAACTGCTGATTTATGGGCGCCTGCACACTCAGGGGTAGGGAGATCTGATGAAACATTTTGCGCTGCAAAATCTCTATACCCCTTAGCGCGCATGCACTGTGTACGAAGTACTTCTATCGCGGCGCTGCAATAATTCTTTGCTAAGCCGGTGGATGTGCGCTTGCGCAGAGCCGCGCACACCCTCCTCCAGCTGATTCCTTGGCGGTCTCGTCACTTCAGGTGCGGCCGCGTCACTTCTGGTATAGACTTTTGGCAGAACACCGGCTCCTGCAATGGCTTCACTCCTGCTCTGCGGTCACGTGACACAAACGAATCGATGATTTTTTTTTGTGTTGAATTGCTCGATTTAATCGAGTACTCGTTGCAGCCCTAGATGGATGTGCACATTGCTATACATTTTGAACACCAGGTGGAGCCAAACTATGTAAGTAAATTTTATAACTCTTCACTGGCTCTTTTGCGAACGGCATGTAAATGGTAAGTATGCTCCATCTTTTATCATCCATAAAATAAACATGACTGGTAATGGTTAGGTAACCCATTTATGGTTTTCCTGATACCCAGAGTATATGCATAGGTTAAATTAGTGATTCCCAACTTTGACTGCAAGGAAACCTCTACAAAATGTTTCCACTCCTTGCCCAGGCTTCTACTTATACCTCCAGCTGCTCCATGCTCTCTATGCAATTCCCAGCCCCACGCCTACCTATTTCTTCCCACCCTTTGATAGGCATACTAAGAAAACAAGGACCCAGGGGTTTAATTTCTTCCATCTATAGTCATTTGACAAAATCAAAGTTGCTTTCCATCCCCCTGCAGGTAGGGGACAAATGGTGCAATGTTATCCCAAATCTCACTACTGAAGAGTGGAGAGTGGCACTCACCGCTCCAGTACTGGTGTCCCTGCAGCTAATAATAAACTTATACGCCTTTGTATATTATACCAGTGTTATCTTAGTCCAGTTAGGCTATTCCGAATGGGCAGGATCCCCACTACACTGTGTCATAGATGCCTTTCTCCAGACACAGGCTTTTTAAATCTTATGTGGTTCTGTCCAGAGATACAGTCGTCCTGGACTGCAGTAGCGAACCTACTGTTTCAGGTAACGCAACCGTTTGTCCCCACCCTTCTTAGGGTTTGATTGCAGGGTCTATTGGCGGAGGACCGCAGGAGTCGTCACGCACATTTACTACTACACAAAACAATTCCGTTCCCCCCCAAAGTCGATAGTGCTGAGATAGATCGCCGTATATCCCCTTCACTGTCTGTGGCGAACCTTGTCAAAACTATTGTGCCTAAGGCTGCGTTCACATCACCTTTTTCCCATCCGTTTAACGTATACAAAAAATGTCTACATTATAACATATGCCTCAGACTGATGCCATACAGTTAAATAATCCAGCTGGTCGGCACTCGTCAGTTTGTGAACGCTGCTACGGGAAGGAGCAAGCTCTACTTGGAAAATATAAATAAATCCCGGCAGTCTTATCTTCTTTTTCAATATATCTGTTTTATTCCACCCAAAGTGAAATGTCCCAACAACCAGGACGCGTTTCTGCGATATGCCTTTATCAACAAGTACCTGTTGATGAAGGTAGGGTTGTTGCGGGTATTGAAATTTCGATAACCAATCGATACTTTTGTCCATTTTTTCGATACTGGGCTGCGCAGTCTAGTATCTCTGAACATGAGCGCGCTGCTCTCAGCGCGCTCATGTTCCCTCAGCAGCACAGGGGAGAAGGAAGCAGTCTCTCCCTCCCCCCTGTGCTGCTGCTGCCACCAATGAACGGAGAGAGGGGCGGACGTACAGCGCCACCTATGATAGGACTTTTCCTATACAGAGCCGCGCCCAGAGATGTCCCTGCACTTACCATTATTCCTGGGCGCCGCTCCGTTCACCCGCAGTGCCCCATTACTGTCTCCTCTCCTGCTACATATGCTAATTACTATGGGAGCAATGGGGAGGAGACCATCAGCTTCTTTAGTGGGCGTTCCCTCTCGCTGCGCTGCGATTGGACAGTGCTACAGCCAGGGAGAAGGAACACCCACTAGAGAAGCTGATGTCTCCTCCCCATTGCTCCAATAGTAATTAGCATATGGAGCAGGAGAGGAGACAGTAATGGGGCACTGCAGGCGAACGGAGCGGCGCCCAGGACTAATAGTTAGTGCTGGGACATCTCTGTGTAGCCTAAAAATACTGAAAGTCTGGACCCAGGAAAAGTAGTCTTTAATACATAATACAGGAGGCGGGTGCCGGCAGCAGAATCGCATTGCCGGCACCCTGCCTCTGACAGGGAGCTGCGCTCAGCGGCAGTTAACCCCTCAGGTGCGGCACCTGAGGGGTTAACCTAAGCTGAGCGCAGCTCCCTGTCAGAGGCAGGGTGCCGGCAATGCGATGTCAGAGGCAGGGTGCCTCCTGTATTAAGGGGTAATTATCATTGGTGGCGCAGTGCGCCTGCCCTTCTCAACCCCCCAGTATTAAAATCATTGGTGGCAGTGGCCACAGGGTCCTCTCCCCTCCCCCTCATTGGTGACAGTGGCCGCTTCTGATCGGAGCCCCAGCTGTGTAAGCCTGGGGCTCCGATCAGTTACCATGGCAGCCAGGACGCTACTGAAGCCCTGGCTGCCATGGTAACATCCCTGATGCTGTGTGCACAGAGCAGCAGGGAGAGTGTGGAGTCCTATTCACCCTGATAGATCTCCATCAGGGGGAATAGGACAAAGGATGAAAAAATCCCAGGTTCTAGCCCCTAAGGGGGGAAATAGTTATTAAATAAAAAGTGTAAAAAACAAAACAAAAAAAAATCCACCAAAATATTAAGCATGAATTACCCCCTTTCCCAATTTCACATATAAAATGTATAAACAATAAATAAACATATTGCATATCGCCACGTCAGAAAAGTCCAAACTATTAAAATATAAAAAAAATCTATGCGGTGAACGACGGAACAGAAAAAAATAATAATAAATGCGCAATTCGCCATTTTTAAAAATGCGGAATGCACGAGGCTTTTTTGGTTTATTTTTTTCGCGTGGTATCGAAACCGAATCAAAGATTTGGTATCGCAACAACTCTAGATGAAGGCATATCGCAGTGATGCCATACAGTGGCATCCGTTCACCATAGATTTCCATCTGTGCAGTATACAAGAACGTGGTGTGAACCCACCCTATAAAAGGATTATATACAAAAATAGGAAACAACATTTTATAAGACATGGAACCCCTGGTGTAATTCACCTTTAATTATACACAACAGTTGCTAGATTCCACCTTTCTCTGCATACTTCATAATATTTGTGCACATTAATATTTGATATACACATGCACTTGCTATATTTCTTGAAGTCCTGGATTTCATTGTTCCTTTAGATGGGTATGCTTCCCTTCACTGGGGCCATATTTACACCCTCTCCTCGCCTTGAATGCTTTGATGTGTATGCTGTAATATGTCATGCAACAATGCGTGTACACCACATACCACTTTCTCTATGTATGATGCATGACGTCTTGTTTCTTTGTATTTACTTTTCAATAAAACGGGTATAAAAATAAAAAAAAGCTTGAGAAAATTGTAAAACCTCCGTGGTTTTTCTTGCAATTTTTGTGTGCTGCAGCAGAAACTGTTAGGGCCCATTCACATGGTGGAATTTTCAGGTGAAATTTTGGCAATGATACTGCGCCAAAATTCCTGGCAGCGGCCTCCTCATTGTGTCTGCCTCCACAGGTATCCACTTGCAGTTTAGCTCAATTTAGTGGAGCTAAACTGAAAGCGGGTCGGCGTTGACAAAAGTTTCCGCGTGTCATGTTGAGTGTTCCCTGACATGTAAACCCAGCCTCATTTTTACAAATTCTTATGTAGGTTTCCCCCTATTTTTATATAATCCAGCAGAATTTCATTAGCTCCAGGGGGGTGTAAAAAAAAAGCGAAACAAAAATTATTAAAAGTGTGTTTTGTCGTTAAAATAACATGGCAAAGTAATGCTACATATTAGGGATTCCTTTCTGCTTTTCTCTATATCCTTCTTTTTTCAGATGTGAAAATCATCATGAAAAGCTCAGCGTGTTTTGTTGGACTTGTAAGATCTGCATCTGCCATCAATGTGCGCTCTGGGGAGGGATGGTGAGTTACCTTCAGCATGCAATATAGATGACATGGTGAAAAGTAAGTGTTCACATCATGGCCGTATGTGCTTGTCTGATAACCTCATTCCATAACCATACTCATTGGAGTTGGGTCACTTTTTGGCTTCATTCAGACTCACTTTTCTGGAAAGGCTACCCATTAGATTCTGCAATATGGCTGCTGTTATTTTGTATCCATTCACCGCTGTTAGGGCTCATTCAGACAACGTATCCGTTCCGCAATTTTGCAGAACGGGTGCAGACCCATTTATTTCAATCGGCCACAAAATATGCGGACAGCACACCTTGTGCTATCCGCATCCGTAGATCCGTTCTGTGGCCCCGCAAGAAAGATAGAAATGACTATTCTTGTCCGGCAAGAATAGGACTTGCTCTATCATAGTCCTGGCCATGTGCGGTCCGCAAAATGCGGAACGCACACGGTCGGTATCCGTGTTTTGAGTATCCACAATTTGTGGACCGCAATACACTACGGCCATCGGAATGAGCCCTTAGGCCCCTTTCACACGAGCGAGTTTTCCGTGCGAGTGCAATTCGTGAAGTGAACGCATAGCCACCGCACTGAATCCTGACCCATTCATTTCAATGGTTCTGTGCACATGAGCGTTGTTTTTCACGCATCATTTCTGCATTCCGTGAGAATCGCAGCATGTTTTGAATTCTGCGTTTTTCACGCAGCCCTTGCCCTTGCCCTGGCCCCATAGAAATGAATGGTGCTTCAGTGCAAAACGCATTACATCCGGATGTAACCTGGATGTAGTCCGGATGCAATGGGTTTTTCACTGATGGTTGCTAGCAGATGTTGTTTGTAAGTCTTCGGCTACATGCACACGACTGTTGTGTTTTTTTGCGATCCGCAAAACACTGATGGAGTCTGTGTGCGTTCTGCGATCTGCGGAACGGCAAGGACAGCCTTTAATATAACTGCCTATTCTGGTCCGCAAAGCGCGGGAAAGAATAGGACAGGTTATATATTTTTTTGCGGACCACGGAACGGAGCAACGGATGCGGACAGCACACGGAGTGCTGTCCACATGTTTTGCGGCCCAATTGAAGTGAATGGGTCCGCACCCGAGCCGCAAAAACTGCGGCTTGGATGCGGACCAGAACAACGGTCGTGTGCATGAGGCCTTCAGGTTTTATATTTTTTTTCACGCGCATGAAAAAAAGGATCAAAACTGATCGCACTCGCACGGAGAACACTGAAACACTAAACGCAATTGCAACAAAACCCCTGATCTATTATAGAAGATGGACGTCGTAGAGGGATGTTTGAGCTAGAATGAGGTGCCTGCATTGTGAAAGGGGTCATCTCTGAGTATTGCACTGTTCTGGGTAAAGTCCCGTTCTGTGTGCTGTGACCCAGTGCATCACAGCTCATCTAATGGTACAGTTCCAATATAGATCTATCAGGGTAGAAATTTTATGAGCGGACTGGATTGTTTTCTATATGCTCGTGTGAGCAATAGGTTAGTGTGAAATGCCTGAACACACGGAGTAGAACAGTCTTCCTGTAGCACGATCAATGAAGATCGATTAGAAACCATCTTCTCCGTCACTCAATTCTCTGTAACTGACCTGAGTGCACCGGCCTGGATTTTAGCTTCAAAATGACTCACCAACTATAATGAGAAGCCTGCAGACACTGAATGCTTCACCGCATAAAATGCATCCTAAGGCTAATTTCACGAGTGAGTTTTCCATCTGAATGCGATACGTTTCGCAAACGGACAGCATCCGTACTGAATCCTGACCCGTTCATTTCAATGGGGTTATGCACATATGTTTTTCACACAGCCCTGGTCCCCTAAAAATGAGTGGGGCTCACATAAAAAAAAAAAACTTAATTTAATGGGTGGTTGCTAAGAGATATTGAATGTTAGGCTAATTTCAGACAAGCGTGTCCACTGCGGAAAACACGATCCGTATGGGAGCGGGATATCCCATTATGGACAATGCCTCTTTCACACGACTGCATGGGATTATAATGATCTCTTTCCTGAATTATACTGAAGGCATTATGTGTCGGCATTCAGTAGAGACAAGGTCAGGCAGAGACGTTGTAAATCATTATAAGTCCTTGCGGTCCTGTGAAAAGTGCAGTGTCCATAACTGGAAATCGTGCTCCCACACAGAGCGCGTTTTAAAGACAGGAAAAAACAAAAGCTGAACACAATCGCAGACAAATCTGATTAAATCTGCATATAAAACCGCCAAGTTTTCCCGGAGCAGACCCTGACTAATTCCATATTGCTTGTATGAAATAGGCCTTAGGGAATGTCCAGATGTAGCAGAATATTTCAGTCTAAAATCCATGGTATTTCCGCAGCAATATCCTCATATTTTACACTGCCTGATCCCAAAAAAAATCGCCACCAAAAAAATAATAATATTCTCAATGGGGTTAAAGTCTGGACACTGTGGTGGCCAATCCATGTGTGACAATGATGTCTCATGCTCCCTGAACCACTCTTTCACAATTTGAGCCCGATGGATCCTGGCATTGTCATCTTGGAATATGCCCGTGCCATCGGGGAAGAAAAAAATCCATTGATGGAATAACCTGGTCATTCAGTATGTTCAGGTAGTCAGCTGGGCTAATTCTTGGAGCACATACTGTTGCTGAACCTAGACCTGACCAACTGCAGCAACCCCAGATCATAGCACTGCCCCCACAGGCTTGTACAGTAGGCACTAGGCATGATGGGTGCATCACTTCATCTGCCTCTCTTCTTACCCTGATGCGCCCATCACTCTGGAACAGGGTAAATCTGGACTCATCAGACCACATGACCTTCTTCCATTGCTCCAGAGTCCAATCTTTATGCTCCCTAGCAAATTGAAGCCTTTTTTTCTGGTTTGCCTCACTGATTAGTGGTTTTCTTACGGCTACACAGCTGTTCAGTCCCAATCCCTTGAGTTCACTTCGCATTGTGCATGTGGAAATGCTCTTACTTTCACTATTAAACATAGCCCTGAGTTCTACTGTTGTTTTTCTTCGATTTTGATTTCACCAAACGTTTAAGTGATCGCCGATCACGATCATTCAGGATTTTTTCCCGCTACATTTCTTCCTCGAATACGATGGGTCCCCACTATCCTTCAAGTTTTTAATAATGCGTCTCTAATATCCGCCACTAATATAATATATTCAAGAGCCGCCGCGCTGACGTAATCCCTGAGCCGGCATGTGCACTTCGCTCGACGATGCCATTACTTGTAGTCCGCACGGGCGCAGACTACAGTGTGTAGTGCACACACGCGGGATTTCAAACAGGCTCAGGGATTACGTCAGCGCGCCGGCTCTTGAACATATTATATTAGAGGCGGCGCAGGACTTCGGAAGGTGGAGCTGGGCACCGGACCGAGGGGTGCGGCTTGGCACCAAGTTAGGAAAGGACATCCCCTTGGGCATCTTATGTAAGTCATTAGCATATCACTAAAATCGATTTTATAAAGAAATAATTCAAGACTATTAGTTAATAAGGGTATCATTTAATACAGCTCAGGGAGACCTACAAGTAGCTATGTTTTACTGTAGGGGGTGAAATGTGGTGACAGAATCCCCTTAAGATACTGTGCCTTGACAAAGTTGCCACTTTGGTTTACGCAGCAAGCAGCGCATTACAGCTGGCCCATCATCAGCTGCCTGAAACTCTGGAACCAATAGAGGTGCAGATGAAAAAAAATTGTAAAATTTCATTTAGGACCCTAGGGAACAACTGTGCAAAATTTTATTCAATTTGGAGAGGGTCTCTTTCCTCATAGTCTTGTTTTGGACAAGACCACCATGACTACTACTTTCTGCTGTGTCTCGTGTTTACAGAGCTTGCTACAACTTGATAAATTCCTCCCTTTTCCCTCATCCTTCTCAATACAAAGGGGGTCATTTACTACTTTTCTGAGGTGGAGGAAAAAGGGGGCAGGCCTGTCTGATTCCTTATTTTCTACGCCTGTTTTGGCATAGAAAATTACTTAAACCTACGCCAGCAAGGGAGCGTATGTTTTTTGCGGATCCGAAAAACCCCAAAAATGGATGACATCCGTATGCTTTTTTTTTTTTTTTTTTTTGCGGATCAAGAATAGGACATGTTCTATTTTTTTTTTGCGGGGCTACAGAACGGACATACGGATGCGGATAGCACACGGTGTGCTGTCCGCATTTTTTTTGCGGACCCATTGAAATGATGGGTCCGCATCTTATCCGCAAAAAAAACCTGAACAAACACGGAAACAAAATACGTTCGTGTGCATGAGGCCTAACGGTGATAAAAACCTCGTACATACGACAAAAATGGTATCAATAAAAACTACATTTCATTGCGCAAAAAACAAGCCCTTATACAGCTCTGTAGACGGAAATAAAAAAGTTATGGCTGTCAGAATATAGCGATGTAAAGAAAATTTAGATTTTTCTAAAGGTTTTTTTATTTTTCTAAAAGTAGTAAAAAAAAATATTCAAGTTTGGTATCGCTGCATTCGTATTGAGCCGCAGAATAAGAATTTTTTTTAGCTCATAGTGAATGCTGTGATGTGAAAACCCCAAAAACCTTGGTGGAATTTTGTTTCTTTATTTTTAGTTTTATTTTTTCCTTCAATTTTGCCACACAAAGAATTTTTTTCCCGTTTTCCATTACAAGATATGGTAAATTAAATAGTGTCATTAAAAATGCATCTTGCCTCGCTAAAAATAAGCCTTGATATGTGAACGGAAAAATTTAAAAGTTGTGGCTATTGGAACATGAGGAAAAATCTAAAATGTAAAAATGAAAATAGGCCCGGTCTTTAAGGTTAAACTATAAACTATTGCAATATCCTAAAAATGCAGGAGCAATGCCCAACTCTTGGCTAGATTTTTTTAACAAGCCAATATCCGTATCTTAAGGGATAGGGTTACTGCACAAGTTCCGATATGTTTCTATAATTAAACATCAATTAAAGTATGTTTCGGCCCTCTAAACTATGTTGACCTACTGGCATGGTGTGGATCATTTGAAATGTATGGCGCAAGGTTAAGCAGCTGCCAGGAGTCACCAAACGTACTGCATATACTCCTATAATACTCTGAATTTGCATCATTAGAGAGGTTAGTTTGAGAAAGTTGGGGGTTACTAGGCTTAGGCCTCATGCACACGGCCGTGTTCCGCGGCCGAGAGCGGTCAGTGGTAACCCGGCCGGGATTCCTGCTGACAGCAGGAGCGCACGGCGTCATTGGTTGCTATGACGCCGTGCGCTTTATGCCGCCGCTGCTGTACAGTGATACACTGGTATGATCTATACCAGTGTATCACTGTACAGCAGCGGCGGCATGAAGCGCACGGCGTCATAGCAACCAATGCTCTCAGCAGGAATCCAGGCCGTGTTACCACGGACCGCTCACGCCCGTGAAACACGGCCGTGTGCATTCGGTATTGGAGGCTATCCCGCAGACCTGGTTGAGAGACTCTTCCAACTTTATACACTGCTCAAAAAAATAAAGGGAACACAAAAATAACACATCCTAGATCTGAATTAATTAAATATTCTTCTGAAATACTTTGTTCTTTACATAGTTGAATGTGCTGACAACAAAATCACACAAAAATAAAAAATGGAAATCAAATTTTTTAACCCATGGAGGTCTGGATTTGGAGTCACACTCCAAATTAAAGTGGAAAAACACACTACAGGCTGATCCAACTTTGATGTAATGTCCTTAAAACAAGTCAAAATGAGGCTCAGTAGTGTGTGTGGCCTCCACGTGCCTGTATGACCAGCCTACAACGCCTGTGCATGCTCCTGATGAGGTGGCGGACGGTCTCCTGAGGGATCTCCTCCCAGACCTGGACTAAAGCATCTGCCAACTCCTGGACAGTCTGTGGTGCAACGTGACGTTGGTGGATAGAGCGAGACATGATGTCCCAGATGTGCTCAATTGTATTCAGGTCTGGGGAACGGGCGGGCCAGTCCGTAGCATCAATGCCTTCGTCTTGCAGGAACTGCTGACACACTCCAGCCACATAAGGTCTAGCATTGTCTTGCATTAGAAGGAACCCAGGGCCAACCGCACCAGCATATGGTCTCACAAGGGGTCTGAGGATCTCATCTCGGTACCTAATGGCAGTCAGGCTACCTCTGGCGAGCACATGGAGGGCTGTGCGGCCCTCCAAAGAAATGCCACCCCACACCATTACTGACACAATGCCAAACCGGTCATGCTGGAGGATGTTGCAGGCAGCAGAACGTTCTCCACGGCATCTCCAGACTTTGTCACGTCTGTCACATGTGCTCAGTGTGAACCTGCTTTCATCTGTGAAGAGCACAGGGCGCCAGTGGCGAATTTGCCAATCTTGGTGTTCTCTGGCAAATGCCAAACGTCCTGCACGGTGTTGGGCTGTAAGCACAACCCCCACCTGTGGACGTCGGGCCCTCATATCACCCTCATGGAGTCTGTTTCTGACCGTTTGAGCAGACACATGCACATTTGTGGCCTGCTGGAGGTCATTTTGCAGGGCTCTGGCAGTGCTCCTCCTGTTCCTCCTTGCACAAAGGCGGAGGTTGCGGTCCTGCTGCTGGGTTGTTGCCCTCCTACGGCCTCCTCCACGTCTCCTGATGTACTGGCCTGTCTCCTGGTAGCGCCTCCATGCTCTGGACACTACACTGACAGACACAGCAAACCTTCTTGCCACAGCTCGCATTGATGTGCCATCCTGGATAAGCTGCACTACCTGAGCCACTTGTGTGGGTTGTAGACTCCGTCTCATGCTACCACTAGAGTGAAAGCACCGCCAGCATTCAAAAGTGACCAAAACATCAGCCAGGAAGCATAGGAACTGAGAAGTGGTCTGTGGTCACCACCTACAGAACCACTCCTTTATTGGGGGTGTCTTGCTAATTGTCTATAATTTTCACCTGTTGTCTATCCCATTTGCACAACAGCATGTGAAATTGATTGTCACTCAGTGTTGCTTCCTAAGTGAACAGTTTGATTTCACAGAAGTGTGATTGACTTGGAGTTACATTGTGTTGTTTAAGTGTTCCCTTTATTTTTTTGAGCAGTGTACAATCCATTGTGTTTATAAAACATCTCCTTTTTTAAATCATGTCGGGGATCAGATGCCTGATGCCCAAGATATTCAGCAGAGACTCCAGATCTTGTACATATGTTGTGGAGTTATACAGCATTGAGCCCATTTTAGAATGGGGTCCTGGAAGTCATTAAGGCTCCATTCACACGTCCGCAACGTGTTTTGCGGATCCGCGAAACACGGACAGTGGCAATGTGCTTTCCGCATTTTGCGGACCGCACATTGCCGACACTAATAGAATATGACTGTTCTTGTCCGCAATTGCGGACAAGAATAGGACATGTTCTATTTTTTTGCAGGAACGGAAGTGCGGACCCATAGAAATAAATGGGTCCGCAATTCCGTTCCGCAAAATGCGGAACGAAATTGCGGACGTGTGAAGGGAGCCTAACAGGGCTTTTTCTTTACAGCTGACTTGAGACTCCAATATGTGTGTATTGGGCTGTGTGGCAGGGATGCCTTTGGGAGAACAGGGAAGGATAGCACTTGGTTATTTGCTGTGGCTCTCAAGCTGATTGCCTTGCTTTGGATCCGGGCTGTTGCTCCATCCATGCGTGTATTTATGGGCAAAGTAAATATGTTGGAGAATGAGAAGGCTATAGTTCGGTAAAGGAGGACTTATGGTGATTTTGAGAAACTTTGGTCCCCAAGGATTAGCTTCTAATGTTCTACTGCAAGAAAGAGGGTTGAACTCATTTACTCCAGGATTATTCCGAAAGGAGCTTGTTTAAGTGAGTTCTTTGGGCTAATGGGATACCTTTCCAAGTTTTTAAAAATAGAATAGATTTTGGGAGGAGTAATTTATTTTTTATTTTTATATATACACTGATGACCTATCCTCTAGATCAGTGGTCCCCAACCTTTTTCGCACCAGGGACCGGTTTCTTACAAGATAGTTAGTTAGTTAATTCTTAGGGTCAGTTCTGTTCTGGTGGCCTCCTGAGCATTGGCCCACTGGGAATTGTCATGTTTTGGTCCATGTCTAGTAGATGTACATAGTTATGGGGGCTGCCATCTTGCCTGAGCTATTGTTAACAGCATTTAGAGAGACACTGTAAAAGCAGTCACCTGGATTATAAGGCACAATAGCCTGGAGGGCACTCCTTGAATCCTATGGGACCGTTTTCTATACTTGTTCTGTGATCTGTACAGAGGTCAGGAGGGAGTAGATAAGTCGTGCATTCGTAGGAACACTCATTGGTGATTATCTTAAGGTGTATTACTGCCGCTTAAAAATCATGATCTGCTGCCAGCAAACAACTAGTCAGTATGGGGACAAGTGATGGCATAACAATCGCTCCTCCCCATACTGTGGAGGAGATCGCTGCATGTAATGGCAGCGGTCTCCTCCGCTAATAAGCAGGCGATTGTCAGGAAGGAACGCTTCTCGCTGTCTGTAATACCGTCCTTACTATGACCTTTTAATCGGAGTCTGAATCCTGAGTACATGCTGTGCTGTTGTGAATGGATCCAGTTATGGGAAGAAATATACATTCATTTTAGGAGAATCTAAAAAGAAATGCATTCATTACCAATGACCTCCTCCACCGTGTGCAATCCTACTGTAATTGACTAATGTGAATGTTTTTATTCCAGCACGGAGGACACACTTTCAAGCCACTTGCAGAAATTTACGAGCAGCATGTTACTAAAGTAAATGAAGAGGTGGCCAAGCTTCGGCGACGGCTAATGGAATTAATTAGTCTTGTTCAAGAAGTGGTAAGAAATCAATGTATTATGGAGAAAGGAGCCTTCCTCTCTAGTGGGCTGTTTGTATCCTGTTTTAGAAACCTTATCCCAGTATTGTCTCTCTATAAAATGTTATATTGGAGAAGCCCAATGACAAAGAAGTACTATGTCCACATGTACTGTGATCTGCATGAATCGGGCAGCGATCCCTGAGGCTGGCCATATTTGATAGCTGTTAGCCAAGCGGCTATCTCTCCGGACCTCCCCTATGAACATGCCTGCTTGTGTCCTGAATGGGGAGAGGGAAAAAAAGCCGCTGCCAAACTTCTCTGGCCACCGCTTATCTCCCTGAGAGCGCAAGGATTGGGCAGATCGAATCCAATTGCCGATTCTTATCGCCCTCCACATATGCAGAGTCAGTAGGCCCCCGGTAAAGGTTAGATGTCTGGCTGGTCATGCCAAAATCAGCAGATTCAGCCGACATTAATGTGGATTGCCAGCTCACCTTGGTAGTGCACTGACCTTTTGCATGTCAGCGATTTTTTTATTTTTCTCTGTCATTAACCCTTTCACATCCTACGCCTGCTGACTGGGGCATTTTACGCTATTTGAGATGGGCTTATGAGATAGATGGGCAGCTCTTTCATTGATCAAGCATTAAATGTTAACTATTAGGTGTTTACAGCAAATGTCTGCTATATGCTTATTATCCAAAGTAACCCCATGACACGTGGGAATTATTTCATTCAATTTGTGAGAAGAGACATAGGGAAATCCAGTGCGGTGCTCATCCAGTTCTGAATCAGTCAGCGCAATACAACTGCCTTTTATGATTCCTGTACTCTGTCTGGAGACATTTTTTTTTTTTCTAATCATTCTTCACCCCTGGGGGCCTTTCAGGCAGACCCCGTAGCATATCTGGATCTGCGAAGTGTCACACTTACCAGCCTGCGCTGCCGCACTATGGCGACTGCACTCTGTTGCTACGACAACTAGTTCCACTGACACCGGGGCTGCTCTCCCTATCAGGGAGCTCTGTGCCAGCATCACATGCCTCCTGAGGTGGGCTATTTAAACGGGCAGCTGCTGGCCATAGCTGTGTGTTTGTTACTGTGGATCATTGACCTTTCTCTGTCACTTTGACATTGCCTCTGATTACTGATTTTGCTTCTGACATAACCTCCTGGTATTTGACTCTGCTAGTTGTCACCTTGCCTTTGCCTGCTGACTATCTTTCACTGTGTCTCCTGGTTTCACCTTGCTGTGTATTTAAATCTAATTTTGGTCCTGATCTGGTCCTGGTTTCAACCTGTCTGGTTTCTTCCTCTTTCTGTATGTCTTCTCTGTTCTCATTTTTGGTTTAGGCCCTTGCACTTAGTTAAGAAGGGATTGTCAACCAGTTGTGGGCCATCACTTAAGACGATCGCAAGTAGGTAGGGACAGTAGTGTGGGTGGAGCATATGGCTGCACTGTTCCCTAATCTTTCATGACACGGAGGGAATCGCACCCTAGGTGTCATGTCACTGCTGTGGCCAGTCATTGGCTGCAGCAGCCGCATGACCTGCATCAAACTGGATGTTGACGCAGGGGGCCCCAAAATCTGCAACAGTGACAGGGAGCGAAGAAAGCGGAATCCAGCGGTGAGGATCAGTTAAGCATGGTTCCTTCTTTAGGCCTGGCAAAGCTGGGGGGGTCTGACTGGAAGTCCCCTGGGGTAAACACCCCCTTTATGTCCATAGTCTTCATAATAAATTAGATTTTGTATACCGTGCAGTTTTATTACTGGGTTGATCTATAAAGAATATTGGCATTTTTGCTAAAATTAATTGTGCATTTTTTTAAAAATATGATCATGTTTTTGCAGTTGTGCAATGTTTCGGATTAATATGGGTTTGTTGTAGGAGCGAAATGTTGAGGCTGTACGAAGTGCTAAGGATGAACGAGTTAGAGAAATCCGCAACGCAGTGGAGATGATGATCGCCAGACTTGATACTCAGCTCAAAAATAAGCTCATCACACTTATGGGTATGCTATTATATTGACGCAAATGACACTCCAAGTAAGATCTCCAGACAAATGGGGAAATAAGTGATTACAATATTGTATATATCACATGTTTTGCCATAATTCGAATTCGGATGCAGATTATTTGGTCCTAATACTTGCTGGGTAGGACAGTGTGTGTACTGCTATCACTTGGCATCTGATTCCATTTCCAGGCCGTAGTCACCATTTCTAAGATATACAACATTATCCGCCAAATTGGTTCCTCTCGGCCTCTGTTCACACTTTATTTTTAAGTGTGTTCATTTTATGTTCTGGGAGGGCTATATTTGGTTAGCATCTGTTTTTTTTTTTTTTTTTTTTTTAAATATATATTTTTTTATTTTCCAAAACATGGTGTTTGTACATAAGACAATAATAATCATAACGGTGTGCCTGACATGGTAAACCCAAACATCCTTACATATAGAAAAGTTCTATACAGCATCCCAAGAACACCCTCACAATAATAAAATATTAATAACTATCCCCCCCCCCCCCCTCCCCATTGGCTGCCGTCCACTCCATCATTTAATGTTTACAATAATAACACTTTATAGCTATGTAGATCTGCGTGCAATTCTCCGTTTCCTTTCGATGTCCTCATAAACATAAATTTTTTGAAGGTATGCACCCCACTCCCTTATTGAGGGCGGGGAGACAGAACCCCAGTACTTCATCAATATAACTTTAGCGACCATCAAACCCCGCATCCAAATCCGTCTAACCTGGGCCGGGACTTCCCCTTCTAACCCACATTCTCCAAAGAGCATTATCAGAATCCCTGGGTTATAGTTCGTTGAGCTCTCCCTTTGTAGGGTAGCGAAGACCTCATCCCAGTAACTTCTTATTTTGCTGCAGCTCCAAAGCAAGTGGACATAATCCGCATTAATGTATCCGCATTTGGAGCAGCAGCAATCCCGCTCTTTATTTTGGGGAAATTTTCCTTGAATTTTAGGCGTATAGTAAAGTCTATGAAGGATCTTAAATTGGATTAACCTATGCGCACTGGAAACCGACACCCTTCTCACATTCCTATAAATAGTAGACCACTGTAGTGGGGGGCAATTCAGCTCCTGCTCCCACTTAACTGTGCTCTTGAAAGGTGTTACAGTTGCCAGTGCGATTCGGAGTTTTTCATACAGTCTGGATAATTTCATTTTTTCGTATTTCTGAGCGTCACAAAAATCAAAAAATATATTCTCTTGTGGAAAAAAAGAGCCTCTATTCCTAGAGGCATTAAATGTATGTTTCAGACGTGAATACATAAATAAATCTAATGGTGAACTATCAGTAAAACCAAACTCCGATAGTGATTTAAACTGACCCATATAAAAAAGGTCAGACACCCTGTTAATACCCTTACGGACCCAATAACCAAAATCTGTAATTTTGAAGAACTCCTCCAGCTCCCTGTTCTCCCACAGAGGGGTGAAACCAAACGGACCGGAAGACTTAAGGGTCTTCTTCAGTCTGTTCCAAACCCTCTGCAGAGAGCACGGGATCAACAAGGACCTCCTCATTCCCATGGACCCATTCTCCAGGCATGCAAAAATATTATCCACTGGTTTATCAAAAAGTTTTGTTAAATATCGTGAAAGTAAACTCTCCTTGAAACAGCGACAACGCTGAATCTGTGCACACAAATAATAACCTTGGAAAAAGGGTAGTGACAGCCCACCATCTGCCTCCGACAACCATAGATACCTCTGCTTTATACGCACTCTCTTCCTTCCCCAAATTAAGTCATTAATCATAGCATCCAACCTATGAAAAAAGATATTGTCTATCCAGATGGGTGAAGCACACAACGGAAATAAAACTATCGGGAGGATAATCATTTTGATCAAGGCTATTCTATCCGTCTGTGCCAATATCAGCTTCCGCCAAGCACAGATTTTGTCCCTAACTTTATTCAGAATCGGGGCCAGATTAAGATCATAAAACCTATTTATAGGGAGCCCAATCTTAACCCCCAGATAGTCTAAAGTATCATTGGGGACCAAAACACGAACTCGCCTCCCCTCATCTACAGCCTTGCGGTTCAGCGGAAGAAGCGATGATTTTGACCAGTTAATTCTATAGCCTGATAGTTTACCAAATTCTTCTATTACCTCTATAACATACGGGAGAATTTTCCACCCCTGGTCCAAGAACAGAATCACGTCATCGGCATATAGACTTATTTTATCGCCCACGCCCTCGACTCCAAAGCCGTCTATACGTCTGTCTAAGCGAATCCGAGAAGCCAACGGTTCAATAAAGAGGGCAAAGAGGAGAGGAGACAGGGGGCAACCCTGTCGCATCCCCCTCCGCATCATAACGGGGGAAGATCTAATACCATTGACACTAATACATGCAACTGGATGTGCATATAGCATTTGAGTCATTTCCAGAAAGGGCTTCCCGATGCCAAAGTGAAACATTGTAGCCCACAGGAAAGGCCACTCCATCCTGTCAAACGCCTTTGCAGCGTCTAAGGACAGAATGGAGTGGTCCATACTACCCCTAACAGACAGATTCAGATAAACCCTATATAGGCTCATCTGTATCTGTCGTCCCGGAATAAAACCCGTCTGGTTAGCATCTGGTTACTGTGATGAGCAGACATCCAGACATTCCCCTTTTGCAGTAGTGTCATCACAGTTTACCTCATTTGAGATTCACATTACAAAGTTTTGGCGAAAGGTTAAAAGTAGGGTTGTCCCGATACCGATACTAGTATCGGTATCGGGACCGATTCCGAGTTTTCTCGGCGGTACTCAGCCGCCGATACCCCGCCCCGATACATAAATAGAATACTATGGGCGTAACTATGGGCGGGGCCCGGTGCAGTCACTGTACTCTTACACCGGGCCCCGCCGCTCACCGAAGTATTTATAAACGTGAATCCTTATCCTGTTGTTAAGTTGAACTAACGCTGCCCTCTCCCATGTCCCCCCTGTATCCCCACAGCACTTACTTAAGCTTCCATAGCAGGCAGAGCAGACGGCAGCAGTAACGTCACTCACTGACGTAGAGCGCCTGCTCCGCCCACTTTATGAGTGAAGCAGGCGGAGCAGGCGCGCGACGTCAGTGAGTGACGTTACTGGTGCCGTCCGCTCTGCCTGCTATGGAAGCTTAAGTAAGTGCTGTGGAGATACAGGGGGATACAGGGGAACATGGGAGAGGGCAGCGTTAGTTCAACTTAACAACAGGATAAGGATTCACGTTTATAAATACTTCGGTGAGCGGCGGGGCCCGGTGTATTGGGGGACACTGTTATGAGGGGGATCTGTGGATGACATATAGCAGTGTCATCCACAGATCCTCCCCATAACAGTTCCATCCACAGATCCCCTATAACAGCACCATCCACAGATCCCCCACCAAATAACAATGCCATCCTCAGATCCCCCCACCCCATAACAATGCCATCCACAGATATCCCACCCCATAGCAGTACCATCCACAGATCCCCATAACAGTGCCATCCACAGATCCCCCATAACAGTGCCATCCACAGATCCCCATAACAGTGCCATCCACAGATCCCCCATAACAGCACCATCCACAGATCCCCATAACAGTGCCATCCACAGATCCCCCATAACAGTGCCATCCACAGATCCCCCATAACAGTGCCATCCACAGATCCCCATAACAGTGCCATCCACAGATCCCCATAACAGTGCCATCCACAGATCCCCATAACAGCGCCATCCACAGATCCCCCATAACAGTGCCATCCACAGATCCCCCATAACAGTGCCATCCACAGATCCCCCATAACAGTGCCATCCACAGATCCCCCATAACAGTGCCATCCACAGATCCCCCATAACAGTGCCATCCACAGATCCCCCATAACAGTGCCATCCACAGATCCCCCATAACAGTGCCATCCACAGATCCCCCATAACAGTGCCATCCACAGATCCCCCATAACAGTGCCATCCACAGATCCCCCATAACAGTGCCATCCACAGGTCCCCCATAACAGTGCCATCCACAGATCCCCCACATGACAGTGCGTCATCCACAGATCCCCCAAAACGGTCACATGACATTTAAAAAAAGTATCGGTATTCGGTATCGGTGACTACTTGAAAAAAAGTATCGGTACTTGTACTCGGTCCTAAAAAAGTGGTATCGGGACAACCCTAGTTAAAAGTGTATTTATGGTTCAATCTCTTTTTATTAAAGTAATAAAAGAATACACATTCAAATGGTACAGGTGTGTGGACATTGCGGTTCTTTCAAATACATTTTCCATCATATAATGTCTCATACACATGCATCTATCAAAACAATGAGGTAACTATAATAATTGGGGTTCTGCAGTTTTTTTTTTTTTAACTGATGATCTATCCTCTGGATAGATCATCAGCATCTGATCGGTGGGGGTCCGACACCTGGGACCACCGGCGATCAGCTGTTTAAGAAGGCAGCGGTGCTGGCAGTAGTGCCGCGGCCTTCTCGCTGTTTGCCGCAGGCCCAGTGACGTCACGACTAGTATCAATGGCCTGGGCGCGGCTAAGCTCTGTTCACTTGAACAGGCCAGTAAAAATAAACAAGCATAATAGGACATGGACTGACAGACATACATTGGGGCCTGACAGGGACAAAAGGTAAGGTGGGTAAGGGTGAATGCTTTGTGCGTTACATATATTGGCTATATGGCTTATGAGGGGACAATGCCATTGGCCAACCAGTCCAAAAATTGCGGAGACCTACGGAACAGAGACCGGGGCTCCCAGACCTGTGTGAAGAAATGCACCCGATCAGGAGGTTAAAAGTGTATTTAGATATAATTATATAACATTTATAAAATGCATTCATTTTATTTTATTTCAGGTCAGAAAACCTCTCTAACCCAAGAAACTGAACTTCTGGAATCACTTCTGCAAGAAGTAGAACATCAGGTAAATAGTGAGCGTTTGCAGAACTGCAGCAATCAGCTGATCACCGTGTATTAAAGGATAACTGTCATATTTTAATCAAAAATCTATTTTCATCTATGTTGTTGCTGCTGTGGTGATAATCCATAATCACTAATTATTGTGTTCACATACCACTTGTTTAATAAGATTCCATCCATAGCAACCGCTCCGCACAAGACTTCTTTCTGACTATCTTCTCAAGATGGCCACTAATGCCCTTACCCTGAGGCCAAGACCTCCCTCCCTAACTACCCAGAATTTATTCGGCTCATGTCGGGAACGCGCAGCCTCACCCCAACCAATCGGCTTTCTCCAGACTTAAACACGCCCTCTTCGTCCTGAGTAGTTGATTCTAATTGCGAATTTTTATCGTGAATATTCTATTCGTGAATTTTTATTGCGAATATCGCCACTATCCTGGTCCGACGGGAGCGCGCGCACAGAGTTCGGGACTGCCCACTACTATGTCCTCCGTCTTCTGTATATAGAAGGTAGGAGACGGAGGACACTAGCTGTTTTAGCTGCACCACTGAAATGCCTGGGGGAGGAAAGAACATGTTACTTTTGTACAGGTATTGAATTACCTAGTAAATGTATTAACTAGGGAACTAAGGTAAACTTAGTCAGGCCAATCCAATTACATAAAAAATAATAATAATGACCTTTACCCTTTAAAGAAGTTGTCTGTGTTAAGGCAACCACCTTAAAGGGGTTGTGTCACTTCAGCAAATTACATTTATCATGTAGCCAAAGTTAATATAAGGCACTTACTAATGTATTGTGATTTTACATATTGCCTCCTTTGCTGGCTTTATTATTTTTTTTAATCAAATTATACACGTCTCGTATCCAGGGTTTACGACCACCCTGCAGTGCACACTATAGGACAGTGCTGGGACTGTAGTAGTGTACTCATGCACAGCAGCTCCAGTCTCGACCACCTCTTATCTGCACTACAACAGTGGCCATAACCACTTGATACTAGCGTTGTATATTGTGGTGGAAAGATGAATCAAGCCAGCAAAGGAGGCAGTATGGACAATCACAGTAGATAAAGGCCATTTGCTGATGTGAGAGGACCCCATTAGGTGTAAAACCCATTCATAAAATATTTCTGATTGTTTGCCTCAGTCTTTTTTTCTTACGCTACTTTCACACTTGCGGCAGAGAGATCCGGCAAGCAGTTCCGTCGCCGGAACTGCCTGCCGGATCAGGCAAAATGTATGCTAACTGATGGCATTAGTAAGACTGATCAGGATCCTGATCAGTCTTAAAAATGCCTGATCAGTCGAAAAAATGCATTGAAATGCCGGATCCGTCTTTCCGGTGTCATCCGGCAAAAACGGATCCGGCATTTATTTTTTCACCTTTTTTTCAGTCTGCGCATGCGCATACCGGAAGGACGGATCCGGCATTCCGGTATTCTGAATGCCGGATCCGGCACTAATACATTCCTATGGGAAAAAATGCCTGATCCGGCATTCAGGCAAGTCTTCAGTTTTTTTAGCCGGAGATAAAACCGTAGCATGCTACGGTTTTCTCTTTTGCCTGATCAGTCAAAACGACTGAACTGAAGACATACTGATGCAAACTGAACGGATTACTCTCCATTCAGAATGCATGGGGACATACCTGATCAGTTCTTTTCCGGTATAGAGCCCCTGTGACGGAACTCTATGCCGGAAAAGAACAACGCAAGTGTGAAAGTAGCCTTAGGGCTCTTTCACACTTGCGTTATTGTCTTCCGGCATAGAGTTCCGTCGTCGGGACTCTATGCCGGAAGAATACTGATCAGGATTATCCTAATGCATTCTGAATGGAGAGTAATCCGTTCAGGATGCATCAGGATGTCTTCAGTTCCGGTACGGAACGTTTTTTGGCCGGAGAAAATACCGCAGCATGCTGCGCTTTTTGCTCCGGCCAAAAATCCTGAAGACTTGCCGCAAGGCCGGATCCGGGATCAATGCCCATTGAAAGGCATTGATCCGGATCCGGCCTTAAGCTAAACGTCGTTTCGGCGCATTGCCGGACCCGACATTTAGCTTTTTCTGAATAGTTACCATGGCTGCCGGGACGCTAAAGTCCTGACAGCCATGGTAAAGTGTAGCGGGGAGCGGGGGAGCAGCATACTTACCGTCCGTGCGGCTCCCCGGGCGCTCCAGAGTGACGTCAGGGCGCCCCAAGCGCATGGATCACGTGATCACATGGATCACGTCATCCATGCGCATGGGGCGCTCTGACGTCACTCTGGAGCGCCCCGGGAGCCGCACGGACTGTAAGTATACCGCTCCCCCGCTCCCCGCTCCTACTATGGCAACCAGGACTTTAATAGCGTCCTGGGTGCCATAGTAACACTGAACGCATTTGGAAGACGGTTCCGTCTTCAAATGCTTTCAGTACACTTGCGTTGTTACGGATCCGGCAGGCACCTCCGGCAACGGAAGTGCATGCCGGATCCCAACAACGCAAGTGTGAAAGAGGCCTTAGATTGCTTTGTTTGGGTTCCTGGTAGCATTGAGTCATCAGGTGTTCCCTTCACCATGGCTATGCGCTGGGGATGCCCCCTGACAGTTGACTGCTATTGAGTGCCAACACTAATAGCAGCCAAATGGGAGAGGCTAGAGACGGCCTAACTTTTATGAATATCTTTTGGTTTGAAAGGAAAAATGACCTTTGAACAATCATACAAAAATGTTAGTGTTGCACATACATTGACTAAACTTCTATTTTTATGCTTTGCTTTTTTTTTTTTATTTGCAGCTTCGATCTTGCAGTAAGAGTGAACTCATCTCAAAGAGTCCAGAGATTCTTATGATGTTCCAGCAAGTTCACAGAAAACCCATGGCTTCCTTTGTCACCACCCCAGTACCACCAGATTTCACAAGGTACCAGAAAATAACCCTTAACTTGGCTGTTTCCATAACTCCCTAGAGTTGAATGGACTGACGGCACACATGCTTGACAGTCGCTTTATACAAGCACTTCCTTACCAAGGTCATGCTGACGTGGAGAAATAGTACTCAGAAACCCTTTTCCTTTGAACCCTGGGGTCCCTAAGCGACCTAACGTTTATGACCTATCGGGTGGATAGGTGACAAATGTTTTTGACACTCTATAAAGTGAACCAAAAAACACATAAATGGCAGAATTTTAAAGAGGACCTTTCACTAGAATAAAACATCTAAACTAACTATACAGACATGGAGAGCGGCGCCCAGGGATCCCCTTGCACTTACTGTTATACCTGGGCGCCGCTCCGTTCTCCCGTTATAGCCTCTGGTATCTTCACATGTTAGGCTCCACCCAGTGGAACCTGCCGGGGTCTCCTTCTCCCATGCTGTAGCGCTGGCCAATCGCAGCGCTCAGCTCATAGCCTGAGAGGTTTTTTTCTCTCTCAGGCTATGAGCTGAGCGCTGCGATTGGCCAGTTGCTACAGCATGGGAGAAGGAGATGCCGGCAGGTTCCCTGGGTGCAGCCGAACATATGAAGATACCGGAGGCTATAACGGGAGAACGGAGCGGCGCCCAGGGATAATAGTAAGTGCAAGGGGGTCCCTGGGCGCCGCTCTCCATGTCTGTATAGTTAGTTTAGATGTTTTATTCTAGTGAAAGGTCCTCTTTAAGATATCTGATCCCCCTCCTTTTTAATCTTCCTGACACAATGCCCCCTCTTCATCTATGTAATATAGCCGCCAGCTCCAGACTAACCTGTAAGAATGTACTTCTGTAGTCTGAGGCACACCGTCTGCTCTCAGCTGGACTGGCACCAGCTACACAGCATCCACCACACAACATAATATAACTGAAGTCAATTTACACTACAGGTGAATCGATTTTGATGGGGTTGGCGTGTTTGTTTGTTTTTTTTGTTGTTTTTTTTTGTCATTTATTTACCTTTTTTTTTGTTGAACTCCTAAAATCTAATTTTTCTACCTGTACTGTATACATGTTTCTCGCCCATATTCCTTGGGGGACACAGGAAACCATGGGTATAGCTCTGCTCCCTAGGAGGCGTGACACTAAGTGAAAGCTGTAAGCCCCTCCTCCATCAGCTATACCCTTCAGCCTGGAGAAGAGACTGCCAGTTTTTGCTTAGTGTCCAAGGAGGCAAGACACCCCCTGCTTATGCAGGGTTGTTTTCCTATGATTTTTTATTTTTGCGTTATTTGTTGTTTTTAATTCGATTTTTTTCTACCTACAGGGACAACAGAGGCGCATTAGACCCCTCTGTTTCTCCCGGGGTTGAGTTGCGCCAGTGCCGGTAATTCCGCACTGCCGCCTCCCCCACAGAAGACAAGGTGGACCAGGGCAGCCTCGCTCCCCTGCGTCCCGCCAGCTCAGGGTCGTCCGCACGCCAAGTCCCTCCCCCGGCTTCCTGCCACTGCGGTGCCAGGAGCTGAAGGGGCGACCCCCGCTGGATGGACTGAGGGCGAAGACAGCGTATGGTGAGAGTGGCTGCTCCAGCCTCCCCTTCCTCCCTCCCACCGCTGCTACAGGCTTCCTGGGCTCCCATGGCCACTGCTACATCCCCCTTGGCCACTGACATGGCCACTGCTACATCCCCCTTGGCCACTGACATGGCCACTACTACATCGTGCGCCCCCCCCCCCCCCCCCCCCGGGCATATCGGGACCGTTACCGGGCAGGGGAGTTTATCTGGGCAAGTCCTTGGCAGGGACGCTGCCTTCAGGGGACGGCGGGGGCCGCTTACTTGGCGTGAACGGCGCCATTTCATCTTGGCCGGCACTTCATCATCCTTGGGGGTTAAAATCATTTTGCTCTGCTTCTTCTTCAGCGCGGCAGAGGGGGGGGCGGAGCTTCCTACATGCGCTCCGCTACTTCCGGTTTCATCGGGCCCTACTTCTCAGTGCTGCGTGGAATCCTCTCTGCCGTGCGATCCTGAAGCCATTCATCTCCGTGCTGCTGCCTCTCCTCCACAGCCTCCTCAGTCTGTTCCCCTTACCGCTGCCACTTGCATCATCCGGGTCTGGTAGGACTGTTAACCCCCTCCGTGCCACCACTTTTCTTGGGGTCTCCCACTTTAAGTGCAACATCTTTTTTTCCACCATGTCAGACCCTTCTGCAGCCGCCAAGCCTTGGTACCATGCCTGTACTGCTTGTAGGGAACCCTTTCCCCGGGGGCAGTCTGATCCGCACTGTACTGCATGCCGAGCTCCACCGCAGCCTCAGTCGCCCGCTGTGTCGCTCCCTGCTTCCTCTGACCCGCCTGACTGGGCTAGATCCCTGTCCCAGGCCGTGGAAAGCCTCACTCATGTCGTGGGCCGCCTAATAGACAGGCCACCTACCCCGCAGGACGCCTCTCTGACTGTCGCGCCCTCCGGGTCCACTGCTTCTGCCGCTGCAGCGGGTTCGCTCTCTCTTAGTGACCCCTCCCGAGCTAGGCACTCTCAGAAGCGTATTAGAGTAGAGCGAGCCTCCTCCTCTGAGGCCTCACTCTCCCCGCCACGCGTGCGCACCCAGACGAGCCTCTCCTCTCCAAAGGATTCGCTCTCTGAAGGTGAATTGGCGGTTTCAGATTTGGAAATGGACTCGGCCCTGCCGTCCAAGCTAGCCTCAGCGATGGGTCAACTCATCTCTGATATTCGTGACACCTTTAAGGTGCAGGATGATCCCCCTAGCTCTGACGCAGCTAGCGTCTCCTTTATCAGACCCAGGCAGGCCTCAAAAGTCTTTCCAATCCACTCTGATTTCTCCTCTGTGGTGTCTAAGGCTTGGGCTCGCCCGGACGCCCGTTTTGTCAACCCCAAGAAGCTGGACATTTGCTATCCCTTTCCAGCCGATGTCGTGGCCACATGGTCTTCCCCACCCAAGGTGGACCCCCCTGTGGCCCGGCTGTCAAAGAACACGGCCATCCCTGTTCCCGACGGGTCCTCTCTTCAGTCAGCGGAGGACCGTCGCATGGAGACCCTTTCCAAGGGCATTTTTGCTGCCTCCGGTTCTGCTCTCAGACCGGTTTTTGCCTCTGCTTGGGCAGGGAAAGCAATCTCTGCTTGGGGTGCGCAGCTGGAACAGGAGTTGGACTCGGACGTCCCCATCCAGGACCTACGTTCCTTGGCCCAGCTTATTATTCGGGCCGGGAATTTTGTTTGTGAGGCCTCCCTTGATGCGGGAGCCCTTATTGCACGCTCCTCCGCCCTGGCAGTTTCCGTCAGGAGGGAGCTCTGGCTGAAGGTTTGGAAAGCGGACGCTGCCTCCAAACGTTCCTTGGCGGGGCTACCGTTTGCGGGTTCCCGCCTTTTCGGGGTCCGCCTAGACGAGCTTATTTCGGAGGCCACGGGTGGTAAAAGCACCCGTCTTCCTCAACCCCAAGCCAGGGGCGCCCCCCGCGGACGCCCTGGTGCGTCTCGTTTTCGGTCCTCCCGCAGGGCCTCTGGGGCTCCCACCTCAGCTGCCGCTTCGGCTCCTCCCCAGGACAAGCGTAGGAAGCCGTTTTTTCGGGCCCAGCCCTCCTGGCGCAAGCCGCAGGCTGCCCGCACACCCGCAGCAAAGCAGTCCTCTGCCTGAAGGCGCGCCCCCACCCACCCGGGTGGGGGGCCGGCTCCTCCTTTTCAGGGACGTCTGGATGGCTCACGTCTCCGACGCCTGGGCCCTCGAAATTGTGTCCTCCGGATACAAAATCGAATTTGCATCCTTCCCTCCAGATCTGTTCTTTCGCTCCCGCCCGCCGCGGGACCCGAAAAGCGCGGCTGCGTTCTCCGCGGCCGTTCAAGCCTTACTGGACAGGGGGGTGATTACCCCCGTTCCTCTAGAGGAAAGGTTCCAAGGGTTCTACTCGAACCTCTTTGTAGTTCCCAAGAAGGGAGGTTCGGTGCGGCCCATTTTGGACCTCAAAAAGCTCAACCGTTTTCTCCTCCATCGACGGTTTCGGATGGAGTCCCTCCGTTCCGCGGTGGCTTCCCTGGAGCAGGGAGATTTCATGTCTTCCATCGATATACAGGATGCCTACCTCCATGTTCCGGTAGCCCGATGTCACCATCGCTTCCTCCGATTCGCCGTGGGGGACCTCCACTTCCAGTTTGTCGCCCTTCCCTTTGGGCTGGCAACAGCCCCCCGGGTGTTCACCAAGGTCCTGGCCCCGGTTTTGGCCTTACTCCGTTCCAGGGGTGTTTTTCTGCTACCGTACTTGGACGATATCCTCATCAAGGCTCCGTCCCTTTCTCAAGCGGTTGCCAGCGTGGATATCACTCAAGAGACTCTGGCGAGGTTCGGTTGGGTCATCAACTTCCCCAAGTCCTCCCTTCCCCCCTCCAGACAACTAGTCTTCCTGGGAATGCTTTTAGACACAGGAGCGGCGGAGGTACGTCTTCCCTCGGAAAAACGTCTGACCCTCCGTGGGGCGGTTCGGGGTCTCCTCCACCGTCGACCGTCCTTCCGCTTCTGCATGCGGGTCTTGGGGCAGATGGTTGCCTGCTTCGAGGCGATCCCATTTGCGCAGTTTCACTCCCGCCCTCTCCAACGGGCGATCATCTCCTCCTGGGACAAATCGCCGGAGTCTCTGGATCATCCCTTCCGTCTATCGCCTCCGGTGCGGTCATCTCTCCGCTGGTGGTTACAGTCCCCTCTTCTGGGCAGGTCCTTTCTGCCACTCAACTGGTTGGTGGTTACAACCGATGCCAGTCTCTTGGGCTGGGGAGGCGTGTTTCCTCCCCGATCCGTCCAGGGCATTTGGTCTCCATCGGAGTCCAAACTCTCGATCAATGTCCTGGAGCTGAGAGCGGCCCTTCTGTCTCTACGACACTGGACTCATCTGCTGAAGGGTCATCCTGTTCGTGTACAATCGGATAACGCCACGGCTGTGGCGTACATAAACCACCAGGGGGGCACTCGCAGCGCTGCAGCAATGCGGGAGGTCACCAGCATTCTCCGTTGGGCGGAAGCCCACGTCCCGGCCCTATCTGCAATTTTTATTCCAGGGGTGGACAATTGGGCGGCGGACTTCCTCAGTTCCACCACCGTCGACCCCGGCGAGTGGTCTCTTCACCCGGAGGTATTCGAGGCCATTTGCCTTCGTTGGGGCATACCGGACGTGGACCTCATGGCCTCAAAATTCAATCACAAGGTCCCCGCCTATCTGTCCAGGGCCAGGGATCCGGGAGCTTGCGGAGCCGACGCCCTCGTTCTTCCTTGGCGAGGCTTCGCGCGCCCATACATATTCCCTCCCATCCCTCTCCTGCCCAAGGTCCTTCGGAAGATCGCGGCGGAAGGCGTCTCGGTGATTCTGGTCGCTCCGGACTGGCCCCGCCGGTCTTGGTATGCCGACCTCATGCTGCTCCTGGCAGACGCGCCCTGGCCGCTGCCCGCCAGGGAAGATCTTCTCTCTCAGGGACCGATCTTCCACCCGCGTTTAGGGTCCCTACGTTTGACGGCGTGGTTGTTGAGACCACCGTCCTGACACGTAGGGGTTTTTCTGCGGACGTCGTCCGCACCATGATCCGCGCCCGTAAGCCGTCCTCTTCTAGGATCTATTATAGGACCTGGAGGACCTTTTTGGGGTTCTGTGCCGGTCTGGGGATTCCTCCGCTCCGCTTTTCTCTCCCCACCGTTTTGTCCTTCCTGCAGAGCGGACTGGCCCAAGGGCTGGGCCTTAGTTCTTTGAAGGGTCAGGTGTCTGCGCTGTCCATTTTGTTTCAGCGCCCACTGGCCCCCCTTGGTCCTGTCAAGACCTTCCTTCAGGGCGTGGCTCACGCGGTTCCCCCGTACCGTCCTCCGGTACCGCCCTGGGACCTGAACCTGGTTCTCTCAGCGCTCCAGGCTTCCCCTTTCGAGCCTCTGCGGACGGTTTCCTTGCGACTTCTGTCCTGCAAGGTTATTTTCCTTGTAGCCGTCACCTCTCTTCGGAGGGTGTCCGAATTGGCTGCACTCTCCTGTCTGGAACCTTTCCTAGTGTTCCACCAGGACAAGGTGGTTCTTCGTCCGGTCCCTTCCTTCCTAAGGTGGTCTCCGCCTTTCATCTGAACGAGGACATCGTTCTCCCCTCTTTGTGTCCTTCCCACCCGCGGGAGAGGAAGCTTCATCGCCTGGACGTTGGTCAGGGCGCTCAAGATTTACCTGGAAGTAACCAGCTCTTTCAGGCATACTGACTCGCTCTTTGTGGTCCCGGAGGGGTCGCGCAGAGGGATGGCGGCATCCAAAGTTGCTATCGCCCGTTTTGTCAAGATGGCTGTTACTGAGGCTTATCTCGCCAAGGGCAAGGTTCCGCCCCTTGGTGTTACCGCTCACTCCACTAGAGCGGTCGGGGCTTCCTGGGCTCAGAGGAATCGGGCTTCTACGGAGCAGATTTGCAAGGCGGCCACTTGGTCCTCCTTGCACACCTTCACCAAGTTCTACAGGGTGCATACTCATGCGTCGGCTGACGCTGCTTTAGGCCGTCTGGTGTTGCAGGCGGCAGTTGATTGATGCCTCTGGTGTTGGTTGAGTTTGTTTCTGGTCCCTCCCTTCTGGGACTGCTCTGGAACGTCCCATGGTTTCCTGTGTCCCCCAAGGAATATGGGCGAGAAAAGGAGACTTTTGTATTACTTACCAGTAAAGTCTCTTTCTCGCTCTTCCTTGGGGGACACAGCACCCGCCCTTCATTTGGGTTACAGTTGTGGTTCCGGCTTGGTTGCCCCCGTTGGGGCTCGACAGTTCTTTTTCCGGTTGGTGGTTATCTTTCACTACTTGGACACGCAACTGGCAGTCTCTTCTCCAGGCTGAAGGGTATAGCTGATGGAGGAGGGGCTTACAGCTTTCACTTAGTGTCACGCCTCCTAGGGAGCAGAGCTATACCCATGGTTTCCTGTGTCCCCCAAGGAAGAGCGAGAAAGAGACTTTACTGGTAAGTAATACAAAAGTCTCCTTATTATATATCATTTTTTGCTCACCTACCTTTTTGCTTATTGCAGTGAACTTGTTCCTTCCTATGATTCAACTACATTTGTGCTGGAAAACTTCAGGTATTCTTTTCTTCTTTGGTCGATGTAAGAGATATATATATATATATATATATATATATATATATATATATATATATATATATATATATATATATAAAAATTATATATATAAAAGAATATCGTGTAAAGTTTATTTCTGTAATGTGACTTAAAAGGTGGAACTAACATATGGGATAGACTCATTACATGCAAAGCAAGATATTTCAAGCCTTTATTTGTTATAATTTGAATGATTATGGCTTATAGTTTATGAAACCCCAAAGTCACAATTTTGAGGTACCCTTTGCTCAGGGGGTATGGATTAATTAGCTGACTAGAGTGTGACACTTTGAGCCTAGAATATTGAACCTTTTCACAAAATTTTAATTGTAAGTTGCATTAATGCATTTCCTTTTAATTTGCATAGGTGAAACTCGAAAAATTAGAATATCATGCAAAAGTCCATTTATTTCAGTAATGCAAATTAAAAGGAATTGCATTAATGCAACTTACAATTAGAATTTTGTGAAAAGGTTCAATATTCTAGGCTCAAAGTGTCACACTCTAGTCAGCTAATTAATCCATATCCCCTGAGCAAAGGGTACCTCAAAATTGTGACTTTGGGGTTTCATAAGCTGTAAGCCATAATCATCCAAATTATAACAAAGGCTTGAAATATTTCGCTTTGCATGTAATGAGTCTATCCCATATGTTGGTTCCACCTTTTAAGTCGCATTACTGAAATAAATAAACTTTACACGATATTCTAATTTTTCGAGTTTCACCTGTATATGTGTATAGTAAGTACTTTGTCCAGGTAACAGAAACCTATCTGCATCCATCACTTTGATGGCTTCTGCCCCTTTATTTTGTGTTTTCATGCTTTTTTTTGTGTCATGTGTGCAGAACATTAATATCATAATATAGCAATGATGACATTGTGGCATGGTTGTAGGATCTGAAATCGAAACCGGTAGTGAAAGTAAAAGGGTATTTCTATATCGGAGCAAGCCATTCCTGACCTCCTTCCGCCTGGAAGTGGCAGGCAGAGGTGGTCCAGACTACACATACAGCTGAGCAGGCTGGGCTGTTTTTGTTGCTCCCATTCAAGTGAAGGTAAATTTCTCTAAAAATATAGAACAGTGACCAGTACAGTAGGTTTGCTCATTACCTTTTCAAAATGCAAGCATATGCTGCATATTCTCTGCTACCTGAAAGCGGCATCACTTCCACACACCAAACCCTTTATTCTGACGTTTTTCAGTGAATCTGAAAATGGTATTTTATAAAATGTGAGTAATAAAACTGACATGTTTATAGCATGTTCCATTACAGTGCCATGATGCAGGCAGAACTGAGTCCTTGCAATCAAATTTGGGTATGGACTCATGCACATGACCAGACTGGCTCAGTGCCCATGCCGCAATGCACGGGCACCGGCCGTGTGCACTCCGTATTGCGGTGCAGACCCATTGACTTAAATGGTTTTTGCAATCCGCAAGATACGACCAAAGATAGATCATGTTCTGCCTTTTTGCGATGCAGAGGCACAGACCCGAAAACCCACTGGAGCGCTTTGTAGTGCCTGCGTGGGCTTCCGATTTTGTGCCTCCGCTACGCAAGCTAGGAGAAGTCCTGTCTTCAGTCATGTCTTGAAGAGCACATCCCCATTCAAGTCATTGGGTCTGCACTGCAATATGGTGTGCACACTGCCAGTGTCCATATATTGTGGACCCACCGTCTACGTCCTTACGTTTTTGTGCATGAGCACTATGACAAATAGAGTCCCTTGCCTCTGTTGATGGAGACATCCGTTCCCCACATTACAGATGCCAATACTTTTTATGTCACCAGGCTACAATGTATGGGCATTTTAGTGCTTTTAATATAAAAGCTATGATAAAACAAAAATTACGATTTTAGATAGGCCACCCAACAGCACAGAAACATTTAATTAAAGTTTAGGAAAACAAATTATTAAAAGGCATCTGTCAGCAGATTTGTACCTATGACACTGGCTGACCTGTTGCATGTGCACTTGGCAGCTTAAGGCATCTGTGTTGGTCCCATGTTCATATGTGCCCACATTGCAGAGAAAAATAAAGTTTTAATATATGTAAATGAGCCTCTAGGAGCAATGGTGGTGTTGTCGTTACTCCTAGAGGCTCAGCCCTCTCTGCTACTGATGTTCCCTCTCCATTTAGATTGGCAGGACCAGGCAGTGTGTAAACGTGATCACGCCTGCCCGGCCCTGTCGATCAAAGTGCAGAGAGAGCAGAGCCTCTAGGTGTAATGGCTACGCCCCCGTTGCTCCTAGAGGCTCATTTGCATGTATTAGAACATCATTTTTCTCAGCAATGCGAGAACATATGAACATGGGACCGACACAGATGCCTTCACCTGCCAAGCACACATGCAGCAGGTCAGACTGTTTCATAGGTACAAATCTTCTGACAGATGCCCCTGGTTGCATAAATTCAAAAAATAACCATGATTATATTTTTAAGTACATTGACAGACCTACAAAGGCATCATAGAAAAGTAATAGTATGACTAGTCTCAAAGACGGAGCTTCAGAAATGGTAGAAGACGAGGGGAAGAGTGTTGCAATTGGGTGGAACAAAATACAATTGGAGACCAATTTTTAGCATTTCTTGTCATTTCTGTATATAGATAATGATCTAATGGTGACATCCCATGAGATCACTGTTACTAGTGATCTGTATAAATGGACGTGCAGAGAAGGTGCAGATCATGTCTTCTCTCCATGTGTCCAACTATACTCTGCACAGGGAATCCCTGTGTCGTCATCATTCATGTTTCTGGGGTTCTCCAACAACCACCCTTCTCCAGTATTCTAGTATCTATAGAAGCGGTCACACTCCAGAAATGCCTTCAGGCCTTGAACCCTTTTAGTGAGTTCACCATCACCACCTCCTTTGGCGGGAAGTTCCATGTGAGGTTTCTTGCCATTATCCCATTAACTTACTTAGGGCATTCGGAAATTTTAGGCCAGACAAGGCTCACGTTCTCGCCATCCATAACATGATGGGAAACTGACAGCCATTCAGGTCACTGCAGGTCAGTTGGAAGACAAAAGAATGGACTTTGGGTTCTATCTTCGCTTTAGAGCATTTTTTATTTTTTTCTAATTTCTTTTTCTTTTATTTTTTTGCAGAAACGCCTCTTTTCCTTTACTGAGGATTGTTAGGGCAGTGTTGACTTGACATATCTAAGATTTTCAATGCTGCTTCACTTCTGTAATTGGTTTTCCTTAGCAACTAATAAAATCCGTTCTGTCAGAAAGCTTTTACAGATATCTGCCATCTGAACTTGCTTTGTTGAGAACATGAAGTATGTGCATTAGGTTAATTGACCAACCGTATCTAAAAAAATCCGAATAAAACTCAGCAGACGTAAAAGCGTGAAAAGCCTGGCGGTGACTCATGTTCAAGATGTTCATCAAATTTTTTGTCTAACTTATATAATTTCATCCATATGTTTTTCTGTTCTCTCCGCAGCACTCTCCGCCAGCGTGCTGACCCTGTATACAGTCCTGCTTTACAAGTGTCAGGCCTCTGTTGGAGACTAAAGGTTTATCCAGTGAGTTAACACATCGAAGAACCTTTAAATAACAGCTCGAGGGGGGTAATGTTTCTCACTGAAGAGACCAAGTATGATATGAAGACCTACTTTTCAGACAGTGCTCCATGGGGTTTATGCAAAACTGCCAATACGAACTAGACCAGAGAAACCTATCTGTAGGCTGCTGTTTCTGGGTTCTAACCCCTCATCAGTAGAGAGCAGGATACTGGTTGGCTACATGGGATGCATACCATTACATTTTAAAGAACCACTAATCCCAATTACACATGCTTTGCAGGGAAACGTGACATTAAAACAAGTGCCGCCTCTACCCTAATTATAAAAATATAATTTCCTATTAAACACAACTAGGATGCTGACTAGGCCAGCAAGCATGAACATGGTGTGCCATCTAGTGGATGCATTTACATGTATGAATTGCAAATCATGACATGACATTGTAGCAGTTGTGTATTTCTTATAGCATTTTTCATACATTTGCCGCATAATTCTTGAGTTTTAAAATGTTGCATTTCTTTTAAAGGATGGTAATGGAGTTGTGAGGGGCTACTATTTATCTGTCTTCCTTGAACTTTCTGCTGGCCTTCCAGAGACCTCGAAGTATGTATTCTTATTCTGTTGTGTGCTTGACAAATGGGCAGTCTGGTCTATCCAAATTGCTGGCAGTTACTGTTCTTTTGTGTCTTCTTTTTTTTATTTATTTTTTTTGTGGTGCATTCCAAATTATTATAGTTTTATATATATATATATATATATAGATAGATAGATAGTGTCATTGCTGAAAAAGGTTGACCATTTCTATTTATAAATTTTTTGAAATCCTGCAACAATATGCACAGGTAGATGTCCAGTGCATGTGAAGATATATTCTATTATATATATATCTCTCTCTATATCTCTCATAGGTTATATGTGTGTGTTTTCTGAGATTTACATACTGATGGCCTATCTGATCGGTAGGGGTCCAACACCCAGCACCCCACCAGTCAGCTGTTTGTGAAGGCATCGGTGGTCCTGTGGGCGCTGCGGTCTTCTCCGTGCTCACCAAGCACATCACCGTACATTGTATAGCGGCTGTGCTTGGTATTGCAGCTCGGCCCCATTCACTTCTATGGGACTGGACTAAGCCTAGGAAAAGCTGAGAGAAGGCCACGGCGCTACTAGAAGTACCAGTGTCTTTTCAAACAGCTGATCTGTGGGGGTCCCGGGTGTCGCACCCTCACTTATCAGATACTGATGACCTATCCTGGACAAGTCATCAGTATCTCAGTTTTGGAAAACTCCTTTAACCTAATTTCTCTTATAAAGTGCTTCTTTGTCAAAAGTTTACTGGTTTAGGCTACTAATTTTTTTTTTTTGCTTTTACTTTAAACATAGAAATGAGTGAAGGCATGGTTGCCCTCACTGTTTGTCTGTCAGCAGCTTTTTGTGCATGTTCCTGATACAAAAGGTCTTGTAGAAATCATGCAGAGCAGACCAGGTTTAATCTCCTGCCAATCTACACCATCTTTGTCCGAAGATCAGCTGAGGGGGCAGGCTTAACCATGGAGTGTGACTTTAGTGCAGACATGGCACAGCAGGGAGGCTTCTCCAGCAGCCCCCTGTCTTACAGCCAGGCACAGGACCATAAGGAGGAGGAGAGGTACACAGATGGTCTCCTGGAACACAGAATATATTTATCAGTTTTAATCATAAGACAAATAGGACAAAGAGAAAAGAGGAGATGAAGAGATTTTTAGTTTGTACATTTAGTGTTCCTTTTAAGTGACACATGCCTGCTAAAGGGATTGCCTCCTATAGACAACCTGTTATGGTGGATGGATGTCATAGAGGAAGCCGCTCCTGCAACCAAAGCAGAGAGAGAGCCCGTCTCTGGTGGAGGACCTGGTTGGTCCATGAATTACACAAATGGCCCATTAAATTCATTGTGTGCTGTGTATTGCACCTCTCTCTCCGTGCAATCATCTTTAGGTTGTTAGAGTAATTAATTTCAGGTACAAAGCAATCAACAAACAGGTATTAGGCCTATTGGCAAATAACGCAGACACAATCACAAGAGGGCTGTATCTGCGGAGATCCGGGGTCCGCCTCAAAATAGCTTTATTTTATATCCTTATGATAGTAGGAGTAACAGGGGGTATTCAAGGCGGTTACAATACACATGATTGGACAATTAAAGGTTACATAGTTACTATTCAGACAGGGACATACACCCTTTTCCGTGCATGTACACATGTCTATTGGGCAGACTAGATGGGCCAAATGGTTCTTATCTGCCGACACATTCTAGGTTTCTATGTCTAGTCACATCTACAGATGGCCCTTAAAGTGTGTTCCCGAGGTCATAATGTTGTACAGCAGAGGAATATGATAAGATCACATTGTACATTCAATCAGATTAATAACAAACTTAACTATACTAGAACATGGTTTTCATGCATGGATTACAGAGTTATATAAAATATCATTGACCATTACTCCCCTCTTTTTATCATCGTTCCACTGTCTGTATAGATCTCCCTATCTCCCTTCCAGGAGAAGACAGTTTGGAAGATCATCCTTCCTACACAAAGTGGAAGAACTCTAATTCTTACAGATTGTGGGATGTCCTGCATCCATCCAGATAATCTTCTTACATAAACCATCTTCACTATCTAAGTTGCTGAATCTACACAACCAGTGGAATTACATTGGAGGCACATTATGAAAGCTTAAGCCAATTGGTTAGTCGTTAGTTACTTGATTTCTTCCTTCTGTAGTTTTATAATTCAGTTCCACAGTAAATGCAATCAGTTAAGTCCTCCACAGCCTTCTGTCCGCAGTGGGTACAACTGTATGAAGTAGGCGAGGTCAGTACCGGAGTCATAATTGCAGCCGTAGCAGCAGCGGACGCTGAAGGTGGAGTTACCATGACCATCACTTGTGTGGGGGGGGGGTACCCTCAGGTTTATTTTCAGTAATTGCAAAACATTTAGATTTTAATATTCTCTGGAGAATCGGTAGGAAAAGTTAAATCCCCAGCCACTTAGGCCGCGGAACCAATTTAGTGGACTAAGCCATGATAACCAATGAGGTAATGCAATATCAGGAGGGGCTTGATGTGCATCTCGGAACCCCTCTTTTAGTTGTTTTGCTTGTTGTAAGTTGTGTGTCACTCTAAATACACCACTAGGATCAACATGAAGGACCTACTATCTGACATAATCCTCCTTGGGCTGCGGTGAGGTAGTCTAAGACAATTGCATGTTGATTTGTACCGATGATCAGCTGCTTCCGATACACTGAGTCTACCTCTACAGCATCAAACAAATAATCAGTGATATTGTCAAACAATTCCCCAAGGTCATCAATATGCCCAGCATTTTTAAGAATTTCAGCTGACATGACATAAGGGTTCATAGATTTTATGAATGGAAAGAACATTCCAATCTTTTCTGCAGAGGATGGTTCGGCATGAATCTATTTAGTTGAATGTTTAAAATGAGGTTTCTCAGACATAGCTGCTATATCAGGCACTTCCCTTTTCACTAACATGTGCCCAGGTAAATGTTGGAAAGGGATGTCTTCAGGTTTCCAGGTCCATGTAGCAGGCTCAAGTCTGGCTAGGGTGCAAATCTTCCAGCCCCTTGTGGAAGCCACGTAAAAGCCTTGTTACCACATACTATATAAACTTTATCATCTAATTGAAATTGGTTCCTTCTAATAAGTGCATCAACAATTGAAATCAGCATTGTTGTATCATCATACATGCACCAGGATTCAGGATTATGATCATTAGTGGGGTGCAATACTTGTAAGTGATATGAGACCTCTCGGGATCTATGCTCATGCCAGCCTCACCGTCTCCCTTAATGCTTTCCACGTCTTCCTCTGTCTCGCCATGTATGGGCTCAAAAGCACCTAATTGTCTACATTGGGTCTTCTTCCCTGATGGGAATCGGACAGTATAATTCCAATTTGAATCATGCAGTTCTCTTGCCAAATAATATTTAAGTTTCTTAGTTCTCTGATTTACAGTTAGATCTTGGCCAGAGAAGCTCAATTTAATCTCTTCACTAGGCCAACTCCTACTTCTATTGTTGCAACAAGTCTTTCTTTCCACCCGTCCTCGCGCAAGTCATACTCATACCAGGTGCCTATCCTTTCTGATATGTTTACCTGCCACCATGGATACCTTACCCATCTTGTCACAGGTACTGCCAGAGCAGTATTTCCATGATTAGTAAATCCCAGCAGGGTAAGTCTAGCAGCTCCTTTTCTGAAAGGGGACTTGCTATATATGGCATGGAATTAGCTGAGATAGGTGAATGACTGCACATCTAACAATCAGATGGATCTTTCATATGGGCAATAGTTTTATGATATTTAACAAATTTATTGTGCCATTCACTCTTATCTTCTCCATCTGTATCCGCAATGTAATGCATAACAATACATAAAAACAAATACTTTCCCATAATCATGGTTGTTTCATCAACTTCTTGCAGTGGGATGCGTGGATCCAAGTTGGTCTCCCTTCTAGCTTTACGGAGGTTGGTGTAGTCAGCTGGACTTGAAATAGACCATCAAAACGAGGATCTAAGGCCTTCCTCACATGTCTTTTCACAGTAACCCAATCTCCAGGGTTTAGCGAATGAGTCCCTGTCAATGAGGAGGGATCTGGAATAGAACTGAAAGCACGCTCATGAGTCTGCTGTTACCTCCTATGCAATGCTCCTACATAATGTGTCAAATAATGTCGAATGCATAGTCTGGAGCTGCTGAGGAAAGTACAGACCCCTCCTTGGCGCTGAGCCAATTAACACCTCATAGGGACTCAACTTAGTTTTCCTGTGAGGTGTAACTCTGACTGTGTACAAAGCTATAGACAAACACTCTGTCCACGGCTTACCAGTCTCAGCCATGGCTTTCTGGATTTTCAGTTTTAAGGTTCCATTCATGCGCTCAACTTTTCCGCTACTTAGAGGTTGGTGGGGAGCATGAAATGCCTGCTCTATACCTAGAGAATGGAGTATTTCTTGCAGTACTTCTGAAGTAAAATGAGTTCCTCGGTCACTTTAAATCACCTCAGGAACATTGATGGTCAGTTCGCAGTGTTCGCCAGGATTGAGGATGGTACACCTTTTTAATTGTTATGTTTGGAGGAGTAAGAAGTGTCACTTCGTACCTTGTTAGTCTCACCATTGATAAATGGCGAATATTTGCCTGTGACAATAGTTCCTGGACTGCATGAGGCACATATATTGTCAGCGCATGGTCCAGAACAATGTCAGCAACCTTCTCAGTCAGCAATGCACAGGCCGCCATGGCCCGTACACAGGAGGGGGCATACCTGGCTACCACATCTAGTTGTACCGAGTAATAAACTAGGGCAGTTATGGGCAAACTGCGGCTCTCCAGCTGTTGTAAAACTGCAAATCCCATCATGCACTTCTGTAGGCTGATAGCTGTAGGCAGACTGGGCATACTGGGAGTTGTAGTTTTACAACAGCTGGAGAGCCGCAGTTTGCCCATCCCTGACCTAGGGGGCGGTGTTTGCCACCATGTAACCGGGTCAAAACACCTTTTGCATGTCCTGTATTTTCACGGCAAAATAGGTTGAAGTCAATCTCATAATTTGGTATTCCCAGGCATGGGGCTGATGTGACAGCTAGTTTCAACTCCTTGAATCCCTTCACAGCTTCTGCAGTGAGAGCATAAGGTTGCCCCTTATTACAGGCTGCCAAAACATTAAAGAGTGGCTGCATGAGTGATGAAGCAGAGGGAATCCACTCTCTGACATAGCTGACTAGGCCTACAAATGTCCTGAATTCTCGGACAGTGGTAGGCTCATTCAGCTGAGTAACTGCCTTTTTACGTTCTGGTGTTACCGTATAGGTTTTGTCTGTTGGGAAATGCAGTGGCCCAAAAATACCACCTTCAATTTGGCAACTTGCAGTTTGTCTCTGGAGGCCCTGCACCCTTCAATCTGCAAAAACGGCAAAAGTGAATATGTGTCTTTTAAGACAGATTGTCTTATTGGTGGTACAGAGAAGTAGATCATCCACATATTGAAGCAGTTGAGTGTTCTCGTCTTCAGGGTGCCAAGAAAGGAGCACTCTTGCCATAGCTTCAGAAAACTCAGAGGGAGATGTTGCACCTCCCTGGGGTAATCTGGTCTAGCAATATTGTTTCCCATTGAAGGTGAAAGCCAGAAACAGCTGACTTTCCTCCTCCACAGGAACTGAAAAGAAAGCATTTGCCAAATCAATGACCGTAAAGTACACAGGGTTAGAAGGAATCTGGTTAAGCAGTGTGTGTGTGGATTTGGTACAATAGGTGTATCTATAATCATTAGTTTGTTAATTTCTCTGGGATCATGTATCATTCGGTATGCTTGGGGTTTTCCAGGCTCGGGCTTTTTCCTTATAGGAAAAAGTGATGTATTCTAAGGGGATTGGCATTCCCTTACAACTCCAATCTTGAGATATTCTTCTACCTGTACTGCTATTGCAGCAGTTTGCTCTTTGCTCAGGGGATACGGTTTCATTTTGACAGGCACCACACCAGGCTTCAATTTAATTTTAACAGGGTTTAGCTGGACCAGGCCAACATATGTCTTACTCTTCACCCACAGCTCTGGAGGCACTCTTGCAAGCATCTCCTCAACCTCCTTGTCTAGGGTGGGGGTTCTCACCTTGTAACTCATCCTCGCTAAGTAGGTGTAATATAGCACTCAATACTGTCAAGACAGGTTCCATAAGGGGCCCTGTTACCGATACCCCATTTTTCCCAAATCTGATAACTGCACTCAATACATCTGCTCCTAACAAATTCACAGGGCAACTTTCAGACACCAACAATTGCATACATATTTCAGTAGTGTCATCAATACGCACTTGTAGTGGGTTTGTTTGCTTTAGAGCACATGGCTTTCCTCCCACCCCCACTCCCATTACTTGATCAGGGCTTTTAGAATCGTACAGCGACTCATCTGGTCCTTTTGTATGTTCTGAGTCTTCTGTTTTCTAGAGGGACAATCTCTCTTCATATGCCCCTATCCGCCAAAGCACAATCCTTTACGCCTAAATTCCTCCACATTCACTGTCATTCCCTTCCCACTGTTACCTCTCCAAGTTTCCCCCTTTCCCTGCATGGCACCCCTTCCTCCTGTCTGTTGCTGACCAGCGTACGCAGCAATCAACACAGGAACTTTTTGTTCAACTGCTCTTCTAAGCTGCGGATAAGAACTAATGACTGGTCAAGGGAGGTATGCATACATTCCGGACGTATCCTCATTAATTCTGTTCTCAAATCATCTCTTAACCCATTAATAAAACAGGTTTCTGTGTATTTGGCCATATCTCCCGTTCGGATCACTTGCATCAAAATCTTGATCTGAAAATATGGTTACCAACCGAGCATGATACTTATCAACTGTTTCATCCGAAGCTTGGAAAGCTTCTGGTAGTCCTGCTCCCAACTGCTTACTTAATTCTTTAGCAACCACCTTAAGCCTTTTTAGGAACATCTCCCCTGATTTCCTTAATCTTGCATTGTCATCCTGTGGGACAGCTTTATATCTCACCAGCGGTGGGAACCTCTTTTTTTATCTTTTCTATGAAAGGGGGACCTGCTGCTGCACTACACAATGCGTATAAATTGTTCCATACCGCATCATAGTTGTGCTGAATTTTTGTCAAGCCTTTATAAAAACCATTTGGATCCTTTATAGGGATCAGGTAACTTGTCTATCATCATGAGTTGCTCTCCCTGGCTCCAGGGTTTATACCAATCTACTTGCTGAATTGTCCTATCTGGAGCACCTTGGTCATTGCAGGCTCTAGTTACCTCAGTCAATACAGGAAAGGTTTCAAACACCGGAGGAGTGGGTATCTATTTTGGAGTGACTTCCGCATAATCTGGACATCTGGGGGTTTCGCTATGCCTGTGAGCCTGCCCACATTTGCAAATCCATTTTGCCGATCGCAAATCCATGGTGGGTCTCTTAATATCTGCCTGTTCCCTTACTACACGCCATCCTTTCCCATGCTCCTTTATTAAACGAGAGACCACCCGTTCAGGGGTACTCAGACTAGTACCAGGAGCAGGTGTGGAAGTATTCTGGGAGGGGATTTTTAGCCTACTAGGAGAGGAGTCTGATGACTCCTCTGGTCTCCAGCATTGTCTTGCGACTTAATCTTGTGGAGTATGACAATCCACACAGTAGTTACTATTCAAAGGATTGCATTTTCCACAATGCGTAAGCTTCCATCCCGCATCATCTTCCCTAAAGGAAGAGGTGGAAGGTGTTGATGGTCGGGGAGATCTCCACTGTGTCACACTGGTATACGTAGGCGGCGGTCTTGTCATATCACCATATTCTGTACTGTTACTGGGCATTGTAAAGTCTGATCCAGATCCTGACCGTTCTGGATACACTTTATTCCTTACACTCTGAGCGTCTGAGAAGGGTGAGGGAGCAGTTGCAGGAGAGATGCTGGGTTCTACACTGAAACTAACGCTCCTGGGAACCTGACTTACTCCCCCCCCCCCCCCCACCCCCCTAAATTCCTCATCCTCCTCCTTTGTATTATATAGGGGATCATGCCTAGCTGAGGTGCTTAGCCATGCTTCCACCTGCCTCTCATATCCCTGTTTCTCTATCCACTCCCTCTCCTTTTCCTTAAATCTTCTCCACCTGTCGAGATCCAAACACCCGACCTCTGGCATTTCTGCTCTCTTAAGGATAGCAGTAGCATTGCTAACTGCCCATTTCCCATGCTCTAGTTCTACCAAGTGCTTCATTGTAATCCTGGGGCGACCCTTTTCTTCCCCTTCTCGCTTGCTAGAACTAGTTCCCATAGCAAACCGGACAAGGTAGAGATCCTTGAACTTTTTTGGTTATTCCTGCTATGTATAATATTTTTAAGGTTACAGATTTTATAGTTGGGTTAGGCTATACATCCGTAAGCTGTGCATAGGAAATGAGAGGTATATCTGGAGAAGAAGCTTGCACTTCCCTGGCCTTCAGACAGATTCTGTACCACAGGTAAATGCACACAAAGATATGGTAACTCCTATATATTCCTCATACAATAGACCAGCATAGTTGGCAAATCACTATCTCAGTGTCTAATATCCTATTATAGCAAGGTAATTGATGGTCCACTGATGGTAATTGATGGTTTAACGGAAAATGCAAATGTGATCGCACTCTACATCCAGCACTCTGCCCTGCCTCCATGCTGGATGAGACATTGGTGTACATTTTGGCCAAAGCGTAATAAGCCACTCACCACGTCAAGGTCGCCTCATTTGAGTGGTCCCTAACACTAGTTCCTACCTGTTTATGGGCCATGACAGCCACACAAAGTCCAGGGAATGCAGGTCAGCATGCAAGCCAAGCACACTCTGCTTTTAACCCCGTCCGGTGCCATTACAGCTTTCATCGGATCCAGGGATGCAAGTACCAACATGCATGCTGAGCCCACCATATACTTCTCCTGGAGCCAAATGGCTACTGGTAGGTTCTATATAAGCAGACTCAGTTTTATACTGACTTTAAAACCAGCCTCCAGGACAGATTGACTGGTCAGGTGTACATGACTCAAAGGAGATCGCCACGCCTCCAATACATACTACGAAGAAAAAATGTGGGAAATTGAGTCAGCACAACCCGTATGTAGGTGCACATCACTATGGCGAAATACATATACAAACGGAAAATACAAATGTGATCGCACTCTACATCCAGCACTCTGCCCTGCCTTCATGCTGGATGAGACATTGGTGTACATTTTGGCCAAAGCGTAATAAGCCACTCACCACGTCAAGGTCGCCTCATTTGAGTGGTCCCTAACACTAGTTCCTACTTGTTTATGGGCCATGACAGCCACACAAAGTCCAGGGAATGCAGGTCAGCATGCAAGCCAAGCACACTCTGCTTTTAACCCCGTCCGGTGCCATTACAGCTTTCATCGGATCCAGGGATAAGCAGACATACGGGTTGTGCTGACTCAATTTCCCACATTTTTTCTTTGTAGTATATATTGGAGGCGTGGCGATCTCCTTTGAGTCATGCACACCTGACCAGTCAATCTGTCCTGGAGGCTGGTTTTAAAGTCAGTATAAAACGGAGTCTGCTTATATAGAACCTACCAGTAGCCATTTGGCTCCAGGAGAAGTATATGGTGGGCTCAGCATGCATGTTGGTACTTGCATCCCTGGATCCGATGAAAGCTGTAATGGCACCGGACGGGGTTACAAGCAAAGTGTACTTGGCTTGCATGCTGACCTGCATTCCCTGGACTTTGTGTGGCTGTCATGGCCCATAAACAGGTAGGAACTAGTGTTGGGGACCACTCAAATGAGGCGACCTTGACGTGGTGAGTGGCTTATTACGCTTTGGCCAAAATGTACACCAATGTCTCATCCAGCATGGAGGCAGGGCAGAGTGCTGGATGTAAAGTGCGATCACATTTGCATTTTCCGTTTTGTATATGTATTTCGCCATAGTGATGTGCACCTACATACGGGTTGTGCTGACTCAATTTCCCACATTTTTTAATTGATGGTTTAAGTTGACTAAAACTTTACTTTTATTTATTTACTTTTAGAATCTTTCATCCATTAACTCTATCCATACATAAACAATACATAGTTTTAATTTGTCTATCAGCGGTGCGGGCAGCTCTGTCTTATTGACCAATATTATCACTGTTGTTTCACAGCTGCTGTTTGTTGCCACTATTACTTATGGCCTGTTTTTGCTTATAGCAGTAATCTCTTGTCGCCTATATAGCTATATATATTCACTCCTATTGTGGAGCTCCCTCACTGTCACCGAGTTAAAATTGACACTCTTACACCCTGCATCCCGACATGTTTCGCTGGACACCCAGCATCTTCAGGGGATCGTGCAGGTATGAGTGTTGGGGGCGGAGACCATCTCTTAAAGATTCGTATTTTGTCACATGTTTTCAACTACCAATGATATCCCAGATTGTCTTATCTTTCTTACTTAATACCACGCCTTGTTCTTCTAATGGGTTCATAATCGTCGGAGCTAGATGTATCATCATCTCCCGATTCGTGACCTCGCGATACATCATGCACACTCGCGCATGCGCGCAAACTTAGACACCTCTTCCAGAACACTATCTTTTCATGTACTACGCAGGCGTGCGAACTTAGATATTTTTCATTGATGGCTATGCTTTGTGGTAAGTTGGCATACGCGCTTCTACCTTAATACCTCCAGCTGGCATCGGTTTATCTATTATGCCAGCACAGGAATAACTTATTATTATTCTATTTATTAGATATCTGACTTTGCGCTTCACATACAAGCTAGTTTCTTCTCAGTTTTCCATCTTCTTCTTCACACTGCCAAATGCATCTTTTCACTATGAGCTATGTCCAGAAGAGAGGAGGGCTATTGGTGAAATTACTGAGAGAGAAGATCTTATAATAAAACCCTCTGATAAGGGAGGTAATGTAGTCTTGATGAACAGAGATGAATATATTGGGATGGTGATGAGACTGCTGGATGATAAAACCACCTACAAAAAACTAGAAAGTAATCTAACAGAAAAATACAATAAAGATCTAAAAAAGATATTGATGGAAGCTAGAGATAGAGAACTAATTACAAAAGAAGAGTATAAAGTCCTATATAGATCACATCCGACAATAGCGACATTTTATGCCTTACCAAAAATTCATAAAAAACGAGAACCCATACCTGGAAGACCTATAGTTTCAGGCAATAATAACCTATGTGAAGGCATAAGTACTCACGTAGATGCCATTATTAAACCATTTGTACAGACTCTTCCTTCCTACCTTAAAGATACTAGTGACACTGTCCATAAGTTACAGGAGATACATCTCAATGGAAATACCCTGATAGCGAGCCTAGACGTCGAGGCATTATACACAAGTGTACATCATGAATTGGGCATTAAGGCGGTAGAATCTTATCTTTACACTAAGGGTACACAATTTTATGAGCACAATAATTTTGTCATTACACTATTACGATTTCTTCTCACACACAATTTTTTTGTTTAAGATGGGCAAAATTATTTACAAATCACTGGCACAGCTATGGGGACGGTTTGTGCACCAAATTTTGCCAATTTATTTTTGAGGTGGTGGGAAGATAAATTTGTTTTCACTGGGCACAATTCCCATTACTCTGATCACATAATGTACTGGGGTAGGTATTTAGACTATATTAAAAATTTTTGGAACGGCACAGAATCAGAGTTTGTACAATTCACAAAGGACCTCAACAAGAACGATATAGGCCTATTATTTACAGCAGAGATCCAGAAAAGAAGCCTGAATTTTTTGGATTTAAAAATAAATATTGAAAATTATTGGTAAGTCAGTACCGAAATATACAGGAAATTTAACGGCCACTAACAGCCTCCTCCATTAGGAAAGCTGCCATCCAAGGCCCCTTAAAAAAGGTATACCATTAGCTCAATATTTGAGAGCCAAGATAAATAGTACAAACGAGTCGGCCTTTGAGGAGGAGTGTAAACTACTGTATCAAAGATTTCTGGCTAGAGGGTACCCCAGAAAAACATTGTATAAGGCCTACAATAGAGTTAAGAATATGGAGAGAGACAGCCTTTTTAGGAGGAAGGAACTGAAAAATGAAAAAACAATACAATGCATAGGCACTTTTGATTCTCAACATCAAAGAATATATGGGATTCTCAAAAAGCATTGGCATATTCTTAGATCAGATAAGGACCTCAAGGAAGTATTACCCAGTAATCCATCAATAACCTATAGAAGGGGAAAAAAATCTAAAAGATATTATGGTACATAGCCATTTTCAAAAGAAGAAATGCACAAAAACCTGGCCATCTACACAGGGATCATACCCGTGTTGAGGATGTGCATTCTGTAAATACATGTTGCCAAAAAAAGAATTGTAAACCCTCATGATGGAAAGACATTCATCATTAAAGACTGCATTCATTGTAGAACCACTGGTGTAGTCTATGCAGTACAGTTTGACTGTCCTAAAATTTATGTGGGTAAGACGATACAGGAATTGAGAAGGAGGATCTCTAAACATCTTAGTCCTCTCAATACTAATGATGATACACCCCTCGTAAGACACATTAACAAATATCATAAAGGTAGTCCCTCAGGCCTTAAAATTTGGGGAATACAGAAGGTAAATTCAGGCCCGAGACAGGGAGACGTGGATAATAAGCTCCAACAGGAGGAGGCTAAATGGGGATTTACCGTTTGAAATCCTTGTCACCAATTGGAATAAATTAAGGGTTCACCTTCTCTCCATTTTTGTAATAGAATGGAACAGCAAAACATGAGAACATGAAAATATTAATACACTAAAATAAATACTAATAAAAAATAGATATAAATAGTGCAGATAGACAAGAGACCATCTTTTATTTGAGAAAAAAACATACTTTTTCAAAAATAACTAAACAGTGAAAAAATAGAATACATACCATGGTGAGTGATGTGTTTTTCTTTCTCGGACTGTGGGGGTTTCGGGGGGGTGGAAAGGTGATTGACGTCCCAGAAGGGATTTTGTGGTAGGAATCCTAAAGATGGAGAACAACAAGTAAGTCTTATATAACAAAATAAGGACCTGTAAATAGCTGTGAGAAGTAAATAAAAAAATGAGTGGGAAAGTAGAATCTATGCAAGATAAGGTACAAACTGTATATAGGTAAAGTATAATAACACCAGTATACTAATATCATAAATCACTCAATTCAATATAACCATCTAGAAAAGCTGCAAGAACTGACAAAATATATGGGACTATCCCATAAGAAAAGTAAACATTTAAGCCCCACGTAGACATAGCCCATCGTGAAAAGATACACTTGGCAGTGTGAAGAAGAAGATGGAAAATTGAGAAGAAACTACCGTATTTTTCGCCCCATAAGACGCACTTTTTTCTGCCAAAAAATGGGGGGGAAAATGCCCCTGCGCCTTATGGGGCGAATGCTGACATTTTTACATCGCAGGCTGCGATGTATGAGCGAGCAGGGAGGAGCTGGGGGCCGGCAATTGCGGCGGTGCCGGTGCAGTCATTGTATACCGGCCCCACCGCTCCAGTGCTGCACTATACAAATCTAAAATGTCTCATTCAATTAAAAGTGATTAAGCATGCCCCCCCGGGCGGCAGCGTAACTCCCTGATGTCACGTGCCTGCGCCGCCTACTTTATGAATGAAGCAGGCGGCGCAGGTACGTGACGTCAGTGAGTGCCTGCGTTGTACAGAAGCTGTTAGGGTGTACGGTAATATTAGGAGTGAGGGGGCATGTTTAATCACTTTTAATTGAATAAGACATTTTATATTTGTATACTGCAGCACTGGAGCGTGGGGGGGAGGGAAATCTGTGGATGACAGTTTTATGGGGGACATCTGTGGATGTCACTCTTAAGGGGTGGGGGGTCTGTGGATGGCACTGTTGTGGGCTGGGGGGGTCTGTGGATGGCACATATATAACAGTGCCATCCACAGATCCCCCATAACAGTGCCATCCACAGATCCCCCATAACAGTGCCATCCACAGATCCCCCATAACAGTGCCATCCACAGATCCCCCATAACAGTGCCATCCACAGATCCCCCATAACAGTGCCATCCACAGATCCCCCATAACAGTGCCATCCACAGATCCCCCATAACAGTGCCATCCACAGATCCCCCATAACAGTGCCATCCACAGATCCCCCATAACAGTGCCATCCACAGATCCCCCATAACAGTGCCATCCACAGATCCCCCATAACAGTGCCATCCACAGATCCCCCATAACAGTGCCATCCACAGATCCCCCATAACAGTGCCATCCACAGATCCCCCCATAACAGTGCCATCCACAGATCCCCCCCATAACAGTGCCATCCACAGATCCCCCATAACAGTGCCATCCACAGATCCCCCATAACAGTGCCATCCACAGATCCCCCATAACAGTGCCATCCACAGATCCCCCATAACAGTGCCATCCACAGATCCCCCCATAACAGTGCCATCCACAGATCCCCCCCATAACAGTGCCATCCACAGATCCCCCATAACAGTGCCATCCACAGATCCCCCATAACAGTGCCATCCACAGATCCCCCATAACAGTGCCATCCACAGATCCCCCATAACAGTGCCATCCACAGATCCCCCATAACAGTGCCATCCACAGATCCCCCATAACAGTGCCATCCACAGATCCCCCATAACAGTGCCATCCACAGATCCCCCATAACAGTGCCATCCACAGATCCCCCATAACAGTGCCATCCACAGATCCCCCATAACAGTGCCATCCACAGATCCCCCATAACAGTGCCATCCACAGATCCCCCATAACAGTGCCATCCACAGATCCCCCATAACAGTGCCATCCACAGATCCCCATAACAGTGCCATCCACAGATCCCCCATAACAGTGCCATCCACAGATCCCCCATAACAGTGCCATCCATAGATCCCCCCCCCCCCACAGTGCCATCCACAGATCCCCCCCCCCCCCACAGTGCCATCCACAGATCCCCCCCCCCCCCCACAGTGCCATCCACAGATCCCCCCCCCCCCCACAGTGCCATCCACAGATCCCCCCCCCCCACAGTGCCATCCACAGATCCCCCCCCCCCCCCCTGTAACAGTATCCTTCACAGATCCCTCCCCCCTGTAACAGTATCCTTCACAGATTCCCCCCCCCATAACAGTGCGTCATCCACAGACCACCATTAGTTCCAAACCCACCAAAAGCACACCTTTTGGTTAAAAAAATATATATATATATATATATATATATATATATTATTTTTTTTTTTCCTCCCCAAAAACCTAGGTGCGTCTTATAGGGCGAAAAATACGGTAGTTTCTATGTGAAGCGCAAAGTCAGATATCTAATAAATAGAATAATAATAAGTTATTCCTTCACTGGCATAATGGATAAACCGATGACAGCTGGAGGTATTAAGGTAGAAGCGCGTATGCCAACTTACCACAAAGCATAGCCAGCAATGAAAAATATCTAAGTTCGCACGCCTGCGTAGTATACGAAAAGATAGTGTTCCGAAAAAGTGTCTTAAGTCCGCGCGCATGCGCGAGTATATATAAGACATCGCGGGAGTAGAATCGGGAAGAATTAGAAAACTTCCACAAGTCCGCTCGCATGCGCGAGGCTACATGACACATCGCGAGATGATGATACATCTAGCTCCGACGATTATGAACCTATTAGAAGAACAAGGCGTGGTATTAAGTAAGAAAGATAAGACAATCTGGGATATCATTGGTAGTTGAAAACATGTGACAAAATACGAATCTTTAAGACATGGTCTCCGCCCCCAACACTCATACCTGCACGATCCCCTGAAGATGCTGGGTGTCCAGCGAAACATGTCGGGATGCAGGGTGTACGAGTGTCAATTTTAACTCGGTGAAAGGTGAGGGAGCTCCACAATAGGAGTGAATATATATAGCTATATAGGCGACAAGAGATTACTGCTATAAGCAAAAATAGGCCATAAGTAATAGTGGCAACAAACAGCAGCTGTGAAACAACAGTGATAATATTGGTCAATAAGACAGAGCTGCCCGCACCGCTGATAGACAAATTAAAACTATGTATTGTTTATGTATGGATAGAGTTAATGGATGAAAGATTCTAAAAGTAAATAAATAAAAGTTAAGTTTTAGTCAACAGTACATGATCCAAAGACGTATTTAGGTCCAGGTGGACCATCAATTAGCTTGCTATAATAATAAACGTTGACATGTACTGTGAGGTCAATTGATATATAGTTGGTAATATCCTATTATTCTGCAGTGCTACGTTTACTGCATAGCTTATACGAACATATGTATTCTGCCTGCTTCAGCGTCTGGAGAGTGCCCAACCTCCAAGCTTAACTTCTAAGGTTAATATAAGCAAAGTGTCAGTAGCGGATCTAAGACGAACAGCGCAGACTGACGATAACAAAAAACAGACTGGCTTCTGACTCCGTTTCCGGGTTTGTTCCACCAAGAAGTGCAAAATCCCTTATCCCGACTCACATGGACTCCTCCTGTTGCCAAGAGCAGCCACTTCACTCGCACCCCTAATCAGAGTCACCAAGATGCAGTTAACCCTTCATAGGACACAGGATGCCAGTAGACAAACCAAACAAGATTCACGTCATCAAACACACACTTTCTACAGCTTTGAGCAGGTGAATAACAAGTACAATAACCGTACAATACAAGCTGTTCAAAGGCACAACAAAGAACATTTGATTATTCTCTACCTGAATGATATCCGATACCTGCAAGGTGGACTGGTCCTGAAAGCACCCCCCACAGCCTCAGGAAAGCGAGTGAGTCAACGGCTCACTTACCTAGGATTTGCATTCTTCAACCCGGGGGTGCCGCTTCCTTGTGGTTCAGTCCCAAACCAGCCGGTTTGGATAATCTCGGTGGGACCTCCAGAAATGTTAGAGTAATTAATTTCAGGTACAAAGCAATCAACAAACAGGTATTAGGCCTATTGGCAAATAACGCAGACACAATCACAAGAGGGCTGTATCTGCGGAGATCTGGGGTCCGCCTCAAAATAGCTTTATTTTAGATCCTTATGATAGTAGGAGTAACAGGGGGTATTCAAGGCGGTTACAATACACATGATTGGACAATTAAAGGTTACATAGTTACACGTGATACAATTATCATTATGATATGGTTATATAATTAGATATTGAGTAATTCAGCAAAAGTTCATCCCTCCAAGCAATGGAAACGTACACCGGACATCTGGCGCATTATCCTTGGAAAACATGTCAAAATGTTCTGAGTCCACTGATTTATATATGCACAAAAATGCATGTTTAATTGTGTAATCGTGTTACTATTCGGACAGGGACAGACACCCTTTTCCGTGCATGTACACATGTCTAGTCACATCTGCAGGTCATAATGAATGTTATACAGCAGAGGAATATGATAAGATCACATTGTACATTCAATCAGATTAATAACAAACTTAACTATACTAGAACATGGTTTTCATGCATGGATTACAGAGTTATGTAAAATATCATTGACCATTACTCTCACAAGGGAAACATTGAATTGGTTGACACAGGCGACCCTTATTAATTAATCTGGCTTTTGTTGTACAGCACCATTCTCTTGTGTAGCATGATTTAATGTTATTAGTTTGACAATCTAGGCAACAGACATCTTTGTATGCGGTCATCTATGACATTTGTATCTGGCAGGTATGAGTATCGTGTGGAAATGGTACATCAGTCTTCCAATGATCCTGCTAAAAACATCATTCGAGAGTTTGCATCCGATTTTGAAGTAGGCGAGTGCTGGGGATATAACCGCTTCTTTCGTCTGGACTTACTCGCTAACGAAGGCTATCTGAACCGTGCAAATGACACTGTCATTTTACGGTATGTATGGAACTTGCATTTACGCCTGGGATATTAAAGGGGTTACCCAGTAGTATTACATTTTTGTATGTATGTCGGTTAAAACTAAAAGTAGAGCCATATCCACTGTTGCCTATCCCCCATCATTGCCGTTCCAAATTGCTTTGCCCTGCTTATTTGTTCTTTCTAGTCTCCCGCTTATTTGATGTTTATGGCCTGTCCTAGGGACAGGTCATCAATATTTAAGCTTCTGAAAACCCCACTGATCTTGAAAGTAAAGGACTATTATTCTTGTTTGGCGATACATCCCCTTCAGTGCTTTACACTGTTCAACAGCCCCTGTGCCCTTTGCATAGGATTCCGAATGGCCTTAGTTGAGTGGTTTTTTGCAAGTTCAAGGTACTGTGGCTCTGTGCAGGGATAAATTATAAGGGAATTCAGCTCTAAACCCACGATGCGGCCCAATGATTTTTAGGCTAGATGGGCATGATCTAGGTCAGACCCCCACCTATCATAAAGTGATTGTATGTCCTAGGGATAGGCCATCACTTTATAAGATGTTAATAATCAATCAATGACATTATAGCACATGAACTGCAATCCAAATTATTATTATTTTTGACACTTTATCTTTCTGTATTTCCCCTCCACAATCCATCAGGATGAGTTGACAGGCAGACTATGTGGAATGCCATGTCACTCGGTATGAGGTCCCAGACTCATGAATCCATCTAAATCTCAAAAGTTAAAAAACTGAACAACATTCTATAACCGTATGATCCAATGTCCACATACTTTCGGCCATGTAGTTTTTCCTTCCAAGAAGCACCTTATTATAGTGTTCAGACTTTCCATCAACAGGGTGTTTCAAAATGGCTCTTTACAGCACCAGGTGAATTACTTTGTGGTGCAAGCTCAGGTCATAGATCACCATCTTTGTTTACTGTGTCTGTGAACGCATGGAAGAAGCCATTTTTAAGATATTAAAGGGGTTATCCCATCTTAGACAATGGGAGCATATCGCTAGGATATGCCCTCATTGTCTGATAGGTGCGGGTCCAACCTCTGGGACCCGCACCTACAACGAGAACGGAGCCGGGGAGAGTTGTGGCTAGAGGACCCCGGGTTTCCCAGGATCCGTCCACCACCAGGCGCAGCTCCCCGCTTATCCCATTGAAGTGAATGGGAGCGCACTGCGCATGAGCGGCCTCGCTCCCATTCATTTCTATGGGGCCGACAGAAATAGCCGAGCCAGAGCTCGGCTATTTTCGGCGGCTCCATAGAAATGAATGGAGGGCGGCTGCGCATGTGCAGTGCGCCCTCCTCCGCTTTCTCCGTTCTCCACCCGCTGGCTTGCATGGGCTTATGACCTGTATCTGGCTGCTCCCCTCCCCGCCTATGGGTAGGGTCCCCTCCTCCTTCTCTGTTGCTGGCAGCAAATGACCCATAAAACCCCTTAGGGCTCATATCCCCAGACCAGAATGTCGCAGAAAGATGGTATCGGGCCCAATTCATCTGCCTGGGTTCCGGCTACAACAAGAGTCCAAGCATGGTACTGTTATTTGGTTTCTGTGGGGAGATATGTATATCTCCCCTCCCGGGCATCCTAGCCTTAAGCCAGGACTACGTGGATGTTTGGCTTTGCCCCAGGATCGCAAAAATATAACCGAATTATTCCTGGGATGGATGGACGATTCATAATTCCTTATGAAATGTAGGTGCCCACATGTCTGGGAGGTATCATTGATCCTGGGCAAGAGCTGAGACCCCCTGCCTGGTTCCTGCAGATTTTGTTGCCTCCAAACTGGCTGGTTGAGGTGTGACATTATCCACCTGGGGCCTCCCTGAAGCCTGGACCCCTGGGGCTTTCTCCCTTGCTAGCTGACAATCAGATGGCTGCGGGGTGGGAACATATTTTGCATGTACACTGACTGTGTACAAGCCAAAAGGTGAATCAACTGACAATCAGGGCTGTCGGTAAATAATAATCCATATTCCTCACAGACCCACATTCTCAGGATCTGTGGGGGTCCCAACAGTTGAACCCCCACCAATCGGATAGTTATCCCTTATCCTGTGAATAAGGGATAACTTCAAAACTTGGTCCAACACCTTTAAAACATTTCTGGCCGTGTGATAACTACTCCACTTCTGAGAACCACCAGAAACGATTATATACTTGTGTGAATTGTATACTGTACATACTGTATGTGTGTTCTTTTATAAGCTTCATGTATATTAGTTAGATTCCAAGAGACAGTCTATTTGCCATATATCTATCAGTGTGGCTCTCAGGGCAGCAAAGCAAATCTGTTATCCAGGTGCCAGAAGAAAAGTTCCGCCAAGAGTCGTATGGGAATTGGGGAAAAATATTGATCTCTGTGTAAATACCCAATGAGCAGCAGGTAGCTAACCAACACACTATTAAAGGGGGGCTGCAAGCTCTTCTGATGTAAATAATTGTATTCCCCATGATATATCGGTTCCTAAGAACCATGTCGAGTTCTGTTCCTCTGTTATTCCAGATTTATGAGAAAAACTACCAACTGAGCGTTACCAGGGGTGGATCACTGCTCGGTCTGACACCATCTGATCAGTCCTGCCAGTATGGGGCTGTGTAGGGACACACCCCTTTAGCAAGGGAAATGTTAATGGCCATTAGGCAATTTATATCATAAATTTATCGGAGGAATGGCACAGTGCAGCGTTAAAAAGATGCTTCAGAGTATGCATTAAAACAGACATGTCAGGGGAGGTGACATCTGCTTTATTTTTTCAGTATGTAATGCATGCTGTTTCCTTATAAATAGATATTTCTAATCCCTCTGTCCTGGATACCTGGGTCACATTAACTGCTGCTTCAAGGTCGGCAGAGGAAATAATAGTTATTTTGGATGTTTTGTAATGTTTGTTCTTAGTCAGGGTGTACATTACCTCTGCAAGAAAGAATGGTAGACTTACTGTATTCATTGCTCATCAAGATTCCAGGTTCGCTCCCCTACATTTTTCCAGAAGAGTCGGGACCAGCACTGGTACATCTCTCAGCTGGAGGCAGCACAGACCAGTTATGTGCAACAGATCAACAATTTGAAGGAAGTAAGCAATTTTAACTTTGATATGGTAGCGTTGCATTTGCAGTGTATATTTGCCATATGCACTGGCAGGGGTGGGCTGGGAACTTAACCACCTCAGCCCCCAGTGCTTAAACACCCTGAAAGACCAGGCCACTTTTTACACTTCTGACCTACACTATTTGACCGTTTATTGCTCGGTCATGCAACTTACCACCCAAATGAATTTTACCTCCTTTTCTTCTCACTAATAGAGCTTTCATTTGGTGGTATTTCATTGCTGCTGACATTTTTACTTTTTTTGTTATTAATCGAAATTTAACGATTTTTTTTGCAAAAAAATGACATTTTTCACTTTCAGTTGTAAAATTTTGCAAAAAAAACGACATCCATATAGAAATTTTGCTCTAAATTTATAGTTCTACATGTCTTTGATAAAAAAAAAATGTTTGGGTAAAAAAAAATGGTTTGGGTAAAAGTTATAGCGTTTACAAACTATGGTACAAAAATGTGAATTTCCGCTTTTTGAAGCAGCTCTGACTTTCTGAGCACCTGTCATGTTTCCTGAGGTTCTACAATGCCCAGACAGTACAAACACCCCACAAATGACCCCATTTCTGAAAGTACACACCCTAAGGTATTCGCTGATGGGCATAGTGAGTTCATAGAACTTTTTATTTTTTGTCACAAGTTAGCGGAAAATGATGATTTTTTTTTTTTTTTCCTTACAAAGTCTCATATTCCACTAACTTGTGACAAAAAATAAAAACTTCTATGAACTCACTATGCCCATCAGCGAATACCTTGGGGTCTCTTCTTTCCAAAATGGGGTCACTTGTGGGGTAGTTATACTGCCCTGGCATTCTAGGGGCCCAAATGTGTGGTAAGGAGTTTGAAATCAAATTCTGTAAAAAATGACCTGTGAAATCCGAAAGGTGCTCTTTGGAATATGGGCCCCTTTGCCCACCTAGGCTGCAAAAAAGTGTCACACATCTGGTATCTCCGTACTCAGGAGAAGGTGGGGAATGTGTTTTGGGGTGTCATTTTATATATACCCATGCTGGGTGAGAGAAATATCTTGGCAAAAGACAACTTTTCCCATTTTTTTTTATACAAAGTTGTCATTTGACCAAGATATTTATCTCACCCAGCATGGGTATATGTAAAAAGACACCCCAAAACACATTCCTCAACTTCTCCTGAGTACGGGGATACCAGATGTGTGACACTTTTTTGCAGCCTAGGTGGGCAAAGGGGCCCATATTCAAAAGAGCACCTTTCGGATTTCACAGGTCATTTTTTACAGAATTTGATTTCAAACTCCTTACCACACATTTGGGCCCCTAGAATGCCAGGGCAGTATAACTACCCCACAAGTGACCCCATTTTGGAAAGAAGAGACCCCAAGGTATTCGCTGATGGGCAAAGTGAGTTCATGGAAGTTTTTATTTTTTGTCACAAGTTAGTGGAATATGAGACTTTGTATGAAAAAAAAAAAAAAAAAAAAAATAAGCATTTTCCACTAACTTGTGACAAAAAATAAAAAATTCTAGGAACTCGCCATGCCCCTCACGGAATACCTTGGGGTGTCTTCTTTCCAAAATGGGGTCACTTGTGGGGTAGTTATACTGCCCTGGCATTTTCCAGGGGCCCTAATGTGTGGTAAGTAGGTAAATGACCTGTGAAATCCTAAAGGTGCTCTTTGGAATATGGGCCCCTTTGCCCACCTAGGCTGCAAAAAAGTGTCACACATGTGGTATCGCCGTATTCAGGAGAAGTTGGGGAATGTGTTTTGGGGTGTCATTTTACATATACCCATGCTGGGTGAGAGAAATATCTTGGCAAAAGACAACTTTTCCCATTTTTTTATACAAAGTTGGCAATTGACCAAGATATTTCTCTCACCCAGCATGGGTATATGTAAAATGACACCCCAAAACACATTCCCCAACTTCTCCTGAGTACGGCGATACCAGATGTGTGACACTTTTTTGCAGCCTAGATGCGCAAAGGTGCCCAAATTCCTTTTAGGAGGGCATTTTTAGACATTTGGATACCAGACTTCTTCTCACGCTTTGGGGCCCCTAGAATGCCAGGGCAGTATAAATACCCCACATGTGACCCCATTTTGGAAAGAAGACACCCCAAGGTATTCAATGAGGGGCATGGCGAGTTCATAGAAATTTTTTTTTTTTGGCACAAGTTAGCGGAAATTGATATTTTTAATTTTTTTCTCACAAAGTCTCCCGTTCCGCTAACTTGGGACAAAAATTTCAATCTTTCATGGACTCAATATGCCCCTCACGGAATACCTGGGGGTGTCTTCTTTCCGAAATGGGGTCACATGTGGGGTATTTATACTGCCCTGGCATTCTAGGGGCCCTAAAGCGTGAGAAGAAGTCTGGAATATAAATGTCTAAAAAATTTTACGCATTTGGATTCCGTGAGGGGTATGGTGAGTTCATGTGAGATTTTATTTTTTGACACAAGTTAGTGGAATATGAGACTTTGTAAGAAAAAAAAAAAAAAAAATTCTGCTAACTTGGGCCAAAAAAATATCTGAATGGAGCCTTACAGAGGGGTGATCAATGACAGGGGGGGTGATCAATGACAGGGGGGGTGATCAATGACAGGGGGGGTGATCAATGACAGGGGGGTGATCAATGACAGGGGGGTGATCAATGACAGGGGGGTGATCAATGACAGGGGGGTGATCAGGGAGTCTATATGGGGTGATAACCACAGTCATTGATCACGCCCGTGTAAGGCTTCATTCAGACGTCCGGATGCGTTTTGCGGATCCGATCCATCTATCAGTGCATCCGTAAAAATCATGCGGACATCTGAATGGAGCTTTACAGGGGGGGTAATCAATGACAGGGGGGTGATCAATGACAGGGGGGTGATCAGGGAGTCTATATGGGGTGATCACCACAGTCATTGATCATGCCCCTGTAAGGCTTCATTCAGACGTCCGGATGCGTTTTGCGGATCCGATCCATCTATCAGTGCATCCGTAAAAATCATGCGGACATCTGAATGGAGCTTTACAGGGGGGTAATCAATGACAGGGGGGTGATCAATGACAGGGGGGTGATCAGGGAGTCTATATGGGGTGATCACCACAGTCATTGATCATGCCCCTGTAAGGCTTCATTCAGACGTCCGGATGCGTTTTGCGGATCGGATCCATCTATCAGTGCATCCGTAAAAATCATGCGGACATCTGAATGGAGCTTTACAGGGGGGTAATCAATGACAGGGGGGTGATCACCACAGTCATTGATCATGCCCCTGTAAGGCTTCATTCAGACGACCGGATGCGTTTTGCGGATCCGATCCATGTATCAGTGCATCCGTAAAAATCATGCGGACATCTGAATGGAGCTTTACAGGGGGGTGATCAGGGAGTCTATATGGGGTGATCACCACAGTCATTGATCATGCCCCTGTAAGGCTTCATTCAGACGTCCGGATGCGTTTTGCGGATCCGATCCATCTATCAGTGCATCCGTAAAAATCATGCGGACATCTGAATGGAGCTTTACAGGGGGGTAATCAATGACAGGGGGGTAATCAATGACAGGGGGGTGATCAGGGAGTCTATATGGGGTGATCACCACAGTCATTGATCATGCCCCTGTAAGGCTTCATTCAGACGTCCGGATGCGTTTTGCGGATCCGATCCATCTATCAGTGCATCCGTAAAAATCATGCGGACATCTGAATGGAGCTTTACAGGGGGGTAATCAATGACAGGGGGGTGATCACCACAGTCATTGATCATGCCCCTGTAAGGCTTCATTCAGACGACCGGATGCGTTTTGCGGATCCGATCCATGTATCAGTGCATCCGTAAAAATCATGCGGACATCTGAATGGAGCTTTACAGGGGGGTAATCAATGACAGGGGGGTAATCAATGACAGGGGGGTGATCAGGGAGTCTATATGGGGTGATCACCACAGTCATTGATCATGCCCCTGTAAGGCTTCATTCAGACGTCCGGATGCGTTTTGCGGATCCGATCCATCTATCAGTGGATCCGTAAAAATCATGCGGACGTCTGAATGGAGCTTTACAGGGGGTTGATCAATGACAGGGGGGTAATCAATGACAGGGGGGTGATCAGGGAGTCTATATGGGGTGATCAGGGGTGATTAGGGGTGATCAGGGGCTAATAAGGGGTTAATAAGTGATGGGGGGGGGGGGTGTAGTGTAGTGTAGTGGTGCTTGGTGCTACTTTACTGAGCTACCTGTGTCCTCTGGTGGTCGATCCAAACAAAGGGGACCACCAGAGGACCAGGTAGCAGGTATATTAGACGCTGTTATCAAAACAGCGTCTAATATACCTGTTAGGGGTTAAAAAAAACACATCTCCAGCCTGCCAGCGAACGATCGCCGCTGGCAGGCTGGAGATCAACTCTCTTACCTTCCGTTCCTGTGAGCGCGCGCGCCTGTGTGCGCGCGTTCACAGGAAATCTCGCGTCTCGCGAGATGACGCGTATATGCGTGACTGTGCGCAGCGCTGCCACCTCCGGAACGCGATCCTGCGTTAGGCGGTCCGGAGGTGGTTAAAGTGGCCGTGGACAAAAAAAACTAAAAGTGACCTTGTGTTGTAGGCAAGTCCAGATTGACAGAAGGAGGGCCAACAGGCAGTGCCAGCAAGACCATAGAACAGCACAAAACGCTGCCCCAGCAGAACCAAATGCCACAGTGTATAAACAAATACTGCCCCAGCAGAACCAAATAAAACTGTGCCGCCGTTCAGGTGCATGAGTGCCTGATGTTCCTAAATTAATTCTGAAAGCATCAGATCTTTATGCACCTGGCAGGCTCGGGCAGCCCCCTAGGCATCTGATGCGGCAAATTTCCCTGTAGGGTCTATGACCAGGCTGCCCCTGTGTACTGGAAAAGCTCCTGGTACATATGTAAAATGTATCCATAGACCCCCATAAATACATTGGAGACCAAATGAGTGTGATTTTTGCCTCCATCGGGCCAATATACGTCAGTATAATTTATTTTTATTTTTTTATTTTTATCTTTTCTTTGCTGTATCCAATGGCGCAGCAATCTGCTATTTCATACAGAGGCATTCAGGGAAAAATAGGATTTTGCATATGTTCTGCAAATAATACTACTGTTCAGCCGGCTCTTTCCTCCGTCCAGCGGACACTCTGCTGCCTGATGAAGGGCATCCTATTTGCCCGAAACGTTGCTTTGTGTACCACCATGTCCGGCCAATAAAAACCAATTAAGCATCATAAAAAACTGGAGTGCTGTCTGAATTGTTTGACACGAATGGAGTTCCAGGAGTAAACCACACCAGCCAGAACAGACAGAGCGCTGTGATCAACTAGGATTACTATCTGGAGGATTGGCCATTGGTATTAAAGGGATTTCGAGACTTCTAATATTGATGACTTATCCTCAGGATAAGTCATTAATATCGGATTGATGAGGGTCCGACACCTTGAATGGAACAGGAAACACAGCTCTGTTGGAAGTATAGTGGCCGTGCTGGATTACTGCAACTCACCCAGCATGGTCCGCTGTGCTTCCTGTTACATTCCAATATCAAGAGCCTGGAAAACCCGTTTAAAGTACTAGAAAACCACTTTGACATTTCTATTTCATTGAGGGACACAAGGCTATTTTTATTTTTCTGTTTTCTTTGCTTGGTTATAGAGACTTGCTATTGAACTGTCAAGAAACCAGAAATCCAGAGGTATATCTCCACCAGACAATCATCTCAGCCCCCAGAATGATGATAGTCCGGAAGCCAGGTCCAAAAAGACAGAAGCAAATCTAGAGGCTACTTTACCTACTCCAAGAGAGGCCGAGGAGGATGATGATAAAATCCTTCATGATGTCTTTAATGTAAGTACCTCCACTGACATTTACAATTAAGGAAACGTATTGGGTTATTTATTGAGACCAGCGTTGTAGACGCCGATCTTAATACACCTTGCACTGGTGCATGATGCACCTAAATCAGTGGTGGCGAACTGTTTAGAGGCAGTGTGCCCAAACTGCAATCCAAAACCCACTTATCGCAATGTGCTAACACTGCAATTTACCCTGAATACTACAGTCCAGTATAGTCTATCTTTCATGTACTTTATCATTTAGCTATAATAGCCTGCCTACATTCAATGCGCTGCCTGCGCTGTTCATAGTGCGCCCTGCGCTGATGAATGGTAGGAAAAGTCTAAAGCATACTAGACCATACACCATAGACTTTTTCCATGGCGCGAGTGCCCCCTCTGTCACCCCTGCCTTAGGTTCGCCACCACTGGAGAGGCACTGGCCTCTACATAACTTAGGTGCATCCACTGCCGGCCTAAATCTGCGCCAGCTCCCTTGCTGGCATAGATTTAGATAATTTTCTACGCCTAAAACAAGAGTAGAAAATGATATGTGCCGGCTGGCCCACCCCCTTTCCCACCTATGCCGTGCCCCCGTTTTTAGACCTAGAGTGAGCAGGGAAAAGTCACAGTTCAGCCGCAAATCCCCTTTGCGACCGAATCTGCGACAATAACAAATGATCTCCCTGTATTGATGGGGCCTTCAGTGGCAGAGGAGCGATGTCATTTATGAGAAGGCACCAGCATCATCATCAATGACATGCTTCCTCCAGCTCTCCATGCGCCTGAATGACATTTACAGCGGATCTCTCCCATTGTGTATTTGTTGCACCTTTTGTGGTACAATGTACACAATGTGAATGGACTTTTACATCCCACATAAACCTGCACATATCTGCCGCATGCCCCATCTATATATGCTGCTGATTTCTCTCGTAGTTATGTGACGTCCATATGACGAGACTGCCACAAGGCAGATTATTTTCTTTGAGACGGCCTAAGTAGAGGAGCTGCTGAAACATATTTGGGGCAGTTCAGTTATCCCTAATACATCAGATTCTGGTGCAATTTGTACACAAAAAAATGGCGTACATGCCTTGCATCACGTTTTTTAAATGTTTTAGACAGTTTTTGTTGCATTGTCTGACAGGGTGTGACTTAAGATGCAACAATGTGAAATAGAAAGGTGCGAATTAAGCCAACAAACACCATAAACGTAGACTAGGCAATGTAAAGATGCATGTTCCATCGCTGGGTGCCAGGCTAAATTGTTGGACAAAACAATGTTATCTTAAGCGCTCACCGAAATAAAAGCCCAGCCTGCTACAACCACCTAGCTACAATAGTAACATAGTACATAAGGCCGAAAAAAGACATTTGTCCATCCAGTTCGGCCTGTTATCCTGCAAGTTGAGCCAGAGGAAGGCCAAAAAAACTGTGAGGTAGAAGCCAATTTTCCTCACTTTAGGGGAATAAAAATTCCTTCCCGACTCCAATCAGAATAACTCCCTGGATCAACGACCCCTCTCTAGTAGCTATAGCCTGTAATATTATTACGCTCCAGAAATACATCCAGGCCCCTCTTGAACTCCTTTATTGTACTCACCATCACCACCTCCTCAGGCAGAGAGTTCCATAGTCTCACTACTCTTACCGTAAAGAATCCTTTTCTATGTTTGTGTACAAACCTTCTTTCCTCCAGACGCAGAGTATGTCCCCTCGTCACAGTCCTGGGGATAAATAGATGATGGGATAGATCTCTGTACTGACCCCTGACATATTTATACATATTAATTAGATCTCCCCTCAGTCGTCTTTTTTCTAAAGTGAATAACCCTAATTTTGATAATCTTTCAGGGTACTGTAGTTGCCCCATTCCAGTTATTACTTTAGTTGCCCTCCTCTGGACCCTCTCCAGCTCTATGTCTGACTTGTTTACAGGAGCCCAGAACTGTACACAGTACTCCATGTGTGGTCTGACTAGCGATTTGTAAAGTGGTAGGACTATGTTCTTATCACTGCCATCTATGCCCCTTTTGATGCAACCCATTATCTTATTGGCCTTGGCACAGCTGTCTGACACTGGTTTTTGCAGCTTAGTTTGCTGTTTATTAAAATTCCTAGATCCTTTTCCATGTCAGTGTTACCGAGTGTTTTACCATTTAGTATGTACGGGTGACTTGCATTATTCCTTCCCATGTGCATAACTTTACATTTGTCAGTGTTAAACCTCATCTGCCACGTATCTGCCCAAGCCTCCAATCTATCCAGATCCCTCTGTAGTAGTATACTGTCCTCTTCAGTGTTAATTACTTTACAGAGTTTAGTGTCATCTGCAAAAATTGATCCTTTACTATGCAAGCCTTCTACAAGATCATTAATAAATATATTGAAGAGAATAGGCCCAATACTGACCCCTGAGGTACTCCACTAGTGACAGTGACCCAATCTGAGTGTGTACCGTTAATAACCACCCTCTGTTTTCTATCATTGAGCCAGTTACTTACCCACATACAGACGTTTTCTCCCAGTCCAAGCATTCTCATTTTATATACTAACCTTTTATGTGGTACAGTGTCAAATGCTTTGGAGAAGTCCAGATATACGACATCCATTGATTCGCCGCTGTCAAGTCTAGAACTTACCTCCTCATAGAAACTGATTAAATTAGTTTGGCATGACCGATCCCTCACGAAGCCATGCTGATATGGCGTTATTTGCTTATTTCCGTTGAGATGCTCTAAGATAGCATCTCTCAGAAAACCTTCAAACAGTTTACCCACAACAGATGTTAAACTTACCGGCCTATAGTTTCCAGGCTCTGTTTTTGGACCCTTTTTGAATATTGGCACCACATTTGCCATGCGCCAATCCTGTGGGACATTCCCTGTCAGTATAGAGTCCGCAAATATCAGAAATAAGGGTCTGGCTATGACATTACTTAATTCCCTTAGGATACGGGGGTGTATGCCATCCGATCCTGGCGATTTGTCTATTTTAATCTTTTTAAGATGCCACTGTACTTCTTCCTGGGTCAGACAGGGCACTTTTAATGGGGAATTTATTTTTACATTCTGCATGTCATCTGACAGTTTATTTTCCTCAGTGAATACACTGGAGAAAAAAATATTTAACAGTTTTGCTTTCTCCTCGTCGCTCTCTGCAACTCCCCCCTCATTACTCTTTAAAGGGCCGACACCTTCAGATTTATACTTTTTAACATTTATATAATTGAAGAACATTTTAGGGTTAGTTTTGCTCTTTGGCAATTCATCTCTCGGTCTCTAGTTTGGCCACTTTTATTTGTTTTTTACATGTTCCATTTTTTTCCTTATAATTTTTTCAGTGCTTCCGTGCTACCCTCCTGTTTTAGTGATTTATATGCTTTATTTTTGTCATTTATTGCTTTCTTTACAGTTCTATTTATCCACATTGGTTTCTTTTTGTTCCTTAACCTTTTACTCCCATACGGTATGTACCTCTAACAATGAGATTTTAGGATGTTTTTAAAGATCTCCCATTTTGTGGCTGTATTTTTATTTTTTTTGAGGACTTTGTCCTAGTTAGTTAGGCCTATGGCCTCTCTTAGTTGGCTAAATTTTTAGCTTTTTTGAAGTTTTGGTATTTTTGTTCCTCCCTGAAGAAACACTCTTTTGAATAATAATTGGAAGGTTATTACTTTATGGTCACTATTTCCCAGGTGTCCCCCAACCTGCACATCTGTTGTTCTGTCAGGCCTATTGGTTAATACTAAGTCCAGTATGGCCGTGCCTCTAGTCTGGTCCTGAACCAGTTGGGAGAGGTAATTGTCTTTAGTTATTGCCAAGAACCTGTTTCCCTTATGAGATATACAAGTTTCAGTTTTCCAGTCTATATCTGGGTAGTTGAAGTCCCCCATAATAACCACCTCATTATGATTTGCCGCCTCGTCTATCTCGTTTAGTAGTAGATTTTCTGTGGACTCTGGTATATTAGGTGGTTTATAATAAACTCCTATTAGTAATTTATTGTTTATGCCTCCATGTATCTCTACCCACAGTGACTCCACATGTTCATGTCCCTCATTTATATCTTCTCGGACTGTGGGCTTTAGACAAGACTTTACATAAAGTCAAACCCCTCCCCCTCTCCGGTTTTGACGATCCTTTCTAAACAGACTGTAACCTTGTACATTAACTGCCCAATCATAGCTATCATCCAGCCATGCCTCAGTTATTCCCACTATGACATAGTCCTCCTCACACATCACTAATTCCAGTTCACCAGTTTTATTAGTCAGGCTTCTGGCATTAGTATACATACATTTAGGAGGTTTATGTATATTTTTTTACCCTACACCTTTCCTTCTGAGCTGTTCTAGTCCCTCCTTCCATTCCTCCCCCAGTCCCACTACCTTGCCCCCGGTCTCTATCTGCACTATCTTCCCCTCCTAGAGTGTAATTTCCCTCTTCCCACAGTCCCCCAATACTTCAGTATCCAATAAATGGCTGGCTTTGTTTTAATATAGTTTTACCTTTTATTCCAGTCCTTCTCCTGGTTCCTATTGCGGAGCTCTCGCAATTACCTGGAACCTGTATTTATGAATAGCTTTTTTTTTTTTTTTTTTTATGTGGCTTTTTGTTGCCGCTTTTTACTTTCAGACTTTGGTTCTCCAATTGTTACACTTGTTTTGCAGAATGTTCCTTGGCAATGATCTATTAAAACCTCTATGTATCCTATGTTGCAGTTTTCACTTGTATCATGTCATTTATATATCATTCACTGCAATACATAGTGTGCTAATTTCTCTTACCAGCGTCCAGAAATCCTTATTCAGTGCTCATTTATAGTTTTTTTTATATATATGATATATTTTTTATTTTATCTTTTTTTTTTATTGTTGTTAATGGGTATTTTATTGTGAATTAAAGGTAAAATTATATTAAAACAAAGCCAGACATTTATCAAATTGTTGGACAGTCTTGGTCTATACATTTTTGTTTCTGTGTTGGCGTTTTCAGTTATTTGCATTGCTTAGCAGGTGATGGCTTATTTACTTGGTGTTTTGTGTTAGCAGCAAGATCTGTCTGATGGGGACTTAGATGTGGACCTGGCGGGGGAGGATGAAGTAAACCACTTAGAGGGAAGCTGTTCCTCTGCCAGCTCCACTGCCACCAGCAACACAGAAGAAAATGATATTGATGAAGAGACCATGTAAGTATTAAGCCAAATATATATAACAAGGTTAGGAAATACTTTGCAAGGGTCAACTATGCTTACAATGAGATCTGCGACCATAGATGCTTCCTTCAGCTTTTTTTTTTTTTTGTAATATACACAGTTTCTTCCCCATTGGCGACTAATTTCTTATTCCCATTCAGGTCGGGTGAAAATGATGTGGAGTATAGTAGTAATATGGATTTGGAAGAAGGAGAATTGATGGAGGATGCAGCTGCTTCTGCTGGTGCCGCAGGTAAGGCTGAAAACAAACCTGTACCATTATGGAAAGTCTTAGCAAGAGGAGTCCCTCTGCCAACGCACATTACAGACTGTTCCAATTTCAGCTTTTCAAAGAGACCAGCATGTGCCTTTTCTTCACCGGAGAGTACAGTACCAATCAATTGGATGCAGACAGCGTTGCCACTTCTGTACACAGTTTCTGACAGGGCTTTGTGTTCTCCTCATTGTATAGCTCACTATAAATAGGACCTCCAGGACATGTCTGCCCCTTTTCAGGCGATTGTTTGTCGAACAAAAGCATGAATCAGTAGGCAGCCAATTCTTGGTTTCCTCTTTACATACGTATTCTAAAATGTTTTTATTAGATTTTTTTGGCGATGTTAAAAAAGCAACATAATCTCTCCATAGTCATATACCCGAGGTTTAAGATGTAGGCATCTTACAGCTGGAGCACATAAATATTTTAATACCTCTATAACATCTTAACACACACTTCAGTGGAGAGAACAGCCTACTAATCTTTGAAGTAGGGGCTCCTGACATGTAATGTAATAATATGGCAGGAGACTAGAGACTTATAGGCCGCCACCGGTGCGTGAATGTGCCTGTGTTTTGTTTTCATCTTGGTAACTCACATACGATTTCACCATTACGAGAAAAATACAGTATGATACATTTTTGTGGATTCTGAAAAGCAAAGCAAATGTTTTCTAATTTATTTTTATTTTTATGTATTCTTTATAATTCAGCGAGTGGACATACCTATGGTAACAGTAGAACCTCAAGACGCACTGGAACCAACTTGAGCGCCTCCAGTAGCAGTAGTTTATTGGACCTGGATCCTCTTATACTTATTCATTTACTGGACCTTAAAGACCGAAGTAGTGTCGAAAATCTTTGGAGTCTGCAACCTAGGCCTCCCGCTTCAATCTTCCAGTCTTCAGGTATTGTGTTTCAGTGTATGAGATATTGGAAGCATTGTTAGTACCATGAGCTAGTAGTGGACTTCATCCTTCTGCACCCGTAGGAATAAGTTTTATGTTCACATCCTTGGTGAAGACTCCGACACAAATTCTGTTATTTTTACTCGAAAACTAGTGATTCATACAAAGTTACTTTCTTGCTCGTATCATTGGAGGACACAGGACCGTGGGTATAGCTGCTGCCACTAGGAGGCAACTCTAGGCTAAAAAGTGTTAGCTCCTCCTGTCGGTTATACCCTCTCCAGCCTGGAGAGAGCATATCCGTTTTTAGCTTAGTGTTGCAGGAGGCAGACCTCCCTGCTTTGCTTTTTTTTTTTTTCTCTTTTCTCTACAGGGAGAAGAGGGTCGCCTAGCCTCCCTGTTCCCCGGGGAGCATGGCTAGGGTCGGTTTCCCTCCCTGCCCAGCTCCCCCAAGAAGACAAAGAGGACCAGTGCAGCCCAGCTCCCCTGCTTCCCTCCAGCCAGGGGGTCACCTGGATCCGACAGACCCTACTTCCACTCCACTTCGGTGCCAGCGGCTGAGGAGGTGACCCCGCTGGTCCACCGAGGGAGGGCGAACAGAAGAGGAAGAAGATAGGGTGAATAGTCAGGAATGGGTGAGTATTCCATTACCCACTTCCCCTCCCCTGGGTCTCCTGCTTCTCCTCCTCCTCCTCCTCCCTTCCCCAGGCTTACAGCTCGGGCCCTGGTTCCCGGATCCTTAGGACGAATCCCCAGCCTCTCCTGGCACCCCTTCTGGCTGGCCCGCCCGGAAGCGCTGTTCCGCACCTACGCCCCATAAAACTACGCCCCAGCTCCATCTCAGGCCTACCCACATTTTGCGGCCTGCTTCATTCCCGGCTCTTGTTCAGGCTTCCGGAGTGTGGTCTCTCTAGCGGGCGGCTTGCGCTTCTTCCGGTCTGCCTCCGGCACCCGACCGGCAGCAATTACTAATTCAGGCCCCAGTTATTCAGGCCCTCCCTCCTCCCCCTGAATTTAAGGAGCGGGGCTCCTCTTCCTGCCAAATGCAACTGGGGAGGAGCTTCATCCTCTTCCCGCGCTGGCTCCTGCTCTCCTTGTCTCACTCCAGCAGGACACTTCCACTGAGTGACATCAGGACCTGAGATCACATGCCTCTTCAGGTGGTCTCTAGGACCTTAGCGTGTTATTGCAGCCTCACCGGCAGTACATTAAAACTAATCTTTATTGTTTTTACTACTAAAATGAACATATAAGTCTAGGGATCAAACAATTAAAACTATCAGGAATTGGTCATGAACGGGATAGCAGTCTTTATTGCTGAGATGTGAATCACTTCTTAAGCTAATGTGACCCTAAAGGGTTTAAGCCGCACACTAAATGCCCACATGTGTCGATTCAGAATCCCTACACAATCTTCCTGCCTAAAAACTGAAGCCTGCATGGCAACCTCCTGTGGGATCCATTTGTTTGTCAATAATGGCACATGCCTCTTCAGTCTCTGGTAGGACAGTCTCTTTTCTCCCTCTTAGTCTGCACTCAGATGGCTATGTCCAAACGCATGAGCGACCCCTGCCCGCCCTCACCCCACTCCCACTACGCGTGCGCAGTATGCAAACTCGAGTTCCCCCGTGGCTAGCCGGACTCTGTGTTCCACATGCCGTGTGCCCAGACCAGTCCTAGCCCTCCCACCTGAGCAGCCGCATTTCCTCCCTGACCGCGTGGAACCGGATTGGTTCCGTGCCCTCAGGCAACAAACCCAGGGGCAGACCTTCACACAAGCGGGCCAGAACAGCACATTGTTCCTCTTCTGACGCCTCGGCATTACAGTCCCTCCCCGGGTCCCCTTGCGGAATAGATCACAGGTTTCTGTTCAAACCTGTTCTGGACCTCAAGTTGCTGAATCGGTTCGTCAGAATCCAGCACTTCAGAATGCAGTCCCTCCGCTCCTTGGTTGCATCTCTGGAGCGTGGTAGGGTCTCGTCACTACCATTTCGTGGATCTACCCTTTGACCTGACGATAGCTCCGCTGGTCTTCACAAAAGTGCTCTAACCTCTCCTTGCCCTTCTTCGTTCCAAGGGCATAACACTGATCCCCTATCTGGACGACATCCTCATCATTGCAGCGACCTTCGGTCAGACCGAGGACAGTTTACGCATCACCCTGGACGCCCTGGCATTGCCATCCTCTGCTTGATCCTCGACAAACGACTATCCCTTCTGCGGTCAGTTCGTCTTCTCCTGCGGCGCAGACATCCAACGATCTGATTTTGTATGAAGGTGTTGGGTATGATGGTCGCTTCTTTTAAAGCGCTTTCATTTGCGCAATTTCACACCCGTCCTCTCCAACGGTCGATCCTGTCATCCTGGGACAAGTCGCCAGGATCTTTTAACCATACCATCGTCCTTCTCCCTTGGGTGCAGTCGGCCCTCAGATGGTGGCTCTCAGCTCCAGCCTTGGACTCTGGTTAATCTTTTCTCCCGGTCTCATGGATGTTAATCACCACCGATGCCAGCCTCCACGGATGGGGCGGAGTTGGAATCCAGACTGCCCATCAACATCCTGGAACTTCGGGCCATCCATTTGTCCCTGCTTCATTGGGATCCCCTCCTGAGGGGCCTGCCGGTCTGGATCCAGTCAGACAAGGCCACGGCGGTGGCTTACATCAATCATCGGGGGGAACTTGCAGTTAGGCAGTGATGGAGGAGGAGTCTAAGATTCTGCAGTGGGCGGAGGAACATGTACTACCCCGATCGGCATCTACATTCCAGGAGGGGAGAATTGGACGGCGGACTTCCTCAGCAGGGACCATGCACCCGAACCAGTGGTCTTTGCACCCGGAGCTGTTCAACTCCATTTATCTCCGTTGGGGCCGGAATTGATGGCATGCTTCCTGTCTTCATCTCTCGTTCAAGATACCCCCAGGCATGCGCAGTGGACGCACTGGTGGCCTCATGGGACAGTTTATCTCTTCTGTACGTCTTCCCTCCTCTTTCTCTCCTACCCCGTGTCCTTCGCAGAATCAAGAGGGAGGGAATCCAGAAGATTCTCATTGCCCGGGATTAGCCCTGTCGTGCCTGGTCCACCGATCTCATCCTTCTTCTAGGAGACACTCCGTGGCCTCTTCTGCTCAGGGACAACCTTCTCTCTCGGACCCATCTTCCACCAGCGTTAAAAATCAATATATTTGACGGCGTGGCTATTGAGATGCCACTCTGAAGCGGCGGGGGTTCTCTGACGAAGTCATCTGCACCATGATTAAGGCTAGGAAGCCAACATCGTCCAAAATTTATCATAGGACTTGGAAATCTTTCATTCGCTTCTGTGCAGACCACATCCCACCTCTTCTCTGTTTCTCCCTTCCCACAATCCTCTCCTTCTTGCAAACAGGTCTTGATTTGGGTCTTGGTCTTAGTTCCCTTAACCCCTTAAGGACCTAGGACGTACCGGTACGCCCTATTTCCCGAGTCCTTAAGGACCGAGGACGTACCGGTACGTCCTGACTTAAAATCGGAACTCCGGCGCCGCAGGGGTTAATCGGAACAGGATTTCGGCTGAAATCATTCAGCCGGCATCCCGTAACAATGCAGGGGGGGGTCATTTGACCCCCCCGTATCGGCGATCGCAGAAAACCGCAGGTCAATTCAGACCTGCGGTTTTCTGCGTTTCCGGTCCATTCGGGTGTCCTGTGACCCGATGAACCGGAAAAAGACTGCGATCGGTGGCGTAATTATACACCACCTATCGCAGTCCGAGGATTTGGAGAGGCGGTGCTGGCCCTGGTGCTGAATGCCGCTGTCCAGGGTGCTGATTGGTGCAGGGGAGAGAGGCGCGAGATTCAAACTTCCTGCGCTCCTCTCTCCCCTCCTCTTCCTGTCCAGCACCCTGACCGTGCAGCACCGTCCAGAACGAGCTCCTGTGTCCCCCTAATCGGCATCCATCACCCTCCTGCACCCATCGCCACCCAGGTAGGTTAGGGTCAGTGAGGGAGAGGCACCGTTAGGCAGGGAAAGAAGGGAAAAGTAAGTTAGAAAAAAAAAAAAAAAAGTACTTTTATTCCAAACTTCCATCTAACCCTAACCCAGACCCCTCCTGCCACTTGCCCCCCCACCCCCCACTCACCACCACTTTTTTTTTTCTGCGTGCGCTGACTGGCCGGCACTTTTTAGCGTCCGTCCACTGTTAGCGCATCGCCCGCCCCACCACCCCACCGACCGCTGATCAGCGTTGTACCGCTGATCAGCAAGTTTTAACTTTTTTTTTTTCTAACACTTGCCCATTTTTTTGCCTGGACTTTTTAGTACGCGAACACCCGTTGCCCCCACACACACGCACATATAATAAAGTTTGCCACACACGCACACCTACACGCACACACACCCATGGCCCACCGGATGTTCTCGGCCGAGGAGGCATACGCCCAGATTGCCTCCGACTCTGAGAGCCCCAGTGAGGATGAGGATGACCCCACATTCCTTTTGTCATCCGCATCCTCCTCATCATCATCTGATGACGATGAGCCACCAAGGCGGCGGAGACGCCGCCAGGCGGAGCCAGGGGCCCCACATGCTAGGGATCCTGTGGCCCACCCTAGTACGAGCCGCCCTGGGGTTCGTACTGGTTTCCCGGCCCACCAAATAAGTCCACCGGAGCCCCCTGCCGATGAACTTAGCTGGTGTCCCCCAGTGGACTTTGAGCCTGAGATTCCGGATTTTGCTGGCAATCCTGGAATCCAGATTCCCACAGTGGGGTTTACTGAAATAGACTATTTTAGTTTTTTTTTCAGTAACTCACTGGTGAATTTGATGGTGGAGCAGACGAATCTGTACGCCCAACAGTTCGTCGCTCAAAACCCAGGCTCAGTTTTGGCTAGACCCGGTGGCTGGACGCCGGTCAGTGCAGCCGAAATGAGGACATTTTGGGGCCTCGTGCTGCATATGGGTCTAGTCCAAAAACCCAGTGTCAGGCAATACTGGAGTGGGGACGTCCTATACCAGACCCCACTGTACAGTATGGTCATGATACGTCACCGGTTTGAGGCCATCCGGAAATGTCTGCATTATTCCGATAATGCAGCATGTCCCCCCCGAAGTGATCCTGCCTATGACCGGCTGTATAAGATACGGCCGGTCATCGATCACTTTGGGGCCACATTTCAGCAGGCCTACGTACCTGGAAGGGAGGTCGCGGTTGATGAGTCTCTCGTTGCGTTCAAGGGGAGACTCAGTTTCCGCCAATACATTCCCACAAAGCGGGCGAGGTATGGCGTGAAGCTATACAAAATTTGTGAGAGTGCCTCAGGGTACACTTACAAATTTCGTGTGTACGAGGGGCGAGATTCCCGTATTGAACCCCCAGAATGTCCCCCCACTCTGGGTGTTAGCGGGAAACTCGTGTGGGACCTTATGTACCCACTGCTGGATAATGGTTACCACTTGTACGTGGATAACTTTTATACCAGCATTCCCTTGTTCAGGTCCCTTGCCGCCAGATCCACGTTCGCTTGTGGGACCGTGCGGAAAAATCAACGCGGCCTCCCTGCCTACCCCCTCCAGGTACCTATCCCCAGGGGTGAGACCCGTGCCCTTACCAGTGGAAACCTGTTGCTGGTCAGGTATAAGGACAAGAGGGATGTCCTTATGCTGTCCACAATCCACGGTAACGGCACCACCCCTGTCCCTGTGCGAGGTACCGCGGCAACGGTCCTCAAGCCCGATTGTATCGTCGACTACAATCGGTATATGGGAGGAGTTGATCTCTCTGATCAAGTCCTCACGCCATATAACACCATGCGCAAAACCCGGGCATGGTACAAAAAAGTTGCGGTCTACTTGGTACAGGTTGCCATGTACAACTCTTTTGTACTATCCCGAAGCGCTGGCAGCACAGGGACATTCCTCCAGTTCTATGAGGCAGTCCTCAAAGACCTGATCTTTTCGGACCGGGAAAGAGCAGGCCGGAGTACCTCGGGAATTGGAGGCGCCCGGATCGTCCCTGGCCAACACTTTCCAGGTGTGGTCCCCCATACTGGAAAGAAGGGACGAACCCAAAAAAAGTGCAGAGTGTGTCACAAGAGGGGGATACGGAAGGACACCACTACTCAATGTGACACTTGCCCCGATCATCCGGGCCTCTGCATTATCAATTGCTTCAGGGAGTATCACACTTCCATGGAGTACTAAATTTTTATAATCCTCAACAGTCCACTAGAGAACATAAAACACTATGGCTCTCAGACTTTGGAGACACGGAAACAATTTTTCTTTCCCCAAAAAATATTAGTTTTAGAGCAGGCATCCTCAAACTGCGGCCCTCCAGATGTTGTAAAACTATAACTCCCAGCATGCCCAGACAACCTACAGCCATCAGCAGGGCATGGTGGGAATTGTAGTTTTACAATATCTGGAGGGCCGCAGTTTTAGGATGCCTGCTTAGTGTCTCCAAAGTCTGAGAGCCATACATATTGGGCATCGTCGCGTGCGTAAAAGTCGTCGCTATAAAAATAACTTTTGACCAAACGCCTCGGATGAACGGTGTTAAAAATATAAAATAAAAACTGTGCCAAAACACCAATTTTTGGGCAAAATTTCAATTTGAATCCATTTTGCCGGTAATAAAGCAAGGGTTAACAGCCAAACAAAACTAAATATTTATTGCCCCGATTCTGTAGTTTGCAGAAACACCCCATATGTGGTCGTAAATGGCTATATAGCCGCACGGCAGGGCATAGAACGAAGGGAACTCCATATGGTTTCTGGAAGGCAGATTTTGATGGACAGTTTTTTTTTTGACACCATGTCCCATTAGAAGCCCCCCCTGATGTAGCCTAGACTAGAAACTCCAAAAAAGTGACCCCATCTAAGAAACTACACCCCTCAAGGTATTCAAAAGTTACTTTACAAACTATGTTAACCCTTTAGGTGTTCCACAAAACCAAATAGTGAATGTAGAAACAATTTTAGAATTACATTTTTTTGTTACATTGCCTCAAAAAAGACTAATATAGAGCAACCAAAAATCAAATTTACCCCAAAAATAGTCCCAAAACAACAACCACCTTATCCCGTAGTTTCCTAGATGGGGTCACTTTTATGGACTTTCTACTCTAGGGGTGCATCAGGGGGCTTGAAAGGGTACATGGTGTCAATAAACCAGTCCAGCAAAATCTGCCTTCCAAAAATGACGTTCCCCTTCTTCTATGTCCTGCCGTTTAGCCAAATAGTAGTTTACGACCACATATGGGGTGTTTTTGCAAACTACAGAATCAGGGCAACCCATTTTGAGTGTTGTTTGGCAGTTAACCCTTGTTTTACTCCTGGAAAAAATTGATTATATTGGAAAATTTTCCAAAAAATAGAAATTTCAAAATTGTTTCTCCATCTGCCATTAACTCTTGTGGAACACCTAAAGGGTTAACAAAGTTTGTAAACCCAGTTTTGAATACCTTGAGGGGTGTACTTTCTTAGATGGAGTCACTTTTTTGAAATTTCTATTCTAGGGGTGCAACAGGGGGCTTCAAATGGGACATGGTATAAACAAAACCAGTCCTGCCAAATCTGCCTTCCAAAACCCATATGGTGTTCCCCTCCTTCTATGTGCTACCGTTCGGCCAAACAGTAGTTTACGACCACATATGGGGTGTTTTTGCAAACTACAGAATCACGGCAAACCCATTTTGAGTGTTGTTTGGCAGTTAACCCTTGTTTTACTCCTGGAAAAAATTGATTATATTGGAAAATTTTCCAAAAAATAGAAATTTCAAAATTGTTTCTCCATCTGCCATTAACTCTTGTGGAACACCTAAAGGGTTAACAAAGTTTGTAAACCCAGTTTTGAATACCTTGAGGGGTGTACTTTCTTAGATGGAGTCACTTTTTTGAAATTTCTATTCTAGGGGTGCAACAGGGGGCTTCAAATGGGACATGGTATAAACAAAACCAGTCCTGCCAAATCTGCCTTCCAAAACCCATATGGTGTTCCCCTCCTTCTATGTGCTACCGTTCGGCCAAACAGTAGTTTACGACCACATATGGGGTGTTTTTGCAAACTACAGAATCAGGGCAACCCATTTTGAGTGTTGTTTGGCAGTTAACCCTTGTTTTACTCCTGGAAAAAATTGATTATATTGGAAAATTTTCCAAAAAATAGAAATTTCAAAATTGTTTCTCCATCTGCCATTAACTCTTGTGGAACACCTAAAGGGTTAACAAAGTTTGTAAACCCAGTTTTGAATACCTTGAGGGGTGTACTTTCTTAGATGGAGTCACTTTTTTGAAATTTCTATTCTAGGGGTGCAACAGGGGGCTTCAAATGGGACATGGTATAAACAAAACCAGTCCTGCCAAATCTGCCTTCCAAAACCCATATGGTGTTCCCCTCCTTCTATGTGCTACCGTTCGGCCAAACAGTAGTTTACGACCACATATGGGGTGTTTTTGCAAACTACAGAATCAGGGCAACCCATTTTGAGTGTTGTTTGGCAGTTAACCCTTGTTTTACTCCTGGAAAAAATTGATTATATTGGAAAATTTTCCAAAAAATATAAATTTCAAAATTGTTTCTCCATCTGCCATTAACTCTTGTGGAACACCTAAAGGGTTAACAAAGTTTGTAAACCCAGTTTTGAATACCTTGAGGGGTGTACTTTCTTAGATGGAGTCACTTTTTTGAAATTTCTATTCTAGGGGTGCAACAGGGGGCTTCAAATGGGACATGGTATAAACAAAACCAGTCCTGCCAAATCTGCCTTCCAAAACCCATATGGTGTTCCCCTCCTTCTATGTGCTACCGTTCGGCCAAACAGTAGTTTACGACCACATATGGGGTGTTTTTGCAAACTACAGAATCAGGGCAACCCATTTTGAGTGTTGTTTGGCAGTTAACCCTTGTTTTACTCCTGGAAAAAATTGATTATATTGGAAAATTTTCCAAAAAATATAAATTTCAAAATTGTTTCTCCATCTGCCATTAACTCTTGTGGAACACCTAAAGGGTTAACAAAGTTTGAAAAAACAGTTTTGAATACCTTGAGGGGTGTAGTTTCTAGAATGGGGTCATTTTTGGGAGGTTTCTATTATCTAAGCCTCACAATATGACTTCAAACCTGAACTGGTCCATAAAAAGTGGGATTTTGAAGATTTCTGAAAATTTCAAAATTTGCTTCTAAACTTCTAAGCCTTGTAACATCCCCAAAAAATAAAATATCATTCCCAAAACAATTCAAGCATGAAGTAGACATATGGGGAATGTAAAGTCATCACAATTTTTGGGGGTATTACTATGTATTACAGAGGTAGAGAAACTGAAAATTTGAAATTTGCTAATTTTTCAAAATTTACGGTAAAAATTGTATTTTTTTATGCAAAAAAATTAACTTTTTTGACCCAATTTTAGCAGTGTCATGAAGTACAATATGTGACGAAAAAACAATCTCAGAACGGCCTGGGTAAGTCAAAGCGTTTTAAAGTTATGAGCACTTAAAGTGACACTGGTCAGATTTGCAAAAAATGGCCTGGTCCTTAAGGTGAAAATGAGCCTGGTCCTTAAGGTGAAAATGAGCCCGGTCCTTAAGGGGTTAAAGGGCAGTTGTCAGCGCTGTCAATCTTTTTCCAGCGGCCTCTGGCACAAAAGGCCCCGGTTAAGACCTTTCTCCAAGAGGTAACTCGCACCATCCCTCCTTATCACCCCCCTTTACACTCTTGGGACTTGAAACTTGTGCTCGGTGCTCTCCAATCGGCTCCCTTCGAGCCTCGACGCGGTTTCACTCCGTCTTCTTTCCTGGAAAGTAGCCTTCCTTGTGGCAATCACCTCCATCAGACGTGTTTGGGAACTGGCAGCGCTCTCCTGTAGGGAGTCCTTTCTTATTCTGCACAAAGATAAGGCGGTGCTCCGCCCTGTGCCCTCCTTTCTGCCGGAGGTAGTATCTGCCTTCCATGTCAACGAAGACATCGTTCTCCCCTTGTTCTGTCCCTCGCCTTCACATCCTAGGGAACGGGCTCTCCACAAGCTAGACTTGGTTCGTGCCCTGCGGATTTACTTATCTGCTTCGGGATCGTTTCGCCGTACGGACTCTCTGTTCGCTATACCTGAGGGTCATCGCAAGGGTCTGGCAGCTTCCAAAGTGACGATTGACAGGTGGATTCGCTTGGCTATTGCCGAGGTGTATCGCTACCGGGGAAAGGCACCGCTATTCCGTATTACTGCTCACTCGACCAAGGTGGTGGGCGCTTCTTGGGCTCGCTACCACCAGGCTTCCGTTTGGCAACTGTATAAGTCAGCAACCTGGTCTTCCTTGCACAACTTCACAAAGTTCTACCAGGTGCATACCTTTGCATCGTCAGACGCCGCTCTGGGCAACAAGGTCTTGCGGGCTGGGGTGTCTTAGACTCCCGTGACTGTGACTTCCATAGGCATGTGGTTTCTTCCCTCCTGTGGACTGCTTTGGAACATCCCACGGTCCTGTGTCCCCCAATGATACGAGCGAGAAAACACGATTTTTGTGGACTCACCTGTAAGATCTTTGTCGCTGAGTTCATTGGGGGGACACAGTGCCCACCCATTGTTTCTTCTCTAATTTTGCCGCAGGTGACGGCGGTTGGTTGGCTGGTTATTGTTCTATTTTTTCATTCCTGTTTTCTTTTACTCTTATTGCCTTGTGCACAAACTGATATGCTCTCTCGAGGCTGGAGGGGGTATAGCCTAGTGTCGCCTCCTAGTGGCAGCAGCAGCTATACCCACAGTCCTGTGTCCCCCAATAAACTCAGCAAGAAAGAGATTTTACAGGTGAGTCCACAAAAATATCGTTTTTCTCATCAGAATGAAAAAAAAACCCTGGCAGAAATTTTACTGTTAAGAGAATCCTTGGGGTAACTGCACGTTGCAGATTACACATGGTTTTTCTGCGAAGGTTTTGTGTGAAACAAAACGCAGCATAATATAGTACCAGAAAAGCAAATAAGATTTGACAAATCTCATGTACACTTTGCTTTTTTCTTCCATGTAGAAATTTACCTGCTGTGCAGATTTTGAAATCTGCGGGCTGTTGATTGTGCAATTCCGCACCTTATGTATAGCGGTTTTCCTCAAAGACTTCAATGGTGGTGTTAACATAAACAGAAAACCTGCACCAAAAAACGAAAAATGCAATAATTAGTGTAGATTTATGTGCATTTTTTTATTCGGATTTAATGTGTATTTTCTGCACACAAATCTGCATATTGTGCAGTTACCCTTTGTTTGGGCAAAACATTGCTCGGCTGAATTTACACTTGCACTCAATCCTCCTATCCATTATTTTTCCCTCTTTAACTAAGCTACATTATAGGGCAGATGTATCATAACGATACCCCTGTTTTTTTGGTGTGTTTGCAATTTTTTTTAAGACCACTTGGCAAACATTTTTGTGCAAGTGGTGTCTCTCCACCGCATTTGCCACTTTCCCAAAAAGGGGGTGAGAGACGGCGTGACACAGCTAAGGATCAGAAGGGAGGTTATATCTCACAAATACAGTCATTGGTAAGAATACCTTCTCTACAGTTTACAACATCTACCTTTCTAACGGATCAGAGAAATAGACATTTTTGTGGGAGTGCTACTTTAACGTGATGTCAGACCAGAGCTTGCTATCAATCGCCTTCATTGCAAATGTTCACTGACCCCCTAGATGACAGGAAGTTTTCTCGTTCATTCCATTGGGGGACACAGACCATGGGTATAGCTTAGAGATATTACTAGGAGGGACACTATGCAAAAAAAGAAGCTCCTCCTCCTCGGGCTATACCCCCAGGCACCTCCAGGAGAACTTCAGTCTTTGCTTAGTGTCCGTTCAAGGAGGTTGACATTTATTCTTCTCCTGTTTGTTATTTTTTTCTGGTTTCAGATGGGGACGCAGGTCAGCATTGCGCTTTCCTGGCCCCTGTGGAGGGTCTGCCACGGTCTTCTGAAGGTTCCTGGCTACCTCCCATTCCCCCACAGAAGAAAAGTGGATCCAGGCTCGACATGTTAGCTCTGGCATCCCACCAGCTGCTGGGACACCTGCTGCCTACCCTCCACCAGAGCACTGCTCTCCTTGATTGGAGTCAGACGTCTGAAGAGGTGAATCCCTGCTGGTCTGGACATCGAGGGAGCATGCTGTGCAGATAAGTATTGCCTGCTTCAATCTCCCTCCTTTCCCCCCCCTCCCCCCACCCCTTCATGTCGTCTGTCTGGCGCTCTGTGACCTGAGGTGAGCTAGAGAAGGACCGGCTGGGGGCATTTTTTCCCGTTGGGAGGGGGCCCTTCTGGGGAGGGCTGGTGATTCCACTGATACCTGCCTGCAGCTCAGACTATGGCCGCACCGGCGGCAATCTTGGCACTGAAGGAGTGTATTTTATCTTATGGCCGCTGCGCTCTCTGCAGCTCCCGCCGGCCTGCTCCTCCCGATATTAACCCCCGCTGCGCCGTTTCTGGCGAAGGGGTGTATTTGAAGTGCGCGCGCGCGCTTATTTCGCGCGCTTATTTCGCGCCGCAATGACGCGTCCAAGGGGGCGGAGCCTCGGCGTCCAGCTCTGTCTCTCCCTACGCCGGAGACTCTGCTGGATTGCGGCCGTGCAGCTCCTCAGTTCTCGGTGACCGGAGACTTCTGCTGTTGCCTGGGTGGTAGGAATTGCAGCAACCTGGTAGGAAATCTTTTTTGGAATACCATCATGCCTAAACCTGGGGCCCCTAAGCCTTCCAAGGCTTCCTCTCAGGCTCCACTGGAGTCATGTAAAATATGCCTTAGGCCTTTTTCTGTCACTGGTTCCTGTGACTCATGCCCTGCTCCCGGACAGGATCAGCCTCCTTCTCTTGCTCAGCCCGGTCCTCCCTCTGCCCCTGCGGATCCAGCGGTACCCGCCTGGGCCTCCGCCATGTCTAATGCGGCAGCTGATCTGGCCTTAGTTGCCAAGGCAGCCATGTCCTTCATGGAGCGCATGGCGGCTACTACTCCAGTGGCATCCACCACTCCATCCCCTCTCAGCGACTCTCACAGAGGGCGTCTGACTTCTAAAAGGCAGCGTGAGCGGCAGCATTCCTCCTCGGATGACTCCGCTTCTCCCCCTCGCCTTGAGGCATGCCCGGTTGACTCTCCCCCTCGCAGGGAGCGCAAATCCGATGGGGAATTGTCCGGATCGGACGAAGTCACGGAGCGGGAACCCCTGCCTAAGCTTTCCACCATGGTAACCGAGTTGGTGGCAGCTGTCCGTGACACTTTTAATATACAAGGGGATTCTCCTCCCTCCACTAGTCGGGAGTTCTCCCTTTTTCCACCCAAGAAACAGGAGTCCGCCGTGTTCCCTATTCACGAGGAATTCACTGCGGTCCTATCAAAAGCTTGGGATCGACCTAATCAAAAATTTTCGGCCACCAAGCGTATGGATACGCTTTATCCTTTTCCAGCTGACACAGTGGAAAAGTGGACTTCTTCCCCTAAGGTAGATCCTCCGGTGGCCAGGTTAGCCAAGAACACGGCCCTTCCCGTCCTAGACGGTTCCTCTCTGCAGGATGCGGTGGACAGACGTTTGGATTCACTTTCCAAGTCCATCTTCTCGCTGGCGGGCGCTTCCCTGCGACCGGCCTTTGCGTCGGCTTGGGTCGCCAGAGCCCTTACAACGTGGTTGCAGCGCCACCACCAGGATCTGTCAGAGCAGGACGCCTCTGCAGATACTCTGGATTTTATCATCCAGATGTCTCAAGCGTCTAAATATCTCTGTGAGGCTTCAATGGACATCGGCTCCCTCTTTGCCCGTATTTCGGCCCTCTCTGTCATTCAGCGCAGGGAGGTCTGGCTGAAGGTGTGGGATGCTGATGCCTCATCCAAGCGATCCCTCGCTAACCTTCCCTTTGAAGGGTCCAGGCTCTTTGGGGCTCAACTAGATGAATTCATTTCTGCCGCAACAGGGGGCAAGAGCACTCATCTACCCCAGCCCAGGACCAAGCGTCCCTTTCGGTCTCGGCCTTCAGATTTCCGGGGCCAGTCCTTTCGTCGCTTCTCCACTGCCAGGACGCCGTCATCCTCATCGGCAGGGGGGTCCCAGGACTCCCGCAAGAAGCCTTTCTTCAAGCCCCAGCCTTCTTGGCGGCCTCGGGCGCAGTCAGCCCGTCCTCCTGCTCCCAAGCAACCCTCCGCATGAAGGGGTGCCCCCACCCCTCGTGGTGGGGGGCCGTCTGCTCTCCTTTCAACAGGTCTGGAGGGCTCACGTTCAGGACGCCTGGGCTCTGGAAGTGGTGACGTCCGGCTACAAGTTGGAGTTCGCGTCCAGCCCGCCGGAACGTTTTTTCCCTTCTCGCGTTCCGGGGGATCCAGCCAGGGCCTCGGACCTCTTTTTTGCGGTCTCCTCTCTTCTGGACCGTGGTGTCATTTCCCCCGTTCCCCCAGAAGAGCAAGGGACAGGTTTTTACTCAAACCTGTTCGTTGTTCCAAAGAAAGAGGGGTCAGTGCGTCCAATCTTGGATCTAAAACTTCTCAACAAGTTTCTACGGGTGCGGAAGTTTCGCATGGAGTCCCTTCGCTCCGTTATTGCTTCTCTGAGTCCAGGAGAATTTCTCGCGTCTGTGGACATTCAAGACGCCTACTTGCACGTCCCTATTGCAGAGTCCCACCATCGCTTTCTGCGCTTTGCCATAGGGGGGCGTCATTACCAGTTCGTCGCCCTACCTTTTGGGTTGGCAACCGCCCCTCGAGTTTTTACGAAGATTCTGGCGCCTCTCATGGCGCTTCTTCGCACCAGGGGCATCTCTTTGTTACCATACCTAGACGACATCTTGATAAAAGCTCCGTCTCTTCCACAGGCCGAGGACAGCATCCGAATCACGGTTCAATCCCTGGAACGGTTCGGATGGCTGATCAATCTCCCCAAGTCCTCTCTGCACCCCTCCCAGAGACTTTCGTTCCTGGGGATGATCTTGGACACCTCGATTTCTCGGGTGTTTCTTCCAGATTCCAAGGCTTCCCAGATTCGTCTGGCAATGGTGCTCCTTCTACGCTCTCCACGTCCCACCATTCGGGAGTGCATGCGGGTGCTGGGCCTTATGGTCTCCTCTTTCGAGGCGATTCCGTACGCCCAATTTCACACTCGTCCGCTACAACAGATGATCCTTGCCCTCTGGAACAAGAACCCTCGGGGTCTAGACACTCCTGTTCGTCTGTCCCGGCAAGTTCGAGCGTCTCTCCCTTGGTGGCAGTCTCCCCTGAACCTATCGTCAGGAAAGTCCTTCCTTCCGTTCTCCTGGACGATAGTCACCACCGACGCCAGCCTCATCGGTTGGGGAGGTGTTCTCCGGAACCTCACAGTTCAGGGTGTCTGGTCGACGGAGGAATCCCGTCTCCCGATAAACGTTTTGGAATTGAGGGCGATTTTCCACTCCCTCTCCCATTGGACTCCTCTCCTGGCGACTCGCCCGGTGCGGGTTCAGTCGGACAATGCCACGGCTGTGGCTTATGTCAACCATCAGGGCGGGACTCGCAGTCGGGCAGTAATGCGGGAAGTAGCGAGGATCCTCTTATGGGCGGAGTCTCATGTTCCAGTATTGTCGGCAGTGTACATCCCGGGAGTCGACAATTGGACGGCGGATTTTCTGAGTCGCACCAAGGTGGATCCGGGAGAGTGGTCTCTCCATCCGGAGGTGTTCGAGGACATCTGCCACCGATGGGGCCGTCCGGACGTAGATTTGATGGCTTCCCGGCTCAACCACAAGGTGCCGGTGTATCTTGCCCGCGCTCGAGACCCACGGGCGGACGGGGTGGACGCGCTGGTATTTCCATGGCAGCGGTTCAGCCTCCTTTACGTCTTCCCTCCGATTCCTCTGTTGCCGAAGGTGCTGCGCAAGATCGAGGCGGAGGGGATACCAACCATTCTCGTCGCTCCGGATTGGCCTCGTCGCGCCTGGTTCTCCAGCGTCGCTCGTATGTTGGCGGACGTCCCGTGGCCTCTGCCCGACAGAGAGGATCTCTTGTCTCAGGGGCCGCTCTTCCACCAGAATTCACGGCAGCTGCGTTTAACGGCGTGGCTGTTGAGACCGCCATCCTGAGGAAGAGAGGCTTCTCTGATGCGGTGGTAAGAACCATGATCAGGGCTCGAAAGCCGGCTTCTTCACGAAGCTATTATCGCACCTGGAAGGCCTTCCTGGTGTTTTGTGAGAAATCGGGCTACTCGCCCCTACGTTTCTCTGTCCCAGTGGTGCTGTCTTTTCTCCAGTCCGGCCTCGACATGGGTCTGTCGCTCAGTTCTTTAAAGGGTCAGGTTTCTGCTTTGGCTATCTTTTTTCAGAGGTCCATTGCCTTTTTGAGACCTGTAAAAACCTTCCTGCAGGGGGTGGCGCATTCGGTTCCTCCGTATGTGCCTCCCTTGCCCCCCTGGGATCTCAACTTGGTTCTGCGCGCCCTTCAGGCGGCGCCTTTTGAACCTCTGAGGGAGATCTCTCTGGTTTTACTCACCTGGAAGGTAGTTTTTCTGGTGGCCATAACCTCCATCAGGCGAGTTTCGGAGCTGGCCGCACTTTCCTGCCGGGAACCTTTTCTGGTCTTTCACCAGGATAAGGTGGTGCTCAGGCCGGTGCCTTCTTTTTTGCCCAAGGTGGTTTCTCCCTTCCACCTTAACGAGGATCTTGTCCTGCCCTCTTTTTGTCCTTCTCCGGTGAACCCCAAGGAATGTGCTCTCCACTCCCTGGACGTCGTCAGGGCCCTGAAGGTGTACCTGGGGGCGACCGCTTCCTTCCGGCGTTCAGACTCTCTCTTTGTGATTCCTGAAGGGTCCCGTAAGGGCCTGGCGGCTTCCAAGGTCACCGTGGCGCGGTGGATCCGTTCCGCTATTGCTGCGGCATATCGCGCTCGCGGCCACGTTCCGCCGTCGCGGATTACCGCTCACTCCACAAGGGCAGTGGGTGCTTCCTGGGCTAGACGCAATCGCGCATCCGTTTCCCAGTTGTGTAAGGCGGCCACTTGGTCGTCCTTACATACTTTCACAAAGTTTTATCAGTTACACTCTCTGGCCTCGGCTGATGCTGCTCTTGGGCGCAGGGTATTGCAGGCTGTGGTTCCGGTTTGACTACTGGACGTTTATTCCTGGCGGTGTTGGATTTGTTCTTTTTTCCCACCCCATGGACTGCTTTGGGACGTCCCATGGTCTGTGTCCCCCAATGGAATGAACGAGAAAAGGAGATTTTTGTGAAACTCACCTGTAAAATCTTTTTCTCGTAATTTCCATTGGGGGACACAGCTCCCGCCCCCTTTTTTGGTTTACGCCTTAGGGTGTGCTGTGTGATGGTTTCCATAATGTTTTGTTTCCGTTCTCCTTCTCCTACTGCTTTTGCAACGACTGAAGTTCTCCTGGAGGTGCCTGGGGGTATAGCCCGAGGAGGAGGAGCTTCTTTTTTTGCATAGTGTCCCTCCTAGTAATATCTCTAAGCTATACCCATGGTCTGTGTCCCCCAATGGAAATTACGAGAAAAAGATTTTACAGGTGAGTTTCACAAAAATCTCCTTTTTCCTCCTTACACCTGGTCTTTATGTAGATCCTGATTATCTATATAGTGGTGAGTATAAGGCCTCATGCACACGTCCGTTGTTCTGGTCCGCATCCGAGCCGCAGTTTTTGCGGCTCTGGTATGGCCCTGTTCACTTCAATGGTGTTGCAAAACATGCGGACAGCTCCGTGTGCTGTCCGCATCCATTGCTCCGTTCCGTGGCCCCGCAATTTCCTATTCTTGTCCGTTTTGCGGACAAGAATAGGCATTTCTACAATGGGCCGCCTGTTCCGTTCCGCTAATTGCTGAAGGCACATGGGCGTCTTCCGTGTTTTGCGGACCGCAAAAAACTGAACGGTTACGTGCATGAGGCCTAAAGATGTTGTGCAGTATCCTTAAAATTGGTCACCTGTATTAGATCAGTGGGAGCTCAACACCCAGCACCCCCGCTGATCAGCTGTGTGAAGATGCGAGCGCTGCATCCTCCACTGTTTCACTACACGCTGTCTAGCTTCTAGTGGCGGTGCAGTGTAATTTACAGTACATTCACTTGAAATGGACGAGTATTGTAGTTAACAGTGCACTGCTGCTACAAATTAGACGGTGTGCAGTTAACCCTTTCCCAAATCCACTGTACATGTATGGCAGATGTCAGGTCTTTAAAGACGGCAATTGCCTTGGATCCGAGCAAGCGCCAAAACCAGTGCCTGCCTGCTTTTTCATACAGCAGTCACCCGTAGCTAATGTCCACAATTGGCAGTAATAGGGGAAAGCGCCCCGGTTCTAATAATGAGCTGGAGTCTGTACTAGGCTTACAGGCTCATTATTAGTATATCCCAGTTCAGGCAGCACTGAACTGGGATATACCGATTAGTATACAGAATAATGGAGAAAATGCCAACATTCTGTACAAGTTGCAATTTGATGCAGTGAATGGCGTATTAGGAAAAAAAATGGCAGATTTGCAGTTTTTTTTCCCCATCATTTTATCTCCCCAAAAAATTGAATGAAAAGTGATCAAAAAGTCATGCACACCCCAAATAGGTATTATCAAAAACTACAGATTGTACCGCAAAAAATAAGCCCCCACACATCTCCATAGACATAACTATAAAAAAGTTATGGGTGTCAGAATATGACATTGAGAAGAAAAAAATGTTTTCAAAGGTTTTTATTTTGTTCAGTATTAAAAGGCAAGAAAAGCTATACATATGTGGTATCGCTGGATTTGTACTGACCTGGAGAATGCAGAGCACAAGTCAGTTTTTTCTAATTCCACCCCATTTGGAATTTTTTTTTTTTTCTCACTTCCCGCTACATCCTATGCAATATTAACTGGTGGTATTAGAAAGTACAACTTGTCCCGCAAAAAACAAGCCCTCATACGGCCATATGAATGGAAAAATAAAAAAGTTATGGCTCTGGGAAGGCAGGGAACGAAAAACAAAAATGAAAAATCGCCACGTCAGGAAAGGGTTAGACAGTACAGAGGATGCACTGTGGTCTCTTCAGGCAGCTGATCCATGGTGGTGGGAGTCGCACCTTCACCGATATGATATTGATGACCTAGCCTAAGGACCCCTTTAACATCTTCTGACAGACTGACAAGAGTATTACTGATGCACTGACTTTCTACCATTGTGTGATAATTTGCATGACACACACTAACTTACTAACGCACAGGATTTACTGACACTTTGATAAACAACTGCGTGACACACACACCTTGACATACATTTACTGACATGCTGGAAGATAAAACTATGTTACACCCAGCAAAAAGATAGAAGTACTCTGCAGTAAAATATACCAGATATGCTTTAAAATTGAAAAATATCTCTCTATAGCCTCTTGCTTAAACAAAGAGTAGCAGCCGAGGATGCCTTTGACTGAAATACACTATTGAGGCCCCTATACACTATTGAGGCCCCTATACACTGCTCGATTTGTCAGGAAGGAAGTGTTCTTTCCCAAAAATCTCCTGCTCTTCAGTGGAGGAGAAAGCTTTATTTACATACAGCGATCCCCTCCACAGTATGGGTAGGAGCGATCACAAGTGCCACCTAGTGACATACTGGCATACATTTACTGACTGGCTGTTCACACTTACACACTAACTATAGGAAAAAGCAAGCCTTTGTGGTGGCCAGGATCGCGAGCGCGCATAGGTAAGCGAACAGCCCCAGGACAGGCATAGTAGTCTTTGAGCTGTTCTTTTAAAGGGGTTGTCTCATCCCGGACAATGGGGGCATGTCGCTTAGGGTATGCCCCCATTGTCTTAGATGTGCGGGTCCCACCGCAGGGACCTGCTCCTATATCGAGAACAGAGCCCCACAAAGTGGTAATTGGAGGACTCCAGTCTGGCCACCACCAAGTGCTCTCCCCATAGAAGTGAAGGGTAGCGCACCGCGTATGACCGCTCCCATTCACTTTTATGGGTCCAACAAAAATGGCAGAGCCAGCACTCAGCTATTTTCGGCCGCCCCATAAAAAATGAATGGAGGGCGGATGCACACTCGCAGTGCGCCCTCCACTTCTTTTGGGGTTCCGTTCTCGATATAGGTGTGGGTCTCACCACTTGGAACCGCACCTATCAGACAATGGTGGCATATCCTAGCGATATGCCCCCATTGTCTGAGTGGAGACAACCCCTTTAAAGATATGGTAGCAGCAATGCATGCAGATAACGAAGTATTACAGGTTCAGGGCTTTCTCAATAGCCCTGGATCTGTCATACAAATCGCTACTGCTATCTTTCATCTTGTGAAAGGTGATCTATAGGAAAGCTTCAGGGATGTGCTGAACAAGCATGCGCAGGCAAGGGAGGATTCCATCATTTGCATAATGAATAACTGGCTTTTTTCTAGGGAATGCCGCGACCCTTTTTCACAAGGCAGGTAACATTTTAATCAGGATCAATCCTACCAGTCAGTATGCTCGCTTTAGTACAGTTGATCCTGCTGACAGGCACTCTTTAAATCAGTGATACCAATTATGGATACACAAGTGCAAGTGCACCAAAGTCAAATAACTTATAGGGTATATAGTAAAATCTATATAACAGGGCTACACCATAAGCGAACATTAAACCTACAAAACAAATACGTGCACAAATGCCCTATCCTTGAAAACTTATATTATTGTAAATTATATAATAAAAAGCCATCATATTGAAAATGAGTCACACAGTGGATTGACAGGGATGTAATAGTCCAGGGTGCACCACCAATGAGGCCAGGTGAGGCGATCGCCTCAGGCAGCACCAGGTAGAGGCAAGAGGGGGCAGCAGAAGGGCCATGGGCAATGAGCGCTCTCATTGTGGCAAAGGGGCTAGGTTAAGAAATTGGCAAGGGGTGGTGCCGTTTTAGTTTTCGCTATGTGCACCCCTGGTAATAGTACCTTCAAACGCCACATATACACATAGTGCTCAGTCAACAGTATATGGGATCATAGATAATTGTATAAAGAAGGGGTCCAGTGAGATGGACAGGTATTCTCACTGCTCATGAAATCTCATGTATGCACTGGCGCATGTGCAGTGAAAATCTCAGAATGGGGACGACCGCTGGGAGGTTAAAACATACAGAAGGAACTCGTTTGCTGCAGAATTTCTATAGGTTTTTGGTAGACTAAAGAACAGTTTCTATAACTCTTACGTTTCTGAAACGTAATTCTGTACTCGGCACCTCTCCACAAACGCACATAGCTGAGGACAGTGGCTGCAATAGTCACATGCCATATCCAGGCACATTTCAGCTGCAGTTTGATAACAGGAGCGGGAGTATTAGAGGAGCGCCACAGAGAACGGCGCTGGGGTAAGGGCGAGTATATAATGTGTTTTCTTATTGTAGGGCCATTTTAAAAAGGTGTTTTTTTTTTGTTTTGTTTTTTTAGCCCAAGAGTACAATGTAGTAATAAAAATTGCATTTGGAGGTGTCCATAGCCTTTAGAGGTTTTGTGCAAGAATGGAGGGGGTGGGGGGTTCCCTGCGCTGGCTCCCTTTCCTCCCGGCCTTCGATGCTCCGCTGCACACCCTCGCTGTAAAACATCTGGTTTGATGCTGCCTGCAGCCGATCACTAGCGGCAGAGGTGATCGGATCCCCTTGCGTCGTATGACCATTTGTTATGACACCGGGGGAGCTGGTCACTGCCGTGGCTAGTAATTGGTTGCAGGGGGTGTCAAAACGGATTTCTTCAGCGAGGGACTCCAGCAGAGCATCGCAGGCCTGGAGGAGAAGGAGCGGGGAGTCAGTGCCAAGAAGCAGGTAAGTAAGCTTACCTTGACAGGTCCGGCCAAGTGAGGAGGGTGGATGTTTGACAACCCCAGCACCCACACCCCCCTTCTTTTCTTGCACAACCCCTTTAAGGTAAAGGAAAAGGATAAATGCAGAACACTAGTTAAACACTAAAAATAACATATATATAACTGTAATATATAAAATGCTTTTTGTTAGCAGCTGGGAAAGATCCCTGTGCAGCTGATAACGGTTTTTCTTGCCACCTATAATTTCAGTAGCTACTTATAATAGCATCTTGTATATTGTCAGGCTTTCGCTGTGATTCATGCTCATTTAGCTGCCAGACAGTGCAAGTGACATGACTGCTTATCTGCAAAAGGGTCTTGTTTTGCAGGCTTGAACTGCTTGCATCGCAGGTCACTTCATAGCATTAGAAGAATAGAACATTTGACAAGCAGTTTGCTTTACCTCTTTAATGGTGTATTCCACAGCCCGATGAGGCAGATGATTGTCAGGAAGGAAGCGTTCCCTCCCAGCAGTGGAGGAGACCACTGCTATTATATGACGATTTATTGAGAAAGAAGCGTTCTTTCCCTACAACTGGCTGCTCGTTCAGTGTGTGGGGGGGGGGGAGCGCTGAATTTACATGCAGCGATCACCTCCACAGTAGGAGTATGAGCAATCGCTATTGTGATCTCTCGTCTTCTGATTCGCTGACCAGCAATGCAGCGCTATCTGTTTCGACTGCACAATCTCATGCCCAGAAAAATAGCTTACTTGCCTTCACTAACAACCGTTTCACTCGATGAAAGAGTGTTTTGCTCATGCATCGGTTGATCTGCTGCACCTTTGGACGGGCAGATTGTTGGGAATGAGCATTCCCAGGGACGTTCGTCTCTGTTAACCACCTCAGCCCCCATAGCTTAAACCCCCTTAATGACCAGGCCACTTTTTACACTTCTGACCTACACTACTTTCACCGTTTATTGCTCGGTCATGCAACTTACCACCCAAATGAATTTTACCTCCTTTTCTTCTCACTAATAGAGCTTTCATTTGGTGGTATTTCATTGCTGCTGACATTTTTACTTTTTTTGTTATTAATCGAAATTTAACGATTTTTTAGAAAAAGACATTTTTCACTTTCAGTTGTAAAATTTTACATATACCACATTTTACATATACCCATGCGGGGTGAGAGAAATATCTTGGCAAAAGACAACTTTTCCCATTTTGTTATACAAAGTTGGCATTTGACCAAGATATTTCTCTCACCCAGCATGGGTATATGTAAAATGACACCCCAAAACACATTGCCCACCTTCTCCTGAGTACGGCGATACCACATGTGTGACACTTTTTTGCAGCCTAGATGCGCAAAGGTGCCCAAATTCCTTTTAGGAGGGCATTTTTAGACATTTGGATCCCAGACTTCTTCTCACGCTTTAGGGCCCCTAAAAAGCCAGGGCAGTATAAATACCCCACATGTGACCCCATTTTGGAAAGAAGACACCCCAAGGTATTCAATGAGGGGCATGGCGAGTTCATAGAAAAAAAAAATTTTTGGCACAAGTTAGCGGAAATTGATTTATTATTTTTTTTTTTCTGACAAAGTCTCCCTTTCCGTTAACTTGAGACAAAAATTTCAATCTTTCATGGACTCAATATGCCCCTCAGCGAATACCTTGGGGTGTCTTCTTTCCAAAATGGTGTTATTTGTGGGGTGTTTGTACTGCCCTGGCATTTGAGGGTCTCCGCAATCATTACATGTATGGCCAGCATTAGGAGTTTCTGCTATTCTCCTTATATTGAGCTTACGGGCAATGAGATTATTTTTTTCCGTTCAGCCTCTGGGCTGAAAGAAAAAATGAACGGCACAGATTTCTTCATTCGCATCGATCAATGTGGATGAAAAAATCTCTGCCAAAAAAAAAAAGAGGGGAAAGGCGTCTGCCAGGACATAGGAGCTCCGCCCAACATCCATACCCACTTAGCCCGTATGCCCTGGCAAACCAGATTTCTCCATTCACATCAATCGATGTGGATGAATAAATCATTGCCGGGATTTTTTATTTTTTTTATATATACAAAGTGTTTGCCAAAGCATATGAACACCGCCGCCTCCTCAGCTCATATGCCTCGGCAAACATATCTTTTACTGCAGAGGAGAAATCTCGTCTTGCAGCGCCGCATACACCGACTTGTGTGTAATCTGACAGCAGCGCAATGCTTCTGTCAGAATGCACATCAGTGCTGCAGCTAGTCGATCGGTTGGTCCACCTCGAAGGTAAAAAAAAAAAATGAAAAAAAACAGGCCGCAACGCAATAAATTTTATTAACTTTATAATAACTTTTGAACAGAACATATAAACTTTTTTTTAACTTTTTGAACTGAAAGTTTTTTGCTTACTGGTGTTTTTTTTTTTTTTTTTACCTTTATAGGACAAACCTCTCCTTCCCCATGGGACAATGTGCAAAGCGCAAATCGCCCAAAGATGTGGCGAAGTACATTATGCACTTTATCCCAGGTGAAAGGAGAGGTTTGCAGCAGCTGTGAGAGAGAGGGCCCTAAATAGCCCTGTGCGCCTGTCCTGTGAGATGCAATCCCTATGCTAAGTGTACCTGTGTGTGGTACTTCCGGAAACACTCTCCAAAGCATAGGGCAGGGTGGTCAGGGCAGTCAGGACAGAAATAGCGGGTGTCACGCCTTATTCCACTCCTGCTACAGACACGACATCTTTTTCGGGGTGACGGTTGGGTTGAGGTACCAGGAACGACACTGGGGAAATGTCGCTCGTGTAGACGGCTAACTACACTGGTGGATGGGGCCACGGAACCTTCTGGATACAGGAGGTTCTCGATGATCTCTTCCTGAAATTTGAGGAAGGATCGTGTTCTCCCAGCCTTACTGTAGAGAACAAAACTATTATATGCAGCCAATTGAATTAAATATACAGACACCACCTTATACCAGCGTCTGGTGCGTCGGGAAACTAAATACGGAGACAACATCTGGTCATTAAAGTCCACCCCTCCCATGAGCAAATTATAGTCGTGGACACAGAGGGGCTTTTCAATGACACGGGTTGCTCGCTCAATTTGTATTGTCGTGTCTGCGTGAATGGAGGAGAGCATGTAAACGTCACTCTTGTCTCTCCATTTCACCGCGAGCAGTTCTTCGTTACACAAGGCAGCCCTCTCCCCCCTTGCAAGACGGGTGGTAACGAGCCGTTGGGGAAAGCCTACGCGACTAGTTCGCGCGGTGCCACAGCAGCCAATCTGTTCTAGGAACAAATGCCTGAAGAGGGGCACACTTGTGTAGAAATTATCCACATAAAGATGGTACCCCTTGCCAAATAAGGGTGACACCAAGTCCCAGACTGTCTTCCCACTGCTCCCCAGGTAGTCAGGGCAACCGACTGGCTCCAGGGTCTGATCTTTTCCCTCATAGATCCGAAATTTGTGGGTATAGCCTGTGGCCCTTTCACAGAGCTTATACAATTTGACCTCATACCGGGCGCGCTTGCTTGGGATGTATTGTTTGAAGCCAAGGCGCCCGGTAAAATGTATTAGGGACTCGTCTACGCAGATATTTTGCTCTGGGGTATACAAATCTGCAAATTTCTGGTTGAAGTGGTCTATGAGGGGCCGAATTTTGTGGAGCCAGTCAAAAGCTGGGTGGCCTCTGGGACGAGAGGTGCTGTTGTCGCTAAAGTGCAGGAAACGCAGGATGGCCTCAAATAGTGCCCTGGACATAGCAGCAGAGAACATGGGCATGTGATTAATCGGGTTCGTGGACCAATATGACCGCAATTCATGCTTTTTGGTTAGACCCATGTTGAGGAGAAAGCCCAGAAAAATTTTAATTTCGGAAACTTGGACTGGTTTCCACCGGAAAGGCTGGGCATAAAAGCTTCCCGGGTTGGCGGATATAAATTGAGTGGCATACCGATTTGTTTCTGCCACGACTAAGTCCAAGAGCTCCGCCGTCAAGAACAGCTCAAAAAATCCCAGGGCGAACCGATCTGAGCTGTCTCAACCCGAACTCCAGACTGGGCGGTGAAAGGGGGAACTAATGGTGCGGCTGAAGTTGGTGACTGCCAATCAGGATTTGCCAGCACCTCAGGGACTCTAGGGGGTCTACGGGCCTGTCTGTGCGGTGGCTGCGACGGGGTAACTACTGCACGTGCCACCGTACCAGCTTCAACTGCCCTTCTGGTGCTCGCCACGTCACCATGTTGTACGGCAGTGCTGGTACTAGGTCCAGGGAGGGCTGCGCTGCTGGTGTATGCCTCACCACGTGATCCGACAGCGCCAGCCCCACTCTGCTGCTCTTGAAGCGGATCCTGCGCAACCTGTGGTCTAGCGACACGGGGCCGGGTACGCCTGGTGCTATCAGGGACCTCAACCTCCTCGTCCGAACTTTGGGTCAGACTGCCACTGCTTTCTACAGGTTCATATTCTGACCCGCTAGATTCGTCAGGTGAGGGTTCCCATTCCTCATCCGAATCCTGTAGGCCTCTTCAGAAGAATACCCCCTGTTTGACATTTGGACTACTAAATTTAGGGGTATTCCCTGAGACTACCCAAGAAAAAAAGCAAGCCTGTCTTACAAAGGGGAGGCTAGCGAAGTACCGGAGGCCGCTGCGCTTTTATCGCCGCAGCGCTTGGAAAGTGATTGTGCAGTGATCAAAAAAATATATATTTTTTGTCACTGCGGCGGGGCGGGTGTGGGTGAACGCACGTGTGAGCGACCGATCAGGCCTGATCGGGCAAACACTGCGTTTTGGGTGGAGGGCGAGCTAAGGTGACACTAATACAATTATAGATCTGACTGTGATCAGTTTTGATCACTTACAGATACTATAAAAGTACAAATGCTGATTAGCGATACGCTAATCAGTGACTGCGGTGGGCTGGGCGCTAACTGACGCTAAACTACCTAACCAAGGGTAGTTTCACTAGATGATTGACAGGGGCGATCAAGGGGTTAATTGGGGTGATGGGGGGTGATCTGGGGCTAAGTGTAGTGTTTGGTGGCTACTCACTGTGATGTCTGCTCCTCTGCTGGAACCAACCGACGAAAAGGACCAGCAGAGGAGCAGACAAGCCATTTAACACATTATATTTACAAATATAATGTGTTATCTGGCTTGTGATTAGATTTTTTGAAAATCGCCAGCCTGCCAGCCACGATCATTGGCTGGCAGGCTGGTGACGAAATACTTCTTTAACTTTTGCCGCCCCGCGATGCGCATTCGCGGGCCGGCTTTGAGCGAAATCTCGCGTCTCGCGAGATGACGCATATATGCGTGACTGTGCGCAGGGCTGCCGCCTCCGGAACGCGATCCTGCGTTAGGCGGTCCGGAGGCGGTTAATCTGCGCGATTATCGGCACATGTAATTCAAATGTTTGAGGATGTGGGATTGCAGTAGCGATCCCTCGTTCTCATACTGTGGAGGAGATTACTGCATGTAAATGTAGCTTTCTCCTCCACTGAGCAAGCAGCCGGCTGTCGGGAAGGAATGCATCCCGACAATCTGCTGCTCATTGCAATATGTAAATGCGCCTTTACACAGAGAATGCTATCAATCACTGATAAGACCACTCCCGTGTACAGCTATTAGCGATGAGCGAAGCGAGTTTTGGATGTTACATCCGAAGATGCTTCGTTCAAAACTTCGGATGAGCCGGTTAGTTGGCAAAGTCGCTTTAAAACTTGAGTTCGGTTTCAAGTTTTAAAGTGGTTTTCCACTTAAATAAATTACCGCTGTTATTCAACAGTCACGTGCAACTTTTTGAATAACTAACTTTGTCTCATTGGAACCCATACATTTTAATACTGTTTCGGATCTCTGTACAGTAATAATCCAAAGTATTGAGCGAAGTGCCTTTGGATGTAACATCCAAAACTCACTTTGCTCATCTCTAGCAGCTATCAATGACTGACCGCTATCTTTGTATATACACTTAGGCTGCTTTCGCATCTGCGCTTTGTATTTCGGTTTTGAGATCCGGCAGAGGATCTCAAAACCGGAGCAAAACGCTTCTGTTCGATTTAATACATCAGAATGCATACGTTCAGATCGTATACGGTTGTATTAAATTGAGACTGAGCAAACCGGATCTGTCACTAAAAACAATGCAAGTCAATGGGTGACGGATCAGTTTTTTTGGGATCCAGTTTGTTCCGTTTCGCAGACCCCCTTGCTGCTGTTTTGTGTCCGGTCACAAAATGGAACAAAACGGAAACGTTTTGCTCTGGTTTTGAGACCCGCTGGATCTCAAAACTAATACAAAGTGCAGATGTGAAAGTAGCCTTACACAGAGGATGCTATCAATCACTGATAACACCTTCCTGTGTACAGTTATCAGTGACTGACAGCTATCTATGTATACACACTTACACAGAGGATGCCATCAATCACTGATAACACCTTCCTGTGTACAGTTATCAGTGACTGACAGCTATCTATGTATACACACTTACACAGAGGATGCTATCAATCACTGATAACACCTCCCCCATATACAGCTATCAGTGTCTGACAGCTATCTATGCATACACACTTACACAGAGGATGCCATCAATCACTGATAACACCTCCCCTGTGTACAGCTATCAGTGACTGACTGCTATCTATGTATACACACTTAGGTTACATGCACACGACCGTGCTGTTTTTTGCGGTCCGCAAACCACGGATCAGCGAAAAACTGAAGCCGCCCGTGTGCCTTCCGCAATTTGCGGAACGGGTGGCCCATTGTAGACATGCCTATTCTTGTCCGTAAAATGGACAAGAATAGGACATGCTATATTTTTTTGGCGGACCCACAGAACGGAGGCGGACAGCACACGGAGTACTGTCCGCATCTTTTGCGGCCCCATTGAAGTGAATGGGTCCGCATCCGAGCCGAAAAAACGGCAGCTCGGATGCGGACCAAAATAACGGTCGTGTGCATGAGGCCTTACACATAGAATGCTATCAGTCAGTGATAGTACAGACCCCATGTAAAACTAAAGTTAGTTCAGAGATTTTAATATATAAATTACAAGTTTTACGGAATCTTTTCTCACACAACCTGTTCAGCTTCTCCTGCTCTATAATATGCTGCTGGCAGATTGTTTTGCATTTCATGATGCCAGGTTCTCTTTAGGCTACCTGCACACAATGCGGATTACGTAAGTTGTTTCTTTTAATCACATTTTCATGTGGAAAAAAACACAGTATAAGGCCTTATGCACACGGCCGTTGCGTGGCTGTTCTGTGCATTGGGGACCGCAATTGCGGTCCTCAATGCACAGGCAACATCCGTGCAGCGGGCCGGACCCATTCAACTTGAATGGGTCCGTGGTCTGTCCGCACCACAAAAAAAATATGACACGTCATATTTATTTGCGGTGCGGAACAACGGAAAGAAGCACCACGGAAGCACTCCGTAGTGCTTCCGGTGTTCCGTGACTCCGTTCCGCATCTCTGGAATTGCGTGGTGCACGCGGCCGTGGATTTCTGACCCGCCGTTTGCGGCCCGCAATACCGCCACTGCCGCCCAACGGCTGTGTGCATGAGGCCTAATACAGTACCAGAAAAGTGAGTGAGATTTGGGGTAGTTTTAGATGCCGGTCTTAATACCCCTTGCGCTGTCTCATGATGCTCTTAAGTTATGTAGAGGTGGTGATGGTGAACTCTACAAAGCGTTCAAGAGAGGACTAGGCGTCTTGAGAGTAACAATATTACAAAAGCAGTAGTATAGTACAGCTCACCCATTACAGCGAAGTCGCCCAGAAAATGCTGAGCTTGCAGAAGGGAGAATGAGAAATTCCAGAGATCTTCTAAAACAAATCCATCTTTATTGAAGCATATAGAATCCAGTATGAGCCAAAATCAGATGTATGTAGTCAAAGAACAAACAGTTTTTGATGCATTTTGGACTGCTAGCCAGGCCAAAACGCGTCACAAACAATGTGTTTTTTTAACTATATAAGTCTGACTTTGGAGTATACTGGATTTTATATGCATTAATAAAGATGGATTTGTTTTAGAAGATCTCTGGAATTTCTCTTTCTCCTTTTAACAATATTACAAGTTATATTGACCCTGGAGAAGGATCGTTGATCCAAGGAGTTAAGGTCCCTTTATACGGCCACTGTATTTATATGCAGTAATCTCCTCCACAGTATGAGGAGCAGTGATTGGTAACGCTATTGCTTGTCTCCATACAGAATCATTGTTTGCCGACAGCAGATCATGTCGTCTAATCGCGCTCTGCCGTCAGCAAACAACGATTTACACAAACAAGCATATTATCCGCCAGATAGTTGCTAACGAGCTTTCCTATGAACGCTTGTTAGCGATTATCTGGCCAATTCTCGGCCTGTGTAAAGGGGCACTTTAGTCTGATTGCCTGATTTGGAGATGGGAAGGGTTTTGTACTCTAATTAGTAAAATTGGCTTCTACCTCATGAGGACTTTTTGCTTTCCTCCGAAGGAGTCTCGGATTGCGGAGCGACTAACCATTGCACTGCAATCTGCGCCTGAAATATGCCTAATTTGGGCGTATTTCATCTTGATAAATGACCCCCTATGTTACTAATGTGTTTTGTGCTCCATTCTTGAACAATGCAGTAGTCTGACTTCTACTGTGCTGAATTCTATTGGACTTTAGCTGTGTGCATAGTATGTGGTGGGACTAAAAGCTGTCGCAAGCAACTTATTGTGGGCAATGGAGTAGTCTTCTCAAAGTGTTGGTCTTTTTCAGTATTTTTATCTTCTTGCACAGGATCCTGTTCTCGCAAAGACAGAGAGGCACGCACACAACAGACATCATGGCGCGTGTCTCCAGACTTCAAGATGCTGAAGAGGTACAAGTCTCAGGTCCTTGAGGTGCGCAGCAAGCTTTCTGCTGTGAAGAGCCAGATATGTGAAGTCAGGAGCAGTAGTGCTGGGCCTAATGAAGGCCAAACAAATGGCAATGGGGAGCTGGACGCCTTAGCAACCGGAAGTGGGGACGGATGTAGCAAGTTACAGGAACTCGGAATGGAGTTGCTTCGAAAATCTTCTCTAGCAAGCTGTTACGTGAGAAACAGTAAGTCTTAAATTGCATGTGTTGTACTTTTTTATATTATGGGTTCTGATGCCATCTTCCTGGAACAGATGAGAACTTATTAGACACAGGATGTCCTAGACTGTGGAGGGGTTAGGGATTAAATTAGTTAGCAGACAAAAGGCCAAACTGTAAGGCTTCTTTCACGCTCGCGGTATAGTTTTGGCAGGCTGTTCCTGCCGAGAACAGCCTGCCGGAGCTGGCTGTATCTGGCATTGCCGGATGTTACTGCAATGCCCACCAGCCCGATTGACAATAATGGGGTACAGTGCAGATCCGGACGAATCTCAACATATTTCCCAGGTAGCGGCAATGGGACCTCGTTGTTTTCAATTGGGCCGGCGGGCATTGTAACAACATCTGGCAGTGCCGGATCCAGAGAGCTCTGGCAGGCTGTTCTCTGCCGGATGCAGCCACAGACAGTACATTTCCAGCCCATCCGGTGCTAGTGAATAGTGCTGTATGTATCCATAGATCAGATGATGCACTTCAAAAGCAGCCTTGTCATAATTCACATTTTCCTCATAAATAACTTATGTTCTTATGATCGGGGAACTTGAGTGCCAGGATTTTCAGCCTTAGAAAATCTACTGAATTATCTATTGGTTGAAAGGATTAATATTTCATATGCGTGTTTGCTATGCCTGGTTTGGTAAAAATGGCCTGTAAAACTTGCTGGTTGTTTAATCTTTGTCAGAGATTGCCCGTACGTATGGATAGTGGCAGCATTGTGAGTGGACGTGTTTGTGGGTCGCTTGGTAGCCTAATGCGTTAGGCGAGTGTGAAAGCAAGGGTGGAAGCGGAGCTCCTTGTTCAGGGTCCATTCATACGTCCGCAACTGTTTTGCGGTCCGCAAATTGCGTATCCGTAAAACACGGACACTGGCCATGTGCGTTCCACACATGGCCGGCACTGTAATAGAAATGCCTATTCTTATCTGTGTCTGCGGACAAGAATAGGACATGTTCTATTTTTTTGCGGGGACGCAAACAGAAGTGCGGCTGCGGACAGCACACTGCGTGCTTTGTGACCCCATTGAAAATTGCGGAACGGATGCGGACCCATTTTGCGGACGTGTGAATGGACCCTAACAGTCACATCCAAGGTCACAGGTGCACCCTTGTAGCCTGTCCGGTTGCATGTGTGCCCGATCGTGACATAGTTTTATAGCGGTTTGTGCTGTGATGTTTCATCATACTGTGCTAGGTATGTATGTACGGAGTGTATATGTATGTGTGCAAATGAATCATACATTATATAGTCAGTATTTTTCTTTTCTTATTACGGTATCTCAAGTTGACAATCCAATTTAAAGTCATACCTAAATACTAGCTGAAATCCTACTTCTGCCGCACTTTCTTAATACAAAGGGTAATGATTACTGTAATGACCCGCTGGCTATTAGAGCTCACAGAAGAGAGCGTTATTAATGGCAACAGGCCTTTTTGCCATATTTGAGAATTGCGCTCAGCAGCAAATGCATAGCCAGAAATAAAATTCATTTGGTCCCAAAAACTGAATTGTCCGTATGCTGCAATGACATTTTTTTTTAGCTTTTAAAGGGGTTTTCCAGTTACAATGATCTTTAAGCAAGTGCCCACAGCCAGCCTGCTGAAACTGAAGATGTATACTTACCTGTTCTGGTCTTCCACGCCACTTTATCTTCCGGTCCCCATATCGTTTTATTCTGGTGGTGCATGACGGGCACATGCACCGCTCCAGCCAATGACTGGCTTCAGAGGTGATGAAGCAGCACGTCACAGCTGGAGCCAGTCATTGGCTGGAGCAGTGCATGTGACCATGTCCATGCCCTGCCAGGTGTAAACAGAGCTGGGACCGGAAGATGGAGACAGTGGGTGCAACATGGAGCAGGAAAGTATGGATTTTCTGTTTCAGGGGGCAGGCTCCGGGCACTTGCTTAAAAATCGCTATAACAGGAAAACCCCTATAACTTATTGTGTTTTGTAAAAATGATTAACATATTGTGCAGTCCTTAAATGGGTTTTCCAACCTTTTGGGAAACTCCTGTATAGGCTGCCTATAGCTAAAAATAAAAATGTCACATAACTTTCTTCGTGCTGACAGTTACATGGTCACTTGCCAGTCTTTGATCATTTGGCCAAAGAAAGGATAGCGCTGTTCTGTTAGGGGCCAGCTGTTCCGTTCCACAAAATACGGAATGCAAGCGGATGTCATCCGTATTTTTTACGGTCCACAAAATGCAAACGGTCGTGTGTATGAGCCCTCAAGCGTATATGGTGCGTATTTTATGAACCGGAATCCTCTGCTAATGAATGGAGCTATTCACATGGGCGTATAATTTCCATCAGTATTTAAGATCTGAAGCAAATCCGAGTTTTGTGCTTTTCATGCCCATTTCCCAAAAATCTGCATGGAAATCCTGAAGCAATACTGATGGTATATCGTCAGGAATCCATGCATAATCCAGAGGCAGAATGCTGACTGATTTCAGTACGCTTGTGTGAAAGAGGCCTAAGGCTGGGTTCACATATTTCTTTTTTTTTTTTTTGGAGGAAGTTTTGAGGCAGGTTCTTCAGCCAAAGCCAGAAGTGGATCCAACAGGAAGGAGGCGTGTAAGTCCTTCCTTTTGTATTTCCGATTCTTTTTGAATCCACTTCTGGCTTTGGCTGAAAAATCTGCCGCAAAACCTCCTCCAAAAAACTCTGTGAACTTACTGTACCCTAATGGTCTGTTCACATGTGACTGAAATGCTGCAGGTTTTTTGCAGCAGAAAATGTACACCGATTCTGTTGGAAATCCACAGCAGAAAAACATACACAAATGGTTTATTATTTGTTGTGGATTTCATTGTGGAAACGCTTCAGGTGTGACGCAGATTTCATTCTTCACATTGCAAAGATAAAATCTGCTATGAAAATCCACGCCAAATACGGTATTCACATGCCGCAGATGTAAAATCTCCATCATGGGCCAATTTCCGCTGCAGTTTTTTCCCCCACAAGTGTGTGAATAAAAATTGCCAAAAACGCACTCCGTTTTTTTAGTAGTGTATTTGCTGCATGAAAATCTGTGACTGCATTTCAGTCACATGTGAATGTACCCTAATGTGGGATGGTTGGCAAGTCTCTTCCTCATTCTTTTCTCCTATGCATAAACACAATCCTGTAAATAATGGCAGTCTGCATGAAAAACAGGTGAATGTCATCTACAGCCTGATTTTAGGCCTAGTTCACACTGCAGTGATTGTGAGCCAAAACTAGAAGTGGAGTGTATGGAGAGATGAGGTGTAATGGAAAGATTTGCTCCTGTTCTGTGTTTTTGACCAGTACCTGGTTTTAGCTCACAATCACTGATGGAAATCACTGGCCAAATCACTGCAGTGTGAACTAGGGCTTAGACCTTGTTTCAACCTCCTGCACCATTGGGCAGTTTTGTATTGATCCCTTCCAGAAGGGAAAGTACACTGCTCAAAAAAATAAAGGGAACACTTAAACAACACAATGTAACTCCAAGTCAATCACACTTCTGTGAAATCAAACTGTCCACTTAGGAAGCAACACCGAGTGACAATCAATTTCACATGCTGTTGTGCAAATGGAATAGACAACAGCTGGAAATTATAGGCAATTAGCAAGACACCCCCAATAAAGGAGTAGTTCTGCAGGTGGTGACCACAGACCACTTCTCAGTTCCTATGCTTCCTGGCTGATGTTTTGGTCACTTTTGAATGCTGCCGGTGCTTTCACTCTAGTGGTAGCATGAGACGGAGTCTACAACCCACACAAGTGGCTCAGGTAGTGCAGCTTATCCAGGATGGCACATCAATGCGAGCTGTGGCAAGAAGGTTTGCTGTGTCTGTCAGCGTAGTGTCCAGAGCATGGAGGCGCTACCAGGAGACAGGCCAGTACATCAGGAGACGTGGAGGAGGCCGTAGGAGGGCAACAACCCAGCAGCAGGACCGCTACCTCCGCCTTTGTGCAAGGAGGAACAGGAGGAGCACTGCCAGAGCCCTGCAAAATGACCTCCAGCAGGCCACAAATGTGCATGTGTCTGCTCAAACAGTCAGAAACAGACTCCATGAGGGTGATATGAGGGCCCGACGTCCACAGGTGGGGGTTGTGCTTACAGCCCAACACCGTGCAGGACGTTTGGCATTTGCCAGAGAACACCAAGATTGGCAAATTCGCCACTGGCGCCCTGTGCTCTTCACAGATGAAAGCAGGTTCACACTGAGCACATGTGACAGACGTGACAGAGTCTGGAGACGCCGTGGAGAACGTTCTGCTGCCTGCAACATCCTCCAGCATGACCGGTTTGGCATTGGGTCAGTAATGGTGTGGGGTGGCATTTCTTTGGAGGGCTGCACAGCCCCCCATGTGCTCGCCAGAGGTAGCCTGACTGCCATTAGGTACCGAGATGAGATCCTCAGACCCCTTGTGAGACCATATGCTGGTGCGGTTGGCCCTGGGTTCCTCCTAATGCAAGACAATGCTAGACCTCATGTGTCTGGAGTGTGTCAGCAGTTCCTGCAAGACGAAGGTATTGATGCTATGGACTGGCCCGCCCGTTCCCCAGACCTGAATCCAATTGCACCACAGACTGTCCAGGAGTTGGAAGATGCTTTAGTCCAGGTCTGGGAGGAGATCCCTCAGGAGACCGTCCGCCACCTCATCAGGAGCATGCACAGGCGTTGTAGGGAGGTCATACAGGCACGTGGAGGCCACACACACTACTGAGCCTCATTTTGACTTGTTTTAAGGACATTACATCAAAGTTGGATCAGCCTGTAGTGTGTTTTTCTACTTTAATTTTGAGTGCGACTCCAAATCCAGACCTCCATCGGTTGAAAAATTTGATTTCCACTTTTTAATTTTTGTGATTTTGTTGTCAGCACATTCAACTATGTAAAGAACAAAGTATTTCAGAAGAATATTTAATTAATTCAGATCTAGGATGTGTTATTTTTGTGTTCCCTTTATTTTTTTGAGCAGTGTATAATGTGGGCCGAGTAGGTGAGCCTGAGCGAGCAACCACTACATATTGCGGTGTTATACACAGCAGAGTGCAAGGGCTTGGATCGGAGAGAATTCTGATCTTGCTGGTGTAACCCCTTACATGTCCTGGTCAGTAGTGATCACAGCATCTAAACTTTTATTTTGTAAAACATAGCAAAAACGGTATAAAGTTGGTATATTCCTAATCGCGCTGACCTGAAAAAGAAAGTTAAAACATCATTTTTATCGTGCAGTGGATAAAAACTGGTAAGCATATGCGGAATTGTATTTCTTTTGTCCATTCCATCCCAAAAATTTATATAGAAATATTTTTTCAATACAAGATACAATATGTTAAATGGTGCCATTAAAATTTGCAACTTGTCCGGCAAAAAATATGCCCTCGTATAGCTATGTGGACAGAAAAATAAAAGTTATGGCAAGGCGGTGAGGGAAAAAAGGGCAACGAAAAACTAAAATTAGCTGCGATCTCTTTGAGATTATTTTCTCGCCCATATTCCTTGGGGGACACAGGAAACCATGGGTATAGCTCTGCTCCCTAGGAGGCGTGACACTAAGTGAAAGCTGTAAGCCCCTCCTCCATCAGCTATACCCTTCAGCCTGGAGAAGAGACTGCCAGTTTTTGCTTAGTGTCCAAGGAGGCAAGACACCCCCTGCTTATGCAGGGTTGTTTTCCTATGATTTTTTATTTTTGCGTTATTTGTTGTTTTTAATTAGATTTTTTTCTACCTACAGGGACAACAGAGGCGCATTAGACCCCTTTGTTTCTCCCGGGGTTGAGTTGCGCCAGTGCCGGTAATTCCGCACTGCCGCCTCCCCCACAGAAGACAAGGTGGACCAGGGCAGCCTCGCTCCCCTGCGTCCCGCCAGCTCAGGGTCGCCCGCACGCCAAGTCCCTCCCCTGGCTTTCTGCCACTGCGGTGCCAGGAGCTGAAGGGGCGACCCCCGCTGGATGGACTGAGGGCGAAGACAGCGTATGGTGAGAGTGGCTGCTCCAGCCTCCCCTTCCTCCCTCCCACCGCTGCTACATCCCCATGGCCGCTGCTACACCCCCCATGACCACTGCTACATGGCCACTGCTACATGGCCTCCCCCCCCCCGGGCATATCGGGACAGTTACCGGGCATAGTTTGGGGGGGAGTTTATCTGGGCAAGTCCTTGGCAGGGACGCTGCCTTACAGGGGACGGCTGGGGGCCGCTTACTTGGCGTGAACGGCGCCATTTCATGGCCGGCACTTCATCACCTTGGGGGTTAAAATCATTTTGCCGCGCGCGCGGCTCTGCTTCTGCTTCAGCGCGGCAGAGGGGGGGCGCAGCTTCCTACATGCGCTCCGCTACTTCCGGTTTCATCGGGCTCCACTTCTCACAGTGCTGCGTGGAATCCTCTCTGCCGTGCGATCCTGAAGCCATTCATCTCCGTGCTGCTGCCTCTCCTCCACAGCCTCCTCAGTCTGTTCCCCTTACCGCTGCCGCTTGCATCATCCGGGTCTGGTAGGACTGTTAACCCCCTCCGTGCCACAGTACTGTTGCTTGGGTGTTATCCCCGTTCCTTTTCTTTGGGGTCTCCCACTTTAAGTGCAACATCCTTTTTCCACCATGTCAGACCCTTCTGCAGCCGCCAAGCCTTGGTACCATGCCTGTACTGCTTGTAGGGAACCCTTTCCCCGGGGGCAGTCTGATCCGCACTGTACTGCATGCCGAGCTCCACCGCAGCCTCAGTCGCCCGCTGTGTCGCTCCCTGCTTCCTCTGACCCGCCTGACTGGGCTAGATCCCTGTCCCAGGCCGTGGAAAGCCTCACTCATGTCGTGGGCCGCCTAATAGACAGGCCACCTACCCCACAGGACGCCACTCTGACTGTCGCGCCCTCCGGGTCCACTGCTTCTGCCGCTGCAGCGGGTTCACTCTCTCCTAGTGACCCCTCCCGAGCTAGGCACTCTCAGAAGCGTATTAGAGTAGAGCGAGCCTCCTCCTCTGAGGCCTCACTCTCCCCGCCACGCGTGCGCACCCAGACGGGCCTCTCCTCTCCAAGGGATTCGCTCTCTGAAGGTGAATTGGCGGTTTCAGATTTGGAAATGGACTCGGCCCTGCCGTCCAAGCTAGCCTCAGCGATGGGTCAACTCATCTCTGATATTCGTGACACCTTTAAGGTGCAGGATGATCCCCCTAGCTCTGACGCAGCTAGCGTCTCCTTTATCAGACCCAGGCAGGCCTCAAAAGTCTTTCCAATCCACTCTGATTTCTCCTCCGTGGTGTCTAAGGCTTGGGCTCGCCCGGACGCCCGTTTTGTCAACCCCAAGAAGCTGGACATTTGCTATCCTTTTCCAGCCGATGTCGTGGCCACCTGGTCTTCCCCACCCAAGGTGGACCCCCCTGTGGCCCGGCTGTCAAAGAACACAGCCATCCCTGTTCCCGACGGATCCTCTCTTCAGTCAGCGGAGGACCGTCGCATGGAGACCCTTTCCAAGGGCATTTTTGCTGCCTCCGGTTCTGCTCTCAGACCGGTTTTTGCCTCTGCTTGGGCAGGGAAAGCAATCTCTGCTTGGGGTGCGCAGCTGGAACAGGAGTTGGACTCGGACGTCCCCATCCAGGACCTACGTTCCTTGGCCCAGCTTATTATTCGGGCCGGGAATTTTGTTTGTGAGGCCTCCCTTGATGCGGGAGCCCTTATTGCACGCTCCTCCGCCCTGGCAGTTGCCGTCAGGAGGGAGCTCTGGCTGAAGGTTTGGAAAGCGGACGCTGCCTCCAAACGTTCCCTGGCGGGGCTACCGTTTGCGGGTTCCCGCCTTTTCGGGGTCCGCTTAGACGAACTTATTTCGGAGGCCACGGGTGGTAAAAGCACCCATCTTCCTCAACCCCAAGCCAGGGGCGCCCCCCGCGGACGCCCTGGTGCGTCTCGTTTTCGGTCCTCCCGCAGGGCCTCTGGGGCTCCCCCCACAGCTGCCGCTTCGGCTCCTCCCCAGGATAAGCGTAGGAAGCCGTTTTTTCGGGCGCAGCCCTCCTGGCGCAAGCCGCAGGCTGCCCGCACACCCGCAGCAAAACAGTCCTCTGCCTGAAGGCGCGCCCCCACCCACCCGGGTGGGGGGCCGGCTCCTCCTTTTCAGGGACGTCTGGATGGCTCACGTCTCCGACGCCTGGGCCCTCGAAATTGTGTCCTCCGGATACAAAATCGAATTTGCATCCTTCCCTCCAGATCGGTTCTTTCGCTCCCGCCCGCCGCGGGACCCGAAAAGCGCGGCTGCGTTCTCCGCGGCCGTTCAAGCCTTACTGGACAGGGGGGTGATTACCCCCGTTCCTCTAGAGGAAAGGTTCCAAGGGTTCTACTCGAACCTCTTTGTAGTTCCCAAGAAGGGAGGTTCGGTGCGGCCCATTTTGGACCTCAAAAAGCTCAACCGTTTTCTCCTTCTTCGACGGTTTCGGATGGAGTCCCTCCGTTCCGCGGTGGCTTCCCTGGAGCAGGGAGATTTCATGTCTTCCATCGATATACAGGATGCCTACCTCCATGTTCCGGTAGCCCGGTGTCACCATCGCTTCCTCCGATTCGCCGTAGGGGACCTCCACTTCCAATTTGTCGCCCTTCCCTTCGGGCTGGCAACAGCCCCCCGGGTGTTCACCAAGGTCCTGGCCCCGGTCTTGGCCTTACTCCGTTCCAGGGGTGTTTTTCTGCTACCGTACTTGGACGATATCCTCATCAAGGCTCCGTCCCTTTCTCAAGCGGTTGCCAGCGTGGATCTCGCTCTAGAGACTCTGGCGAGGTTCGGTTGGGTCATCAACTTCCCCAAGTCCTCCCTTCCCCCCTCCAGACAACTAGTCTTCCTGGGAATGCTTTTAGACACGGGAGCGGCGGAGGTACGTCTTCCCTCGGAAAAACGTCTGATCCTCCGTGGGGCGGTTCGGGGTCTCCTTCTCCACCGTCAACCGTCCTTCCGCTTCTGCATGCGGGTCTTGGGGCAAATGGTTGCCTGCTTCGAGGCGATCCCATTTGCGCAGTTTCACTCCCGCCCTCTCCAACGGGCGATCCTCTCCTCCTGGGACAAATCGCCGGAGTCTCTGGATCATCCCTTCCATCTATCGCCTCCGGTGCGGTCATCTCTCCGCTGGTGGTTACAGTCCCCTCATCTGGGCAAGTCTTTTCTGCCACTCAACTGGTTGGTGGTTACAACCGATGCCAGTCTCTTGGGCTGGGGAGGCGTCTTTCCTCCCCGATCCGTCCAGGGCATTTGGTCTCCATCGGAGTCCAAACTCTCGATCAATGTCCTGGAGCTGAGAGCGGCCCTTCTGTCTCTACGACACTGGACTCATCTGCTGAAGGGTCATCCAGTTCGTGTACAATCGGACAACGCCACGGCTGTGGCGTACATAAACCACCAGGGGGGCACTCGCAGCGCTGCAGCAATGCGGGAGGTCACCAGCATTCTCCGTTGGGCGGAAGCCCACGTCCCGGCCCTATCTGCAATTTTTATTCCAGGGGTGGACAATTGGGCGGCGGACTTCCTCAGTCGCACCACCGTCGACCCCGGCGAGTGGTCTCTTCACCCGGAGGTATTCGAGGCCATTTGCCTTCGTTGGGGCATACCGGACGTGGACCTCATGGCCTCAAAATTCAATTACAAGGTCCCCGCCTTTCTGTCCAGGGCCAGGGATCCGGGAGCTTGCGGAGCCGACGCCCTCGTTCTTCCTTGGCGAGGCTTCGCGCGCCCATACATATTCCCTCCCATCCCTCTCCTGCCCAAGGTCCTTCGGAAGATCGCGGCGGAAGGCGTCTCGGTGATTCTGGTCGCTCCGGACTGGCCCCGCCGGTCTTGGTATGCCGACCTCATGCTGCTCCTGGCAGACGCGCCCTGGCCGCTGCCCGCCAGGGAAGATCTTCTCTCTCAGGGACCGATCTTCCACCCGCGTTTAGGGTCCCTACGTTTGACGGCGTGGTTGTTGAGACCACCGTCCTGACACGTAGGGGTTTTTCTGCGGACGTTGTCCGCACCATGATCCGCGCCCGTAAGCCGTCCTCTTCTAGGATCTATTATAGGACCTGGAGGACCTTTTTGGGGTTCTGTGCCGATCTGGGGATTCCTCCGCTCCGCTTTTCTCTCCCCACCGTTTTGTCCTTCCTGCAGAGCGGACTGGCCCAAGGTCTAGGCCTTAGTTCTTTGAAGGGTCAGGTGTCTGCGCGGTCCATTTTGTTTCAGCGCCCACTGGCCCCCCTTGGTCCTGTCAAGACCTTCCTTCAGGGCGTGGCCCACGCGGTTCCCCCGTACCGCCCTGGGACCTGAACCTGGTTCTCTCAGCGCTCCAGGCTTCTCCTTTCGAGCCTCTGCGGACGGTTTCCTTGCGACTTCTGTCCTGCAAGGTTATTTTCCTTGTAGCCGTCACCTCTCTTCGGAGGGTGTCCGAATTGGCTGCACTCTCCTGTCTGGAACCTTTCCTAGTGTTCCACCAGGACAAGGTGGTTCTTCGTCCGGTCCCTTCCTTCCTTCCTTCCTAAGGTGGTCTCCGCCTTTCATCTGAACGAGGACATCGTTCTCCCCTCTTTGTGTCCTTCCCCTTCCCACCCGCGGGAGAGGAAGCTTCATCGCCTGGACGTTGTCAGGGCGCTCAAGATTTACCTGGAAGTAACCAGCTCTTTCAGGCATACTGACTCGCTCTTTGTGATCCCGGAAGGGTCGCGCAGAGGGATGGCGGCATCCAAAGTGGCTATCGCCCGTTTTATCAAGATGGCTGTTACTGAGGCTTATCTCGCCAAGGGCAAGGTTCCGCCCCTTGGTGTTACCGCTCACTCCACTAGAGCGGTCGGGGCTTCCTGGGCTCAGAGGAATCTGGCTTCTACGGAGCAGATTTGCAAGGCGGCCACTTGGTCCTCCTTGCACACCTTCACCAAGTTCTACAGGGTGCATACTCATGCGTCGGCTGACGCTGCTTTAGGCCGTCTGGTGTTGCAGGCGGCAGTTGATTGATGCCTCTGGTGTTGGTCTAGTTTGTTCTGGTCCCTCCCTTCTGGGACTGCTCTGGAACGTCCCATGGTTTCCTGTGTCCCCCAAGGAATATGGGCGAGAAAAGGAGACTTTTGTATTACTTACCAGTAAAGTCTCTTTCTCGCTCTTCCTTGGGGGACACAGCACCCGCCCTTCATTTGGGTTACAGTTGTGGTTCCGGCTTGGTTGCCCCAGTTGGGGCTCGACAGTTCTTTTTCCGGTTGGTGATTATCTTTCACTACTTGGACACGCAACTGGCAGTCTCTTCTCCAGGCTGAAGGGTATAGCTGATGGAGGAGGGGCTTACAGCTTTCACTTAGTGTCACGCCTCCTAGGGAGCAGAGCTATACCCATGGTTTCCTGTGTCCCCCAAGGAAGAGCGAGAAAGAGACTTTACTGGTAAGTAATACAAAAGTCTCCTTTTTCAAGGATGCCAGTGCTGCCTGAATGGTTTCCTTTTTGCATGACTTCTTCTGTATGCGATTAGTCAGTGAGCCCCCACTACGAAGAGGTACAGATTAAATTTTGTGCGGAATGATACTGTGTAAGTAACTTTAAATATAATACAATTATTTCATGTTTCCAGCATCCACCAAAAAATGTAATTCCCCCAAGCATTCACGAACCAGTGAAAGAGCGGGAAGTCTTTCTTTACGGAGAGCAGTTGACAATGGGGACAGCAGTCATCGTGCCAAAGGAGAATGCCAAGCTCCAGCTGAAGGTATGAATACATTTTCCCATTTGCACACTGATGCTAATACTTTTAATGTAAATGAAGTGTACAGAATACATGGGTTGTCATTTAGCTGCTTTAAAGGGGTTCTGCACTTTGTTTAAACTGATGATCTATCCTCTGGATAGATCATCAGCATCTGATCTGCAGGGGTCCAGCTGTTTGAGAAGGCAGCGGCTCTCCAGCAGCGCCGCGGCCTTCTCACTGTTTACCGCTGGCCGAGTGACGTCACGACTTGTATCAACTGGCCTGGGCGGGGCCAAGCCCAGGCCAGTGATACTAGTCATGACGTCACTGGGCCTGCGGTAAACAGTATGAAGGCCGCGGCTCCAGCAGCTGCTGCCTTCTCAAACAGCTGATCGGCGGGGGTTCCGGGTGTCGGACCCCCGCCGATCAAATGCTGATGATCTATCCAGAGGATAGATCATCAGTTTAAACAAAGTGCAGAACCCCTTTAAGCATTGTGCAGCGCTCCAAGGAGTAGATCTAGAAGTTTAATATGAAATGCACATTACGCATCAAATAGATTTCAAGGGAATCTGTAAGTAGATTTGACTTCCATAAAATGTTGACAATGATAGATATGGCAGGTCTTACACAAAGCAGTTCAGTCATCCACATGTTTGCTGATGTAAGCATACCTGAGAAAATTATGCTTTTATTTATGCAAGCACTGTATCCTAATGAAGAATAAAGAGTCCAGTGGGAGTTGATTCCAGTGCCGAGGCTGATCAGTGGAATCCCCTCTCTTCCATTCTTGATTAATGTCTCCTGCATTATCGCATGTCCTTTCCAGAAGATTTCAATCAAGAGCAGAGGGGAGGAGTTGCCTCCAAGAAGCCAAGGTTTTTCACTGAATAAAGACCGCCCAGCGGACACTTTAGGCTTATTTAGCATATGATTAATTTATGAATAAAACATTTTCTCACAAGTCATCTCCCTAAACATGGGGATATTAGAAGTGCTTTTCCCAAGACCTGTTTAGAGTGGTTATAGGGATCTGTGCAGAGTTGGTGTCATATTTGCAAACTCATTACTATGAAATGGTTCAAAATATTGTACATTCCAGTACACTAATATAAAGTTGATGTGTTTTCAGCTTGTGGCACTAGCGCCAAGAACAGCAGCAGACATGGATCACCAAGATCTCTAGGTAATGGAAGTCCTGAGATACCATCCAGCTCTAAGGCAGAAGATAGACAGCCTGACCTCCTCAGTGCCGAAATCCAAGCCATGTGCCTGGAGAAGTCTAGAAAAATTGTTACATTGGGGTAGGTCAGCCAATGTATGGGTTGTCTGTTTAGGTGGTTCATTTAGGATTTTCTGTTGGATTTTCACAGGGATACTTGAGAAGATTCTATGTTTGGAAATTTTGAACATGGACAAAAAATTACTTGTTGTCACTTCTGCCCATCACCAAGAACAAAAGAGACCTTACTGACGACAGTCAGCAATGAGCAACAATAATAGTGGCACACAAAGTGACACATAAATAGTGACACATAAAAGCAGAACATTTATATAAGAATAAATCTGAGTAATCTGTCATCAGATTCCACAAGACAAACTGCAGACATTATTAAAGAGATCACTTAGTCCTGATGAAGCTGATGTACTTATTTTGAAAATCCATGTAAAAATGGCCTTAAAGGGAACCTGTCATCAACTTTATGCTGACCTCAGTGAGGGCAGCATAAAATAGTGACAGAAATGGTGATTTCACCGGTGTGTCACTCATGAGCTAAAATTAAGTGGTTGCTGAGAACCAGCATCATAATCATTGCAGCACGGGCCTTGAAAAGAGTCAAATCTACCTGAGAAGAGTCCTGGTTATTCCTAATCTCCTGCTCTTCTCACCCATCTGCTGATAATTGGCAGTTCTCTCCTAGAGAGAAAGCGAGAAAACTAGGTAGAAGACTGTCTGTCAGTCATCAGGAGAGCAGGAATTCATGAATAACCAGGACTCTTCTCAGGTGGCTGGGACTCTTTTCCAGGCCCGGTCTGCAATGATTGTGATGTTGGTTTTCGGCAACCACTTACTTTTAAATGACAGACCCCTGAAATACACTCATCTGTCTCTACTTTATGCTGCCATTAGTATGGGCAGCATAAAGTTGATGACAGGTTCCCTTTAAAATCCATTTCGAAATATCAGCTCCTGATTTTAAAGCTATTGTTTTATTCAATCCTGCTCTAACTGTGAGATCTGGTGACAGACCCTGTTTAAAGGAGTTCTCCAGGATTTACATATTAATGACCTATCCGGAGGATAGGTCATCAAAATGAGTTTGACCCTTGCTGATCGGCTGTAGGGCGGATGCACAGCATGATGTCACATGACCTTGGTGCATCTCAACCCCATTCAGGTGACTAAGGCTGAACTGCAGTATGAAGAACAGCCGCTATACAATGGACGGCGCTGTGCTTGGCAAGCTTCGAAGACTCCATGGCACTCGCCTCAAACAGTTGTTTGGGAGTCGGACCTCTGCCGATCTTATATTGATGACCTATGCTGAGGGTAGCTCATCAATATGTGAATCTCGGAGAAGCCCTTTAAATTCTAATTGACTTTCAAAATGCAATTTTTTTTCCTTTTTTACTTGTTGCAGATATCACTAAACAAGGGAGTATATATCACAAAGGTGGGCCAAAATGAACCCCTTGTTGCTGATTCCTGGTAACACACCCTACCTGCCCAGAACAGGAGAGCCGACAGCTCGTAGAAGAGAAAGGATGATATGAACTTTTGTGCTGTTTCAACCTCTAAAATTGCTTTCATTTTGGAGACAAGCAGCCCATAACAACTAGGGTTAAGATGATTTTGTGGTTGACCCCTTTTATGTATGGATTAAGTCACTATAAAAGTATCCATACATATACGATGAATGTCAGCTGAACCTTCAAATATTGGCAAATGTCTATAGTGGTGTCCTAACTCTTCCTGGTGGCAGATGTTGGGGGATGACTTCAACATGCCTCATTCTTCTGTTCTCAAAGCAGATAAGCCAACGCCAGAGCTGTCCGCTGATCTAAATGTGTATTGGGGGTGGGAAGAGGTCAGGAGGAATAGGTATCAATTGAACAAGCATTAGCCCACCCGCTGTCTCGAGTGTATAGTCAACTTACTTGTTGAGAAATGATCTTCTCATAATGTACTTCAGCTTTATATTATGTGAATTACAAATTAAATCCATATCTTCTTACAAAGATCAAATTCAAAAGGATGGAGTGTAAAGGATACTGTACAGCCTGGAAGCTTAGACAGTGATCAAGATGCAGGTGAAATTAACCCTATGATTTCAGAAGGAGTTTCATCGTATCCAGATGAAGGTAAAATATGTTTGTCTCCCTATCTCGTTTTGCAGATTATGTTCACATGTCCCATTTTCAGCTTGGCTATTTTTATATGCTTTGTATTTCTACAGGGAATATCATACTAGGTGGGGACCAGGGGCGAGTTGGTCATTGACCCTACAGGGAAATTTCCTGGTGGGCCGATGCCCAGGGGTCCACCTGAGCCCTCACGGCTGCCAGCCAGGTTCATAACAATCTGATGTGCTCTGCATTAATTGACCCGTAGAGGACCCGATCTGCAGCAGGGTTCTGGCAGTCACTAATAGCCGGACCCCTGCTGCATGCGCCGGCATCGCATTAACCCTTGACCCGATGGCAGCGCGATGACTTCCTTAGGCATCGTGGCTGCCTTCCGGGGGAGAGCCTGTGAGATCCAGCCCCCTGGATCTCACAGGCAGGAAGCTGTATGTGTAATACACATTGTATTACACATACAGCCAATGCATTCCAATACAGAAGTATTGGAATGCATTGTAAAGGGTATCAGACCCCCAAAGTTAAAATCCCAGAGTGGGACAAAAAAACTAAGTGAAAAAAAAGTAAAAAAAAAAAAGAAAGTTTCAAGTAAAAAAAATAAAATAAAATATCCTTTTGCCAAAATAAAGGGGAAAAAAATTGTAAAAAATAGGGGGGAAAAAGAAAAGTACACATATTAGGTATCGCCGCGTCCGTATCGACCAGCTCTATAAAACTAAGGCTCAGTTCACACGGGCGAGATTTCCGCGTGGGTGCAATGCGTGAGGTGAACGCATTGCACCCGCACTGAATCCAGACCCATTCACTTCTATGGGGCTGTGCAAATGAGCGGTGATTTTCACGCATCACTTATGCGTTGCGTGAAAATCGCAGCATGCTCTATATTGTGCGTTTATCACGCAAAGCAGGCCCCATAAAAGTGAATGGGGCTGAGTGAAAATCGCAAGCATCCACAATCAAGTCCGGATGCCGTGCGATTTTCACGCATGGTTGCTAAGATGACAGTCTATTCACTGTATTATTTTCCCTTATAACATGGTTATAAGGGAAAATAATAGCATTCTTTAATACAGAATGCTTAGTAGGTGGTCAATTAAGGGTTAAAAAAATAAAAATAAATGGTGATGGACCATGTGATGTGATGTCACCACAGGTCCTTTAGCCGGCAGCTCATGATTAAAGAAGTGAGAAGAGACCGGCAGCTACGCGATCAAGAGGAGAAGGTGAGTTAATTATTTTTTATTTTTTAACCCTCAATTGACCACCTACTAAGCATTCTGTATTAAAGAATGCTATTATTTTCCCTTATAACCATGTTATAAGGGAAAATAATAACATCTACACACCACCTAACTCAAACCTGAACTTCAGTGAAGAAGTTCGGGTCTGGGTACCACAGTCAGTTTTTTATCACGCGCATGCAAAACGCATTGCACCCAGTACACAGCAGTACACCCAGGACGCATCCTGAAAAAAATCTGTCACGCCCGTGTGAACTCCGCCTAACACATGACCTAACCCCTCAGGTGAACACCCTGTCAAAAAAACAAAATAAAAACTGCTAAATAAACAATTTTTTGGTCACCTTCCATCACTAAAAGTGCAACACCAAGCGATCAAAAAGGCGTATACACCCCAAAATAGTACCAATCTAAACGTCCCCTCATCTCTCAGATAATGAGCCCCTACCTAAGACAATCGCCCAAAAAGAAAAAACTATGGCTCAGAATATGGAGACACTAAAACCTCTTTATTTTGGTTTCAAAAATGCTGTTATTGTGTAAAACTTAAGTAAATAAAAAAAAGTATACGTATTAGGTATTGCCATGTCCATAACAACCTGCTCTATATAAATACCACATGACCCTCAGGTGAATACCGTAAAAAAATAAAAATGGTGTAAAAAAAGCCGTTTTATGTCACAAAAAGTGTAATAGCAAGCGATAGTCATACGCACCCCAAAATAGTGCCATTCAAACCGTCCTCTCATCCCACAAAAATCATACCCTAACTAAGACAATCGCCCAAAATCTGAAAAAAACTATGGCTCTCAGACTATGGAGACATTAAAACCATTTTTTTTTTTGTTTCAAAAATAAAATCATTGTGTAAAACTTACATAAAGGAAAAAAAAGGTATTAGAATTACATATTAGGTATCGCCGCGTCCGTAATAACCTGCTCTATAAAAATATCACATGACCTAACCCCTCAGGTGAATATCGTAAAAAATAAAAACGGTGTGAATTTATTTTTTTGTCACCTTACATCGCAAAAAGTGTAATAGCCAGTGATCAAAAAGTAATATGCACCCTATAATAGTACCAATCAAACTGTCATCTCATCCTGAAATAAATGAGCCCCTACACAAGACAGTGGCCCAAAAAATAAAACTACGGCTTTCAGAATGTGGAGACACTAAAAAATCTTTTTTTTTTTTTAAATGCTTTTTTATGTAAAACTGAAAAAACAACCAAAAAACGTTGTCATATTTGGTATTGTCGCGTCCGTAACAACCTGCTCTATAAAAATACCACATGATCTAACCTGTCAGATGAATGTTGTAAATAACAAAAAATAAAAATTGTGCCAAAACAGCTATTTTTTGTTACCTTGTCCTTACAAAAAGTGTAATATAGAGCAACTAAAAATCATATGTACCCTAATATAGTACCAACAGAACTGCCACCGTATCCCATATTTTCCAAATGGGGTCACTTTTTTGGAGTTTCTACTCTAGGGGTGCATCAGGGAGACTTCAAATGGGACATGGTGTCAAAAAACCAGTCCAGCAAAATCTGCCTTCCAAAAACCGTATGGCGTTCCTTTCCTTCTGCACAATGCCGTGTGCCCGTACAGCAGTTTATGACCACATATTGTGTATTTCTGAAAACTACAGAATCAGGGCCATAAATATTGAGTTTTGTTTGGCTGTTAACCCTTGCTTTGTAACTGGAAAAAATGGATTCAAATGGAAAACCTGCCAAAAAAGTGAAATTCTGAAATTTCATCTCTATTTACCTTGAATTCTTGTGGAACACCTAAAAGGTTAACAAAGTTAGTAAAATCAGTTTTGAATACCTTGAGGGGTGTAGTTTCTAAAATACGTTAATTTTTGGGTGGTTTCTATTATGTAAGCCTCACAAAGTGACTTCAGACCTGAACTGGTCCTTTAAAAAATGGGTTTTGGAAGATTTGCTTCTAAACTTATAAGCCTTCTAACGTCCCCAAAAAATAAAATGACATTCACAAAATGATCCAAACATGAAGTTGACATATGGGGAATGTAAAGTAATAACTATTTTTGGAGGTATTACTATCTTTTATAAAAGTAGATAAATAAAAATTTGAAAATTTACAAATTTTTCCAACTTTTTGGTAAATTTGGCATTTTTTATAAATAAAAATAAATTTTTTGACTCAATTTTAACACTGTCATGAAGTACAATATGGGACGAGAAAACAGTCTCAGAATGGCTTGGATAAGTAAAAGCATCACCACATAAAGTGACACATGTCAGATTTGCACAAAATGGCTTGGTCCTTAAGGTGAAAAATGGTTAATGTTAGGAGAGCCAGGTACATTTGCTCCTGTCTAGCTGCCTCAGGTGCCCTCTGGAATTCAAGTATATTGTTGTCCTCAGGAAGGTGATCTAGTTGGATGCTATGGTGTGGATGACAGTATGTTTTGCTGCTCTGTGGTATTTGGTTCTGCACTATAGTATTGCTGACCCTGACTACTTTTGTTGTCCCTGCCTACTTCCGTTTCCCCAGCCTTCTGTCACTTTGGATTTGCTTAACCACTTCACATCCGAGCCATTTCCCCCTTCCTAATTTTGCAAATCTGACATGTCACATTATGTGTAATAACTTTGGAACACTTTTACTTATCCAAGCCATTCTGAGATTGTTTTCTCGTGACACTGTACTTCATGACAGTGGTAAATTTGAGTCTATATATTTCACCTTCTATTTATAAAATAATCAAAAATTTACCAATAATTTTTAAAAATTCGCAATTTTCCAAAATTTTCAATTTCTCTGCTTTTAAAACAGAAAGTGATACCTCATAAATAATTTATTACTGAACATTCCCCATATGTCTACTTTAAGTTGGCATCATTTTGGAAATGTCATTTTATTTTTTTAGGACGTTAGAAGGCTTAGAATTGTAGAAGCAATTCTTCAAATTTTTAAGAACATTTCTAAAACCCACTTTTTAAGGACCAGTTCAGGTCTGAAGTCACTTTGTGGGGCTTACATAGTGGAAACCCCCATAAATGACCCCATTGTAGAAACTACACCCCTCAAGTTACTTAAAACGGAGATTTTCCATTTTAATCTATTTTTTTTCTTTAACACATCGAGGGTTAACAGCCAAACAAAACTCAACATTTATTACCCTGATTCAGTGGTGTACAGAAACACCCCACATGTGGTCGTAAACTGATGTAAGGGCACGACACCGAAGAAAAGCAGCGCTGTACGTTTTTTGAAAGGCAGATTTACCTGAACTGGTTTTTAGATGCCATGTCCGATTTGAAGCCCCCCCTGATGCCCCCTTACAGTAGAAACTCCCAAAAAGTGACCCCATTTCAGAAACTAGGGGATATACATATAATTTTTAATTGCTCTATATTAAATTTTTTGTGAGGCAAGGTAACAAAAAAATGGCTGTTTTGGCACTGTTTTTATTTTTTACAACATTCATCTGACAGGGTAGATCATGTGCTATTTTTATAGACCAAGTAGTTACAGACGCAATGATATCAAATATGTCTACTTTCTTTCTTTGTTTCAGTTTTACATAATAAAGCATTTTTGAAAAAAATATAGTTTTTGTGTCTCCATTTTCTGAACGCCATATATTTTTTTTATTTTTCTGCCGATCGTCTTGTGCAGGGGCTCGTTTTTTGCAGGATGAGTTGACGTTTTAATTGGTACAATTTTTGGGTACATATGATTTTTTGATCATTCATTATTTCACTTTGTGGGGCAAGGTGACCAAAAAATTGGTTGTTTTAGCAGAGTTTTTATTTATTTTTACAGCATTCACCTGAGTTGTTAGGTCATCTGACCTTTTTATAGAGAAAAACGTTACGGACGTGGCAATACCGAATATGTATACTTTTTCTTATTTAAAGGATAACTGTCACACTTAGACCCTAATTTCAATTTTCATATATGTAGTTATTAATAACATGATATTCCAGAATCAGTTACTATTAGACTGACTTACCCCATATTTAATAAGATTTAGCCCTTAGCAACCAATCTGCATAAAACTGCAATTTCACTATTCAGTTAAGATGGCCGCCACTGCCCTCACCCTGAGGCTAATCCCTCCTGCCCTCACTAGCCAGTAACAATAGCCCCCCAAAAGTGTCAGTAACCAGAGCCCTCCCCCTAAAGGGGTCCTCTTACCACATGTTGCTTTCATTTATACACTGAGCAGACGGCAGATCTCCATTCCCTGGTGTGCGCTGCTCCAACTCTGCATTCTCCAGCTCTGCTGAGTGAGGGAGCGTCTGCCAAGCGCAGGGACAGGGAGAAGTGCACACAGCCCAGGCACTGTTATCAGCTGCTGGGGAGGACCTGGCTTTAATCATTTACTTACAGTCCCTGGCTGTCAGTAATGTGACCTTGCACGCAGCCTGCACACTGCGTGCTCTGTCCTTCAACAGATAGACTGACCATGCCTAGCAACCCTATTTTAAGCACAGGTAAAAGTAGGCAGTACAGGGGACAAAAATGTGGAATTAAGGGGTAATTGAATACACAGTGAAAAGTTGAAATAGGGCCACCAAGGTGATATTAATCACCACAATCCAATACTCCAAAAAAAAAAAAAATACGAAAGTTATACTTTAAGTTTTACACAATAGCATTTTTTTTAAACCAAAAAAATAGCGTTTTTATAGTTTGTGTCTCCATAATCTGAGAGCCATAGCTTTTTTTTTTTTTTTTGACCGATTGTCTTAGGTAAGGTCTTATTTTTTGCGGGATGAGGTGTCTGTTTTATTGGTACCATTTTGTGGGACATACTCCTTTTTGATCACTTGGAGTTGCACTTTTTGTGATGTAAGGTGACAAAAATGGCTTTGTTTGACACGTTTTTTATTTTTTTATGGTGTTTATCGAATGGGGTGGATCATGTGATATATTTATAGATCCGGTTGTTTACGGACGCGGCAATACCAAATATGTCCATTTTTATTATATTTTTAAGATTTTTTTAAATTGGGGAATTTTTTTTTTACATGTGAAACCTTTTTTATATATATATATATATATATATATATATATTTTTTTGTAACACTTTACCTTCACTTCTTTTTTTTTTTTTTCCTCCACCATTGATTTCTCCTGTACCTTGGGCTGACATAGTAGCCCAAGTTGCAGGGGAAATACACCCCCCAGAGAGGCTGTACAGCCTTAGTGAAGGGCTGATCGAGGTCTGTGGAAGACCCGACAGCTCCTGCACTCTGCCGGCCCCAGCGGTCACATGATGGCGCATAGCGCTTCCTGATCTGTATACACAGCGCTCATTGAGCTCTGTGTATACAGCGATCTAGAAGGCAGGGACACCTGGGAAGTGTCCCTGCCTTCTCTCTGGGTTGCTCTGCTGTCACTGACAGCGGGTAACCCACTCTGCAGCTGCACGATTAGCGTGCAGCTGCCATCTCTGAATGGACGTTCCAGAACGTCCAATCAGAGATAAACATCTACCGATAGGACATTTATATCCTATGGGCGGATGTGAAGTGGTTAAAACATGGGGACACTTTATTTTTTCCAGGACCACTTTAAATTCCCAGTCTGCCCCTGGTGGGTACATTAAAGGGGTTGTCCTACATTCTGTAGTTTTTACAAAAAGCATCAAACCCTCATAACTAGTTTAAAAATCCCCATGACAAAATAATAGTGCAATGTTTTCTATTTTGCTCACCAGCCATTGGGGGGGACAATCGTTTTAATTTTCTACCTACAAGGAATTTTATTCCCATTTTCCAGTACAAGATATGATAAATTTAAATGGTGCCATTAATAAATATAACGTGTCTTGCAAAAAATAAGCCCTCATATATTGGAACAGAAAATGTAAAAAGCTATGGGTGATTGTGAGCCAAAACCAGGTGTGGAGCTACTCAGAGACAAGGTATAAGGCCTCATGCACACAACCTTTCCGTTTTTTGAGGTCCGCAAAACACGGAAGCCGCCCGTGTGCCTTCCGCAATTTGCGGAACGGAACAGGCGGCCCATTGTAGAAATGGCTATTCTTGTCCGCAAAACGGACAAGAATAGGACATGTTATATTTTTTTTGCGGGGCCACGTAACGGAGCAACTTTTGCGGCCCCATTGAAGTGAATGGGTCCGCACCCAAGCCGCAAAAACTGTGGCACAGATGCGGACCAGAACGGTCGTGTGCATGAGGCCTAAGAGAAAGATCTGCACCTGTTCTGTGTTTAGAGCTGCACCTGGTTTTGGCTCTAAATTACTGATGGAAATCACTGACCGAACACTGACATGTGAATAAGGCCTCATGCACATGACTGTTGGGTGGTGTTATAGCTGCCTATTCTCGTCCGCAAAACGGACAAGAATAGGATAGGTTATATTTTTTGGGCGGACCACGGAACGGAGCAACAGATGCGGACAGCACACATTGAAGTGAATGGGTCCGCATCCAAGCCTCAAAAACTGCAGCTCGGATGTGGAACTAAACAACAGTCGTGTGCATGAGGCCTAAGGCATAAGCTTGGTGATTCACATCATGCCAGCTGCCATATTTCTTTTACAGACCCAACTGCAGGTATATTCTGGTTATAGAAAGTCATCCCCTATCCACAGGATCTTACCACTGAGACCCCATCAATCACAAAAACAGAGGCCTTGTACCTTGTTGATCCCCCAGCACTCCCATAGAAATTAATGGAGTCTGGCACACTTTTTCGACTAGCTGCTCCATCCATTTCAGGGGGGCTTCACGGAGTATGGGGCCCTCGTTCTTGTGATCGGTGGGGGTCCCAGCGATAGGGATAACTATCAGATCAGTGGGGGTCCTATCTATAACCAGAATACCCCTTGAACCTGCAGTTGAGGCTTTTAAATAAATATGGTAGCTGGCATGATGTGAATCACCAAGCTTACTCAATAGGCATTTTTGAACAATTGCTAACTGCTTGTATTGTTTGCCGACTGTTTCAGCTCCAGAAGTCTTGTTTTTTGTAAGTGATCTCTAATAAGTGTGTGTGATTTATTTCTTGCTCAATCACGGTATTCTTCCACCCCTGCACTCATTTAAATTTCAATGACTGATGCCTTGTAGTACAGAACTTCTATTAAGGTGCCAGCATCCAACCCTATCTGCAGCATGTGAAAAGTGTGTGGGAGTTGGCATTTAGAGAAGGTCTTTCAGTGACATGGTATAAGAGAGGGTTTTTTCACGCTTAGTCACTGCTGCGTGATGTGCTCTACAGTACCATTTAGTCTCATTTAACAGATTACCAGATTAACATCTTCACTGCCAGGACTAGTAAGGCCTTCTATGTATTATACACTCATCATGTGCATTTCTTTATTGTAGAATGTGTTATGGTCGGGTTCTGTGTTTTAATCCTGCTTTATGTTTTTTGTTTTTTTTCCCCCTTTCCATCAGCTGGTTTATGCTCCAAGCATGTTCTTCACATTTTGCCAGGAATGAGTAGTGACAGCGACATTGAGTGTGACACTGAAAATGAAGAGCAGGAAGAGAGTATAACCTGTGGCAGTTTTAATGACCCTTTCGCAGCACAGCCTTCTGGTGACGGTGAGTTACCTCCGTCTTGTGACTATATACAGATTTTCCCCTCCGTTTAGATTGTTCCATGGTACATGTCCATCCCTGTTACCACACCTGACATGCAGATTCTGAACCCGGCTAGTGCTATTACTACTGGGGGTTTTAACAGGGGTTACCTTCTTGCTTTATGCATTTTATAATTCTCGACAGTCGCCTAAGGAATAAGTGTATTGAAGTGTACAATATGATTAAATGTGAAAGCTCTCCATGCCACCTTGTGCTTATGTTGTGTACTGCAGGTTATTTTTTTTTATTGGATTATTCAGTTTTAGCTTTCACTTGACTTAATTAATATATTTTATCTGTACAACAGTATTTCTGTCTTGTAGCAGTCAATGGTATTCTCCACTTTTAATGATTACACCCAGCCCACCACCGCTTTATAAGAACAATGACTAATGGAATAAGGGCGTCCGAATTTATAGCTTTCTTGTGTCTGTCTTTTTATTACCGTCTTTGTTTCATGCTGTTCTGGAAATGAGCTGACACCATCTTTCTGCTGATGCTGATTTAGAACATTGGAAACCAGATTATCATTGACGTGGCTCTGTCTAATTAAATCACTCTTACTTGTTTTTTATATAAAAAAAACATACACTGAGCATAACACAACACTTTCGGTTTTGCTCCCATTTTTTATCAGCTGAACTCAAAGATCTGAAACATTTTTCTACATACACAAAAGACCCATTACTCTCCAATGTTGTACGCAAATCTGTGTTAGTGAGCACTTCTCCTTTGCCGATATAATTCATCCCACCTCACAGGTGTGGCATATCAACGTGCTGATTAGACAGCATGAATATTGCACAGGTGTGCCTTAGACTTCCCTTCCCACAATAAAAGTCCACTCTGAAATGTGCACAGTTTTGCCTTACTGTGTGTGCACCGCCCCTGCCTGTTATCTTGAACAATTATTCTGTGTTTGATGACCACAACCACTGCAAGTTATCACGATTGATCTGGCTGTCTGCAGTCTGCTTTCCAACCCTTAAAGGGGTTTTGCCACTTCAGCAAATAGCATTTATTATGCAGAGAGAGTTTCCATGGTTACGACCACCCTGCAGTCCAGCAGGATGGCTGTGCTTGTACACTATAGAAAAAAAGTACCACCTTATGTGAGCTCCGACGGTCCTGGACACCAGTGAGGCTGGCATTTTTTTCTTATAGTGCACAAACACGACCACCAGTGATGGATTGCAGGGTGGTCGTAACCATGGAAAGGAGCAGTGTATAATGTTATGGAAAAATGAATCCAGCCAGCAAAGGAGGCAATATGGACAATCACAATACATTAGTAAGTGCCTTGTATTAACTTTCTTTTCAATTCTCTTTCTATTAAATTTTCCGAGATAAAACAAGTATAATAGTGGTACGATATAATCTCAGAGTACATAGAACAGGGGTAATAAGCAAACAGCTCATCATACCATATTAATTACTGGTACATCAAACGATTTGGAGTGAATTGGATAAAGGAGGAGGGGGGAGCTATGGGTAAGGGAGGGTTATTGGGCGAACGTGAGAAGATTCTGGTGTCGAGTGAGTCGCGGTCAATTGGGAACGAGACTTGTCTCCACTAGCTTGTTGAGAGCAGATGCCATTGAGCGGTAAGTTGACCAGTCCTCCCAGATCTTTTGAAATTTGGTGTGTGTTCTAGACTCCCATCCAGGAAGCTCCTATATAATATAAATATGGTTTACTTTGTGTAACCACTGAGATATGGAAGTTGAAGTCTGTTGATTCCAATATTGAGGTATCAGCGACTTCGCTGCAGTGGTCAGAAAGTGGAAGAGCCTTCGTTTAGCGTGGGGAATGTCATTCAGTCTAATGTTTAGCAGTACAGAAATTGGCGCTGGGATTTTGTCTAGTGCGCATATGCGCTTTGTCAGTTCCAGTATCTCAGACCAGAAAGGCTGAATCTCCGGGCAACTCCACCACATGCGTAGGTATGTACCCCATGAGTGGAGGCATCTCCAGCAGTTGTCCGAACTGAGGCAGTTCATTTGTTTAAGCCGGGTTGGAGTGAGATACCACCTGGTAACTAACTTGAACGAATTTTCTTGAAGGCGTGTGCATCGGGATAAACCGTGCGAGTGACGATATAGTTGTTTTATTTCGGGTTCCGTCCATGTGGTGTCAAAATCTTGACTCCACTCTGAGACATACCGTCTGTCGCATGGGTATTTTACGATGTAGAGGATATTGTAGACTTGAGAGAGTAGGTGTTTGGGAGGGGCACTTGAGGCTATCAATTTTTCAAACTGGGTCAATTCTCTCTGGAAGTCAGGGGAGGTCAATTAGGGGACTATTATAGATCGGATGTGAGCTTTTTGTAAAGAGTGTAGGGAGGTGTGGATTAATGGGTCTTCGGTATTTTCTGTATCCAAGAATGAGCAGATCAAGATGGGTTTTTGCTCCGAGTCTCTGAGACCGATGTCTGAGTATTTTGTGCGATATAATTCTGAGAGATCTGCTAGTGTCCTAAGTGGGGATAGGATAGGGCTAAGATTTTCTATGTATGACTACCAAATTCTCAATGATACCTGGGTGATGGAGTTTTGCGTTAGTTGACTAGGCATTTGTTTCTTCCTTCGCCAGAGAAGGGATCTCAATGGGCTATTCGCTAATTGTTCTTCAATTGGGACCCAAAGCTTGTTATTATCTGTTCTAGTCCATTGTATCAGTCTGGACAAATGCACTTCTTCATAGTATAGTCTCCAATCAGGTAATGCCATACCACCTCTTGTTTTACGTTGAGTGATCAGTGCACTGTTTAAACGGGGTCTTTTGTCGTGCCATAAGAAATTGTTTATAAGTTTCTTAATTGTGGTGAAGAATGAGATTGGGAGTGGAATTGGCAATGTCTGAAATAGATATAGTAATTTTGGAAGTAGTATCGCTTTGATAAGATTCTTACGTCCCATCCAAGACAGGAAAGGGAGAGACCATGACTCTAGTATTGATTGGAATGTTCGGGGAATAGGGGCATAGTTGTGTATAAATCCTTCCAAACCGGGCTAATCTTAAGGCCGAGATATGTAATGTGCGTTGACGGCCATTGAAAGGGGTATCGAGATTGTAAGATGATTAATTGGCCAAGGCGATTGATACCCCTTTGGAGTTTTTGGTGGGAGTGTGTGAGTGGAACCACTTATCAATAGCCATATATTATGTAGAAGCGTCTGCAACGCTGGAAGCACTGTGGTAGGATTCGTTATAATCACCAGAATGTCATCTGCATAAGCTGCTGCACTATGTACAAAACGACCATAGTCGTATCCTCTAATGTCTGGGTGTTCCCTAATTGATTGTAATAGTGGTTCAAGGGATACAACGAATAGGACAGGGGGCTTCTCTGTCTAGTCCCATTACATATCCTGACAGAGACCAATTAACGCGTAGTCTGGCAGTGGGGCAGGAATACATCACGAAGATGGCTTCTATGAAAGTTTGTGGGAAACCAAAATGGCTTAGTACCTGCTTCATGTAGGTCCAGTCCACCCTGTCAAAGGCCTTCTCTGCATCAGTCCCCAACAGCACCAACTGGGATTTTTTTACGTGTCGCGTTTTCTAGTAAGGATAACTCTCATGGTGCTGTCTTTCCCTTCTCTACCCTCCACAAATCCCACCTGTTCAGGAGAGATTAAGGAGGGAATCAGGGGTTTTAATCTGTTTGCCAGTAAACTGGCGTAAAGCTTCAAGTCTGTGTTTAGCAGTGATATAGGTCTGTAACTACCACATTGTGTAGGGTCTTTTCCTTCTTTATGGATTAAAGTGATGTAAGCTTCTTGTCGAGATATGGTGGCCCCCGATAAATATGCGTTACATTTATCCGTCAGTTGTGGTAGCAGGACAGAGGAGAAAGCTTCATAGTACGAGCTAGGGAGGCCATCAGGGCCTGGAGCCTTGCTTTTTCAGCATTTTCACAGGGCTGACTGGACCTCTTCCCGGGTGAATGGTTTAAGTAGTTCTGTATGGGATGAGGGTGTAAGTGTGGGTAAGGTAATTTGTGATAGGAATTTTGTGATGGAGAGGGATCTGTCATGCGAGTCTTTTCCCCTGTTCTTGAGAGTTTAGTTGATACAGAGAAGAGTAGAAATCGATAAATTCTCCTTCGATTTTTGCCGGGTCTATGGTAATGTCGCCTGTTTTTGTTTTGATTTCTGAAATATGTGTACGGGGCTTTCGTCTCTTAATAAGGGACATCATGAGTTTTGAGGTCTTATCTCCATGTGCATAAAATGAATGTTTTACTGACATGTAGACTTTTGCGGAATTCTTGTTTAGTAAGTCGCGGAATTCTTGTTTAGTAAGTCATGCAATTGCAGACGTGCTGATGTGAGTTGTTGGAGATGAGCAATTGCCAGTGATTGTTTGTGTGTTTTTTCCAGCCTTCCGATCTCTAGTTGTAGGCTTTGTAATTGAAAATCTTAGTTTTTTGTGGAATGTGCCCGCTGAGATGAATTCCCCTCTAATTGTAGCTTTATGGGCTTCCTAGACCAACGGAGTGGAGACTTCTGTGTTTAAGTTCTGTTTGAAGAAGAGGTCAAGGCGGTCCAGTATTTTAGAGTGAACCGAAGGTATGGAGAGCAGAGTCTCGTTTAGGCGTCAAGATGATTTGGTGGGTGTGTGTGTGAAGGGTCAGGATCAGTTCCAATGGGGAGTGATCCCCTGCCTTAAGGCTATCTAATAGAATTAGGGTGGTGCGGATCCAGGAGGCTTGATGCGTATTTGGGGCATAAATATTTGCTAAGGTGACCAATATTCCATCTAGTCTCCCTGTAAGGATGAGTGTCCTGCCGTCCGGGTCTGTGTGCGAGTCAATGAGGTTGAAGGAAACCTGTTTGGCCAAGGCGATTGATACCCCTTTGGAGTTTTTGGTGGGAGTGTGTGAGTGGAACCACTTATCAAAATAGTGTTGTATTAACTTTCTCTACATGATAAATGGATGCAGACAGCACACATATAACATACATGTACTTCCACATTTTTTTTGGAGGTCCCATAGAAATGAATGGGTCCCCATTTGATTTATAAAAAATGCAAATCGAAAATACGCTCATGTGCATGAGGTCTAAGTACATACATATGTACATAGCTGTCAGTCACTGATAGTTGAGCAGGGACGGTCCTAAAGGGCTGTCTCAGTTCAGCAAGTGGCATTTATCATGTAGAGAAAGTTAATACAAGGCACTTATTAATTTATTGTGATTGTCCATATTGCTTCCTTTTGCTGGCTGGATTCATTTTTCCATCACATTATACACTGCTCGTTTCCATGGTTACAACCACCCTGTGGTGGTCGTGCATGCACACTATAAGAAACAATGCCAACCTCTCTGGTGGCCTGGACCGTGGGAGGTCACGTAAGGTGGTACTTTTTTCTATAGTGTACAAGCACAGCCATGTTGCTGGACTGCAGGGTGGTCATAACCATGGAAACTCTCTCTGCATAATAAATGCTATTTGCTGATCTGGCAAAACCCCTTTTAAGTTTACGTTTTAGTAAACAAAAAGGTTTAAAAAAAATGTCTGCCATTGTTCTATTTTGCTAAAGGATAACCTGACATGTTGGGGGGGCCTTCTCAGCTGTGATTCCAGAGATGGCATCAAGCTTATAGGCTTTTTCATTTTTAAAAAACTGAGCTATCTAAAAGTGATTTTATTGCGTAGAATCCCCTCTAAAGTCTTATTATGACAACTTATTCCCTATCATGAGACCGGGGAGCCTGTGTTCCCTGTTTGAATGGAGCGATAGACATGCATGTGTGTCTGCAGCTCTATTCAACTCTCCTAGACTGGCGATTGCAGTATACAAGTGCAACCCCATAGATGGAACGTCGCACACATGCATGTTCACCACTTCATTCAAGCACGAGAGCACGGGCTCCCACTCTTATGATTGTCAGCGGTCGCATTGGTCAGACTTCTTACCGATCAGAAACGTATCCCTACCCTGTAGGTTGTCGTAATAGGACAACTGCTTTACGCTTTAGTAGACCATTTATGAGCACCGGTATCAATGGATAATGATTGAAACATCTGAATGACTATCTGTAAAGAATAAATCAAGACAACTGGACTCACTGTAGATTTCTTGAAAACGTTTAACTCGTTCTTCCAACGAGCTTTGTCTATTCTGAGTGACTGTACAAGAATTCTCTGGGAATAAATATGTAACTGAATCAACATCTGGTAATTATACCCAGCATGGTGTCAAAGGTGTCGATTCCATTATCCTAATTGGAGTCTTGGCTCAGCATAAAAGAGCCAAAACCTCTGGTCAAGATTCAGCCATGTACTTACATCTAAAAGAAACAGGTCACACCTTTGAAGACAGTCAAGTAAGTGTTTTGGATAAGGAGGCTGATTGGTACAAGCAAGGTGTGAAGGAGGCCATCTACGTAAAAATGGAGAAGCCAAGCTTGAATAGAGGCGGGGGGGTGGGGGGGGGGGGTTAGACATCTGCCACATACAATGCTGTCTTGACACCTTTTTCTGGGAAGTCTTTATCACCTACTGACTCCAATTAGGATAATGGAATCAACACCTTTGACCCCATGCTGGGTATAATGACTTCTGACCCCATGCTGGGGATAATTACCAGATGTTGATTCAGTTGCATATTTATTCCCAGAGAATTCTTGTACAGTCACTCAGAATTGAGAAAGCTCGTTGGAAGAACGAGTGAAACGTTTTCAAGAAATCTACAGTAAGTCCAGTTGCCTTGATTTATTCTTTACAGATATACCATGACCTGGATAAATGAGAACCTTCACAGACAACTGAATGACTGTCCGTACATTTTACTGATCTCAATCCCTCTTCTTTCTTTTCTTTTTTTTTTCCACTGTGTAGATCAATCCTGTCCTTTTCCAGATGACAACAATATAAGCTCAGAAGACCTTCATTTTGCTGCTGGAGACAACGGTGGAAGGTAACACATTTATTTCAGTTCATCCTTTCTTCTTTTATGGCAGTTCTATACAGTAGCCATGAACTAAGCATATTATGAGCTTGCATTTGAAACTTTCACTGCATTAATATTATTTGTGTGAGTATATTTACTCTCACCCTATTGTAAAAAGTATGGGTGTGATCAGAAGAGCATATTATTTAGTACAGAAAGCAAGGTGACAAGATGAGGCTTATAGTGACAGCATGGTGTCTGGCCTTGGTGTACAGTCAATGAAGTTGCATTTAATCAAATGTAGATCAGAACAGTGCTGATCCCCATATATTACAGATATAGATTCTGCAAGTGACAGGCATCACTTTTTCTTAGTCTGATTCTTGAGGTAAGGAGACAGCCATTGAGAAATGGAGCGATCCTTATTATAGTGGGTGATGGACTATATAGACATCTTGTTTAATTACATCCATACGTTGTTATGGCACAAATGGAAATAGCATTGAGAAAAATGCAAGAATGTGTTTATCTCATGGGTAGAACCCTATACTTGATGCAACCATTCCTTCAAGTGGTAGGGAAAGTATTAGAAGCGCGTGGGTAGGAATGTATGTCCACTCTGAATACTGAAATGAATGCTAATGATAGTTGTGAAGTTTGCTGTATCAT